>NC_132859.1:42558972-43183972 GCF_048164855.1 Canis lupus baileyi | reverse complement strand
CCAACTCTTTCTCTATGAACTTTGGCGTAATTTTTCAACCATACACACCTGGTACTTTCAGAAGGTATTCAGTGAATATTTTTAAGATACCATGTGTCTTCCTACCAAAAATTTTCTAATGCATGTCCTTTACCTGTGGCCCCAGTTGCAGTTAGGTGCTCTGAGCATATTTGATCCTCTTCAGAATGTCCTTCTCTTTTGTATCCCATAAAAGGATCTTTAGGCTTGTACATTGAACTACTTTGCCTGTCCAGTTGGACACATTAAATCCTATCACCAGTCTTAAGATAGTTTGTAAAGGTAGGTATCAAAATAGAGATTTAGCAATCCAAATTGATGTTGAAAATTATCTTAAATGTAATTTTATTTTTTCTGGAAAGAGATTATACATTATTTCTTGATAGTTTGCTAGTATGATTTTGAGAAATTTAAATAGGTAAGGCAGGTTTGCTTGGTGGTTAGGAGCATAGACTCTGGAGCCAGTTACAAGCTGCATGCTCTTGGGCAAGTTATTTGCTTTCTCTTTGCTTTAGTTTCTCTCTTTTAAAAATGAGGCTAATATTAGTACCCACTTCCTAATGAAGAAAAAGACTGCCTGGTTTGTAGTAATTGTGGTATGTTTGCTGTTATGTACTTTTTATTTAGAGTACAGAGCTAGGTAATCCATACATCATAATCATATAATTTCCTCCTGTTTAAGATAGTTGAAGAACATGTCTGTTAGTGGCAGATCAGGCAATTGGGACTTACTCTTCTACTGAGGACAACTGGAAAATCTGAATAAAGTATGTAGAAAAAATAATAAAATATATCCATTTAAAAGCATGAGAGAGCTAGCTAACAAGATAGTGAGGAATCAGTGGACCAGAGCCCTGGGGGGACCATGGCCTAAGGAGGAGAAACCAACATTTGGAGCTTTCCCCTGGGCCATTTGCCAGTTTGTGAGTTTGTGACAGTTTGTGACAGCAGCAGTTTTGACAGTTGCTTGGGATTAGGGAGATTGGATTTAGAGGCTTGCCAAAGGAGCCTGACAAAACCATTTAGTTTGTGTTGAGATCTCCAAAAGCTCCACCTTTGAAGTAGGGTGAATTGGATGAAGAAAGCCTGTGCAGGAACATCAGCTAAGATTCCAGTTGTTTCAGTTTTTTTTTTTTTTAAAGATTTTATTGATTTATTTTAGAAAGAGAGAGTGTGTGCATGAGGGAGGGGGGAGGGGCAGAGAGAGAGAGAATCTGAAGCAGACTCGATGCCAAGAGTGGAACCTGATAGGGCTTGATCTCATGACCATGAGCTGAAACCAAGATTCGGATGCTCAACTGACAGCCAACTAGGCACCACCAGTTGTTTCAGTTTTGAAGTTGAAGTTCAATCTTAGAGATGAGAATGTATGCCTGGATTGTTGGCACTAAAAGGCACCTGACACAAACAAGAATCCTCTGTAGAGGAAAGTAACTACAAATAGACTTCAATTTTGCAAAACCAATGCACAAATAAATAGATAAATAAATAAATAACTGGGTACAAGAGAAGATGAGAGGAAATGAATAAAAACAAGCAGAAAGGAAGGGAAAATATAAAAAGACCTACAGATTTCCCAGATACTGAGCTATCAGGCAGATTAAAAAATAACTATGTTACTATATTCAAAGAGATAAAGGAAAAGATTGAAAATGTAGACAGAAAAAAACCTAGAACAAGTAAGAAAATGCAATGGAAAATTTAGAATTGAAAAATTGCCCAATTAAAAAACTTAAAAACAGGTTTATGGGGCACCTGGCTGGCTCAGTCAGTGGAGCATGTGACTCTTCATCTCAAGGTTGTGAGTTTGAGCCCCACATTGGGCATGGAGCCCACTTAAAAAATACCGGTCTAATGATAGGTTAAAAATACATGAAGAGAAAAATGAATCAACACTCAAAGAATTCTGACCTAAGTTGGGAAAATATCCAGAGTAAAATATGAGAAACGGGACATAAAATCAAAAGAAAGAATTTGACACATGAAGAGTACACTGAAAAGGTCCGACAAACACAGGTGATCATGGTCACCAGAAAGAAAAAAGAATAATAAAAAAAAGAAATATTATCAGAAGAGAAAATGCCTGAACAATTTACAAAACTGATGGAAGTTTATGAGAACTACAGACTCTCTACAAAAGAGAGCATAATTACAAAACAGAACTGTGATGGCTAATTTTATGTGTCAGCTTGGCTGAGCCATAGTGCCTAGATATTTGTTCAAACATTATTTTGATGTTTCTGTGAGTATGTTCCTTTGGAAGTGATTAACATTTAAATATGTGGAATTTTTTTTTTTAAATATGTGGAATTTGAGTGAAGTAGATCACTCTCCATAATGTGGGTGGACCCCATCCAATCAGTTGAAGGCCTTAACAGAATAAAGACTGACACCCTCACCGCTCCATCCAGAGCAAGAAATTCTGCCAGGAAACTGTGTTTGGACTCAAACTAACTCTTCTCTGAGTCTCCCGCCTGCCAGGCTCCCCCATCAGATCTTGGAATTGTCTGGCCTCTGCCATTGCATGACCCAGTTCCTTAAAATAAATCTCTCTCTTCCTCTTCTCTCTATCCTGTTGGTTCTGTTTCTTTGGAGAACCCTGGCCAATACAATAACCAAAGGAGAATTTTGAAAGAAGAGAAGCAAAAGCAAATTATTTGGGCACCCAGGACTGGAGAAATAATGTAGTGGCAAGACATCTTATGATACCCAAATCAACAGCAGAAAATGACTCAGGCTCAATGTTTCCTGGACTCCAACCTCTTGGTAGTCTCATTCCTTCCCCAGATGGAATAGGAGTCTTACAACAACAGCAGGTGAACGTGACACCACCCACAAGGGAAATCAATTGGGAGCCAAGTAGGGATTGGGAATCAAGTGGAGATTGGGAGTTTGGGATCAGTGGAGGATCAAGTGGACATAGGAAGTGCCCTCCTTCCCTGCTGGGTCTGAGACCCCTTTATCACTGAGCAGCAAGTAACTGGGTTGAGAAGCACTCTGTATCACCACAGGCTGGGGGGTATCTCCCCACCATAAGTGCCCAGCCCAGGAAGCCTCTTCATCCCTATGGGGCTAATACCTTTCTCCCCCTTGATATACTGAGAAGAATTTTGTCATACTAGGCAGCTTAGCCCTGAAAGCCTCTTTAGTTCCACAGGTGGAGTTTTCCTTACCCTACTGAGAGGCACCTGGCATTCTGGTCTAAGGAAACCCAGTGCACCCCTTCATGCAGCACAGCAAGAACCAGTGTGAGCCTCAGTGGCACTAGATAAGCCAAGTGGATTTTTGAATACTATGAAAATTAAATTTTCATTGGATCCTTAGTCTAAAAAAGTAGGACAGGGCCTTGTGCTAAATATACCTAAATAGAAGGACTACCTATTATAATAACAAAATAGCTAAATAGGACCCAGAGTCTCCTAACATAGTAGCCAAAATTTCCAGGGTACAAATGAAAAACACTCATCATAATAACTGGAATATTACAATTTGAGTGAGGAAGACAACTGATACTAACGTGAAGATTAATCGGATGTTGGAAATAACTGACAAGAATTTTAAAGCATCCCTTATGGCCTTGGGAGCAGCTCAGGAGGTGGCTCCCGGCAGAGGGGTCTGTGCCCTCCTGCCTTTGGGAGCCGCCCCCCGGGAGCGCGATTCCAGCAGCACAGGCCCTGGATCCTAGGGCACCGGGGAACCAGCCCACGATCCTGCCTCCCCCCGGGACAGGCTGAGGCGGGGAGGACACAGGACAGCAAGGACTCTCCTGCTGCCCCGCGGCCCGGAGCTGTGTGGATCAGCAACCCCCTCTACCCCCACCCCCGGCTCCCGGAGCATCCAGGCCAGTGCAGACTGGGAGACTGTGGTAGTTACTGTGGGAGCTGAATCCAGAGCTGGGGAGCTGGCCGCCGCCAGTGTGTTTGTTCCTCCTGGTGTCACCTGTGCCTGGGACAGAGCAGCGCTGCCAGGGAACAGGGGCCTCACAGGATAAACAGCTGCCACTGAGCCCAGCACCCAACGGGCTGGGGCAGCTCCCCCAGGCGCACACATCTGAGAATCAGCACAGCAGGCCCCTCCCCCAGAACACCAGCTGGAAGGACGGGAAAGAGCAAGTTCTTGGCTGAGCAGCGCTGGAAAGCTCCAGGGGAGGTCGAGGGATTTACAGTATATAGAACCAGAGGATACCCCTCCTTGTTTTTTTTTTTTTTTTCTCTTCCTTTTTCTAGTATAAAAGGAAGTTTTTACCCACTCTGCACTGAGCAAAATGAAAGAAACTCACCACAAAAGAAAGAATCAGAAACAGTACTCTCTGCCACAGAGTTACAAAATTTGGATTACAATTCGATGTCAGAAAGCCAATTCAGAAGCACAATTATCAAGCTACTGGTGGCTCTGGAAAAAAGCATAAAGGATTAAAGAGACTTCATGACTGCAGAATTTAGATCTAATCAGGCCAAAATTAAAAATCAATTAAATGAGATGCAAACCAAACTGGAGGTCCTAACGACGAGAGTTAATGAGGTAGAAGAAAGAGTGAGTGACATAGAAGATAAGTTGATGGCAAGGAAGGAAGCTGAGGAAAAAAGAGAAAAACCATTAAAAGACCATGAGGAAAGGTTAAGGGAAATAAATGACAGTCTCAGAAGAAAAAAATCTACGTTTAATTGGGGTTCCAGAGGGTGCCAAAGGGCCAGAGGGCCAGAAAGCATATTTGAACAAATCATAGCTGAGAACTTCCCTAACTTGGGGAGGGAAGCAGGCATTCAGATCCAGGAGATAGGCCCCACCCTAAAACAAATAAAAACTGTTCAACACCTCGACATTTAATAGCGAAACTTGCAAATTCCAAAGATAAAGAGAAAATCCTTAAAGCAGCAAGAGACAAGAGATCCCTAACTTATATGGGGAGAAAGATTAAGAACAGACCTCTCCACAGAGACTTGGCAGGCCAGAAAGGGCTGGCAGGATATATTCAGGGTCCTGCATGAGAAGAACATGCAGTTAATAATACTTTATCCAGCAAGGCTCTCATTCAGAATAAAAGGGAGAGATAAAGAGCTTCCAAGATAGGCAGAAACTGAAAGAATATATGACCACCAAATCAGCTCTGCAAGAAATATTAAGGGGGACTCTGTAAAAGAAAGAGGATGCCCAAAGAAATAATCCACAAAAACAGGGACTGAATAGGTATTACGATGACACTAAATTCATATCTTTCAATAGTAACTCTGAATGAGAATGGGCTTAATGATCCCATCAAAAGACGCAGGGTATCAGACTGGATAAAAAAACAAGATCCATCTATTTGCTGTCTACAAGAGACTCATTTTAGACCTAAGGACACCTACAACCCGAAAATGAAAGGGTGGAGAACCATTTACCATTCAAATGGTCCTCAAAAGAAAACAGGGGTAGCAATCCTCATATCAGATAAATTAAAGTTTATCCCAAAGTCTGTAGTAAGAGATGAAGAGGGACACTATATCATACTTAAAGAATCTATCCAACAAGAGGACCTAACAATCATGAATATTTATGCCCCTAATGTGGGAGCTGCCAAGTATATCAATCAATTAATAACCAAACTAAAGACATACTTAGATAATAATACACTAATACTGGTAGAATTCATACAGGACTTTCTGCAAATGACAGATTTTCTAAGCACAACATCTCCAAAGAAATAAGAGCTTTAAATGATACACTGGACCAGATGGATTTCAGAGATATTTACAGAACCTTACATCCAAACACAACTGAATACACATTCTTCTCAATTGCACACGGAACTTTCCCCAGAATAGACCACATACTGGGTCACAAATCAGGTCTCAACCAATACCAAAAGATTAGGATTGTCCCTCGCGTATTTTCAGACCATAATTCTTTGAAACTTGAACTCAGTCACAAGATGAAATTTGGAAGAAATTCAAACACGTGGAGGTTAAAGATCATCCTGCTAAAAGATGAAAGGGTCAACCAGGAAATTAGAGAAGAACTAAAAGGGTGGAGGTCGTTGGTGTCACCTGCCAGCCGCCGGCTCCTGCACCTGCTCTTCGGCTCCCTGCCCGCTCCAACCAACATGATCTGCGCCCTCGCCCGCCGCAGCTTCAGCACCTCGGCCCAGAACAATGCTAAAGTAGCTGTGCTTGGGGCTTCTGGAGGAATTGGGCAGCCCCTTGTGCTGCTTCTGAAGAACAGCCCCTTAGGGAGCCGCCTGACCCTCTGGATATTGCTCATACACCTGGAGTGGCCGCAGATCTGAGCCACATCGAGACCAGAGCAACCGTGAAAGGCCACCTTGGACCTGCGCAGCTGCCGGATTGCCTCAAAGGCTGCGATGCGGTGGTTATTCCAGCCGGAGTCCCAAGAAAACCAGGCATGACACGGGATGACCTGTTCAGCACCAAGGCCTCAATTGTGGCCACCCTGACTGCTGCCTGTGCCCAGCATTGCCCCGAGGCCATGATCTGCGTCATTTCAAATCCGGTCAACTCCACCATCCCAATTGCAACGGAGGTTTTCAAGAAACACAGAGCTTACGACCCCAATAAAATCTTCGGGGTGACGACCCTGGACATTTCAGGGCCAACACTTTCATTGCAGAACTAAAGGGTTTGGATCCCGCGCGAGTCAATGTTCCTGTCATTGGTGGTCATGCCGGGAAGACCATCATCCCCCTGATCTCTCAGTGCACCCCCAAGGTGGACCTTCCCCAGGACCAGCTGACAGCCATGACTGGGCGGATTCAGGAGGCCGGCACGGAGGTGGTGAAGGCCAAAGCTGGAGCAGGCTCTGCCACCCTGTCCATGGCATACGCTGGAGCTCGGTTTGTCTTCTCCCTTGTGGATGCAATGAATGGGAAGGAAGGAGTTGTCGAATGTTCCAGGAAGCAGACTGTGCCTATTTCTCCACACCATTACTGCTGGGGAAAAAGGACATCGAGAAGAATCTAGGCATTGGCAAGATCTCGCCTTTTGAAGAGAAGATGATAGCAGAAGCCATCCCCGAGCTGAAGGCCTCCATCAAAAAGGGAGAGGAGTTTGTGAAGAACATGAAATGAAAGGGCAGCCAGCTAGCAGTCCGTTTCCCTAACTTATGAGGGCATCATGTCCCTGCAAAGCCATCTCGTGCCCTCATGTTTCCGTTGCGTTAACCACCAGTGTCATGTTAACGTCACTGCCCCTTCCAATCGCAAGTCCGTCAATGTGTGCATCAATAAAAGCAGGCTTCCATTTTCTTAAAAAAAAAAAAAAAAGAACTTAAAAGATTCATGGAAACTAATGAAAATGAAGATACAACCATTCAAAATCTTTGGGATACAGAAAAAGCAGTCCTAAGAGGGAAATACACCGCAATACAAGCATCCCTCAAAAAATTGGAAAAAACTCAAATACAGCAGCTAACCTTGCACCTAAAGGAACTGGAGAAAGAACAAAATAAAACCTACACCCAGCAGAAGAAGAGAGTTAATAAAGATTCGAGCAGAACTCAATGAAATAGAGACCAGAAGAACTGTAGAACAGATCAACAAAACCAGGAGTTGGTTCTTTGAAAGAGTTAATAAGATAGATAAACCATTAGCCAACTTTATTAAAAACAAAATAGAAAAGACTCTAATTAATAAAATCACGAAAAAGGAGAGATCACCACCAATTCCAAGGAAATACAAACGATTTAAAAAACATTATGAGCAGCTATACACCAATAAATTAGACAACTAGAAGAAATGGATGCATTTTTGGAAAACCACAAACTACCAAAACTGGAGCAGGAAGAAGTAGAAAACCTGAACAGGCCAATACCCAGGAAGAAATTGAAGCAGTCACCAAAAACCTCCCGAGACACAAAAGTCCAGGGCCAGATGGCTTTCCGGGGGAATTTTATCAAACGTTTAAAGAAGAAACAATACCTATTCTACTAAAGCTGTTCCAAAAGATAGAAAGAGATGGAATACTTCCAAACTTGTTCTATGAGGCCAGCATCACCTTGATTCCAAAACCAAAGACCCCACCAAAAATGAGAATTATAAACCAATATCCCTGATGAACACAGATGCAAAAATTCTCATCAAGATACAAGCCAATAGGATCCAACAGTACATTAAGAAGATTATTCACCATGACCAAGTGGGATTTATCCCTGGGATGCAAGGCTGGCTCAACACTTGTAAAGCAATCAACATGATAGATCATATCAACAAGAGAAAAAACAAGAACCAGATGATCCTCTCAATAGATGCAGAGAAAGGATTTGACAAAATACAGCATTCCTGATCAAGACTCTTCAGAGTGTAGGGATAGAGGGAACATTCCTTGGCATCTTAAAAGCCATCAACAAAAAGCCCACAGCAAATGTCATTCTCAGTGGGGAAGCACTGGGAGCCTTTCCCCTAAGATCAGGAACATGACAGGGATGTCCACTCTCACCACTGCTATTCAACATAGTACTAGAAGTCTTAGCCTCAGCAATCAGGCAACAAAAAGAAATAAAAGGCATTCAAATTGGCAAAGAAGAAGTCAAACTTTCCCTCTTCGTAGGTGACATGATACTGTATGTAGAAAACCCAAAAGGCTCCACCCCAAGATTGCTAGAACTCACACAGCAGTTCGGCAGTGTGGCAGGATAAAAAACCAATGCCCAGAAATCAGTGGCATTTCTATACACTAACAATGAAACTGAAGAAAGGGAAATTAAGGAGTCAATTCCAGGGATCCCTGGGTGGCGCAGCGGTTTGGCGCCTGCCTTTGGCCCAGGGCGCGATCCTGGAGACCCAGGATCGAGTCCCACGTCAGGCTCCCGGTGCATGGAGCCTGCTTCTCCCTCTGCCTGTGTCTCTGCCTCTCTCTCTCTCTCTGTATGACTATCATAAATAAATAATAAAAAAATTTTTTTAAAAAAGGAGTCAATTCCATTTACAATTGCACCCAAAAGCATAAGATACCTAGGAATAAACCTAACCAAAGAGGTAAAAGATCTATACCCTAAAAAGTATAGAACACTTCTGAAAGAAATTGAGGAAGACACAAAGAGATGGAAAAATATTCCATGCTCATGGATTGGAAGAATTAATATTGTGAAAATGTTACTGCCGCCCAGGGCAATTTACACATTTAATGCAATCCCTGTCAAAATACCATGGACTTTCTTCAGAGAATTGAAACAAATAATCTTAAGACTTGTATGGAATCAGAAAAGACCCCCAAAAAGCCAGAGGAATATTGAAAAAGAAAACCATAGCTGGGGGCATTACAATGCTGGATTTCAGGTTGTACTACAAAGCTATTATCATCAAGACGGTGTGGTAGTGGCACAAAAACAGACACATAGATCAGTGGAACAGAATAGAGAACCCAGAAATGGGACCTCAACTCTATGGTCAACTAATATTCAACAAAGCAGGAAAGAATATCCACTGGAAAAAGGACAGTCTCTTCAATAAATGGTTCTGGGAAATTGGACAGCCATGTGCAGAAGAATGAAACTAGACCATTCTCTTGCACCATACACAAAGATAAACTCAAAATGGATGAAATATCTAAATGCAAGACAAGAATCCATCAAAATCCTAGAGGAAAACACAGGCAACACCCTTTTTGAACTTGGCCACGGCAACTTCTTGCAAGATACATCTATGAAGGCAAGGGAAACAAAAGCAAAAATGAATATTGGGACTTAATCAAGATAAAAAGCTTCTGCACAGCAAAAGAAACAGTCAACAAAACTAAGAGACAACCTACAGAATGGGAGAAGATATTGGCAAATGACCTATCAGATAAAGGGCTAGTATCCAAGATCTATAAAGAACTTATTAAACTCAACAGCAAAGAAACAAACAATCCAATCATGAAATGGGTAAAAGACATGAACAGAAATTTCACAGGGGATGACATAGACATGGCCAACAAGCACATGAGAAAATGCTCCGCATCACTTGCCATCAGGGAAATACAAATCAAAACCACAATGAGATACCACCTCACACCAGTGAGAATGGTGAAAGTTAACAAGACAGGAAACAACATATGTTGGAGAGGATGTGGATAAAGGGAAACCCTCTTGCACTGTTGATGGGAATGTGAACTGGTGCAGCCACTCTGGAAAACTGTGTGCATGTTCCTCAGAGAGTTAAAAATAGACCTGCCCTATGAGCCAGCAATTGCACTGCTGGGGATTTACCCCAAAGATACAGATGCAGTGAAACGCCGGGACACCTGTACCCCAATGTTTCTAGCAGCAATGTCCACAGTAGCCAAACTGTGGAAGGAGCCTCAGTGTCCACTGAAAGATGAATGGATAAAGAAGATGTGGTCTATGTATACAATGGAATATTCCTCAGCCATTAGAAACGACAAATACCCACCATTTGCTTCGATGTGGATGGAACTGGAGGGTATTATGCTGAGTGAAATAAGTCAATCGGAGAAGGACAAACAGTATATGGTCTCATTCATTTGGGGAATATAAAAAAATAGTGAAAGGGAATAAAGGAGAAAGGAGAGAAAATGAGTGGGAAATATCAGTGAGATTCACAGAACATGAGAGACTCCTAACTCTGGGAAATGAACAAGGGGTAGTAGAAGGGGAGGTGAGTGGGGGGTTGGAGTGACTGGGTGACGGGCACTGAGAGGGGCACCTGGCAGCATGAGCACTGGGTGTTATGCTATATGTTGGCAAATCGAACTCCAATGAAAAAATATACAAAAAAAATAAAGCAGCCGTTATAAAAGTGCTTCAGTAAATAATTACAAATCCACCTGAAACAAATGAAAAATAGGAAATTACAATAATGAGAGTTATAAAAAGGAACCAAAAAGAAATTATAGAACTGAAAAATATAACAATGGAAAGAAAAAATACTTGCTGGATGAACAAAAAACTGTAGTGAAGATGACAGAGGATCAGTGAACAAGAAGAGTACAGATCAAAAGAATTTGCCCAAACTGAAAAACAGAGAAAACAGACCATGAAAATGAGCAGAGCCTCAAGGATCTATGGGACAATAACGCAAGACCAACACATTTAGGGGTAAGGGCAAGAGAGAGAAGGATATGTTCTGATAAGTAACTCAGTGGTGTGGTTGATTCATAGAGATCCAGAAGGAAGGTCAAAGTCAAGCCCAGAGAGAGAGCAGGTTAGAATGAGGTCTTCAAGGGTGGTAAGCAAAGCTTACCTTGGTGGTAAAGCAAAGCCCTCTCAAAGTTATCCCCAAAGCTATAGGGAATGATGAAAGGATTTTTATGCATGGAGGTAACTTGATCAGCTTATCCCTTTTTTTTAAAAAAAGATTTAACTTATTTATTCATGAGAGACAGAGAGAGAGAGAGAGAAAGAGAGAGAGAGAGAGAGAGAGGCACAGACAGGCAGAGGGAGAAGCAGGCTCCATTCCATGCAGGGAGCCTGATGTGGGACTCAATCCTGGGTCTCCAGGACCACACCCTGGGCTGAAGGCAGCGCTAAACCCCTGAGCCACCCGGGCTGCCCAGCTTATCTCTTTTAAAACATTATGTTTGTGTGTGTGTGTGTCTGTGTGTGTATAAAATTTAAATTTAATTTTAAAAATTTATTAAAAATAAATTAATTTGTACTATACTATTTTTATATTATACTTATATATAATAATATGTTTATATACAATCTATTTTGTTATATTATTAGTTATATTAAATATGATATATTTAAAGTATATTTTGTTTATGAAATAAATTAAGATTAAATATTTACATTTAAAATATTGAATACACAATACATTTAAATCATTCAAAATTTCAAAAGCATTGAAAGTATGCTTCACACCACTGACCATAGTAGTTGCCCTTTTCTTTAGGTAACTCATGCCACTGGGTTTTTCCTATGAATTTTTCTTGAGTGATTTATGCACATACAAGTAAGTATGTGTACACGTATATACATTAGAAACATATTTTATTCCTCTCTTTTTATACAAATAATGGCATAGTATACCTACTGTTTTGCACCTTGCTGTTTGTACATATCATTGTGCAACCTTTACTTAACCCTATATTTGAAGAATTCCATAACAGTTCATAAAGTTTCTTCATTTTTCCCTACCAGATGCATGGTTTTCCATTGTATGGCTATCCCATCATTATTTTTCACTTGGTTCTCTAACGATCTTTCTAAATATGTCATTTTTGCATAAATATATGTGTGTTACCTCTGTAGGATAAATTCTTAGAGGTGGAATTCCTGAATGAAAGGATATCTGTCTACTTCCCTATAATATTGATAAGTATTGGCAAGTTGCCATCCATAGAGATGGTACACTTATGATCCTAACAGCAATGTATGAGAGTGCCCATTTCCTCACAGCCTTACCAACATCCTGTGATTACTAAGCTTTTGAATCTTTGCAAATCTGATAGGTGAAAAAAAAGTCTTTCAATTTGTATTTGTCTTTTTATGTGTTTGATAGGTTTATGAGCCATTTATAGTTCTTTCTGGGCATTCTGTTTCTTCTGATTTTTATTACTCTCCTTGTCCATTTTTCTGTTAGGTTTTTGCTCTTTTTTCTTATGCACTTGTCAAAGTTTTTGTATTGAGGGAAATTATCTTTTTGTCTTTGATGTAGGTTGCCATTTTTTTTCATTTTTGTCACCTAACTCTGCTCATAATGTTTTGGTTCTTTGTTATGCAGATATTTCAAATTTTATATTGAATTTATCCATTATTTTCAATGGTTTCTGAATTTTGTGTCATATTGAGGAATGCTTTTCTCACTCAGAGATTATGAAAAAATTTTGTTTCATTTTCTTTTGTTACCTTTATGATTTTATTTTATTTTTTTACCTTTAGGTTAGTTATGCATTTTGGAATTATTCTGTTGGTGTATGAAGTATGTTTATGTTACTCATTATTTTTGTAGCTTAAAAAAATTTAAAAGTCTAAGGGCATCTGGGTGGTTCAGTTGGTTAAGTGTCTGATTCTTCATTTTGGCTCAGGTCATGATCTCAGGGTGGTGAGATTGAGCCCTGTATCAGGCTCTGTGCTCAGCAGGGAGTCTGCTTGAGATTCTGTCTCCCTCTGCCCCTTCCCTTTCTCTCTCTCCCCTCTAAGAAGACTTTTTTTTTTTTTTAATTTAAAAGATCAGTTTTCCTTGGGACCCAATATAGTCTCAAAATTTTCAGGAATTGCTTATGTATTTGTTCCAGTATTTTCATTTCCTTTCTTTAGGGTCTCTTCTTTTTCCCTCCATATCTGCAGTATTCTCCACAATCTGTCTTACTATTTCACTTTGGTCCCCTTCCTCATATCTTTCCCCCACTTTATTCCACTAGTTTCTCAGCTACCTGGTATGCTTTCTTGGCATAATTTCTGCAATGGTTGTTATTTTCCCCCGCCTATTTCCAAAGCCCTGTCAATTCACATTTTGTCATTTTGTGTTACTTTGATATTTTTCCTATTTCTTCATTCATAGGTGTGATTTGATCATTAAGTTTTTAATATCTTAAAAGTATTTGGTCACTCCATTGCTTTATCACATATCTTACAGTGAGAGATTTACTTGCTTACTTGCCTTTCTTGCTCATTTATTTTATCTTCTAGTGTTTTTATATCATTTGAGTTTTTTTCTTTTTCATTATTCACCATCCAAAGGAGTTTAATTTTTCCAACTTAATTTCCTTTATTTTAGATGCCTTTCCATTTACATTTGGTATCTGTAGTTTTAATTGTCTCTTGGCTTAGCTGAAATGAAATTTACATTTTGTTTCTCATTTTCCTTATTGCTTTTTGAATTATTTCCAGAATGAGAAGGGGGAAATGTTGACTTTCACACAACAGATTCAGACTAGAAGTCAGCCTAGATATTGTTTAAGCTGCAAAAAGGCCAATAATACATCTTCACTGTAAAAGCCATTTGGTGGCATTTTCAGGTGGGATTGTAGCAGGCCACCAAGATCAACATATCCTAGCTGAATGTTAATAGCATCCTGCCATCCCTGGTCCAACCAGTTGTGGCCTAGTGTTGTAATTGAGTCTGCTCTAGGCCATTCCTGTCTATAGGTAAATGATGAGTCTCAGAGAAGCAGGCTGTCTAGTAGGGATAGCAATCTTGAAGCTGAAGTAATGAAGGTCAGTGAGTTCTATAGTCTAAGTACCACCTCCTTCAAAGAATAGACACAATGAAAGGTACATCTCATATGTGTGTTGTTTTCTTTCTTCCCAGGTGGAAGTTTTTTTTTTCTTTTTTCCCTGATAGCAAGTGCCTTAAATGAGAGTCCTAACACTTAGATTTTTTTGGAGGAATAAGAAATTTCTTTACAGTTCTAGTCAACATCTAGTCATGGCTGAAGAGGGAAGCTCCAGCAGTACTTACTTTTTATCACCTTTAGGACTTTGGACTTTGCAAGTTAATCTTTTTACTTTTCTATTAGGTTCATGATATCACACACATACATAAACACACAGACTGTGGGTTTATAAAATCTCGTTCAACCATTTGTCCTTGATCTTTCTGTTCTAAGTATCTTTCTAGAATGTCACTTGTGTAAACACTGACCTTTTATGATGAACTTTCCATTATGTATGTACTTAATATCTTTGGAGTTCCTTTTTTTTCTTTTCATTTGTAAGGTATGTACTGACCATTTTCCTGTAGAAGTGTCAGTGTCCTTCCTCATGTTTGTTATTCTAGCCAGGAATAATATAGACAATTCTACCTTTTTTGAGGTCTTCTTTTTTTTTTTTTTTTTTTTTTTGAGGTCTTCTAACTTTAAAGTTATGAGTCATTTATCGCTGTAGAGAACTTTGAAAATATAAAAATCACTCATGAACAACTGCTGTCAGGCTTCTACCACTTTGTTATAACCTACCTTCTGGTTTGCTTCCAGGGTGGCTGATGCAAGTCACTTTTTCTCTAATGCTGGCAATAAAACACCTCTCCCATAATGTCTTGTGAAAGTTGGGGAAATGCATGTGAACACACTGCTATTTGTGTCACATGGTAAACCTTCAAATGGAGGCTGAGTATGATGAGAGTTTGTTTTGGTTCTTTTCTAAGCTGCTGTAATTAAATTTGACCAAGCACAGAATTAAAACACAGTTCAGTCTTGAATGGGTTGCATGGTTTCATAAGTAAGACCCCAACTCTTTTATAGGTGGGTTTTCTGTTCTCCAAGTTTTGATAATTATACTGTTTATATATGGCCTCAGGCTGAACTTTTAATTTTTTGGCCTATTGAGATTGAAAGGGTTTACCCATTTTTGTAATGAACACTGAATTTTCTAATTATCCTTTGCTCATCATCAGGTTTTTGAAAGTTTTCCAAGTCTCAAGATATAATGCTTTGATTCTTAGAAAATAATAGGAAACTGAATTGATATTAGTTATTTATCAGCTGAAGTTAATAGAGTATCTATCAGGCATTATTTCATGACCTTGACAAAAAATGGGATTTTTTTTTTTTTTTTTTTTTTTTTAGTGATTGGTATTTTTTAAATTTTTTTTTAAAGATTTTATTTATTCAAGAGATACACAGAGAGAGAGGGAGACAGAGAGGCAGAGACACAGGCAGAGGGAGAAGCAGGCTCCATGCAGGGAGCCTGACGTGGGACTCAGTCCCGGGTCTCCAGGATCAAGCCCTGAGCTGAAGACGGCACTAAACCGCTGAACCACCCAGGCTGCCCTAGTGATTGGTATTGTATCTCTTCTTGTTTTAGGGTCTTTGCAGCTATAAACTGATGTGAAATAAAATATAATTGAGTAGTGAACAGTTTTCAGGCTGTCCCCTCGAATATGATAATATCAGGCTTCTCCTTTGACATTTTAGTTATTGTGATCCTCTTGTAATGTCAAGACCATTTATTATATTATAAACTTGAGCTACTCTTGTAAAGTTATTACTGGCTTTTATTAGTGTTCAAAATAACATTTATTTTTCATCAAGAAAGTAATCCATGTTCATTGTGGGAAAATTGGAAAACATGAAAAAAACATTAAAAAATAACTAAAATTTATAAGAAATCCAATAACCCGGAAATAATAACAACTGTGAACATTTGGCATATGATTTATTATTCTATTCTTTTTAATGGAATTCACACACTCTTTTTTTTAGAATAACAGAACGAGATCACTTAATATTGTTCTTCAGTCTGTAATGTTTCATTCATAAATATGTTGTGAATATTTTTCCATGTCAGTAATATATCATATTTTAAAAATATGTCATTTTTATAGCATGTTAGTATCCTAGCAGAGATATATCATAGCAAATTTAACCAGTGGTCTAACATTAAATATTTCTTTTTCTTTTTTTTTTTATTAAAGATTTTATTTATTTATTCATGAGAGACACAGAGAGAGAGAGAGAGAGGCAGAGACACAGGCAGAGGGAGAAGCAGGCTCCATGCAGGGAGCCTGATGTGGGACTTGATCCTGGGACTCCAGGATCATGCCCTGGGCTGAAGGCAGGCGCTAAACCACTGAGCCACCCAGGGATCCAACATTAAATATTTCTGTTGCTTAAACAAATTTTCTATTGTAAATAGCATTGAGGAGACTATCCTCGTACATATGCTTAATGGGCATTTGTTTAATTTTTCAAACTGTTTATTGTAGAAGGGAAAAAACACCCAAAAGTACATTTTTTAAAAATTGCATTTATGAAATTTTACCACTCAGAGGTAACTATTGGTAATATTTCTTGTGATTATCTTTCAGTGTATTTGCAGTTTATCTAATTACATAGGATTTTACTATTCATACTATATTTTTTGCTTTTTATTGAACCATGTCATACATAAATCAAAAGTGTATACTTCAGTGGATTTTCACAAATTGAGTACATCTATATAACTAGCACCCAGATCAGGAAACAATGTTACCAGTTCCTCAGCTTTACTCTTTTTCGTCACTGTTTTCCTGCTCAGTGACGAAGACTCTCCTGCTTCTAACACTGTAGAATAGTTTTGCCTGATTTTGAACTTTGTATAATTGGATTCATCACTATTTTCTCTCTGTGTCTATCTTATTTTGCTCAGAAGAATATTCATGAGATTCATTCATACTGTCATATGTATTTGTAGTTTACTTGTGCTTATTGCTATGTAGTATTCTACTGGTGAATATACCATAATTTAGTCTTCTATTGAAGGGTATTTGCACAACTCCCAGTTTGGGTGTATAATTATTAATTATACACCAAATGCTTTTTCATCTCAGCAATACATTTTCCATTTTACTCTTCATTTCTTTTTAATAACTTTAGTTTCTTTAACTCACTAACAAATGACCTTAGAAACCTCATAGAGGGGATCCCTGGGTGGCGCAGCGGTTTGGCGCCTGTCTTTGGCCCAGGGCGCGATCCTGGAGACCCGGGATCGAATCCCACGTCGGGCTCCCGGTGCATGGAGCCTGCTTCTCCCTCTGCCTGTGTCTCTTCCTCTCTCTCTTTCTCTCTCTGTGACTATCATAAATAAAAAAATAAAAAAAAAAAAAGAAACCTCATAGACCTGATGTGATTTGTCAACTATCCCAAACATTTATAGACCAATCTATCTGACTTAGATGACCCATGAAGAAATAAATAGATACATACATGCATACATACATACACAAACACACAGACACAGAGGGTCTTTCTTGGGCCTTTCTTTCCTGACCTGCCCTGAGCTGGTGATCTACCAGCTGATCTCATGTGAGTGACACACCTTAAAACCTAGTATTGCAAATCACCTCTCATTATTGTTCCTTCTCCTAATTGTCTGGCTAACACTATCCATTTATGTCTCCAGGTGAACTTTGAAACCTTTTTATCAAGTTAGGAATAAAAATTCACATGAATTTTTTATTGACCATTTTTTTTAATGAATCTGTTAATTTGGGGGAAAATCTGCCATCTTTATAGTATTAGGTATTCTCGTAAAGGAATTGAGAATAGGTAGAAGCTTATGAAAACTTGATAACAAAAACAACACCCAACATTTTACTGCATAAAACAAGCAAGTTCACATAGCAAAACACAAGATGAATACAATTAAAAGGCAAGGGACAATCTGGGGACAACAGGATGGATGACTATTTTAATATGTTAAGTGTCCTTTAAAAAATACTAAGAGATATATAAAATTCTCTAAAATATAAAATTGCAAAGTTCATAAGAAAAGGCAATTCCACAAGTATCAAGGTTCAAAACACAGTGTAATGAAACATTCCAAATAACTAGTGACCAAAGCATTACCAATTATAATAACTTTCCATTTTCATTTAATAAGAGTTGAGGAACACAGGCACTCATATATCCTAGTAGGAGGAAGACAAGAGTAAACATTTTCATGGCAATCTGGCAGTAATTATCAAATGTGCCTAAACATTGACCCAGCCATTCAATCTAAGAATTTTCTTCAAGGATGTGCAAGTAAATATGTATAAAGGTGTTAGTGTTATTTATGGTAGAAAAACATTGGAAATAAACAGAAAGTATGCAAGTATGATTGCTTAAGTTGTGGTACAGCCACACAATGGAATATTTTGTACCCATAGAAATGTATTAAAGGAAAGAATTTTGTGACCTTTTAAGGGAAGGAATCAAATGAAATATACAGCATGCAGTTCACCAAAAGTATGTGATAATACAATATCGTATTCTCTCTGCTGCCATCTTAGTTAGGTATAAACCCGAGAGATCAAGGAGGGAAAGCACTGTTCTAGAAGCCAGGACTTTCTGAACCAGCTTTGTGTCATGGGGAAACCACTTCCTTCTCCTGTGCTTACCCTCTCTCATCTATAAATGAAGGCTCCATACCTATGTGATCTGTGATTCCTGGACGTGAGGCTTCTCTAGCCCTGAGATGCTATCTCTGTTGTACAGGAAATCTAATCATGTTTACTGTAGAAAAGGAAGATGCTTTCCTCATTTCCCCAAAGGGTTTTCTCATTGTTCTCTGCCTTGTTCATTTATAGCTACTTTATTTATATCTTTACAGAAACCATTTATCCCTTTTGAGTCCTGATCATTATTTTTAGGTTTGAGATGATCAAAGCTGCCACTTCTGTCTTTCACTAACTGCACATCTTAGAAGTTCATATATAATTCTCAGAAACCAAAAGCCGGTGAAGTGAAGTGAAGGGGACAGATATATCACCTTGGGAGGAAACTCCAGGGTGCCATTATCACCTTTAATGGGGTATTCTGAAGGAAGGAATCAGTCTGCATTTTCCCTGTGCCCTCTGATCTGTTTCTTCCTGCTCATTGAGGGACTTGAAGATGGCATCTTATGAAGCTTCCCCTTTGCCTTGCAGCCTAAAAGTGGAGCCTTACTTCTAATTTACTTTTGCAGACCAGCAGGTGAACTAGACTGTCTCCCCACCCCCTGCCCCTACCCCCCAACCCCAACATCACATGAGCAAAGTGGACCACAGATTTACTTTTGACCAATAGCATAAGTGGCATGAAAAAATATTTTTAAAATAGCTGGGATTCCTGTTGTGATTTGCTGGTTAAATCTTGAAGTTGGTTTGCATCGTACAAGTATGAGGCTTTAAATCATTTAACAGAAGTCTTTTAATGATGGAAACTTGTCTGTTCTCTGTGTTTATTGCCATTATTTGGAAACTAAAAGGGCAGGTCACCTTTGCCTGAATAGCAACCAAGTAATGGGAGTTCCTGTTCTTACCTTTCACATGCTAGGACATGGTAGGGAACTCTGGATTCCAAGTATGAAAACCTGAGGTCCAGAGTTTTCTTCTGTATCTCACAGGAAGGTCTGTGTGTGGAGTAAAGGTATGGACTTTAAACACAGTCAGACCTTAGCTGTCATTCATTATTTATCTTACATTCAGAACATGTAACTATGAGTTTATACTTTCTCATCTGTGAGTAGTAACAGTGGTTGTAGTTCCCTGTAGAATTTTGTGGGTGTGTGTATATATATGCATACACATACATGTATGAAATGCCAAAACATCTGGAACATAGTAAGTGTTCAACCAATAATGTTAGATCCATCAAAATCATTAACAACTTAAAAAGTTTTGTTTTTGAAGTATAGTTGACCTACAGTGTTATATTAATTTCAGGTGTACAATGTAGTGATTTGACAGTTCTGTTACATTACTCAGTGCTCACCATGACGAATGTTGTCACCATCTGTCACCACACAGTGTTATTAAAATATTATTGACCACATTCTGCATGCTGTACTTTTCATCTTCTTAACATATTTACCAAAATCATTGTCATCATCTTTATTATACTTCTCAGTATATTCCTTGGACAGTGTTTCAAATATTTGCTATAATTATGATGAAATTAGATTAGTTTTATTTAATGTTAGGTTTACTTTATGCTTATGAAAAATACCTTACAGACAGAAACAACTTGAATCTTTTCATAATAATAATAGTAATAACAATAAGTAATAAAATGTTAATAATAATTATTACTTAATACAATAGTAGTAATAATAAGTAGTACCTTTTTATAAAAGACAGTACTTACTATGTCTTTCCAGTGACAGCTGTGAAGCCTCTGTGTGATATCTGCAAACAAATCTTTTCTCCTTCAGAGGCCCCATCTTGTTCTTTATAGTTTTTGCGTATTTATTCCTAAAAAACACATGCTTTGGCTTTCCAAATTTTTGAACTTTTTATAAAAAAGATTATAACGTGTGCCTGCTGCACATGTATGTACCAATGACATGATTTTCTGTCTCAACATTATGTTTTTAAGATTCACTCATGTTATTGGGTATACCTACAGTGTGTTCTTTTTTACTGCAGTAGAGAACTCTATTATGACACACATATACACCATTTATCCTCCTCTCATTTATGGATATTCAGGGTAGTTTCCAGGTTTTATTTGATTTGTTTGACTTTCTGCATTTTTGAATGTGACTGCTGTTAATGTCTTCTGTTAGGTTGAACGACATGAAATAGGCATTTTTATAAACTGGAATGGTACAGATTTAGAAATTTCATGTGCTCTAACCAAATTCCTATCTCTTGGTGTATATTTGCAAGATTATATTGGAGGAATATACTCAGAGGTGGCAGAAATGCCAGTTCATAAGTAAGGTGCATCATAAACTTTGATACTCCTGTCACAAAGCAATTGCACCAGTTTATATAAACCATATGAAAGCTGCCATTGTCCCAATTCCTGTCAACACTTGATAAAGACTTTTTATTTCAGTGAGTGTGAAATGTGGCTTTGATTTGCAATTCTGCAATTACCGATGAAATTAAGCATCTTTTCATATGTGTATTTGCCATTTCTATGAGTGTATTTGCCATTTCTATGTAAACATGTGCAAGTGGCTTTGGAAGTGGCTAATGGGTGGAGGTGGAAATGTCCTGAGGCACATGCTAGAAAAAGCTGAGGTTGCTTTGAGAAGACTGTTGGTGGAAATATGGATGGTAAAGGTGTATGCTGAGGGCTTGGGAAAAAGAGAGGAGGCTGGAGAGAGAGCTTCTATCATCTGAGAGAATACAGGTATCATTGTGAATAGAAAGGTGGTAAAAATATGAATATTAAAGGTACTTCTGGTGAGGTCTCAGACAGAAATGAGGAACACGTTATTAGAAGTGGAGGAATTGGATCCTTTCTTTATAAAGTAGGAGAGAATTTGGTCAGATTGTGTTCCAGTGTTTTGTGGAAGGTAGAACTTGTAAGTGATAGATTTGGGTATTTAGCTGATGAGATGTCCGTGCAAAGTGTTGAAGCACAACCTGGTCTGTCCTTGCTGCTTATAGTAAAATGCAAGAGCAGAGAGAGAAATTGAAGAAGGATTGTTAAGCAGAAGGATCTAGATCTTAAAGATCTGGAAAGTTCACATTCTATCCATGTTACAAAAAATGAGAAAGTGTGATTGGAGGGAACATCAGGGGTCTGGCTGGACAGGCACACGCTACACAGATTATGAGCGATTTCAACTCAGCCATTTCAGCAGAAACCAGGAATGGAGCTTTGCTTACCCAGGGAAGAGCTGTAGAGGACCCTCTTGCTTGAAGGGTTGGCCTTCTGTGCATTTCATGGGAAACCAATGAAGTTTTTGAGAATTTATTATCAGTGGAAACACTGCCAGTTTAGACTAAACTGAGACAGGATGAAATGAAGGCTGGTGGCCCTTTGAGATTCTACAGGCCTGGCCAGTAGAGCTATCTGGCTACACACATGTGTTATCCTTCAAGAAAGAGAAGGAATATCCTGAAGGCAATTAATTTGGAGGTCCTCAGGGCTACGTCTGCCACCCACTATGGGGTGGGACTCTCTTTTCCTCAGTTACAGAGGTCCAAGCTGCTGTGGCTATACCCAGGGCCGAGGGGCTGGGATAGCCAACCTGGTTGGCTCAGAAGGTAGAGCCACTCTGCTAGGCACAGAAGAAGAGAATTATTCTTGAGCCTTAAAAATCTAATGGAATTTTTTCTGCCCTCAGACTTGCTTGAGACCCAAGACTCCTTTCTTCTTTCTAGTTTCTCCCATCTAGAATGGGAACGTCAATCCAGTGCCTCTCCTACATATAGCATTTTGGAAGCAGATAACTTGCCAGGTTTCACAGGTTTACCCCTGGAAAATAATTTTACCTCTGGATGAATATTACTCACAGCTCACCTGTACCTAAGTTAGATGATATTTAGAGGAGATTACTTACTTAGAGTTGAAGCTGGAATGGGCTAAGACTTTTGTGGCTGCTGGGATGGCCTGAATATATATTACATGTGAGAAGACATGAATTTCGGGAACCAAAACATGAAAGGTTGTGGTCTGAGTTGTGTCACTCCAAAATGTTGAGGTCCTAATTCAAATTGTGACTGTATTTGGAGATAGGATATTTAAAAAGAGAGTTAGGTTACAATGAGGTTATTAGGGTGGACCAGAATCCAGTATTACTGGTGCCCCTATACTAAGAAATTTAAGGGGCACCTGGGGGGCTCAGTCAGTTAAAGTGTCTTCCTGTGGCCCAGGTCATGATCCTACGGTTCTAGGATCAAGCCCCACATCAGGCTCTCTGCTCTGCAGGGGTCTGCTCCTCCCTCTCCTTCTGTGCGCGTGCGTGCACTCTCTCTCTCTCCCTCTCTCTCTCAAGTAAATAAATAAAATTTTTAAAAAAGAAAGAGATTTAGACATTGACATGTACAGAGGGAAGACCATGTGAAGACTTGGGGAGAAGATAGCCATCTCCCAAGGCAAGGAGAGAAGCCTCAAAAGAACCCAACTTTGTCAATACCTTGATCTCAGACTTCTAGTCTCCAGACCTGTGAAAAGATTAATTCTGGTGTTCAAACCACCTAGTCTACGGTACTCAGAAGATTAATTCTGAGTTCAAACCACCCTAGCCTATAGCAGCCTTGGCAAACTAATATACCTACCTATATGGCAGTACTACTCTGTCTTAATTAATGTAGCTTTATAATAAAGACCTTCCATAATAAGTAAAGGTAATGAGAGTGGATGTTCAAGCCATGTTCCTGATCTTAAGGGAGAGCATTCAGTCCTTTTTTTTTTTTAATTGCTGCACTTCTAGTTTGTTTGTTTGCTTGTTTGTTTATTTATTTAAATGTTGTTAGTTAACATACAGCAATATTGCTTTCTGGAGTAGAATTCAGTGATTCATCACTTATATGCAACACCCAGTACTCATCACAAAGAATGCCCTCTGTCATCATTGAATATGATGTTAATTTTAATTTAGATTTTCTTTTGTTCTTTTTCCTGAAAATGCCCTTTATATAATGGAGGAAATTTCCTTGTAGTTTTAGTTTGCAGAGGGCTTCTGTCATAAATGGGCATTGATCATATGATTTTTTCATTTTGTTCTGTGAATGTGGTGAATTACACTGGTTGAGTTTTGAATGTTGAACTAATCTGGAATTGCTTAGAAAATCCACTTAGTCATCATATATAATAATCTTTTTGGAATCTTGCTGGATTGGTTCCACTAATACTTTATTGAGGATAGTTGCATTTGTGTTTATGATGGTTGTCAGTTCTAGGCAATTTTCCAGAATTGTGCATTTTATTTTATACCTGGGTGCAGCCATTCATTTAAAATCACTTTTAAAAACATAGTTTCCCATAATTTCTAGGTAAGCACTGCTGGAAGTGCTCCTTTAAAATACTATCTTTTCTACTGCTGAGAAATGGCTAAATAAGGTTATTTTACTATATTTTCTCCTTTTGCAGAACAGAGTTTATCGATTTCTAGTTTATATTTTATGGCCACATGATGAAAATTAAAGGAATATAGTATATATGGGATATTTAAAAGAGTATTATAATTTATTTTATTTTGCAATTATTACAATACTTAGAATTTAAAACTGCAAGTCACAAAAATTTAGAATTTTTGGATCCTGTCTTTGGCATTTTGTGGTAATCCACACTAGCCCTCTGTATGCTTCATTGTGTTGAAAAAAAGTGATTTATGATTTTTTTTCTAACTTAAGCATTGGGTGGGATGAATAAAACTGGCAGATACTGTTACCTTCTCTCTTTCTCTGCAGCCTTGCCAAAATTGTCTGTAAATGTTTATTGACTATGAGAGCAGAGCAAGATACTACCTTAGCTCAAGCTGTATTAATTCTGTGTTAATAACAAAATGGAGGAGATACCAGGGTGGTTCAGATGGTTAAGCATCTGCCTTTGGCTCAAGTCATGATCCCCAGATCCTGGGATCGAGCCCTGCATTGGGCTCCTTGCTTAGTGGGGGAATCTGCTTCTCCCTCTGTCCCTGCTCATGTGCTCTCTCGCACTCACTCTGTCTCTCAAATAAATAAAATCTCTTTTTTTAAAAGATCTTATTTATTTATTCATGAGAGATGCAGAGAGAGAGACCGAGACATAGGCAGAGGGCTCCTCACAGGAAGTCTGATGCAGGACTTGATCCCTGAACCCTGGGATCATGACCTGAGTTGAAGACAGTCGCTCAACCACTGAGCCACCCAGGTGCCCCCTCAAGTAAATAAAATCTTTAAAAAACAAACCAAAAAACCAAAGTGGGTTGATTTTTGTCCCTGTAGAGCTTTCATCTTGCCCTCAATTTGTGGTCTCTCCTTGATTTCTTAGGTCTTGCATCACCATCTGTGTTTTGTATTAAATCATGGGGAGGAAGCTGGATCTGTCTGGTCTGACAGATGATGAAACGGAGCATGTTCTCCAGGTGGTTCAGCGAGACTTCAATCTTCGAAAAAAAGAGGAAGAACGGCTGAGGTGAGATGCTTCTGTTGCCCTCCTGGGTACAATGAGACAGCTTTTCCGAGAGTATTGCTTGCTGCTAGCCCAAAGTTTGAAGGCTTTATGTCACATACACACCCATGTCTGTTTACAGGAAGAATGCCCTTTCCTTTGTAGAAAGGTTCAGCTTTAGCGCTCAGCACCATGTCAGTTCAGAAATGTGACTGTTCCCACTGTGCATCAAGGTTTTCTTTGTGCAGCTCACCCCCTGCACTTTTAGCTGTACGAAGTTTGTGATGACAGTGTCTGTTGTGAGCTTGCTCTTGGCTTTAATTTTCATGTTGGCAGATATTACTGAAGAAGAACCAGAGTGTTAGGTGAACAATTCTTGAGAGAGTTATACTCACACCTGTACAGTCTTCTGCTAGAGAGCTCAGCTCCTGTGGTACAGGAAAAGAGCACTGAAGACATGGGATAGGGAAAGGGCCCACTAGACCAGGCTACAATCACCTGGCCCAGCACCACCCTCCTAATTTTATAGAGGAGGAAACTGAGGCCCAGAAAGGGGCCCTTCTGACTCTCCAGTTGGCACATCCTTGTAGAATGTTCTGGGAAATATCATTGCTGCTCATTAGGGTAGAAATATCTAAATGTGGAAGAAGTCAGGGTGATTGAAATGAGGTTATATATTGGGTCTGGGTGTTGGAACTAGATGATAAGTCATCATTAGCTGCCCTCATTCATCAGTCTGTTATCTCTCAGGATTGCATGAGTTCATCAAGACATCATTTTCTTCCTTAGCCACTGAGCTCAACACCCCAGTATTTGTAATTCTTCCCCTGACTTGGACCCTGAACAGGGCTGGGCCAGGCACTGTTGATTCTGCCTCCTGACCATCTTTCCCTGACCTTCCCTGAGTCTAGCTTTTATCACTGTCATCCTGGGCGTTGCCATAATCTATATGATCTTCTTTCTCCACTCCTCCAACTGGCCAGGGTTGTGCCACATCTGAGCCCCAATCAGGTCCTTTCCCATTCAGCTTAAAATTGGTGTAGATTGTTTTCCTTTTCCCTTGGGATACCTCAGACTTTCTGTTTCTTTACAGCATTCCTCCCTTACTAGATTAAAAGCACTGTGGTATAATAGTCTTTATTTTTTACCACGTTTTGTTTGTTTCTTATATTGTATATATTCAATATGTGCTTATTAGAGAGAAGACGAAAAAAAAAAACACCTCTGTTAATTAAATAATTAATTGATTTGCAAACCATTTGCCTGGCACTGTTCAAGCTGTTGGGTACATGGTAAGCAAAATTATTCTTTGCTCCATGGAGTTTATATTCCAGAGCTGAGCTGATGAGTACCAGAGCCACCAATCAAGGGTGGTGACCAAGCACTTAAAATGTGGTGAGCCTGAATTGGGATGCACTGTAAGTGTAACATACACACCAGATTTCAAATTTAGTACCAAAATATATATCATGTCTTATTAATAATTTTATATTGATTTTACTTTGAAGTGCTCATGTTTTAGCTATATAAGATTAACCAAAAAATATTATAAGTTGACAATTTCCTCCGTTTCTTTTTATTTTCTTTACTATGGCTACTAGAAAATTCAAAATTATGCATATGTCTCACATTATATTTCTACTAGATAGTGCTGCTCTAGAGGGAGGAGAGAGAGAAGAAATGAACAAAAAATATGTATTTATACATATTTGATAGTGATGAGAGTCATGAAAAAAAAAATAAAACAGGGAAGGGGAAGAACCTGGTGTGGGGTGGCAGGTGCTGTTTTTCTGTGGGCTGCTCAGGAAAGACCTCTCTGGGGACATTTGGGCAAAGATCTGAAAGAAGCGAGAGAGGGAGCTGTGCTGCTATCTGGGGTGACATCAAGTATGGCAGAGGGAACCACAGATGTCAGATTTCTGACTCAAGAACATGCCTTGTGTTTTTTCTGAGGATCTAGGAGGGAGAGAGCCAGGGAAGTGTAGTATAGAATGAAGTCTCAGCAATAGTGTAAGCCCAGACCATGTAGTGAGTAGTGAATCTGTGGGAAAGCTCCGAATCTTGCTCTAGGCTGAGAAATCAGAGTTTTTAGTACAGGAGTGACATGACCTGACATCTGCTTTATAGAACATGGCTGCTCAGTGGGGAAGGCATCATAGAAAGGCAGGACAAGCAGCAGAGGAACTGATAGAGGGCAGCAGTACAGGTGAAAGGTTGTGCTTTCTCAGAGCCAGGGTGGGGTAGTGGAGTGGTAAGTGATGGTCAGATCCTGGATACATATCAGAGGTAGAGCCAACAGGACTTGCATTTCCTTATTGGGATAGGCAATGTAAGAGAGAACAGATTCAAGGAGGACTATGAGTTTTGTGGCTTGGGCGACTGGGAAAATGAAGTTGCCTTTCACTGAGTGGAGAAGACAGAAAAGCAGAGATTGGCTAACAGCTGGAACTGAGAGCTCTATTTTATGCATCTTCAACTTGAGATCATTTTTATACATCCAAGTAGAGATGTCAAGTTGGAGTTTGCATATTTGTGTCTAGAGTTCAAATGGGAAATCCAAGCCAGAGATAAAAAAAATTTGTAATTGAAATGGTCACCGAAGAGCAGGAGAGTAAGCAGAGCCACTGTTTGGAATTTGTGACCATTAATTTACATTGAGACCAATTCCAGCATGGTAGTATGTGTTTCTCCTGCATTATTCAGTTTCTGTCCTCACTAGGACCATCAACAAGAAGCATGTCTCTCTCAGTTTTGTGTCCCCAGCTCTGGGCACTGGGCCTCACACATAATAGACATGCCCTAAATATCTGTGGAACAGATGGATAAATGTAGATTGTCTGTCAATCTCTATGACCAACTTTATGCATTCCTTGAAGAATCAGTCTTAATATTTTCTAAGAATCATTAAGACCATCTGTGTATCATTCTTCATCTCCTGGAAACTCAAATATGGGTAAGCCAAGAACTTATTTAGTGTCTTCCAATTGTGGACACTTGCCTCAGCTCCACTGGAGTCACGTGCTGGTCTATGTAGAAAAGTTGCTTTATGGCTTGGTTTGAGGAGAAGAGTTTTAAATGCACTGAAGTTGCCATTGCAGTAGCTTGATAAGGTGGACATCATCTTTCTCTCTGGTCATGTGGTCTTAGTGGCCAGCAGTCAGTGGCTCTGCTGCAGTTCCATACAAATACATGGTCACAAAGACCTGCATGTGTTGAGGAAAGAATGATACATGAAGCCATCAGTGCCTAAAGAGGAGTGACATAGCACCTCGTCTGGTCCTGGGAGTGGATGATTTTCCTCTGAAGACAGTCATCACTACTGTCCCTCTTCCCACGGCCCAGTCAACATGCCTCCACGGGTGCCTCTCAAACTCTGATAATTTTGGCATAGGACCTTACTATTGGATACGAAGAGGTTGAGACAACACCACCTCAAAACCACTGAAATAATCAAACATTTTCCTCATCTATTGCTTGGATTTAGGGTGCATGGAAGAGTATAGGAAGCTGTATTATAGCAGGCATTTTTAAATTCTTTAATATTTGCTTTAATGAACATAAGACTCAAATGGAAGATTTTTAATTTTAAAGTTTTATATTGAATTACATGTCTTTCATTCTGGCCAACTTTTTTTAAAGTTTTAACCTAGTTTCTCTGGTGAACTTTTGTGAGGGTAGCTCTTCGGTATAGAAGTTATGCATTGTTTCTAATGATCTTCTGTGTGGACATAAAGTGTAGTGAATAAATAGGTGACGAAAGTGTGAATTAAATGTCCTCAGAACATAAGAGAGAGTGGGGCTGAAGAATTCAGCACAATTAGGTCATTGAAATGAATGCACAAAAAGAGAACTAAAAGGTGTAAAGCAGCACTATGTACTGGCATTGTCCTAGGTACTCTGCAAGTTTATGTTATTGACTCCTCACAGGAGTCCCTATAAGCTGGATCTCCGTGTTACAAAGAAGTTGGAAAACTTGGTCAGAATAGCACAGTTCATTGGAGGTAGAGCCAGGATTTTGTTTCCCAATTTCTCTCAGTAAACTGTTTCCTTTCCTTCCTTGCTACCTCCCCCACTTCCCTCCTTCCTTCCCTCCTTTATTCTCTCCTTCCTCTCCATCCTCCCCCACCCCATTCCCTCCTTTCACCTTGCCTTTCTTTCTTCCTTCTTTTTTTGTAGTTAGGATTTGTTTAAGCAGGAGATAGCCAGAAATGTTGAAAAGAGCCTGGTTTTAGAGTTTGAAAATGTGAGTTGGGGTCTTAGCATGAGCCCCAACTTTGGGAAACGCACTTAATCCTTCAATATAATTTGCTCCTATGTAAAATGGGACTAAGAGCATTTGCCCTATCTAATCCATTATGTTGTCATTATTACTGAAATAAGTGATGCATTTAAAAGTGCTCTATGAGTTGTTATTAAAGATACATGAGAATAGGTGAAAGTAACTGACATAGATAGGAAGAAAATGTTGACAGGCAGTGGAAGCACTATGATTTGGGGAAGCCGTCCAAAATGGAGAGCCAGGATGGCATCCTCATGAACTGGAGCAACGGGCAGGTAGGATGACAGTCTGCACCTTTAGCCAGGGTCTCTCTCCTGGGTTCAGGCCTGCAGAATTTGCCTCAGAGACTGCGAGCATAGGCCCTCTGGATGGCTCTCTCAGGATATCACACAGGTACCTCAGTCTGTCATGCCCAAACAGTGCCCTCTCTCGAGGTATCAAGGGATAGAAATTCATAGACCCTGGCCTGACTTTGCAGACCAGCTGGCTCACTGGCCTTCAGCAGGAGGAGCCCCAGGCTTCGGTAGGGCCTTTGGGATCATAGATACACCCAGGTGGTCCCATATGATTTAGGGTACGCTGGACAGATTTAAAAAAAAATAATGGCGGGGCACCTGGGTGGCTCAGTCAGTTGAGGATCTGCCTTTGGCTTGGATCATGATCCTGGAGTCCCTGGATCAAGACCCGTGTCGGACTCCCTGTTTGTCAGGGAATCTGCTTCTCCCTCTCCCTCTGCCCCTGTTCATGTGCTCTCTAACTCACTCTGCCTCTCAAATAAATAAAATCTTAAAGAAAAATAATGGCACATTTTAAGTGGAAGTTTTGGTTCTCTCCTCACTTTATCCCTAGGTTAAAATGCCTTGGGCCTGCTTGAGTTGTGAAGAACATAGTCTGGCTTGGGTTTTCATTTTCAGTTGAGAACTCAAAGTAACCACCATTGTATTTTTGTATAGAATTACATTTTTGTTTTTCAAGATGCAATTCACATAAAGTTAAACGTACATAGCTAACATGTATAGTAAAGTTTGACAGATATATACACAAATGTCACCAACATTCCCATGAAGATATAGAACACGTCCATCATTACCAAAAGCACAATTAGGTCATTGAAATGAATGCACAAAAAGAGAACTAAAAGGTGTAAAGCAGCACTATGTACTGGCATTGTCCTAGGTACTCTGCAAGTTTATGTTATTGACTCCTCACAGGAGTCCATCCAGTCAGTCTTCATGCCTCAGTGGTAGCAAGTGTTTTGATTTCTATCTCACTCTTTAGGATCTGCATTTTTTTTCCCTCAGTATGATGCCTTTGAGATTTGTCCATGTTGTGATGTGCATCCACAATTAGTTCCTTTTTGTTACTGGGTATTGCTCTATGGTGTGTTCCATGCTGCCACAGCTTGCGGACCCATTCTCCTGTTATTAATTGTCTTTGTAATTAATTATTAATTACAGGTCTTTGTGTGGACTATGTTTTCATTTCACTTGAGCAAATTCTTAGAGTTAGAATTACTAGGTCTTTGGGAGCTACACCTAAGTAGAAAGTATAACAAAACCACTGTGTGTCCACACCAGTTATAGCAACTATCAGCATCCAAAGCCAGTTGCAGACATAGTGTTGTTTTACCTCAACAACAATACTTCATTATGAATCTCAGAGAAAGCATTGTCTTACATAGCATAATGCATTTTAATAGCTAACAAAGTTAAATAATTCCTTAATGTCCTCTAATATCCAGTAAATATATCCAATGGTCTTTTTAAAAAAGTCTTTTCACAGTGAATGTCTTCAAATCAGAATGGAAACAGTATCCACTCATTAATTTAACCATTTTGAATTGAAAGTCAATTTTGTCATGACTTCTGACTTAAATCAGAAAGCAAGAGTGGTACTGGATGTCTGTGGGAATAGTTTTGACTTGTTGTTCTTGTAGTCAGGCAGAGTTAGAGATGGGGCTTAGTTTGTTTTGCTTTTTAAGAGAGAGTGAGTACAAGTGAGGTGGGTGTGGGTGGGCAGAGGGAGAGGGAGAGAGAGAGAACCTCAAGCAGACTCACTCTCAGTGCAGAGGCTGACACAAGGCTTGATCTCATGACCTGAGATCAAGACCTGAGCCCAAATCAAGAGTCGAATGTTCAACTGACTGAGCCATTCAGGCACCCCTGGAAGTTAATTTTGTTGTATTTTTCCTCTAAGAAGTTCCTTTTTTATAATTTGTTCCATTGGCCTCCCTTTAAATAGTGAAGCATTTTTATAATCCATAACTTATGTGTTCCTTTTTCTTTCCAAAAACCATGTATTTAGATTGGTAGGATATTTTAGCACATGCAGAAGGGACAGCACTATTGTCATGGCAGGTGAGTGGAGAAAAGCACTGTGGGAAGTGTTGTAGCTACCTTTTTTTTTTTTCTAGAACTCCCAGGGAACAGTGAGAAGAGTCCTGTTCTCCACCCCCATTCCTGCCCCCACAGCTTATAATGGGGACAGTCACATCACAACAAGGAATGTATATATCAACTTCTGTGTATATGCACACTCATAGGTCTTACTATATAATGTGATTCTGTGGACCCCGTATCATTAATATTATGTGCTTTCCCAGCACTGGAGATACAGGGTGCTGAACATGTAATCCCATTAAAGCCTATATATAGAGTGGGACTGTTTGGGGAAAGATCAAGGACTGGACAGGCCTGAGAATGGTAGACATGCAGTATCAGACAGTGGGAGAGGAACTTATGTACAAGTTTAGTAGAGTGAGTGCTGATTGCATTTCTCCAAGATACAAAACAGCATTAAAGCTATTGATAGAGGATGTTGGAGAACAAAAGACATGTTGATTCCTGCTCCCACCTCCAGGGACCTAATCTAATCAGGTAAATGTATAGAAATACTCATTATTCTTGGTTAATTTTATTCCTTGTTTTTCTTTTTTATCAGATTATTTCATGCAAATAGTAAAAAGCAAAGTGGTGAAGAAGACCTTATAATGAAAAGTACATGTCCCCTGCTCCCTGTTGATACATTTCAAAATGTTGAAATGTTTTGTTCTTAGTTCTTGGTCTTCCTGGCATTACCTCTGTAAACCTGAAAAGCATTCTTATGTTGCTCTTTCTTGATTAATTAATTTTATATGTTCTTTTAGTTCTCTGCTCTGAATGATTAGGGTTTTGCTCACTTGCTACCATTACCTCTTGTTTCTTGATATTTCTTGTATTATTTTTGGCTTGGTTTTCTGTTAGTCATCTTTCAACCTTAAACAATATACAGAAACCTTTGAGTCTCATTCCATCAACTTTTGCTATTCCTTCCTGATTCTGATAGTGCAAATGTGCATATTGGCACCCCTGCCTTCCCTCTACCCCTCCTTCCACTCTCTTTATCTCACATCTGTCCCTGCAGTACCTTTACTCTTACATATCCAAAGTTGAGGGCATTCAAAGGCTTTTCTGCAAACATATTTGAGCCTCTCTGGTTTTTTTCAGAAGTTGACTCTAATGTTGAAAATCAATAAGCAGCCCTGAAGTAATTATGATTGAACATATTGTTGTGCTCCCTCCTTCTTTTTTAGAATTTCACTGAAATCTGTAGGTGGCTGATTGTTCTCCTCCTTTTCTCTTTACTTTTATAAATTAATTGCACTTTTATTTCTTTGCTGTCATTTTGAAGTAGTCTTGGGAAGGAGGAGAGGCTGCTAAGTGTTTGCTTGGTCTGTCATCTGGATTTGCTAGTCAGGACTGTGAGGACCCTGGGGAAGATACAGATATGAAGAGCACTCCAGCATGCAACATGAACCCTCTTGGTCAGACAGATGTGGGTGTGAATCCTTCTACCATTTCTTATCTTAGGCTTGTTACCCAGCCTCTGAGCCTTGGAGGTCAAAATGAGTCCAGAAGAGGCCGGTCATTGCTGTACATGAACATTGTCCTATCCTCAGGAAAGTTGACATTTTTGGAAAGTGCCCTGACTTTCACTTTACCTCTGTGGATAGAGCCTCTGGGGAGAAGGCAACCCATGCAATGGACCCTGTTTTCACTGTCTTAGATCCGTCCCCAGGTTTCATAATTCCAGGCATCAGTGATGCCCCCGTAGAGACACACCCTCTAATGGATTTAAGGTTTCTACATTCAGCAATTCTTTGCTGAATTGCCCTCTCTGCTTCTAGTGTTGGTCTTTTTGACAGGGTAAACAGGGTTAGCTATATTGTATCTACACAGGACACATTATTCAATGAGAATAATAAATTAATTCATATTAAAAACTCAGGATATTCAACTATTGGCAACGGTGTGATGCAGCTGATGAAATTCATCATCAGCATATGAAGTTTCTCTCTTCCTTTCTTCCCTCAGTTATGCAACTCTTAAAAAATCTTTATAAATTAGAAAAAAATAGCTAGATGTATATGTTGCATTGAAGGCCATGCTATTCTAAAAGTCTTACCCAACCACTTTATTTCTTAGAATTTGAGTTTCTGGGGACAGTGGGAGTGTGGGAACCCCAGGCAGGATTGTTCTAGTATCTATAGCAGCTCTGAGGCTGGCAACAGGCACTCATGGAAGTTTTGGACCAGCCAGGATTTTGATGACATCCTTTATGGCAGCAATAAAACCTTAAGGGGAGGAGTGAGGCCGTGATTGAGGAAGAAGTGCTAAATATAGCTTCTGTAGGCAGACTGCAGACAGACCACCATAGTGCAGTATGGCTGAGGGTGGGGATGGCCAAGTCTTGGTGCCTTCTTTGATGGACTCCCATGCTTCCCGAGTGACTCAGATCCAGGAGGCCTGGCATCCACTGAAGCATGCCAGTCTCCTTGTGGTAGCCCACAAAGGGCACGGCCACAGGCTTGCATATTGTCTCTACTCAGGGGCTGTGTTTGCTTTAGTATTGGGCACTTGGCTTCGTGTTCCCTTCTCTCCATCTGCCTTTCTGTGTTTCTGGCATACTTAATTGTAAGAACTTTTTTCTTCTGTAATGTAGCATATCATGATATTCTGTTAATGTCTTCTCAGATAAACAGATTAAATCAGTAAAATAAATAAATGAAATGTCTTCTGTATGGTGGAGATGGAGAGTATTCACCAAATATCTCATGTGTTCTTGCACATTTCCCAGCCTCCGCTGCAGTTAGGTCAAGGCCTTGTAACTAGGTCCAGCCAATAGGCTGTGGGAGAAAGGGTATGTATCATTGCTAGACCAAGGCATTTAAAAGCTAATATTCCTCCCTACCCTCCTGCCTGCTGTGGGGGCCATGGAGGCCTCATGTTGAGACATAGCATCACCAGATGGATGGAGCCTGATATCTAAGACATTCAGTGGAAGAGTTTCTGATGACCAGCAGGGGATTTCATTTGACAAGGAAATAAACTTTTGTTGGGTTAAGTCACTGAGGCCTTGGGGTTTACTTGGTATAGCAATCAATATACTCTTGTATTCTTTGACTAATAGTTTCTGGGAGCTCAGAGGGACCCAAGTATTCATTATACCCCATCTTGGCTGCTGAAGAAGCAGGCATGGAAGTGGTAAAGTCTGGCCAGGACCTGAGGTTCCTGATGAAGGGCTCCTGGTCTTCTTCTTCCATCTAGCCCCTGATGTAGTAGAAGATACCATGGAAAGATCTCCAGATGCACAGTAGAATCATAGTTGTACCCTATGATTTTATATTGTCAGGCATGTTTATAAAGTAGTTTTAAAAGTGACTGTTAATTACAGAGTACTCTGGTGTTCAGACTGAGTCCTGAAGGTATTTATGAGAAGGCCACAGTCTTTAAAATTTCTCATTGAATACATGCTTGCCAGAAGCTAGTTAGCATCTGGATATCTTCCAAAGATTTGCTGGTGCTCTAGTGGACATGGTCTGTGGTGGAGCAGGGGTTAGAGGTAATGAAATGATTTCCTGTAACTGCAACTGGCCATTAATTGTCAGGGTTTGCTGAACTGCCAGTGTACTTAAGCTTACCACAGACTGTGGGGCTGGGCTGGGCCAGGCCAGGGGAAGGAAGGGAGGGAAGGGGCGAGATGGCGGTGGCACAGCACTCCCTGCCTGTTTTTTTCTGAGAGGCTTGGTGATGATTGTATGCAAGCTTCCAACCCCCCACCCCCCTTCCCTGTGTTAAGGAAGGAGAACCAAATACATCTGGGGACTTGCTTCTTGCTGCCTTGATGGTCTCAATTGCTTACTCGCTAATAGGACCTGCACTGCTTTGCCACCTGGGGTGAGGGCAGCATTCCACCTCCCAAGAATCAGGTCTAAGAGTTGTGAAGAAATAAGTCAGAGCTGTCAGGCGTGTAGAAGAACTATGGTAAGAAAGTGAAGTACATCCCCGAACTAGACATAGTTTGTTTCTAGTCTGTTATACAGACACACCTTTGAGGATTAATCACCATTTTTCTTAAGAAGAAAGAACACAGTGCTTTTAATAAAATGAGTTAGTGATCTTTCTTCATTCAAAATTCATTTTAATTTTAAACAAATTAAAATTTTATTATAAGAACTTAATTTTTCAAGAAGTTTCTTTTTCACGGAGTAAAATGCCTTTGTTCTCAGTGTCTTTTGTAGGGACACTTAAATTGATCTAATGAATTAACAAATACTCCTGGTTCTATCCTTCTGTGAAGCTGGAAGTCAGATGGCCTTGTCTTTCCCCAGCTGGAATAAATGTGCCCTACGATTTATGAAATAACAGCATTCACCAAATGCCCCTGTACAACATCTCTGCACTGGCCCTTTGTAGCTCTTGGGATTCCACACTGACACTGCGGCATTAACCTGTCTAGTTAATGAATCTTCCATCTGGGAAGGGACAGCAGGAATTCCTTGCTCTCTGCTGGTAGATCAGATTAGCCAGTCAGTCACCTGGCTGAACCCTCAAAGGATAGATCCAGAGCAGGTATGTTTTTGAGTGGAGTGGAAGGCCTGGCATAGCTCTGTTTGAGAGTCACTTTGTGATGGAGGCAGGCCCAGTAGTCAGAACTGGGAGGTACCAGGAGAGAGCCTGGAAATCTGTGGAGGCAGGTGTGGGGACCTCAAAAGGGAAAGAGAAAGGGAAGGTGTAGAGGATCAATCTCAAAGCTAGAGGGGACCTCCCAAAAATTTTTTAAAAATCTCCTTTTTAAATTATTATTAGAAGTTTTAGTAATTCAAAAAAGTCAAATATACTAAATCAGAGCTGTGAATTCATTTATCTCAAAATCATGGACTTAATGTCAGGACTGTCCTGGGCAAACATGAAGGGCAGGAAACACCAGGGGGCGAGAGGGGAGAGATTTACAATTTTAATAAATGCCTTGACTCTTACAGAAGAGTCCAGAAGGTGGGCTAAGTCTTAATGTATAATTGGGATGCTTTAGAGAGCAAGAAATAAAAACATCAAGGCAGATCTATAGGGATACTTGCCTCTCAGTGGGAGGTAGGAAAAAGGAAAGATTTCCTCAAGAGGGGTAACTTTTGATCTGATTCTTGAAGATGAACAGGATTTTTTAACTGCATTGAAACCCACATCTGGGAGCATCCTGGGGAAAGTAATAAGGATAGAAAACAGCACGTTTTCTCAACCCCACATCAGGACCTATGGGGTGCTGGGGATGAAGACAGTAGTTCTATTTCCACTGTTCCTAATCTCATGGAATAGAGTGTGCTATTCCAGGAACATCACCTCTTATTCCTGGCAACCCTTGGAAAAATGCTTTTCTTATCCATTGCCAAAATGGGGAAACTGAGGACCAAGAAAAATGTTAAGTAACTTACTCAGGTTGCACATAGTGAGAGGTAAATTCAAGCCCAGGTTGCATCACCCCAGAGCTAGGTCCGGTAACTAGTATGGCAGATAGTGCACAGCCTTGGCATTGAGACAAGGGGCATCCAGGCGCCATGGGGCAGAGTAGGGGAAATTAAGGCCATTGTGGAAAATCTGGTACCTGTGCTTACTGAAACCTAGGGTATTGCAGGAATGGGTAATGAGTAAGGTTTCACTTAGGATATGGGGAGGGATACTTGGGACATTATAGTAGTCATTAGCCTCCTGTGGCATTCAGCACTTCAAATATGGCTTGCTCAAATTGAGTTGTAGTCCAGGTATAAAATACACTCTAGATTTCAAAGCTCTAGTATGAAAAAGAGGATATGAAATATATCATTAATAATTTTTATATTAAAAACAAATGGAAATGTGTCCAAATTACATCTAAAATAAAACATATAATTAAAATTAATTTTACCTTTTTTTACTTTTTAAAAATGTGACTATGACAATACTTTATATACATGGTTCCATTCACATTATGTTTTTATTGGACAACACTGGTTTCAAATGCTAGATTAAGCAGTTTGGAATTTATAAGACCAAAAAGTAAGCTTTCTTCATCAATTTTATTTGGGGCTAGTGCTTTTCTATATGAGGTTTTTAGGTATCTGAAGGATCCAGTTAATGTCTTAGCTACCTAATTGTAAATTGGCCTTTGCTATGAAATATTGTCATCTCTGTCATGTGAAGGTGATTCTGAATAATGCCCTGGTTCTGGCCTCAGTGTATAGTTTAAAAGGAAAGTACATTGTGTGTGTGCCATATTTACTGCAGAGTTTGCACATCACAGGATGGAATAAACCCTTTGATGTTTCTTTGAAGTTAATGGTTGACCGAGTATGTCGTGACCTTTGAAATAATATGTGACTTTAGAATGGCCTTATATTCATAATTTGTGTAATGTCTCTGGTACCATAAAATTGTAAGTTACCATATATTTACCTGTGGGGCTTGCCTTTAGGAATGACTAGGAGAGTTTGATGCTGCAAAAAGAAGAAAGGGAATGATAACTAAAGCCCTTACTCACTTATAAACTTGCAGCCCTTCACAGGTAAGTCGTTACTAATTTGTAGATTCTGGATATATTCTCTCCATAATCCCCCATTCTTTAATAACTGTTTCTTAAGAGGTTGCTTTTGTGGTTTTTAGTTCCTGATCATATTTACTTTTCCACTGCAAATGTCAGAGCCTCAGCTCTGCTGGGCTGTGATAAAGCTTTTTGGCACAAATTCTTAGCCTGACCTTCATTCCTTAGACCTCTGGCTGCAGAAGGCATTAGGTGTGCACAGAATTCAGGATTTGAAAGAGATTAAGGAGGAAAGTTTCTCAGCCATTGTAAAAGCAGCTTTCTTCAACTACAGTAATTTAGGTACGTACACCATCGTTTCACCAGAAACACAGAGTTGGTGAGTGGGAACCAACCCTCCATGGGCAGCACGGAGGTCGGACTTTCTCATACTTCCTCATTCTATGCTGTGCTGCTGGCATGACAGCTTCCTTGTTCCATGAACTTCTTCAGTTCCTCGGTGGCCGCTGGCTGCCTTCCCTCCTCACCAGTTCCTAAAGCCAGCAGTTCCTAATCTGATAGATTTGTAAGGAAGTTCATGAACAACCTGTCTGATTCACAGGTGACTTAAAATGAGCTCCTTCTCCCAGATGGGAGACTCCTGGCCCAGTGTAGAGATTCCTTTGCTGGAAACTGGAACAAGGCCTCCAATTCCATGAAGAGCTGAGCCTCAGCACCCTGAGTCCCAGCACTCTGCTGCTCACCCTGGCCCCTGCTGGCCTGACTCACAGGCTCTATTCTGCTTTAACTAGTAACATATGTAGGCCTAGGACTCAAGTGCCCTGGCCTCAGTGATTCTTCTCCCCATGCCTCAGGCTAAAGCCAGAGTGCCTAGCTCCTACGTGTCTAACCAGATTCTGGGTCCCAACATGTTAACATGTCCAGGAGGTTGGCAGGGTCTTTGATTCTGACTGCCTTTGGAATTAGTTCTGGAATGGAGTATCTCCTTGGCCTCTACCAGGCTTCCCAAATGTAGCTGTGCTGGTTACCCCTGGTCATCTCCCATCGTGTAATGCTTTCCTTGCCTTCTGTCTTCTGGGTTGAGCATCTCACAGTCACCAGGGCCCATCTCTCAGTCAGCATAAGATGGGCTGGGCTGTGACTTGGAGCCTGTGCTTCCTCACTTCCCAGGGCTCCTCCTGGTCCCTGGTTAGACAGATGTGGTTTTACATTGTTCTCAGAATCCCATCTACAGGATCCCCTACCCCACTGCCCTACTTACCAGTGCTGGAGCCTACCAGAGCGTTCTTGCCTGATCCACCAGATCTCTGCCCTGCCCAGAACCAAGGTGTAGGCAAGGTCCCAGTCTGACTGCTTGATGGCTGTGGCTTGTGTCCCTGAGCTGCATCTCTGAGCCACAAGAGGAACTACATTTCTGCAGGCCCTAGGCTTTTGCCATGTGGCCTTGCCTTCCCTTGCCCTTCTGCCCTCCCCCTTTCTTTCTTGTCTTCTCCTTCCCCTCCTGGGGTGGTTTCCCTACAGCCAGGTTTATCCAACTGGGTGAGTCCAGAACCAAATTCTAGAAGCTTCTATTCCTGTGAAAGCATAAAAAACATCTATGTGTGGTCCCAAAGTAGATCATAATAGCCTACACTCTCTACCATGCTTTGGGTATATGTGGTGAGAGAAGGAAAGAAAATTCTAAGATTCATTGTTGACTATATTTTTTATCTTCTTTCCTTCACACAGTATTTATTCATTTTACATGAACCTCAGAGCAAAAGCATGAGGGTAGTATGTAACGCCTGATGTTCAACTATACTACATGTCTTGTTGAAAATATAAGAGCTAAGGAATTAATCAATGTTGGTTTGCTTTATAGCCAAAGAATCCTCACCTGACGTATGACCTCGGGCATGTTCCTTCATCTTTTGTGCCTCTGCTTTTCCCACTGTGAGTAAGAATGATAGGGGTGCCTGTCTGGAGGCTGAGAGGTTTCCATGAGTTAATAATGAACAGTCCTATGGACACTGCTTGGAACATAGAAAGGACTCAGGAGAGCTGTTAGTGGCTTGCTCCTGGCTGGTTCATCTGATGCAGGCATTAAATCATTATAGTTACATTTATATTTTCACATATGTTTAATACATTTGAATGGTTTTGTGGCTTGGCTTTTCCTAAAACAAGGTACTTTCTTTTTCTTTTCTTTTTTTGTTATTAAATAAATCTCAACAAGTAGAAGGATCTGCTAGTGCTTATTTTATAGCCAATGTTTAATTATTTGGACCTTTTAAAAAAAGTTTTAATTTAAATTCCAGTTAGTTTAAATTTTGTTTCTTAAATTCCATATATGGGTGTAATTATATTTGTCTTTCAAAAAAATACTAATTATTTGGACCTTTGATATCTCTCTTCATTTTTAAAATTCACTTGAATACTGACCCACGATGTCCAAAGGAGATTCTTCAGATTTGGACACTCCAATGCTTTTTTATTTAGGGACGTTATTCTATGTAGTTTTTGTTTCCCTACATACCTTCTGTAGGATTGTTCATTGGCTTCTTTTCTTTCTCATTATAGAAACAAAGTATTTCTATATGAAGTAGAAAATGGCTCAGTGGGCCCATGAAGAGTAGATTTATGAGAAAAATCACACTTTCTGCTTTGACAGTTTAAATATGAAAGGGAAGCTTTTAAATACAAAGTAGAAGCTTTGTACGCATACAGGCATCCCAGCAGAATTAATTGACATTAGCTGTAGCCGCTGAGAGTGTTTGTTTTCTTCTGGAGAAACATTTCTGTCATGAATGTGGTTTCCAAAATCTTGCATATCACACACACACACAGTTCCATAGTTGGCAGAGCCTCTGTCCTGGGCTGTATCTTCATGCATTGTATGGGCCAGTCCCTGTCCTGTAGTCCCTTTACTCTAAAGACACTCTGCTCTAATGAGCCATTAGAGGCCTCAAAATTGCTAATGTGCTCAAAAACCATCTGACATAGAAGTGATTCTGGTCCACTGTTGCCATTATTGAGAATGGCAAAAGATGCCTCTGGTTAGAAAAGCTTTACTTTGAGAACTGACATTATCAAATGTTAATTTCCTCTCTGAAGTAGGGAGAAAATATTCTAGAATAAGCGATGGGCTTAAGAGCTAAAGTAGAACTTAAAAATCAGTTCTGAATTCAAGTATAACCTACTCAATTTATAAATGAGGGATCTAAGTCCCCAGGAGTTAAGCGTGTTACATAAAGCAGCACAGTAAGTGAGTACTGGCAGTCTCATCCTGTTTCCTCAATCATGACAATGTGTCTCTTGTTTAGTCTTTGTTTTGCGGTGCAGTTAAATGTCAGGAGAACAACACTCCACAGCCCTCACCTATTTTCAAGAGAATATTTAAACTCACTGTATTGTTTAAATAGAAATAATCAAATAAATTTAAAATAAATTTGTTTTTTAAGGGATTTGATTTTGAACATTGAGTAATGAATTTGTATCCTTTGTTATGAAATTCATACATATTCATGTGGGATATCTGAGCCCAACTCTAGGGACATTGTACAGATGCCAACAGCTGGCTGACTTCTGCTTCTGGAAAGTGGAGCAGAGGTACTTGTCTCTATTCCTTCTGCTAAACACAACTAGAAACACTGGGTACTCTATCTAGACAAATGGAAAAAGACCATAAAAGATACAAGAGGCAGACTGGATAAGTACCTTTGGAACTGAGGAATGACATAGTAGGGAGTTCCCTGCATTTTCTGTGTGCCTCATATAAATCTGAGACTTAGAAGTAAAAAATCTGGCAGCCTGGAAATGCAGTGGTCACAGACAAAAAAAAAAAAAAAAAAAAAAGTCCCAAACTACCCCCTACCAAACAAAACTACCCAACAAAAACCAAAAGACCAGGAAAAGAGTAGCTGAGCAAGACAAAACTTTTAGACAATAACTGCTATCCTTGATCCAAACACCACAGAAAAATATCTATGGTTCCTACCCCCCACCCAGAGAAGGCCAAATAGGGAGCTAGAACTTTTATCCTCAGTGGTTACTAACAAGCCCCCACCTTTCTTGTGGTATAAGTGGGGCCTCTTGGGGAGCTAGGCTTTCACATGCACCAGGCAGAAACAAAGTGTTCCTCTCTATCCCTGCCAGGGTGGTGTCAGTGAAGGACTAATCAAGAGTCTAAACTTTTACCATTGCCCAGAAACAATGAGGCCATCCCCACTATAGAGTCACTGAAGACCATTTCAGGAGCTGCAATTCCTACTCAGAAATAATGAGGAAGCCTCCTCCTCAGGTGTCAACAGAAGCCAAGTGGAAAACCTGCACTTCTCTATCTGGCAGCAGCTGTGCCACATTGATATTACACTTGATCTTAGCCAAAAGGCCAAGAAGCAATGCCACATTGGTATCAGAGAAAGCCAGCTAAAATAGGCTTAAATAAGTTCCAAAGTCTTAGAATATAATACAAAAATATACAGGCTTCAGTTAAAAAATAAAAAAAAAAGCATACCAAACCCAGGAATATCTCAAACTGAATGAAAAGAGACAATCAGTAGATGCCAACACTGAGAGGACAGATATGATAGAATTATCAAACAATATTTTGAAGCAATCATGATAAAAATGGTCTAATGATCAATTTTGATCATGCTAACAACACGCAAATGAAACAAAAACCTCAACAAAGAAGTTGAAAGTTTCAGCAAAGAAATAGAAGATACGATGAAGAACCAAATGGAAATTTTTGAGTGAAAAATACAGCAACTGAAACTCAAGAACAGAATGAATGAATAAGGAAAGAATCAATGAACTAGAAGATAGAACAATAGAAATTGCCAAATGTGAATGATAGAGAGAAAGTGAACTGGAACAAAATATGAACAGAGCCTTAGTGGCCTGTGTTATTATAATATGGGATCTAACATTCATGTTATCAGAGTTTCTGATAGGCCAAAGAGGGCTGAAAAAGTACTTGAGAAAATAATGGTTGAAAACTTCCAAAGATGTCAGGAGACAAACCTAAGATTTAAGAAGCTGATAGAATTTTAAACAGGATAAACTCAAAGAAATCCATACCAGGACACGTCATAATCAAACTTCTAAACTAAAGATAAGAAAAATCTTGAAAGCAGCCAGAGAAAAATGACACCTTACATACAAGGGAAAAACAATTAGAATGACAGCAGATTTCTCAACAGAAACTATCTAGACCAGAGAGAAGCAGCACATTATTTTTCAGGTTCTGAAAGGAATGAACTGTCAACCCAGAACCGAATACACAGTGAAAACAGCCTTCGGGGATGAAGGGAAAATCAAAACATTCTTAGGTGAAAAAAACTAAGAGTTTGTTCCTAGCAGACCTTTGCTAAAAGACTGGATAAAGAAAATTCTTTAAGAAGAAATGAATTGATAAAAGAAGCAAACTTAAAACATCAGAAAAGAGGAATTTGAGCAAAAATAGGAGTAAATGTAATAGGGTTTTTTTATCCTCTTATAAATAAGTTTTTTTTAAATTATGCTTGACACTTGAAGCAAAATTATACCACTGCCTGATGTGACACTAAGTGTATGTGGAGGAAATATTTAAGACAATTATACTATAAATGGAGGAAAAGGACTTAAAGGGAGATAAGATTAATATATTTCACCTGAACTGGTAAAATGACTACATCAGTAGAGAGTAGCAAATTATGTACATATAAAATGTCATACCTACTAACCCCTAAAAAGTTATATAAACATAACATTCGAAAACATTAGATAAATCAAAATGAAATTCTGAAAAATGTCCAAGTAACCCATAGGAAGGCAGGACAAGAAAAGTAGAGAGAGAATAAACAATAAAATAAAATAGAAAATTCAAGTCCTAATATATTGATAATTACATTAAGTGTAAGTGGCCTAAAAATACAAATTAAAGACAAATTAGCAAAGTGGATAAAAAAATATGTCCCAAAGATCTGCTATCTATAAGAAACCTGCTGTAAACATAACAATATAGGCAGGTTGAACGTGAAAGTATGAAAGAAGATATATCATGCCAAACTTAATTTTCAAAAAACAGAAGTGGCTACATTAATAATAGGTAAGCTACAGTGCAGAGCAAAGAAAGTCACCAGAGACAGAGGATGGCATTATATAATCATAATAATCTTCCAAGAAGACATAACAATCTTAAATGTGTATGTACCTAACAACAGAACCTGAAAATATGTAGAATAAAAACTTTAGAACTAAAACCAGAAATAGACAAGTCAATGACTAAAGATGGAGACTTCAACAACCTCTTTCAACAGTTAATGGAACTAGACAGATAATCAGTAAGGATATGGAAAGAATCAATACCACAATCAGCCATGGAGAGACAACAGGATACTGTGGAAGAAGTCTAGCACTAGGGTATAAAGAGCCACCCTGAAGAAGAAAACAAGTTTGGAAAATGCCTCCAAATTGGAAATTGGTCACTCTATCAATCACCCTGTGCCCTCAGAATGAGTCCTATCTCTCATCTGATAGATTATCAGTGTCTGTAGATTAGTGTGTATGAGGCCAGAAGAGGTCAGAGAGCCCCACAGTCAAGGACCTTGAGACCTCAATCAGTCTTCCCTCCACTCTTGTAGCCAGTGGCACTGAGGCTGCTCTCCACCCTTGGGGTCTGTCTTATGCTTTGACAGTGTCTAGTATCAGTGGCCAGACCCTCAGTCCTCACTTCCCAGCAATGTGCTTGGATTTTCCTCAGAGCATTGGTCCAAGCTTCTGAATTGGATATGTTAAAGCAATCATAATTTGCATATAAAATTTAAAGTTACATTTGCATGAATGGTGTTACCTCTAAAAATATGTAGACCAGATTTTAAACAAGGACAGAATACATAGCATCTTTAGGACTGCTTTAGAATACGTGGCCTTCTGACAAACTAGATGAATCTAAAAGCAGCAATTTGGAATTTTAGCTTTCTAATTCTTGCCTAATCAACCATCAAGAAAAGTTAATAGCTCAGCATTAGGAACCTTTTAGTGGAGAGGTTGGCAAACTATGGACCCACAGGCCAAATCTGGACCATCACCTGTTATTGTAAGTGAAGTTTTATTGGAACCTAGAGGGCAGCATCAGAACCATCTGGGAACTTGTTAGAAATGAAATTCTCATTCTTTAGACCTACTGACTCAGAAACTCTGGGGTGGCACTTATCAATGTGTGTTTACACAAAGCCTCTAGAAAAGTTTGAGAAGCACTGGATTGTAATGTCCTACCATACACTGGCTAATATTGTGATAAAGAGTCTTAGTTGTAGTTCAGCCAACATTACTTAATCCTGTGGCTATGTACCTGATTCCTTACTGTGCCTGAAAGTACATAGGCTCTGGCCTCCAAGGGAAGCAGGCATAAGAACACTAACTGCAGCATGGCATGTGGAATCTTTTGGACACGCATGAACTCTGCAAGCCTGGAATAAGGAGGGCAGAATTGGCAAACATGATAGATTTTACTTTTCATGTCTACTTTTTCTGGAGGGAGGACATAAGGTTACACTTGAGACACAGGTTTCAGGAAGCAGGATGAACAAGCACCATACCCGGGTTGCAGTGGTGAGCCTGGAACCCAGGCTGGAAGCTAGAGGAGAGCCCACACTGGCATGCCAAGCAGGCAGGATCACCATACCACAGGCAGCAGCGAACAGCTCAGAAGGGAACAGAAAAGACTTGCTTTTTTTCTTTTCTTTGTATGCCTGGGTGTGCTGGGCTGCAGGATCTGATGAGATGCTTTAAGATCCAAAACCTAACTCTGGAGTCCAGCTGGAAAAGAAGCAGAGAGCAACAGTACCTGAGTTATTCTTTTGAAAAGTCAGATTTGTCCTCATAGATGAGAAATGTTATGAATCTCCAGTGAGGCAACAGACAATAATTGAGGATAATAGGAAGTGACAGAATAGTCTGCTACTCTGGTGATTTGAAGGCTCCAACACTTAGACTGTAGGTAGATGTCATCTGAAAGTAGCCCCACCAAAGAAGTGGACAGAGCAGATAGAGACTGCCTCTACTCAAAGCTAAAGTAATAAAATCAACAAAGGCATTTGAAAAAGCTGAGAACCGAGTGGCAGAGACACCTCTGTGATGGAGCATGAACCCAGAGACCATGAAGCAGAAACTTCTGGATAGGAGATTGAGTTTAAAGTTGTCCAGAAACAGAGTTTGAATGAGAACATGTTAAATACAAGTGCAGAGGGTCCAGACAATAGCTTAACAATGTCATTGTCAAGTGGTTGTTTTGTGTTTGTGTAGTTAAAGGGCCAGAGATAGGATGAAATTGGTGTGTTACCCAACATGTGGATAATAAAAATAGGCAGTGAATAAAAATGAGATGACCTTTAAGAAAAAAATAAAAAAGAAAGAAACAGCTTGTGCTTCCTTCTTTGATTCCCAGGCTGATCCCTTTTCCTCCTCCTGTGGCCAGATGATATTTTGTTTCACTCTGATTCTGACTGTGTGTCAATGACAGCCATCCTTGCTTCTACTGCCATTACTCCCTGCTCAGGCATTAACTGGGATAAACAAACTGAGGCTGAGCTGGACATTGGCTCCCTCTCTAGAACACCATGTGCCCTGAGTTCAGGTGGTGTTCCTTATACCTGTCTAGACATGCAGAGTCTGCCCACCCAGTTTAGAAGTCTTTAACTGTGCCTGGACAGGGATCATGGGGTGAAGTGGCAATAAAAGGGGGGAGGGACTCAAGGGACTGAAAAGTCTTGGACAGGGGTGTGGGCAATTGGAGTGACTGTCAGTTTGCAAAGACTTGGATCTTTTGGGGCACAAGGCAAGAAGGGTTCTGTCAATCACACTTGGTGCTCAGAGAATAACGGAGTTGAAGAATAAAGCACATTCATGAACTGAGTGGATTGTCAGAATACAGTCGGAATTATGAGGAGGTAGGAACCTTCCTATAGCTTTAGGGTGGGGGAAGTGAGCCAGGAAGTCAGGGAAATAGCTGTGTGGGAAGCAATGGGGGAGAGTAGGAGGCCAGGCATTCCTGCTGGGAGCCTTGGCATGTGTATCCACATAGGGATTCCTTCCCAGCATTACTCAAGGAATTTGCACTCTTTCCCAAATCCAAAGAAAAGTCAGTAGAGACATCATGAAAATAGAAGGAAATGTTATAATTTTTCTGTGAGAAATGAAGTTTAACAATCAATGAAGAGAATTATTGATTTGAAGGAATCCACTGTTGTGAAGCAAAAACAAGAACAAAAAACATGGACACACAATGTTGAAAGTGAAGGTCAACATTTCTAGGAACAGGATAGAGCAGCCAGGAGAGAAGCAGTCATGGTCTAAGCAGTCATTTTTGGTTATGTCTTTTTCCATGTTATGACTATGACTATGTGTTTACAGCCCTGGCTGCTGTGAACCTAAGTTGCTTTTGCAACTAAAATAAATATTAAAAGTGTATAGACATTGGGGCACCTGGGTGGCTCAGTCAGTTAAGCCTCTGTCTGACTCGATTTCAGCTCAGGTCATGATCTTGGGGTCATGAGATTGAGCCCTGTGTCAGGCTCTGAACTCAGCACAAGTCAGCTTGAGATTCTCTACCTCTGCCACCAACCCTGCCCATGTGCACGCTCTCTCCCTGTGTCTCTATTTCAAATAAATAAATCTCTAATATATATATATATAGGCATAGTGTACTTTACTCAGTTCCCATGAGTGATGTTTCAAGACAAAAGTTTTTGAAACAAAGTCCTTAAATCAGCCATTTCAACTTTTAAGTCTGTGTGATACTCTTAACTTTACTAGGAGATCCAAATATTAAATTATTCAAATACTACTACATAATGTTCACCCTTGTTTTTCAGTGTTTGAATATTTGGTATAGACTATAGTTCTTTGTAAATACTATTAAACTGAATATTTGTTTCTGTTAAGCACAGTTTTTAGATATCTATAATGATGAGTAGAGAGTATGAAAAATGTAGGAAGTTTTTTTTAAGATTTTATTTATTTATTAGAGAGAGCAAGAGAGAGAGAATATGAGCAGTGGGGAGGGGCAAAAGGAGAAGCAGGCTCCCCACTGAGCAGGGAGCCTGATATGGGGCTCAATTCCAGGACCCTGAGATCATGACATGAGCCGAAGACAGATTCTTAACTGACTGAGCCACCCTGGCACCCCAAATGTTGGAAAAATTTAAAGAAACTTACAATTTTGAGATTTCCCAAGAATTCTCATTTCTCATTCTGAATCTCCTATCTTTGGGGAATTCGGGAACACTAGCATTGGCTAAAGTCCATCCACAAGAGGAGCCAAAACCACCATATTGCCAGTGCAGCCTCTACAGAGGAGCACTGGGGATTCGCAAGCTGGATGGAGATGGGTGGGAATGAGAGATGGCCACTGAGATCGACCAGATGGCTTGAGTGTGAGCATAACCTGAGAGCTCAGCTGTCTTCAGAAAGCCAGCACTATGTGTGGTAGGGTGGACGGTCAGTTCTCAATGAAGACTTTCTGGAATGTTCTCATTGGCTCTGTGTGAGTGCATAGCCAGGTGTTTCACACTGAAACTCAAGAGATGGGAAGCACGGGAAGAACTGGAAGAAAGATCCTATAACAGCAGCATGCAGAAATATGTTTTCTGGCACCCACCCAAAATCAAGACGGGAAGCTCAAGACAGGGAGCTCAGGGTTCTGGCAGATTCTTCCCAGAGCTCTAAGTACTCTCTGAAGCACTTGTGATTTATATATATAAATATATTTGTGTATATATATATATTTACATATTTACACATAAACTTACATTTATATTTACATATATATTTATATGTATATATCTCTTTTGCTCTAGTGTGAAATAACTGGACCACATCCAGGGTGTCATTCTCTAGGCCCTTAAGCCTGAAGCCCACCTGTATTTGTGCTCTGGCTTAGTTCAGCGCTTTATGGACTTGGTCTAATTTAGTCCTCACTTAAGTTATGCGAGGTTAGGCATTATTGTCTCCAATTTACTGGGGAATAGATAGGGGTTCAGTGAGATAAAGTCACTCACCTAAAGTCACCCAGTTCCACCGTAGCAGAGCTGGCGATCAAGCCCAGATCTGCCTGTCCCTCCCAATCTTAACACCTGGCCGCCATGCTCCAGCACAGGTGAAATCATCTGGTGCTTCCAGCAATCGAATCTTAGATTTTAGAAGATCCTTTAGGAGATCAGAGGCAGCCTGTCTCTTACCTACAGGCAAGATATTTTCAGCCGCCTTTTGGAGATGATCTGTCCAAAGCATTAGCTTTTTGCATGTGCTTTGCATGGAGCCAAGAGGTAAACTGTAAAAGAGAGACGAGAGTCTTGCCGTTCATTCTGTCAAATCATGCTGCTCTTTTCTTGGCTTGTACCATTAAGAATGCGCAGTTTAGCTTAAGGGATCAACAGATAATTTGAAAAGGTCATTGCAGACCAGACCTGTCCTTTGTTCTTGCCCTTGTTTGTCAGATCACTGCTTGGCATAACTGACCATGGTTGTGTTCCAGTCTGCCCATGCTGATTATTTAAAATCAGGTGCATGAATCTGGCTGCTTTCCTGGTAACAATGGTCTGATTCTCGTATGTTCATCTTCCTAAGATAGACAAAGCTGCCTTCATGGTACTTGGAACAAGATGCTTGTTTACCAGGACAAGAGCAAGGGTGTTCCTTATAACTGATATGATATTGAAAAATAATCTTTTCTTACCAGCCAGAGTCTTTGACACTTTATCTTCACCAGGGTTTCTGAGGCAGAGATCTGGAGCATTTTGCTCATGTTCTTTGTCTCCCCACGTTTGAGTGGGAAAAAGGTGCCAACATTCGCACTGTGTCTTCTCTGTACCAGGGTCCCCCTGAACAGCATCACAGGTTGGGGGTAAAACCTCCAAATTGGGGTTCCAATACATGCCTTCTCTTTATCCTCAGGTCAAACCAATCTCTGTGATGTAGGCCACCTGGTACTAGTGTATTCAAGGCCTGTTACCATTCAGAGGACCTGGAGTTTGTCTAGTCACATCCAATATGGCCTTTCTTTAGGCCTTCATGTATGAGCCAAATAAAAAGAGAGCTAATGAAAGGAACTCAAATATGAGCTGCAAAATGGTTGGAGGCCTGAAATATATGATTTAATAAGAAAAATGAAAACAACTAATCATAGGTTAACCGCTAAATTATGGTCATTGCTGACTTTCCCTTCTGTAACAACAGTGAATTATATTGAGTGGTGCTAAGAGCGCTTCAGTTTTCCTGAATTATAACCAGGGGAGAATTAACTTCCTTTTGTATATATGAGAAGTATAAGCTTTTGGGGGGGAGGGTAGAGGGATAATTTAGAACTGCAATGAAATAAATCATAGATAGAATTATAAAGAGAGAGAGAGAGTAGGATTTAAATGAGAAGAAAAGGAAAAAATGAGGGATGGGGATTTAAGGAAGCAACTGCCAACCAGCTTTAGTGAAACTGTGGTCTCTATGCCAAGAGAAAACAGGAGAGCTTGGCACCAGCCTTGAAACTGAACACCACCCCTGTGTAACAAGCATCCAGATGGAGAAGCAGGCTGTGATCAGCTTCCAGAAGCCACTCTTGCCCCTTCTAGTCACTGCTATTCAAAGATAAGGCCAATCTCTACTTCTAGTGGCATAACCAATTTGGCCTATTTTTGAACAACAGAATCATATAGTATATTCTCTTTTGAGTTTGGCTTCTTTTGCTCAATATTGTTTTGAGATTCATCCATATGATATATGTAGTTATGAATTGTGTCTTCTCACTGCTCTATAGTATTCAGTGTATGCTGCTATCTGTATGGGCATTGCATAGTTCTTAGTTGGGGTTGATGCAGATACTTCCACTCTGAGCATTCTGTCTTGATGTGACCATGGGGACACATTTCTGTTATGTAAATACCAAGGAGGGGAATTTTGGGTCAGAAGGCATGGATGTATTGCAAGGACAGATATTGTCAGATGGTTTTCCTGAGTACTTGCACCAATTCACACATGTAAAGGTTTGGATTGTTCCGTGTCCTCATCAGAACTTGTATTTTGTCTTAATATTAGCCATTCTGGTGGCTAGTAGGTACTAATATAACAGAGGAGAAAGCTGAGGTATGGAGTGGGGCCAAATATTCCATATCTCACAAGTGGCAAAGCTGGAGTTTGTACCCATCAGGGTTCATGCTCCTCCCTGCCTGATTATCCTCCTTCCCCCCAGGAGATGCTTCGTGTCCTGTGATGACTCACATTGATCAGCCCTGGCCAGCCACCACACTAATAACTCAGTCAGCCTCTGAGGTCCCCCCACCTCAAATATTTTGACAAAATCTCAGCCATCAGCCATTCAATGGTCAAACCAATTTAAAAATGTAATTTCTAGACTTGGAAGAGCTACGTGCTGCCCCCAAATCTCACTTTGATCTCAAATTTAAAATTCTAAATCCCATTAATGAATTTCCCAGTGAGCCACAAAATTGGCTCACTTTTGGTTCATCTCTTTATCTTTGTTGGCCAACCTCTGAGGGAAGAGGCCAGTTCCATCAGACAGCAGGAAAAGAGCAACCAGCTCACAGTAGAGCCTTCCAGTGGGAAAACAGCCAGAGTGGGCAACATTCTCACATGATAGCTTCCTTTCTGCAGATGCTCTTGGAGACTGAGAAAATGGACCAGATATGATGAATAGGTAAGGAGTAGTTGAAAAAAAAAAAAAAAAGCAAGATCTAAAATGTTATGACTATTGGAATTATATCTAATAAAAGACACATGTATACCCATACATGTCTTTAAGCTAGAAAGAAAAAGCAAATGGCTAACAGTGATTATTTTAGGTTGATAGGATAGTGCCTGGGTATATTGATAGGATAGTGCCTGGGTATATAGTCTTTTTTTGTGTTTTATGGAATTTTTGTGAATTGCTTATATTAGTTTTGTAAAGAAAAAACTTTCAAGTTTATAGTATCTAGAAAGACATTTTCCCTTTCATGTTTTTGCTGCTTCCATTTGGAAAAAATAAGAATTGTAATCATTTGCTCTGAAATCATTATGTTTAAAAATCACAGCACCATCATGTAATGATTAATGGTAGGGGTAATACAATGAAATGAATAACAGCAGCCGATGTTCCAATGAGGAAATGAATCTATATTAATAAAACAAGACCCATTCCAAAAGTAGAATTAAGATATTATAATTTCTGTGTACAGATAATATAGATGAATGAAAAAAAAATATATAGATGAATGAATGGATATCCATATGCACCTTTGTGGATGCATACACACATTCCTCAAATTCACTATATGTACTATATATATGTATATTATTTATCAGTTTATGTTAATTCATATTAGTCTCTCTCTTTTTAAGATAGATAGGGGTGCTCAGGAACTGGGAAGTAAAATATGTATAATATGTGTATTATAGTAGATAGATATTAGTCCATAAAATATATATACTAAAGTACAAATTTTGTATGTGTGTGTATTTCCATACAGGTAAGTCATATATGTAAAGGTCTGCATGGAAACACACAAAATAACGTCATTGGGGTTTTTTGGTGTGGTGTTGGGAATAGTTTTCCTTTACACTTGATTGTATCTACAGGGTTTTTTAATGATGAACATGTGTTTAAATGAAAAAAGTCATAAGGTCTTAGATAGTGTTTGAAATTTATAAGTCTCCTATCTAAGGTGGGTAAGGACACTATGAAGGAAAAGGCAGTGTGGTGGAGAGATACTGCTGTTATCTATCTTCCAAAGGAACATTGAACCATACTGTTCAAAACACAGCTCTCTTTAAGTAGATAATACAGTAAAAGAATTTTGAATGTTATATTAGATTTTTTGCCAACAATGAAGATATATTCTTGGCTTTGTTCTCTTTTCTTTTTTTTTTTTTTTAAGATTTTATTTATTCACGAGAGACAGAGAGAAGCAGAGACACAGGCAGTGGGAGAAGCAGGCCTCATGCAGGGAGCCAAATGTGGGACTCCATCCCAGGTGTTCAGGATCACGCCCTGGGCTGAAGGCAGGCGCTAAACCGCTGAGCCACCCAGGCTGCCCTGATATAGTAAGACAGATCATTCCCTGCATTAAGTTGTCATGTTTCTTTGTTCTCTTTTCAATGTCTGTTTTTTCTATCAGATTTATGTATTATTAGTCCCCATTTTTTAACTTGTTTTAACAGAGAGAAAATGAATCCTTTTATTCTTTAATGATTTCTTTTTAATGCTCAAATGTTCTGTTCTACTTGGATAGATAGTGAGACATTATTCATTTTGTGCACTTATATGTCTAGCAAACCAAACAAGAGAATAGAAATAGAGAAATAAATGTGTAAATATTGTTTCATCTTTTAAAATTCATTTATTTAAAAATTTTTTTCTGATTATAAACATGTGACATTGTGATAGTATAGTATAATATTACATCACATCATATCATATGCATGCTTCTTAATCTATTTAACCATTCTTTGATTATTAGGTATTCGGGATGTTTATGATTTTTATAAAATAAAGAATGCCACAATGAACATCCTTGTATATAATGAAATATTGTCATCTTCTCACCTTTTTTCCTTAAAATCCATTCTTGAAAATGGAATAACTGGCTTAGATGTATGAAATGAAACTTTTCCAGCAATGGGACACACCACCAAATTGGTTTCCAGAGAGTTGTGCCAGCCACCTACCCATTTTTTTGCTCACTGGTGAAAAGTTTCATGTTTGCTCCTTTTGAAAGTTGTTACAGCAACCAAGGGAACACGCCCTGTGTTGAGATCTTTATGGCAAGTGGGATTTGGCAAGGATTTCTGTTTATTGTCAATTAAGCAAATAGAGCTCAGTTCTAACTACACATAACAATGGTAGCAGCCCTGTGGACTTAGTACCTCCCTGTGCGTTCACAGTAGGAAATGGGTAAGTGCAGGTCAGAATAACAAAAGAGAGCCCTGTCACTGGAATTTCCTTTGATCTTAAGTGTCAGGCATGGAAGGCCAAAAGAACCACCACTAGTGCCTTCTAAGAAACAATAAGCTCTTGAGACTTTGTGACAGAATAAAACTTTGTTATATGAACCCTGCTAAAACCCAATTCAGTTAGCTCTGAAATGTCAGATTTTTGGATTTCATAGAAATAAGAATTAGCAAATTTTCCTTGTGTTTTACATATAGCAGTTTCATCAACAGAGACAAATAGCTTTTAAAAAATTAAATGAGATACTTTTTGTTCTGGAACAGCACAACGGCTATGGACATGATGATGGAGTGCCCATATGAGCATCAGAAGATGATCTTGAAAAAAAAAAAAAGAAGATGACCTTGACCCTTCATTTCTGTAGACCCATCTGGGACACCCATGACTGGGACTATGTTTAGGATGTGAAGCAACCTTAATACTCTTGAAGTTTTCTATTTCTGATTTGGATGAACTATAGCTCATTAAACTTCTGGACATAATTGCTTTCGTGACTGACTGTAATTTATGATAACATTCTCATTTGTTCTACATTTTTATAAATACTACCCTTTGGTTTAATATTGTTAGTATGTTATGGCACTCCCATCCAGTGAGGTAAAATAAGTGGCAAACACCTTGCCATTGTTTCCTGTGCTTTTTGCTAGGCAAAGGTCCCATTTATAGAGTAGGTCCTGAAGGTGAAGTGGAAATAAGTGTCACCTCAGTGTGGGAGAAAGCTCTCAGTGGACAAGGGCTGAATGGGGGTGAGCTCAAGGCAACATGATTGTGTTTTGTGGGGCCTCTCCTGGTGTTTCAAATTTGATAACTGCCATCTCCTCCTGAAGTTATCCAGTAAAAGACCACTGCCCTGTGAGATCAGTACGTTCCCCTGGAATTACCTCTTTTTTTAAAAAAATATTTTATTTATTTATTCATGAGAGACACAGACAGAGGCAGAGACATAGGCAGAGGAAGGAGAAGCAGGCTCCATGCAGGAGCCCGATGCGGGACTCGATCCCAGACCCCGTGATCACGTCATGAACCAAAAGCAGACTCTCAACCTCTGCGCCACCCAGGCGTCCCTGGAATTAGCTCTTAATTACTTTTCTGGTGCTTAATCATCATAAGCCTTGTTTAATATCTAGGCAGTGTAGGGTAGTACCGGATGGGATTTCTTTTATTAGCAATAAGATAAGGTCCCTTGGAGCCTGTTAAATCAATTCTCATTAGACACTGATTCATAGGACCAAGAATTCACCAACACTCTGCTGCTTTTATATTGCAGTTCAGCGTTTAGATGGACTTTATAGAGATAGTCAAATTTAATGGACTCTGGATCCTGATTCTTTTAATATGTCCTAAATTTGTGAAGCTTTATTGCAGTAGTGTGTTTTGTGATATTCATGTGTTGTAAGGAAAAGACAGAGGAACTGGGATGTTTGGAGCACAAACCAAGTCTGAGTATTCACATTCCCATCTTAAACAGCCACACAAAAACTGAACAACAAAAAAATTTGGACAGAAATTTGAAAACACCACATAGTGTACATTAGAGCTATTAAAAATCATGCTACAGTAGGCTAGTATATTACTAGATAAAAGTATAAATTGTTATTTGCTTTATGGAGAGCAGTGTGGTTATAACTATCAAAATTAAAATGTGTGTGACCTATAACCTAGTGATTTCATCATCTCTGAGAACTTTCCTGCAAATATACTTCCCACATTTGAAGTGGCAGATTTGAGGTTATAACTGTAATATTGTTTAAAATATATACTACTAGGTTATTGAGAAAATAAACTATGGTATACTTGGACAATGGAATGTTACATTTTTATAAAAAAGAACGAGGGAGAAAGCTTTCTATCTATACTGATATACAAAGATTTCCAAGATATGTTAAGTAAAAAATAAGTTTCAGAACAATGGAATGATACAGTTTTATCAAAAGAGAACAAAAAATTCTTTAAAAAATACAGAGAGATAGAGAAAGGGAGCAGGAAGGGGGAAACAGAGGGGAAGGGAGAAGAGACAGTCTGTATATGTATGAAATATCTCTGGAAGGATATTCCATAAGGATATTCCAAACACAACTTGATTTGACTGTGGGGAGGGGAATTGGGTAGAGGACAGAATTAGTGCGGCTCAGCAGTTGAGCCTTTGGCTCAGGTCATGATCCCAGGGTCCTGGGATTGAGTTCGCATTAGGCTCCCTGCAGGGAGCCTGCCTATCTCTCTGCCTCTCTCTTTGTGTCTCTCTTGAATAAATAAATAAAATCTTAAAAAAAAAAAAAGGACAGAATTAAGGGGGAGACCTTTTATTGTAAACCTTTCTATACTTTCTAAATTTTGAACCACATCACTAAAACAATTATAAATGGAGCCTTAAAACATTCATAAGTGTCTTAATTGTTCATGTGCTATTGTTGGATGAATGTTAAAGGTTCAGCAGAAGTTTATTTCCTTTCCCCTAAGTTTTAAAATAATACGATTGCATGTATACCTGGAAGAAGTATTGTTTATGAGTTTCTACTTTTTCTTCTAAGCAGGGCACTAAGGGAAATATTTATTTTTTGTCCTTAATTTTTTTTTCTATTTGAGTATCATTGACACACAATGTTACATTAGTTCCACGTGTACAGCATAGTGATTCAGTAAGTTTATATGCTATGCTATGCTTGCCACATCCGTTATCATACAACGCTATTAAAGTATCATTGACTATATTCCTTATGGAAAGATACTCATTTTTATATTTGTTGTCCATTACAATATGACCCTGAATCTTTACACACATATATGTGGGCTTCATTCATGTTTTTCTGGAACTTAATTCGTTTGCTTTTATGGGGTAGTGTGTTGATAAAATATTAGTATTTTTATTAAAATTTTTTTTAAATAATATTTTTATTAGTTTTATTGAGGTCTTGACTGGTACATATAGAAGAGTCTCTAGAGTGGTTTAGTTGGGCCCCATTAAAGGTTATGCTTAAGGTCTGCAGCTAGTCAGGGATGCCTGGCTGTTTTCATGATTTTTTGGTTACCTTAAGAATATATTTTTGGACTAAAAAATTGCAATTTTTCCCATGCATTTAACTTCATTCCAAACTCTTGTCAAAATAATAGGAGTTTCATCAGCAAGCTAGAAACAAGGGGGTAGCTTCTAGTTCTCAACCAGGAGGACTCCTCAGACATTCAAGAACTCAGAATTACTAAAATTGTCCAGTCAGTTAAAAAGTTAATTAAAAGAGAGACTTCAGATTAAGGGAAAATGAAATATAAAATAAATGGTGAATAATTAAGCTTACAAAGTTTGGGTTAGTGTTAAATAATTGTTTTTATGATTATATAACTTAACATGACATCAAAGGTAATTATTAAGAGACATTTATAAAAAGCATTAATAATCTAATCTGAATATTAAGGCCATGATTCCTTTATGTGGTGGTGAAGGATGAGAAGAAGAGAGAAAATTACATAGGCATATATTTGGATACTGTTTTATTCTTTATGATGATAGAAAAAATAGGATTGAATAGTTTAAAAATATGCAGGTAATTGCCTTAAAAATGTAGAGACTACATATGACTTCTGGATGACCAGAGAAAGAGAAGAAGGATCAAAGGAAGTTTTGATCCTTACAGGAAAAGATATGGGAGCTGGTAGGAGGACAAGGGGACAATAAGAAAGCACAAGATAAAATAGCACAGGAAGATCAAATATGGTTTCCCGGTCAATGTGAATTTGTTTAAGTTATTTATTGAACAATAAAGACATTCAAATTGAATAAAAAAGCAAAGTCAGTGCAACTGCCAGAGACCCACTTAAAGTAATGTAGAAAAGATAAAAATAAAGTACTGAACTTGGTGGGAGGCAATTTTAAGATGGTCCTCACAGTCTACCCCATCCAACCCTACCCTGGTGTACAAGCCCTGCACAACCTCCCTGCCCCCAAATCCCGTAATTGTGTCATATGAGTTGACACAGCTGGCTGTAAGGAAAGGGAGTTGTCTTTAAAAGCTCATGGGATTAGGTCAGAGCATTTTCTCCAGATGATAGCAGAAGGGAAAGTCAGAGAGATTACAAGTGTGACACAAGGGAGGTTCCCCATCACTGGAACGACACAGGCCATGTGGCAAGGCCCTGAGAGCAGCCTCTAGGAAGAAAGTCACAGCTAGAAGACATCAGGGACCTTGGTCCCTGTAAGGAACTATAAGGAAAAAAATTTGCCAACAGCCTGAGATACTCTGGGGAAGGATCTTTTCCCAGTCAGTTGCATCCTCCAGATGAGATACAAAGTGACAACACCTTGATGTCAGCCTTAATGAGACCTTGAGCAGAGGCCCCAGCTGAAATACCTGGGAACCCCTCAAACATGGAAAGATACTACAGTTAGCAGCAGAGTGGTGTTGCCACCAAGTTTGTGGTGATTTGTTACACAACAGTAGAACACACACACTAGGACAGTCTAGACAAGAAAGTTGACGTGTGGCTGTTAATGTCAAACAAGTTAGAATTCACAGCAAGAAGCATTAAATGGGACCAAGTAGGCTTTTAATGAAGATTTTTAAATAAGATTAGTTTGGTGTGAATTGATTTTGCATTGCAGCTCAGTCCCTTACTGCAGGGATTTTGGACATAACATACTCAATGTCTGCATCTGTGTCATGGCAGCAATATCATGTACCTCACTCAGGTGGTATGAGAACTAAAAGAGATGTAATATCTGACAAAAACCCCCACCTTATCTATAATGCTATGCATTTTAGTTAGTGATTTCTAACTCCTCAGAAAATGAGCTTTTTTCCCAAAAGCCCATCAGCCACCTGTTTCATTAACTGTCTTTCTAGATTTTTATCAGGCATTGATTTTAGACTTTATACTTAAACAAAATCTACCTTCCTCTTTTTTCTTATTTGAAGTGAAATACCACTGATCTGACTCAGAACTCTTGGTGTCTGTCTTCAGAGACCATTGACAGTGATTTGTGATCACATTTGCAACTTTCATGGGGGCTCCAGATGTGACTTCTCTCAGGCAGGCACCTGGAAGTCAGTATAAGGCACCTGTGTCTTTTTCTGTTTTAACTCATTTACCTCTTGTCTTGGATTCCAGTTTCTTATTTTAACTGGAAAACAGTTTCTTCAATGGAGAAGAGGAAAGAAAAAAGATGTTGAAGCTCTCTGATTTTCCTACTAGCATCCATCAAACAGTATTATACCATCTGCCTCAAGCAATGTTGCTTTTTGTTTCTTACTCCCATTGCCCTGTATCATAACTTTAGGTACCATTTATTTTGAATGTCTTCGCTTATTCTGAACATTTCTGTAAATATTCCTGTACATCTCTGCCCCTTTTAAAATATATTTTAAGTATGCTCTTTTCAAAAATATGAGTTCTTCCATGTTTAGTTTATGCTTTTGAAAATATGACCTCAAAACACAACTGTACTTTGTACATGGTCAATATTCCATGTCTGTTGATTTGTGTGAGTGAATGAATGAATCAATCAATCAAAGAATTTTCCATATGGCCACACTGGTAATTACTTATATTTCTTCCTTTTTCTTCCTTTTCAAGGCCATCCGCAATTGTATTAATCAGTTTTCTCTTATAAATATTCTTTTCCTTTCAGAGTTGTATTCCATTTTGATGATATACATCTTTTTCACAGGTTTTAGAAGAATATACTTTCCTGAGGTTCTTTCCTGCATTTGATTAAACTCTGCTTTTCATTTCTTCACTGTTAAGAATTCAAGATGTTATGATCCCTTTCTTTCAAGGTGTCTGTCTCTTTAGCATCACAATGACTTTTTCATTTTTGTTACCTGGCTTCAGCTGGGACAGCTGGGATGACTGTCTCTTTCCATTTGGTCTTTCATCCTGAGACCCTTTGCTAAGTGGTAAGTCTCAGGATTTCAAGAAGAACACAGTAAATAGAAGCCATAAGGGCTCTTGCTGTAAAGGATCAGGGTTAGGCTAATGGACTTCAACTCTTGATCAGAGATGTTGCCAAGAACCGGTGGTCAGATTTAATCTACCATATATACTATTTGTTACCCAGTTCCACTTATTTTTCTCAAGAGTTGTTGACTGTATTGGGCTTACATGACACATAAATCGAAAATAAGTGAATGTAGTAGAATTAAAATCTTGGAACCATCTGTTAGTTCTGATTATACCTTTTCGTTTTCAGGTTGAGTGCTCTTTAGCAAAAATCCTCTCTTGGGAGGTGCTTTGGTTCAGAGAGACTGGTTACTAGTGACCAACTCAGTTCAAATATCTTGGAAACATTGACCAAGGAACAGCAGCCATCTTGGTCCCTTCTTTCCAGGAGACTCCAGAACAAAGTAGCTTTGTCACAGATCGGTAAATTTAATCTGCCAGTGGTGTAGTTTCAGATCATTGATATAAAGCTGTTTTGCATACTGATTTTCAAAATTTGATGTGATATGAAAAGAAAACTCAAGGCCTCTGGTTTTGATGCTGAGGAACAGTGATCCTTAGTCTTGGTGATTGGAGTCACCTAAAGGGCTTTTTTTTTTTTTTTTTTTTTAAGATTTTATTCATGAGAGACATAGAGAGGCAGAGACACAAATTGAGGGAGAAGCAGGCTCCCTGTAGGGAGCCTGATGTGGGACTTGATCCTGGAACCCTGGGATCACAACCTAAGCCAAAGGCAGACACTTAATCATTGAGCCACCCAGGTGCCTCACCTAAAGAGTTTTTTTAAAACTACACTGTCCAAAGTGTGTCATGTAATTGGTTGGAAAAAGAGGAAGGAGATTGATGAAATTCAGTTGAGAATTTTTTTTTTTAAACTCCCAGATGGTTCTAATGTGCATTCAGAATAGAGAAACACTACTTTAGAACAGGGGTTATCTTTTTCTGTAAAGGGTAGAGATTGAATATTTTAGGTTTTACAGGCCATAAGGTCTCTGTTGGAACCACTGAACTCTGCCTTTGTAGCACAAAAGCAGCCACAGACAATATTGTACAGGATGAGCATGTGTATGTTTCTATAAACTTTATTTATGGACATTAAAATTATAATTTCATGTAATTTTCACATGCAATGAAATATTCTTTCTTTGGGGTTTTTTTCAATCATTAAAATATGTGAAAACCATTTTTGGCTTATGGTGGACCTGAGCAAACCAGATGGTGGACCTGATTTGGCCCACAGGCCACAGTTCACTGACCCCAGCTCTAGGCCACCTCTGCTAAAAGATCTCTCTCTCCATTAAAACACTTCTCACTATCTGGGAAGAGATTTTCATCATTGTTTTTTTTGAAGTCATCACTTTTCAGTCACTATGGTATTTCTCTTTTTAGGCTTTTTAATACCAGCTCTATTGTGATATAATTTACATGCCATAAAATTAACCTATTTTAAGTGTGAAATTCAATGATCTCTAATAAATTTATAGATTAATTTACAGTCATAACTGCAACCCAGTTTTAGAATATTTTCATTACCTTCCTTGGAGATCCCTTGTGAGCATTTCCATTCAGTTTCTTTTCCCACCCCAGCCTCAGGCAACCACTAATCTGCTTTTCCTTGTAGATTTGCATTTTTGGGCATTTCATATACATGGAATTGTGCAATATATCGTCTCTTGCATTTGGCTTTTTTGATTTATCAAACTATTCCTGAGTTATTCCATATTGTAGCATGCATGAGTAGCTTATCCCCCCCCCCTTTTTTTTAAAGATTTTATTTATTTATTCATGAGAGATAGAGGAAGAGATAGAGAGAGAGAGAGGCAGAGGGAGAAGCAGGCTCCATGCAGGGAGCCTGACGTGGGACTTGATCCCAGGACTCCAAGATCGCGCCCTGGGTGGAAGGCAGGTGCTAAACTGCTGAGCCACCAGGGAATCCCCAGCTTATTCCCTTTTAATGCTACATGGCATTTATCTATATGGAAATACCACCTTTTGTTTTCCATTCAATATATAAATTATTCCTATGCTTTAGCTATTGTGGATAATATTGCTGTGAGGGGATTCCTCTTCATTCCTCCTTTGTTGAGTTTTTTGTCCTGAAAGAATGTTGGGTTTTGTGGAGTCCTTTTTCTGCATCTTTTAAAATGATCATGCATTTTTTTGTCCTTTTCCCACTAATATGGTATAGAACATTAGTTGATTTTCAAATGTTATAAACTTAGTCATGATGTATAATCCTTTTTATGTGGTCCTGGATCTGGTTTGTAGTATTTGTTGAGGACCTTTGTGTTTGTGTTCCTGAGGGATATTGCTCAGTAGTTTCCTTTAATTCTGATATCTTTGCATAGCTTTGGTTTTTGACATTTGGTGTTGACCTTATAGAATGAGCTAGCAAGTGTTCTTTTCTCCTCTATTTTCTGAACGCATTTGTGAAAGATTGGTAGCAATGAATTTTCTTACTGTTTATCTGACAACATCTTTATTTCGCCTTCATTTTTAAAGGATAGTTTTGCTGGATATTGATTTCTTGGTTGATAGGAATATGGGAATAGCTAGCTATTCCTAGTCCTTTCCAGTCTCCACTATTCCTAGTCCTTTCCAGTCTCCGCTGAGTGTGTGTGCAGCCTTTCAGCCTCTACACAGCCTTTCAGAGCCCTAGGGGTATATGGAAGCTGATCATTATCTATTGTGGCTTCTTTGTGTGTCAGGCCTCCCTAGTAAATCTCCAGCTTGTCTGATGCTCTGTTGTTGGCCCAAATAAGATCACAAATTTTGTCTTTCCCCATTCTTCTGTCTCTGAGATGGCTGCTGTTTTTGATAATGCCTAGGGACATGAGGTTTTGCTATGCTCTACTCTAAATCAGATTGGCTTCCTTTGGCAGCAAAACCACAGATTTTCATGGCTTGCTTCCTCTTCATAGAACTAACACCTGGCAAGTGGGTATGGGTTGCTGGACTGTGCTAAGACTTACAGACTCCTGCAATTCTTACCTGTGGCTCAATAGTGGTATTTGAGTAAGTGCTTCTTAATTTGCTGTGTACCTTTGGACCACTTCCAGCGTCCTGAAACAATTGTGTTTAACATTTTCTTTTTTGCTCTTAACTTTAATCATTGCTTTTTGGAGAACAGTTGGAGAACAGTTTTGTTTTTTGTTTTTTGTTTTTTTTTTTTGAGTTTTATCACTGGGGATTTGCCAAGCTACTTACACTGCCATTCTAGATGTCCTGTACTATAGTGTTTTTAACTTACTGGTTAATGCTTCCATTTTTAGGCAGCTTATGGAAAATCTATTTTTCTTTTGTTACTATCAATAAAATATATAATCGGTTTATTGGCCCCAAAAAACTTACTGGATTTTATTTATGCTATTCAAATGTGCTACCAAAACAGCAAGAGGATTTGTGTAGAGGAATGAAATTTTAATATTAAACAATTAACTATTATTAAATATATACATATTATAGAGTAAGTGATAACAGAATTAAATAGATTCACATATAAAATAGTTTTCTTTCTGTGTGGCTGTCTAGCTGGCAGTGTCTAGCAATCCAGGTTGCTGTTCCATATCACACATGGAGTTCTTGTTTGGGAGAGTCCTGAGTGAGCCAGAGGAATGAAGAGCCATGAAAAGCATTTCATCTTTATTCTCCATGCCTACTGATGTGGGCAGGTTGAATTGAGCACTCTAGATATCGGATACAAGAAGGGGAGGAATAGGGATGCCTGGGTGGCTCAATGGTTGGGCATCTCCCTTCAGCCCGGGGCATGATCCTGTAGTTCCAGGATCGAGTCCTACATCAGGCTCCCTGCATGGAGCCTGCTTCTCCCTCTGCCTGTGTCTCTGCCTCTTTGTGTCTCTCATGAATAAATAAATAAAATATTTTTAAAAAAAAAAAGCAGAGGAGGAATAAGGACTTTTGGGTACAAGTGGACAAAGCAGGAAATGATGTCAACTCTCTATGCCTCCACACATCTCCCATCCTCAGACCTGAGGCATGCTAATTTCTCTGTCCTAACATTATCCTTGAGGATGAGCAGGACCAGCAGTGGATGTGACCATGACTTGCTGCTCTAGTCTCCATCACTTACCCAGGGGACATCAGAGAGTTGGTGGGTGTGGGTCTTGGAAGATAGTAAGATGTAGAACCTACTAGTCCCACCTCATGACTGTGGTTCAGTCTGTTTACAGTGTCTCCTCCCACCCCCATTCTTTCCGCATTTCCCCTGTCATTCTCCTGTAAGGCCATCACTTCAAAGTGGGAATCCATTCTCATTGAGCACTTATTCCTGAGACCTTCTTGTAAAAAAAGCATGAGCCCAGGTTATGAAGTGATGATTTAATTTTACCTAGGGAGATGAAGTTTCAGAACAACATGCCATAATTGTTTTTGCTTATGATTATGCAATTCTTCTGTTTCCTTTATTTCCTTAATCATGTCATTTGTAGTTCATGAACAGGTTGGCTTGCTTTCCCTTCCTTAGTCAATAAACAGATGTTTAAAAAAACCATACAGCTCCACGGATTATATAAAGACAGCAGTGAACCCACAGTGAAACTAGTATGACTAGCTTAGACATCTGTATAATGCTATTGGCACCACGTACATTTGTTGGGTATTTCTTTTGGCACAGTTCCAGCTGAAAAGAATTGAGTATTCTGGAGTACCATGTGAATGGTTTAGCCATAACAGGTTGCTAATTGGGGAATCAAGACAGAGGCAGACCTTGCCTGAAATGTGAGCTTACATAAGCCACATTAGTCAGGGCTGGTTTTAAACAATTGCATTTCTTAGGAAGCTAGTTGTACACTGGATCTTCCTTCTGAAAATCAATGCCTTCCCCCTCATGAGGGGGATGCTGTGCGGGTAGGATCCTCACAGCAAGGAGAAATGTCACTTTGATTATTGCTGTGCTTTTAATGTCCTGCTACATGGAACAGCACTTTGCAATCTCTCAACCTCAGCAATTTCCTCTTCTCATTCAAATCTAAGCATGCAAACATTTCCGTAACTATGGTTTGGATCCAAAATGTTTATCTGGCAGACCTGTGCAAGTTGAATTCTGGAAGGAAATCTAGCTTTAAAAAACATCTTAGAACATTGTGTTCAGGGTCGAAATCAAGGACCATGTTTCCCACACAAGTTTCCCAGGCAGTTTTCCTTGAAGACTGAAGACTGAAGTTTACAGGTAGAGGGAACATGGGAGCAGGATACCCAGAGAGCAAACGGACCCACACACATTTTCCTGGTGATACTTTACTCATCGACACCTCTGTTTTACTTAGACAAGTGGCTTTCTGACTCCTGGTTACCACATTCAACTGGAAGAACTAGGTGGAAGTGAGGGTGGAGGAGCAAGAATAGATGAACCGAGGTTACTCTAGAGCAAATCACTAGGAATCCCTAGCACTCAAGGTCCATTTTCCTCTGTGTTCTGGAGTCTCAACAGGAAAGTGTCTGGATGGTTGAGGCCCAAGGGGTAGGCACCAGGTTTGCAGCACAATAAGATCAGCCACAACACTCTTATTTCTGGGCCCCAGGCACTGGAAAATTCCCAATTTACATTTTGAATGAACTCTTCTATTTGTAGTTGAGGTGTAGAGGGCCACACAACTGCATCTTTTCACCCTATTCCATCATATTTAGCTTGGAATTAGCTCCCTCTGCAAGAAAACATTTTTCTGTTCTGCTGTGAGGTAGCCCCTCTTCATTATGGCAGTCAGCCACATCTTGCAGTAGGACCATTGGGTCAGCCTGTGGGTAACTAAAAGGAATTAAACCCAGATGTTTCAGGTAGGACCAATGGCATAAGGATACTAGGTAGCTGGTTACATAGATAGAGCAGTAGGGTTAAAATTAATTACTGTGTGATTCTATTTCACAAACAGAGAGTAAATGGACTTTCTCGGAAGATTTCCCAAGGCTTGTTATGAACTATGTACCATAGCATGCTAATATAGACACTTATGTCTAACCCCCTAATTCATCTGGGTGCAAACTGCAGACCCACCATTTTTTAGCTCTATGACCTTAAGTAAGGAACTTAATTTCTCGGAGCCACAGTTGGCCCATTTGTACGATGACTTTAACAATGCCACCTATCTCAGGGTGTTATATTGTCAGGTAGGATTATGCACATCAAAAATTTAGGTATCGGGTCACCTGGGTGGCTCAATCAGTTAGGTGTCCAACTGTTGATTTCAGCTCGAGGTCTTGATCTCAGGGTCATGAGATTGAGCCCTGCATTGGGCTCCCTGCCCAGTGGGAAGTTTGCTTAAGATTCTCTCCTTTCCATCTGCACCTCTCTCCACTTGCCTCCTCTCTTTCTCTCTAAAATAAATAAATAAATCTTAAAAAAAAAATAAATGTTACCCTACATGTGACAATGCCTCATAAATTTCAGTAGTAACTGCATCTAAACTCTTGAACCTGTGGTTGTTATGACCTTGAAACTTTGCATTTTTATTGTTTAAGGGACTATTAGAAGGAATAAAATTGCCTGTCAATCTGCTGGAAAATAACTTGGAGATTGAGAGGAACCCAGAGACACTCATGTCTATATGTTCTCTGAATTAGAGCTTTCTCCCTTATTCAACAAAGGGACACGAATGGAGCATCATTTAAATTCACTCTCTGTTGGTGAGAGGGAGCTGTTTGCTTGTCCAGAGATACACAGCCCATCTAGAAGGGCCTCGAGTACCTTGCAGAAGGAGGGGCCCAAGGACTCTGGTGCAGTTACTTCTACAGAAAACATTGCTTTCTCTGCCTAGGATGTCCCAGGGTTGGGATGAGGGTCCAAAGTCTCCCCAGAGTTCTTGGGGGAATTGTGCCCCACATTTTAGGATTCTAAATTGCTGACTGTGGCCATGACTTGGAATCACTGTGTAGGAAGATAGAAGAATCCCTCCAGCCCATTTCTGGCCAAAACACTCAGATAGATGCCAAAAATCACTTGACTTGGGAACTATTTCTATGTCAGAGTGGTAGAATTATGGATGATTAATATTTTTCAACTTTGTTTTATATTATAAAATCATGCCTCAGTGTCATGAGAGAACATATGTATAAGACAGACAAAGCAAAAGTAAATTAATACAGTTATGTGCATATAATCAGATAAGCTCATGCACGAGAGGGCCTGGAATCTAGATGTTATAGAAATGTAAAGAGGGAAAGCATACACTTTGTATTAGGAAACAGTCTGGATTTGAATCCAGTTTCAGCACTTTTTAGAGTGACTAGTGCCAAGGCATGTCGTGTCTCAGAACATCAGTCTTGTGGTGGGCCCTGTTGAGCTGATTTAACAGCTGTACACACCAAATGAAATGCTGAGTGTGAACTGCCTGCCAGATCCAGTTTCCATCCCCCTCCCCAGCCAGTTGTGGGTGGGGAGTGTTTGATGGTGTGAGGAGTGAGCTGTGAACAATTGGTCAAGATTAGGGATAGAGTGTTAAAAGGAGGGATAACTTCCTGTGAGTTTCTGGTTAAGCTTATCTAGTTTCTTTCTATCTATCTGTCCGCGTTTCACCTTATTTATTTAGATGTGCACGCATTCCTCCATTCACCTGCCCATCCAGTCGTTTTCATTGAGCATCCTGTGGTGTGCAGTGTGCCACTGATGCAGAGATGAGCCCAACATGTAGGGCAGAGAGGGCATCTTCTTGCTTACACACTCTTGTGTGCTGGTGTTTCAATATAAAAACATGAAAAAAAGTATAAATATGATCATATTAAACACATAAAGCTTGTTCCTAGAATCACAGATACCAGAAGTTTGTTTTGCACGTATCCAAAATTGACATTTAAACGTACATCTGAACATGTGTATATTTATATTTCTACTGATCACTTATCTGTATTAAAAGTAAAAGCAATGATTTTCCCATGGGATCTCATTTGCTCATTGTTGTTTACTGCTTATTTTACCAATAATCTGCACATTCATATTATGCATCGGAAAATCTACATCTTCAAAGATCAGTTATTTTAGGTTTATGCTTAAGAGCTACTCTTAATTGTAAAGTTCAGTATTAAACTAGTTGACTCTCTTCCATTTCATGTAGTCTATCAGTACATGGTGCTGGGCAGGTATCCTTGTTTTAGATTTCTTCTTTCACTGCTCATTTCAATTCCTGTCTGGTGTCAGTGCTTGACATTTCACCCAAGAGTGCCACCTGGTGCATTCAAAATGGCAAAATCTTTGTTTTAATCCTCCTTTCACCTCTCCCTGATTAGTTTTTAGCTTTTAATTATTATTATGAGCAACTTGAGTTCTATTCTGGTTGTTTTACTTCAGAAGAAAACTTTAAAAAATTGTTTACAAAGTTTTTTAAGTAGTATGAAGGATTTTTGAATGGTATCCATGATAATATAGCAGATAAGAAATTGCTGTCATGAATTCCCAGCGAAGATCACTTCTTGGCCTTTTGGCTAAGGTCAAGTATGAATTCCTAGCAAAGAGGCAGTAAGATATTATTCAGTGGGCCTCCAATAAAGAGGCTACAGTATGGCTCTTCCCAACTGTGGTATCTTGGCCTGAATGTGAGGAGAAAGAACTACTCTCTTCTCTTAGGGCCTTTTCTATTAGTTATTGAGTTGTTCTGGATGAATACTTGACTTCTGTTCAAGGTCAGTGGTTCCCTTTAAAAATCAGGTGCAGGAAGCACCCAGGTGGCTCAGTCAGCTAAGCGTCTGCCCTCCACTCAGGTCATGATCCCAGGGTCCTGGGATCAAGTCCTGCATCTGGCTCCCTACTCAGTAGAGTCCACTTCTCCCTCTGTCCCTCCCCCTGCTTGTGCTCTCTCTCAAATAAATTAAATATTTTTTTAAAAAATAAAAACTGGATGCAGGTTGTTTTTTGCTCATGCTGGAGTGCTATTTAGATGTTAATCTAAGGACAAGATCACTAAGGCCTGAGTGTGATTTTGTTCATGAAATCCCTACTTCAGGGTCAGGCTGCAGGTAAAACATCATCTGGAAGAGCTCTGACATTCCAGGAAATTGTCATGAAACTGATCCAAGAAGGGCTTGGAATCATATACTGCTTTAGAGCACACTGTAGTCTGCAGTGGAATATCAACATAGTTTTTATGTAAAATGACAATTTTTAAAGAAGCTTAAAACTTTTCTCATAATCTTCATTACTATGCACACATCTGATTATTATAACTGCTTGGAGAATCATGCCAAGCATAAATCTTGGGTCATTCTGATACATACTTTTTCTGATTTTGAGAGGGAAAAGGACAGATGTATTTGCTACATGGATAATAAAAAGTCAGTTTTTATAAATTCATGATGTTTTAACATGTATCTTTTGAAATACCTCAAATTCATAATAAAATTCATATTTGCAACTGAATTGGAGGCACAGGGTAACAATTTGATATTTTATATATAAGTACAAATTGAGCAGAAATCATTCTTTATAATTTTCTTCATGTCCTCCCATAAATCCCCCAAGTGGACATGTTACATATTAAATTTTATTTTATTGAATTTATTAATATTTTAACCCAGTTGGAGTCAGCCTTCTTTATGTATTTGTGGATCCCAGAATCCTCTAGGTGAATTTATTTGGATGATACCTCACACATTTCTTTCTTTTTTTTTAAGATTTTATTTATTCATGATAGACATAGAGAGAGAGAGAGAGAGAGAGAGAGGCAGAGACACAGGCAGAGGGAGAAGCAGGCTCCATGCACCGGGAGCCCGACGTGGGATTCGATCCCGGGTCTCCAGGGTCTCCAGGATCGTGCCCTGAGCCAAAGGCAGGCGCTAAACCGCTGCGCCACCCAGGGATCCCACCTCACACATTTCTTAATACCATTTTCCAAATGCCACATAGCTGTGAATTGTAGGAAAAGAAGCAAAAGCATTTTATAGAAATAAAAATGATTTTTCTCATTTTACACTTTGTATTCTTCCCATTTGGAGTTACTTAATGACTTGCTGTTGTCCTTCTATCCCTCCAGACCCCAAATTAGTGCAGCTTTATTTTTTCTTAATTATAGCAATTAAGAATACTTTTAAAATCTCAACTCTTTACATTTCCTAGTAGATATTTACATCAGTCAGGGTCACCCAGAGGACCAGAAAGATGCAGAAATATGTGAACATTTATTGCAAGGTCGGGTAACTCCAAGATTTCAAGGTAGGTGCCCCTCAATAGGTCCTGTCTTCTCTCTAGTTCCTCAGAATTCCCTTTTCTGAAGGGCTTTAAGTCAAGAGGGCTTTCCTTGGCTGTTCAGTGTGTCTGTTGCTGAATGATTATTCAAAACAGCCAGGCTTAAACCCAGAAGCTCTGGAAGCCAGGGGAAGGCATCCGAAATTTTAGCAATTCTATCTATGATGTTGAAGGAGTGACTCCCCAACAATTGCCAGAAAAGGGGGGGGGGTGACAGATACTGGGCATTTGAAACATCAAATGATTAGTATGTTTGTTTGCTCCTGTTTTACTTCTAAGAATAAAAGCTTCTTGAAGACACGCACTCTGTATCCTTAAATAGTACATCACATAAATAGTATATTGTGCCAATTTAGGTCCCAGCAGGACACAGTGTATCAAATTAGGAGCAGTTCACAAAAAGACTTATTTATAAAGCTCTAGGGAAATCCTAAATGCTAATGTGGTACTTTATAGCCATTATCATCTCCAGTCTGAAATTAGGGGAGGGAGAGGCCACTGGAAGTCTGAAGAGAAAGGCTGGGCTGGACGTGCTGTGACCTCTAGGTAAAAGATGAGACCAGTCCTCTGGAGAGGGAGCTGGGGGAAAGACCTACCCTTACCCTGAAAATAGACCACACTCTCTCCCTCTGGCCACCTGCCTGCACTCTCTGTTGGCTGAACCTATCAACAATCAGAGAGCCATGGAGCCTGCTAATGGGGTTCCTTTAAGTTAGTCATGTGGGGGGCACAGTGGAGAGTAGATCAGAAGGGCAAACGGAAGATTGCAAAGCCCTCCATTAAAGTTCTAGACAGGTCCAGATATGTGAACTTGAACAAGCTGGGTAATTTCCTGAGCCTTCTGTTTTCTCATTTTAAAATGAGATAATCAAAATATAAATAAATAAAAAATAAAATAAATTGGGATAATCATAATTATCTGGCTAAGTTAGTTTAGGGACAGATAGTATATGTAGATTACCTTTAACAATAGGTATTACTTAATATAAAGCTGCCCTTGTTATTATATTTACTACCACCATTGCTGTCTCAAATGACTTAACATAGACCTGAGGTTCACATGCCAGTAGGGAAAGAAGTAAGACATTTAAGGAGCATTTTAAACTGTTTTAGAATAACCATAGCATCTAACATTTATATATACTTTAACCTAAATTCTGGTGATGAATAAAACAAAACTCGTGTGTCCTCTAGAGGCTCCTTATTACCATACATTTTCACTTTACCTACTTTCCGAGAATAAAAAGAAAATTAGTAAACTTCTCCACTTTGAATTTCATTCCACTATCTATCTCATGATGGGGAATTTAAAGACAGGGAAAAAAGCCGAAAGATTTGGGATCAACAGAGAGAAACTGAGATTAACACACATTGCCTGACTTCACTGTTACTACAATTCGATGTGATTCTATAAAAACTGTGAGTACAGGCAGGTGGAAACTGTGAGTGTAGGCATTGTGGTATAATAAATATGCCCACCTCTGTAATTTCTCTTCTTTAGAGTATTTAAGATTACCAAGGAAGATTTATGGATATAATAATATAGATAATAGTGTATATATGGTAGTATAGATTACTTAGCTGTAGTTATAAGTTAGATCATAAGTCAGATGGAAGATCAAATAGAAACATCTTAAAATTTCATCTTGGAAATGATACAAAGGGAATCTGTTGTCTTTGCAAAAAAAGAAATCTGTACCTTCCGGGTCCTTTGAAAGAAATTCTTACTCATTCTTTAGGACAGATGCTTGGTGCTGTCTGCATGGATGAGACTCCTGGCTGTGAATAAAACCAGGTCGGAGGTTCTGCTACAGTTTATCATATTACAGCTATGAATAATTCATGAGCCATCTGTTGACCATAAAGCCAGTTAAGGAATTCTAATAAATGCATGATTTCCACTTCCTAGGGTAAAACAGCATTGGCATTTACAACTGAGCAATAAAATGCCAGTAAAAATATAACTGACAGTTATGGGTCTTTGCTATTTCTAAGCATTAATCACCTCAAAGACAGTATCACATATCTTACCTTCTAGAATTCTGAGCTACAAAAATGTTGGCAATGTATTAAAACCTCAATTACTTCTTATGATACAATATCTTATATTCACATGAGCTAGACTTAATGACTCACAAAGATGATTTGGAATAAATATGGATATTCACCCTGAAATTTTCTCTTTCAATGGCAATAATTATTAACAACACTAGTATCTTCTCTCAAGTAGTGATTTTTTGGCAGCTTCGTTCCTATTCAAAATGTACTGAAGATGTGATTATTAACTGTCCCAGCCTGTAATTGCTCACATATTAATTTAATTTCTTTTTTATTGGGGGAAAGTAGCACCATATCAGCAGAGGATATGATTTTGAAGTATCACTGCCACAAAATGATTTTAATATGCAGTTAAACTTTAACTATTATGATTCTTTTAAAAAAGTTACTTTTAAAAAATCATGAATATTGCCTTCCCTGAAATCCTGACACCCTGGAAAAAATAAGGAAACAAATATACTTTAACAAGTATCAAACCCCAGTCATGTTTTTTCATGTTATTATTTTTGTTTTAAACATTCTCGTATTTTTTGACAGAAGGAGGTGAGCATCTCCTTTGAGCCAGAAAAAATACATGCCCTAATAGTCGTGATTTTATCTCTCATTCCAACTGACTTGAGTAGTGTGACTGTTTATTAAACTGTCTTTGTATTCTGAAAATAAAGATAATGAGTATATAATAAGACTCCAACTTTGTAAATAAATACAGATGTGTATATATATATATATGTGTGTGTATTTGTATTCACTAAGGAACACATCCAAAGAAAGCACTAAAGAAGAGATGTACACTGAAGCTGTGTGTGCCAGGGCTGGAAGGGTGCAGGGGTGGGACCTTCAGGTCAGCCACCTGTATGGTCAGCACACTGAGCAGATCTCTCAAGGACAAATCCCAGAACCAGGCTCCCAGAATGTGACAGGCAAGTCAGAACACACAAGTTCCTATTGATGGTTGGATGGTTGCCATCTCTTGGACAAGGATGCCCCTGTTGATGTGACTCATACATCTCTGCCCTGCTAGATCGATAGCTGATGGTTGTTCAGTGTGCATGGAACCAGGACAGGGCTCACTCTCACAGGCTGACCACTTTTGCCATCCACTTCCATGCCCCTACTAGAATGATTGGCAGGAGGACTTTTGGTTAACTGTGACTGGGATGAAGCTGCCTTTTAAAATGCAGATCTGAGGGCACCCTGGGTGATGTCCATTGAGCCTCCCACACTTGGTTGGCTCAGGTTGTGATCTTGGGGTCTTGGGATTGAGACCTACATTGGGATCCACACTTAGTGTGGAGTCAGCTTGGGTTTCTCTGCCCCTTCTCCCCCCACCCCCACATTCTCTCTCTCCCTCTCTCTCTCAAGTAAATAAATTAATCTTTAAACAATAAAATAAAATAAAAAATAAAATAAAATAGTTAAAATATAACTCATAAACCTTGAGACTATTTAATTTCTAGGTCAACCTTCATTATACCTTCTGACCTCTTCCTTTGTGCTTTCTTTAGACAAAAACTCCAGTCTTCTTGTATCAAACTCTTTACCTTCTTTCTACATGGTCAACACTGGTCATCACCTTTTATTTTATTTTATTTTTTTTCTTTTTTTTTCTTTTTTATTTTTTTGGTCATCACCTTTTAATACAGTGTCTAGCTTTCCCGTCTTTTGTGTTTGCCTGGGAGCTTATTTATTCATCAGTGTCAATGAAGTAAGGTAGACTACTTCACAGGCCATTAAGGTAACCTTTATTTGTTAACAAAAAGGCTCTCCAGCCCTCATCTCAGCAGGACCTCTTAGAGATTAGTTCACTGTGTGATTAGAAATATTAGCCTTCATCTTCTGGATTATAGTCCTAGGCTCCAGCTTGGTACCATGTTATTATTGACAAGGGCTGGTACCAATGGATGCCCTTGAATTGAGACCTGGGGTGACATACAGTGTATCCATGAACTTAACAATGTCTATTGTAGTCCTCAAGTATAAAGAGACATGCATTGGTATGTATCAGACTTGTGTGACTGACAGCAGGGTTGTTTTTTTGCCTAGATAAGGATATTGGTATAAAGTCAGTGAACAGATAGCATCTCAGTTTGAGACATTATGGTTAAAACTGGGTGAAATAACTGTGGATGTTGGGGCATCTATGCTGTGGGGTTTGGCTGGTGTCTCCCATGGCCATCTGTTCTGTCTTTAGGTGACCTTGGGGCTGTGCAAAGTTGAGTGTCCAGCTCCTCCCTGATTAATGCATCTTGTCTCTTTTATATAGTAAAAATATGTGCGGACATTATGTTCTGCCTGGGATTATGATGTTTCGATGCCATATGTTTGTGTTGACATAAATAGTCTTAGAAATTTGGCATAAGCCTAACCACATGCTGACCGGGGACAGGACTTCCTAGAGATCACGAAGAAGTCAGTTCCAACCTCAGCTTTGATGGAGTTTGAATTTGAATTTGTTGTTCTAATCTGCGTGGATAGCTCCTTCGTCTTGTCAAAGACAGTTATTGGGAAGAAAAGTGCTCCATAACTTATCGTGTGTCTTACTGAATGTTCTCAGAATCTTCCTGTGCATCACCTAGGTAGGCCCTTAGCCTCTTTTATGTTCACAGTGGTAGCATTTTTGCACTTTCATCATGATGCTTGATATTGAGTTGCTTATCCCCCCCCTACTTTTGAAAAATGGTATAAAATATAAAGAAATTACAGAGAGAGAGCAGGAGGCCCTTGGTAGAAATGGCCCATTGATTTATGCTGTTGTTGACTGCTGAATGAAAACAACCTCAATGCTTATAGAATGCTTAGGGCCTAAGGTTTTCATATACTAGAGCTTTGTGGAGCACTCAGTGCGGGTTTTTAATGCGTTTGTCTCTCTTGGGATTTGCAGTGTTTAGTAACTAAAAATAAGCAGCTAATTTGCTAAATATAGTCATGTGAACAACCTTTTATCACCCATTCTGCTGGAGGATGCAGGTAACGTTTGATTTCATGGCAATTAATAGGTAACTTTTAAATGGCCAATAAATTGGCAATTGATTTTATTTTCAAATGAACATGACCACCACAAAAACACTGTGTCACCTTTGATTAGCATCAACATGACATTTTTCAATGAAAATTAATATCAGTGGCTAAAAGATTTCTACAAGATCTGCTTAAAGTATTTAGGGAATGAAGATCGCTGTGATTATTTGCTGAGGATACAGAAGTGAGGACAGGAGTTCACAGCCAGTGGGGGGGGGGGGGCAGAAATTAGTCAAAGAATGGCTGAAAGAAGTGAGAACTTGCAGCTGTAGCACAGGTGTTGGAGAAGGATCATAATGCTGCTTAGGATGGATTCTCTAGAAGCAGAGCCTGAGACAGGGGTTTGGATGTCCATGATTTCTTGGGGGAGTGCTCGTAGGAAGAGAGTATCCAAATCAGGCCAAGGCAGGGAAGGTGAGTTCTCAGCTAGAATAAGCTTCAGCCTAATCCCATGGGAGCTCTGGAGCATGACTTGTACTCTAGAGTTTGTCCCACCTTAAGGCAGGGCTGGTCTTTCATAGTCTTCCCTGCCCTGCGCTTGTCAGACATTAACCCGGGTCTGACCTGGGAAGGATGGGTATATCCCCTGGGCAAGGGGGCTTGTGTAAGACCAAAGACCATTTTCCAGAGAAGGAGGATAGCAATTGAGAGAATAAGTGCACCAAGTTATAAGGGACCCTGGACATGGCTCCAACAGCAACTACTGGAGATGCTAAGAGAACATATAATACACTGTTTTTCTTTGTTCAGAACCCTCTGACAGCCTCCTATATCACCCAGAAAAAGAGCCACATTTCTGAAAAGGACTACCAATGCCTGTGGGACCTGTTGGGCTGGATTTTCAGTTATCATTTCTATTTAAACAGCAATGTATATTTTTGACATTATTTTGCATTTCTTCAGCATGTGTTGAGACACCCAGTTTTGTTGTCTTACATTTTTATTCCAAAGATCTGTATGTGCCCTAGAATTTTGCTTTAAGGTAAAACTTGACATATGGTATGACTTTTCTGGCTTCAGAAAAATCTTTTTTCCTTCACCAAATGTGACCAGAATTACTGTCTCCATTTGAAATTGGCCCAGGTTGAAGATAGAAAGAGTCTTTGGGGTCAGAAAACACATATATATTTTTAAAACCACACAAAAGTTTTGCTGGATACAGTGGACTTCTTTATCTGGGCTGTATCCTTACTTGTAACATCTACCTTTCTTCCTGCATTTAGATTTTGTCTCTTAGATCTCTGCTGTCTGGGCTCTTTTCACCGCTTTTTACAGTGCTTCTCTCTATTATTTGGTATCAATTTTTTTTCCTCCTTGAATTCTTCACCTTTCTGAGTTCTATTTTAGCATTTCATGTTTGTCCTATAGCAAATCCAGGGAGGTTCCTGAAATCTGGTCTTTTGTTGAAATCCTATGATACTCTACATAGAAAACCCAAAAGCCTCCACCCCAAGATTGCTAGAACTCATACAGCAATTTGGTAGCGTGGCAGGACACAAAATCAATGCCCAGAAATCAGTGGCATTTCTATACTCTAACAATGAGACTGAAGAAAGAGAAATTAAGGAGTCAATCCCATTTACAATTGCACCCAAAAGCACAAGATACCTAGGAATAAACCTAACCAAAGAGGTAAAGGATCTATACCCTAAAAACTATAGAACACTTCTGAAAGAAATTGAGGAAGACACAAAGAGATGGAAAAATATTCCATGCTCATGGATTGGCAGAATTAATATTGTGAAAATGTCAATGTTACCCAGGCAATTTACATGTTTAATGCAACATCCCTTACTCTACATGTCGTTGAGGCCTTGGGGCAGAGAGGTCCCCTGTTGATGACATTGTGATCCATCCTTGGGGATGTTTTGAGTCCTTGTCATTATCAGCCTGGCTGTTAGATCTGAAACACTGCCAAGTTCCTGAAGAGACAATTTTATCTGACAAATTTCTTCCAGTTGCAGGAACTTACATTACTTATAAGACATACATCTAAAGATCGATTTAATACTGGAGGTTAGAATACATCAACTAATGTTTCCTGTATGCCAGTGGGGACCAGGTTGGGGGGGACTTCTGGCATATTGGAGGAGCTCAGGAAATATGTGAAGAAAAGTGAAGTGGCTGGTTTGGAGAATATAAAGATAAACAAAACATTTTGAGTTTTGAAGAATACAAAATACTACAAGGGAAAGTGGACCTGCAAACACGTGATTATAATAAACTGTTATATGCTTAGTTTCCTCATCTATAAACTAGGGGAAAGACCTCTCTTTTGAGATTATTAAATGAAATGATGCATGTAAAGTGCTTAGCAGAATGATGGATAATGTTAGGGCATCATTTAGTGGAGATATGTACAGAACAGGAAGAAAGTAGTGGATTCTGTAGAATAGTGGTGAAGCGTATCCAAAAATACTTAATAGAGTTATTAGTGCCTGAGAGTTGAATGAGATTTTGTGGTTCTATCCATCCATAATGATATGTGTTGGCAGCAACACCCATGTCTGTTGGTGGCACTCTGTATGTTTATGTAGGGAGAGAAATTGGACCTCAGTAGATAGGTTTGATCTCCTGATATGGATTAACATTATTATTAATGGAATTACCAATTTTATCACCAAAGGAACCACTGACAATTGCAGTTAAACATGATTTACAAATACCCAATGGCCTTGATCATATTAAACAAAAAGAATTGCTAATCATTGTGTTTCAGAATCTCAGGCCCTGCCAAGTCTCTTGGGAATGATACAAGATATTTTCGTAACAAATTTAGTAATTCCAACATCATAAAATATCTACTAGGGAAAGCTAACCAAGTACATATCATTAACCTTAAAAAGTATTTTAAAAGAGGGGTGCGTGTCTTTTTAGTGTCTGTTCTGTATTCAGTTTTTTTGTTGTTGCCTGAGTCATGATCCTAAAGACTAGGCCTAGTTTTCCCTGACAATGATATCATAAAAATATTTCCTGGTGTCTGAGGCAAAATTATATCATGGTGCATTGACAAAATCTCCTCCAGGATTATTTACCCAATAATGTCAAACTCATAGATAAGAGAACATGCCAACTCCATTGTCCATGAGTTTGAGTTGTCTAGAATAATATGGAATGCATTTATTATGATGATGAATGGGGTCTTAGTGTTTAAAGATAAGAAATATGTAAAACTAAAATATGCTTTAGAGCGACCATAGAAGCTTATTTCATCATAAATCTTTCTGAAATTTTGCTTTTGACGAGGCTTAATCCATAACCAAATACCATTGCTAAATATAAACCTGAAATACAAGTTTCTGATATTTGAAAAGGTGGGCCTGGATTATATTTCAGCCTTCCTCCTGTGACCCAGCTCCTTCGTCCCGGCTGGCATCTGTGCAAGATACAGGGCGTTAACTTAAAGATTGTCAGGAAAAGATGAAATAATACTGCATAGAAAAAAGAAAATCTAAAACAAAACAAAAGGTAATGTTGGTTTTCTTGTTCAAAATGGTTTCCTTTGGATGCCAGGGAGATAGATATATACATATATATATACGTATCAATTGAGCTTCTTTCTTCATATATATGTGTATATATGTATATATGATATCTATGTATCTAGATATATCATATATAGATATATCTAGATATATAGATATATCTCCATATACCTCTTTGTTGTATAACACAGTTTTTAAGCCTAAACTTTGAGTAATATGAGTTACTAATTAGAAATATTCTCCATCATAAATTATTCATTTTTGATTATTATGCTAGATTGGTTTTGCCCTGCTTATTTTAGTTCCTAATGTTTTTTCTGCTACACCACATCCCCCTGATGCTCAACCTTTTCCATTTATTCACAAAATAGCTTGCAGATTGCTTACCTGACCGCGTGGGAGGGCTGGACCACTCAGCACAGGCCCCACCTTCATGGAGTTCTAGAGGAGGAGGAAATTAACAAGTAAAGGAATGAGTAGATATGTAAAGTCATTAATTACAGATTGCCATAAGGGCTGGGAAAGAAAGAAATAGAGCATGGAGATAGACACTAATGGGGACATATTCTCTACAAAATATTTGAAGACATGAATCTGTTTATTGCTTCATTTCCCAACATAAACACCACATGAAAAATTTAATTTAGAATTAGGTGCCAGAAAATGTTACTTCCTATGAGGAACTAGTGAGCTTCTTTTTTTAGACAGAAAATTATCTAGTTGACTCTATTTCCTTGTTTTTTTTTTTCTTGGCTCTGGTTTCCAGGAAGCTTGGAGGAAACTTTAATGCCCAATTAAAACTTTAAAATATCTCTTCTGGTCAGTATATTTGTGCAGCTGATGAGCTAAACACCACCCTGGTCCCTGTACCCCCATTCTAAAGATACGCTTATAAAATAGTGGGTGGTTCTGAGGCAGGCCAGTGCCAATCTAGATAGACCAAAAAAGACATCCTTCAGACCAGAGCAGAGATGTTTGAAGGATAGTATTTAAAAGGAAGTTTCTCAGCATGATGTGTAACATAACTCACACTTCCATTTCTGCACAAAATTCCCAGTAAAATCTACATTATTCTCTAGTGTTTGGTAGGAATTGGATTTGTGTTTTGGGATGCATCGAAGTGTTGAGGCTGACCTGAAATTGGCCATAGAGTTAGAGCAGATGTCCCAAAGATGCCAGCCTTATTCTGCTTACATTTGGCTTTTGATCCTTTCATCTCTTTTCCTTATTACTTTTCCTAGTTTTTTGATTTTTTGTATTTATACATTTATATATCTGAACAAGTGATGATAAACACAAATAAATCTCTTTCTCTTGAGTTCCTTGAGAACCTGATGTGATAAGCAAACAGACCTGGATTGAAATCCTTGCTCCAATATCTACCAGTAGTATTCTTGGATAACATGCTTGCTGGTAGGTGTGCAGTGCCCCACCCAGATCTCTCTTACCAGTCCAGTGTTCCCATAGCCCAGCGGTTCTGAGTGTTGACTGCTGATGGCTCATAATCCCTATCAGCTCAGGTTGTGATCCTGGGATACTGGGATCAAGTCTTGCATTGGGCTCCCTGCAGGGAGCCTGCTTCTCCCTCTGCCTATGTCTCTCGTGAATAAATAAAATCGAAAGAAAGGAAGGAAGGAAGGAAGGAAGGAAGGAAGGAAGGAAGGGAGGGAGGGAGGGAGGGAGGGAGGGAAGGAAGGAAGGAAGGAAGGAAGGAAGGAAGGAAGGGAAGGAAGGAAGGAAGGAAGGAAGGAAGGAAGGAAGGAAGGAAGGAGAAAGAAAGAAGAAAAAGAAAGAAAGAAAGAAAGAAAGAAAGAAAGAAAGAAAGAAAGAAAGAAAAAGAAAGAAAGAAAGAAAGAAAAAAGAAACTTAGATCTCTGTTCCAACTTATTTCCAGAGAAGAAGCTCAGAATTCTGAGAAGTGAAGTGACTTGTTCACTGTCCCATGGTGAATGAGAACTCAATTCATATCTTTCCTTAGCCCTGGTTTCCAACTCAGACTTTTTGTGTGATGTGCTGCTGTCTATATGGACATGGAGTCTTTCTCTATGAATGGTTCTCACTTGTTTAATGATATTTAATACTAATTATTTTTATGACTTTCCTACTTCTTTCCACTTTGCTCACTTATCTCTATCCACCGTCTCATGATATGTTTTTTCAGCACAACAGGCAAGCTTCATACTCTAGGACCTTTGCTCTGGCTGTTCCCTTTCCCTGCCATGCTCTTCTGTGTACTACCTTCAAGTCTTTGCTCAAATGTCACCTTCTCACCCTGGCCTCCCCTATTTAATATGGCAGGGCCCCACCACCACCACTCCAGATTTCCCCTTGCCCTAATCTATTTTTCTCTTTTCCATAGCACTTATCATCTTCTGTTATACTATATAATTTACTTATTCATTGTGTAATATGATGAACATAAGTGCCCTGAGAGCAGAGATCTTTGTCTCTTTTGTACACTGACATAGTCCATCTGCCTAGAACAGTGCATAGCACAGAGTAGGGACTCAATAAGTATGTGTTGAATTAATTAACCTTCCAAAATGAATTTGTCACCAAATGGAAGGGTCAGTGCTCCTGTGCGGAAGTATAGTTTTGGTGGCGGCTGAGAGAGGTTGAACAAATGTCCTATACCTCATGAAGGACCAGGCCACTGCTGTCTTAACTCTGCCCACCAAGAGACCAGTATCAAGAGGCATGCTGTAATTAGAGCCCCTTACCCACTTCCCTTGAGAAGCTTCCACGGCCTCCCATTAAGCCTCTACCCTGCTTGTGCCCACAAGGCCAAACCTTCTCCATCCCTGGGCTTTCTTTTCTCTCCATATAGTACAGGTCAGCCTTTTCTCTGACTCCACCTCTACCACTTCATCTCCCCCAAATCCTTCTTTTCTGCCCCCCTCCCAAGCTTACCACCATCAGCAGCAGAGACCCCCTATCTTCAGCCTCTTCTCTGAGAGTTGCCATTGCTGTCTCACTCTGAGAAGCATACCTCTCCTCTAAGGATACCACTACCCCAAAGCCTTTTCAGATGGTGGCTATTTCTTCTCTTCCCCATTATAACTCTGGGCCTACTCCAGAACAGAACCTTACTCCTTTAAAGCACTTCCCATCTAAATGTACTACTTACCACTTGACTTTGTTCTGGGCGTCTATCAGCTCTATAACCAGCTCCCTCATTCACAAAAGTCACCTTCTCACCCTGGTCCCCCTATTTAATATGGCAGGCCCCTACCACCAGCACTCCAGATTTCTGTCTCTCACTTTCTGTTCCTATGACCCTTCCACTTCTCTTTGGTGACCTGAACATCTCTACAGTGACCCTGAATCCTAGTTTCTCAATTTTTTGCCTTCCATCAATCTTCCAGTCCATGGCTCTTCTCTAGTCCTGGCATCCTCAGCAACACCCAGCTCCTACATTATTGACTTCAAGCATCCTGGTCTCTGACCACCACTTCCTATCTTTGAGTGCCCTCTCTCTAATAATTCTTCCCTAGGATCAGTGGGTACCCTGTTTTCATTTTCAAGGCCATGTCTTATCCCGACTTCATCCTTATTTAGCTGGGATTTCATTAATATATTTGTTTTTTTGCATTCGTTTTCAGCCCTTTGGCCTTTGCTTCCTCAACCATACTCACCTGGCAATCCCCACTCCTGGTTAACTGTCAGTTGCTCTCTCCATTTAACCCCAGCATCTGAGCGGCTGAGTATGGATGAAGGGAAATGCACCTTGCTGATTGCTTCTACTTTAAATTTCTGACCACAGGAGACAGTGGGCTCTGAGCTCTGCCTCCTGTTCCTAAATCATTTCCAGAGTCAATCTCCATTTTCCAAACTGTCAGTTAGTCACCTTGTCCTCTATCCACCATCCTCCTAACCCTGTCCCCTCCTCATCTTCAGCTAATTACATCTTTTTTCCTGAAGGTTAACTCTATTTATTCGTTGTGAACTAAGAATAAAGTTACATGTTTTATTAATAGACTCTATCCTCCCAGGCATGGTTGCTTATTAATAATAATGAACCAGTAATTGAAATTTCAACTAGAAGTAAATTGGTCCTAAGAGAAAAGTCATCTAGCCACCCATTCAATTTTTCCCTCTTCTACTAAGCTTTTTATAGAGAAATTAAAGCTTATGTTATATTAGTTTAATCTTTGCCCCTCTTTGAAGATGGACAGCTTCCATTTAAAGAGTTGAGATTACTTTCTTTCTTTTTTTAATTTATTTTTTATTGGAGTTCAATTTGCCAACATATAGCATAACACCCAGTGCTCATCCCATCAAGTGCCCCCCTCAGTGCCCATCACCCAGTCACCCCCACCCTCCACCCATCTCCCCTTCCACCACCCCCTGCTCGTTTCCCAGAGTTAGGAGTTGCGACTACTTTCTATCCAAAAATACACACTGTTAACATTTTGATGTTTATTCGTGCAAATTTGTTTTTTTTAGATTAAATATTTTCTTAATTCAGCAAGAAAACAAAAGCAATTGGAAGCAACTACCTCATCTTTCTGCCACCAGATCTGCTTTGTTTTCCCTCTTAGGGAAGGTGACTGGACAATAAGCATGGGTAGCAGTAAACAATTTGTGGGTAGATGCAATATCCCCACCATCTCAGGAACCAAGAGGGATGGGCACAGCAGGCCTGAATTTGGGGGATTATAAGACTTTGACTCTGCTAACTCTTCTTAGCCTTCAAAGACTGTCAATTTTCCAGTTACCTTCTTTACCATGATTTCAGTGAAATAATGACATTTTTAATCATGTGTCTGCTTTTAATTTGCCTGCTAAATCAGCATAACTTGAACTTAATAATTTAAAGGATTACTTTAAGTATGGCTTCTTTTTTAGGACTTAAGGCATAAACTTAAATCACTTAATAATTAAAACATAAACATTTCAAACAAGGTGGAATCCCATAGACACAGAACTTATAAATGCAAAAAGAACTTATAAATATAACCTTATAAATGTTATGAATAAATGTATACCACCTGGTGACTGCAGTGTGAAATAGTATCATCCACAGAGACAGCTCTGAGATTTTCCAAGTAATTTGCTGTCAGACTTTCCTTGGAGCAGCCCTGCTAGGGAGAGTGCAAGAAGTTGTTCTGGAAACAGCATCTGCTCCTCCCAGGAAAGGCTTCTTCCTTCCCACGGCACAGCTGACTGGTGTCTTAAGTCCTAAAGCAGAGAGTCAAGTAAAAAACCCACACAAACTGCCCTTTCTGCATGATCATGCATGAAGCTGGTCCACAGGCCACGTCACAGGAAGATGTACAGTGTGTTTTTACACAGACTCACACCCAGAAGAAGGTGCTTAAGGGACTTAGGTGCAGTGATCTATACATTGCTTTGTTTCCTTCCCTAATTTTTGTGAGTCTTTATTTTGGGAGGTAAAAGCCAGACTCTAAGCCAAGAAATCTGATGAGACTGGCAGAAAATCCTCCCTGAGTGGCTGGTCGTCCCCACAGACAGCCCTGAGCAGCCCACAGCCATGATGACAGGTACCTGCGAGGTCTTTTGTTGTTGTTGTTGTTGTTGTTAATAATAAATTTATTTTTTTGGTGTTCAATTTACCAACATACAGAATAATACCCAATGCTCATCCCGTCAAGTGTCCCCCTCAGTGCCCGCCACCCAGTTACCCCCATCCCCCGCCCACCTCCCCTTCCACCACCCCTAGTTCGTTTCCCAGAGTTAGCAGTCTTCCATGTTCTGTCTCCCTTTCTGATATTTCCCACTTATTTTTCCTCCTTTCCCCTTTATTCCCTTTCACTATTATTTATATTCCCCAAATAAATGAGACCATATAATGTTTCTCCTATTGCCTTATTTCACTCAGCATAATACCCTCCAGTTCCATCCATGTCAAAGCAAATGGTGGGTATTTGTTGTTTCTAATGGCTGAGTAATATTCCATTGTATACATAGACCACATCTTTATCCATTCATCTTTCGATGGACACCGAGGCTCCTTCCACAGTTTGGCTATTGTGGACATTGCTGCTAGAAACATCGGGGTGCAGGTGTCCCGGCATTTCATTGGGTATCTGCCAGATCTTACAGATGGAAGTTATACATGCTTGTTCATTTTTCCTAACAATATTCTTATATTAGAAACATGGCAGGTTACCTCCTTCTTTCTCCTACCCAGGATCTGAATACCTGGAAAACATTAGAAGTTTTTTTCATTTCATTTGCAATTTTCATAAATTCCTTGTAACAATGTTCCCCAAAGTGTGGCATGTGGATCACTGCTGGGAAACCAGATGAATGTGGGTGGTGCAGGACTAAACACTTTTTTATATTAATAGTTATGTTTTTGTTTTAATGTGTATTTAAAAAAATTAACAAACATATCTTGCTCAGTATTTCGTGGATAGAAATACTTAGAGTTAGTCAAAATAGGGAGGATAGTTTAAGTTTTTTAGGTGAGAATGATTAAAACAAGAGTATTAAGTAAATAGTAGTAAAGTTGATAAATGATAAAAATTATGAAAGTGGCCTGCAGACTCACAATGAGAAAGTGATGTGCTCAATGGCAGAGGTCATCAGACACAATATCTTAAAAGGCAAGGGATATGGAACCTTTTAGAGACCGTTCCTTAAAATGAGACAACTCAGCATAATCTCATATGGAAAGATTTTCTAATCAGGCACTTGATTTTCCTCCACTGGGAAGTACAGCTGCCAAATGACACTGTCCATGCAGAGTGGGGATTATTTAACCATTCAAATGGGGTTTTGTCTCATAAAGATATGGTAGGAACCACTGAGTCTTTCACTTTCAGAGGTAGAGAATAACTACATAGTAACTACAACTGAATTCCTTTAGTCATTCATTCAACAAACACTGCAGGACACCTCTGTCTGTTAGGCACTGGGCAAGTGCTGGGGTTAGGGGAGTGAGAAGTTGCCCATCACAGAGTGTTAAGCTTGGGAGTGACTTCCCATAGTAGCATTTCTGAAAGCTCATTCTGGCTATCCCCATGACTGGACAGGCAGCAGAACTGGAATACACCAGAGAAGACATGATGCAGGAAGACATTATGGTGGTGGTGGCAATGGAGAGAAATGAGCAGGTTCAAGAGATATTTTAGGATAGATCTAATAGGACATTGTGGATGAGAGAAAGTCGGGGAGAATTATAGGGTTTTGGTGTCAGAAGCTCTGTGGGTGAGGATGCCAGATCCCTAGAGCTCACAGAGCACAATGCTGGGGGTTGGTATCACATTCTCTAGGAAGTACTGCCATTTATCCATTTGTGGCTTGTGTGTCGTCCCTCCCCAAGGGCACAGATGGTGCCTTATACTTCTGGCATGAGGCCAAGTATGTAAAAGGCATTTGGTCAATGTTGACTTACAGACTAGTGGATGTGTAATATAAGAAATAGTCAAAGGGACCATGAGGGAAGGGGGGAAACTGAGTAGGGAAAAATTAGAGAGGAAGGCAAACCATGAGAGACTCCTAACTCTGGGAAACAAAGGGTTGCAGAAGGGGAGGTAGGTGGGGGTATTGGGTAACTGGGGGTGATGGGCATTGAGGAGGGCACGTGATGTTATGAGCACTAAGTGTTATACTATATGTTGGCAAATTGAATGTAAATAAAATAAATAAAAATCAACGTCTAGTGGAGAACTTAGGTCAGGTCGCATGAGTGGTTGAGTTCCAGTGTAGAGCAGTACCCTTTGCCCCATTTAAATTTTCATTTGATTTCATTTTGAAGACAGTTTTAAACTGGACCCCTGTATTACCTTGTCACTCCAAAGACCTACAGGTAAATACAATAGAAGCCACCCTTCTGCCTCAGGGACGTAAGAATGTGCTTGGTGACAAGAAGAGCTAAGACCAGGGAGCAGCTTGAGATGACACAATAATGAAGGGAGATGCTAAGCACGCTTGTTTAAATCCAGTGGATTTTGGTCAGGCATATCTGACTTGGAGTTAGCAAACTTTCTGCTATACTACCCTAATGTTTTCTCTCCAAATGGTTCTTAAAGTATTATATTAGTATCATATTTCTTTACCTTTACAGTGAAGGACTTACAGTAATCAGAGGAGCCAGAGAAATATTAGAACATGTACATTGTTAGAACATAGAGCCACAGAGCAGAAGTCTTGCCAAAAAAAAAAAAAAAAAAAATCTGTAGTGCCCAGGGAGGGTTTCCACCCCCCACTTTGATGCTAGGACAGCATAAAAGTGGGCTGGGTTATGGGGTTGGGGTTCTACTGTGCCTAGTGATTCTGGCCCACCCCACCTTCGGCCTACTTTGGGTAGTCCACATCCTACTTCTTCCTAATCCTCATGTACGTGTGTTCTGCATCCATCTGCTCCTGTGTGTTGCAGTCTCCTGTCTTGTTGATCCCCCTCTGTGGCCCACAAAACCTGACCCTGTGCTAGGAGAAAGTCAATACTGACTCAGTACTGGTGAGATACATGAAATAACACATATCTATGCCTGAGGCTTTAATTTTACCATCAGTTATTATTTCTACAAATAATTAAGTTCATTCTTTGGTTTTATTAGCCATTCCACCCTCTCTTTGTTAATGGCTCCAAGGTAAAAGTGGATGTACAAAATTAATGAGCCAGAACATTAATATGGTTTTCAAAATAATACAGATGAGAGTATTACAATGTGCAAATAGACTTCATGAGCAGGTGATGTGAAACAATGTGATTTGATTTCATGAGCATCAAAGTAAAACAGTAATGGCAACATTAGCAGTATTGCTCCTCAGTTATTCATGGCCCACCTTGTAGCATGCTGGGTATGTAGCATGCGCCATGCTCATCTTTTGAGTGTCTTGGCTATATTTTGTAGTACAATATATATGTCCTGTAATATTTTGCAAATCTCCCTTGTAACTGAGTCTATAGTAGTAAAACAAAAAAGCATACCCATATGTAACCAAAAATTGCGAAAAGTCTATAAAGGAGAAATGAAATGTTAGGAGGACCAAAAGGGACTTACTTTCCTCTGAAGGGCAAGGGAAGGCCTTTCATGGAGAAATGGAGGAGGGTGAATGGACTCAAGCAGAGGGAACTTTGGGGAGAGGAGCTTTCAAGAAGAGAGACTGCATGGGAAAGCCTCAAAGAAGACAAGAGTATTCAAGGAACAGTGAGTAGTTGAACAGACGGTATGGGTAGAGCCTGATAAGGGGAGGGGTGAGTTTGGAGGCAGGCCGTGTGGCTTCTATTATATATTGAGAAAAGTGAATCTGTGAAGCAGGTGGATAACTCAGGCATTCTCTTAAAGGTCCTCCTTGATGTAGTTTAGAGAAGAAATTAGGGAACTAAATGGATGCCAGATATTTTACATGTAGGAGCTAGAATGTGTAGAACCTGGACTGACCATGATATGTAAGGAGAGGCAAGACCAAGAAAATACCCTATGTCCGGCTTTAGTAGCTGGGTAAATGGAGGAGCCAGCCATTCACTGAGGCCAGGAGTCCTGCGGCGCCAGCAGCTTGGCAGGGACTGATCCAGCATTTAAAACCTTCAATTTCGGGACACCTGGGTGGCTCAGTGGTGGAACATCTGCCTTTGGCTCAGGGCATGATCCCAGGGTCCCGAGTTCAAGTCCTACATCAGGCTTCCTGCATGGAGCCTGCTTCTCCCTCTGCCTGTGTCTCTGCCTCTGTGTGTGTGTGTGTCTCTCATGAATAAATAAATAAAATCTTAAAAATAAATAAAACCTTCAATTTTCAATGTCTGTGAAATGATATCCATTCACTTACTTCATAAATCTGTGATTGAGCACCCATCTGCGTAGAAATTTCCACATTTAGAGTTCATTGTACTACCTGGAATGATAAAAACTATTAGTGTCACTCAGGAATGTTGTGTATTTTCTGCATCCACTAGCTACCATCTGTACCTACTCTGGGCACCATTCAAGAAAGGAGGATAGCTGCTGGCTTAAATGGGAAGTTGGTTCTGTTTCCCTTAAATAGCCAGACTGAACGGGGGCATGCTGTATGTAATGGCCTCAGCAAATGCTTGGGAAAATCTCTTTATTTAGAGAGTACTTCATATCAGTTTAGTCTTTAGGGTCACTGGGAGACAGAGGCAACCTCTATTTTTATCAGAAGTCTGTTTCAGGCTAATGCTTCCAACCCTGGGTAAAGCAGCTTCAGAATAGACCTGATCAGGTGTTAGGGGACAGCTCATGTTGAGACAGTAGCAGTGGGGCCTTGGCAGGTCATTGTTCTCCTATGAGCTACTGAGCAGGCTGTTCTTTGATTTTGCATTTGTTTAAATATATAAAAAAGGAGACATGGAAAGTGGTTTTTAAAATAGCAGAACCAATGAGGAAGTTGTGGGAGGAAGGGGGATAGAAACTCGAATGCACATGAATGTTCTTGGTCTTACCCAGGTGGTCCCATCAGTGCACACAGCCTGGGCTCAAACCCTCACTGACTCCGAGATGAGTAATGAGAAATCAGTCTTCACAAACCTCGGATTCTCCTGCATCTGCTGGCAATGTGCATAGAGTGCCTCATCTGACTCCTGGCCCATGGCAGGTTGAAGAAGTCAGGGTTCTCCAGAGAAATAGAACCAATAGGGGTATGTGCATGCGTGTGTGTCTGTCTGTGTGTGTGAAGAGAGAGAATAAGAGAGAGAGGAAAAGATTTTATGGAATAGACTCATGCAATTGGTAAATTAAAACTTCATATGGTAGGCAGGCAGGCTAGAGATCCAGGGAAGAGATGCAGTTCCAGTCCAGAGGTAGTCTGCTAGCTGAATTCCTGCTCCTAAGAGGGAGGTCAATCTTTTTCTTAAAAATCCAACTGATGAATGAAGCCCATCCACATTATGAAAGGTAATCTGCTTTACCCAAAGTCTACTGATTTAAATGTTAACCTCACCTAAAAAATGCCTTGGCAGCAACATCCAGATGTGTTTGACCAAATATCTGGGTACCATGGCCTAGCCAAGTTGACTTCTAAGATTAATCATCACACAAGTGCTCTAAAATGCCTTTCAGACTTCGCTAGCTCTCCCAGTTTAACCCTCAGAAGGGCCCTCAAGTACACTTCTCATGCTTTCTGTTACTTGCCTCTTGTGTGACTCTGTCCTCTTTTTGTTTCTAAACCTTCCCTCATTCAGAACATTATACAGCACAAGGTAGCATCTCCGTATATGTTTATTTAATAAAGAAGCACATAAATCATATGCAATTCACTTACAAAAGCAAATCATAAAAATTTCAATAAGCTGTGGATTTACTAATTCAGTAAAAAATTTTAAAGCAATGGATAAGCTTAGATGTGGGCTTCAGGATATACATCTTCACATATTGTTAAAAATAAAAATATACAGCCAAAGTCCATGAAGATTATTAAATTAATGCTGTCCTTGTTTTCCAAATGGTCATTTCTGTATAATTTCAGATCATGTTCTCGAGCATAGCCAGGCTGGAAGTCCCTGTTTGGGCCCTGGTTTTCTCTCCAGGGAAATAGGAGAGCGCGGTATAAAGGGGGAGGGTACTGCACTTTCACAGTGTTTCCAGAATCAAGAGACCAGCGCAGACACAGAAAGCATAGGCTGGAAGACAGCTAAGGCAGAGAGCTCTTCAGCAATTTTGGTAATTACTGCAGGACCCTGTAGGACACCTAACACCACAGCTCTCCAAGTGGACACTCGCCCTTAGAGGGCCACCACTTTCAAAGGCAAAATACACACTTAGTTTAATCAGCCTCCGCCCCATCCCCCGCCCCCCAGCCGTGTTGCTAAAGAAATGAGAAGTGCACAGAATTTCAGGTTCTCTGCAGTCGCCTTGCCTCTTGTCTTTCCATTTCCTTGTGCCAGGCAACCTCAGGACAAGAGTGATATTTTTGGTAGAGACCTTGTTGAGTCAGTCTGCTCCCTGAGTATGTTTTAGGCCCTTGCTTAAAAGCTTCTTCTGCCTACTTTGTGCCCCAGCACTAGGTTTGGGGTGGCAGACTCACTGTTGAAAAACCAAGGCAAACAGAGGGGGAGGGAGGAGAAAGATGTTGCAACATGTAGGTTCTCTGCTGGAGTGAGTCTTCCAGCAGGATCAGCTGTGACAGGCAGACAGGGAGCCCAGGGTTGCATGGCCCAGATGTGGAGCCGACCAGAGCCTACTGCTGAGCCCTGTCCTGGGCAGGGTCACCATGGGCACATGGAGGGATGGAGTGCTGCTAGTTCCCAGTGTGGTGGCTTGGGATCTCCTGAGGAGCAATCTGAGATGGGCTTCTAGGGGATACAGGTCTTCTGGATGGATGGTGGTGTCTTGGGGCCAGAGATCCCTCAATTGGAGGTGCCATGTCTGATAAAAAGACTGCATGTCTCAATGTTTCCATAAATGGTCATACAGATATGACCTAATACGATTGCAATGGTAAAAACTGATTTTATTATATGCCTATGATATACAGGTGCTGTGACTATACACTTCATTTTTAGTCCTTCCTAGAGCTCTATGAGGTGAGCATTATTGGCCTTATATTACAGATGAGGAAACTGAGTCAGAGAGCTGAAATACTTCACCAGGTCAGGATACTCACCCAGATCTTTCTGATGCCAAGGCCTGTGCTCTTCATGCAGCACTTTCCTGACGAAGATGATTTTCCTTTCTCCTCCAAGGGAGGATGAATCTAGGGAAAGGAATGCTGTCCTGGGAACTGGGAAGGAAGGGCAGCAAATCAGAGTCCTAGAAGATTTAAGGACAAGCCAACAAGGGAGCTGTGTATTCAGACAGGCAAAGGGAGAAGGAATGAGGCAGTGCTGGCCATACTGAAGCCTATAGCCAGGAGACTTCTGGAATCCTGCTGGACAGCAAAGCCATGGGAAAAGAGCAGTGCCAAGTCTTGAGTTCAGACCCCCAGAAACACATGGAAAGTTGGCTTCTGAGAACAGCCACCAAGGAAACAGCAGAGCTTCCTTTAGCATCCAGTGCCTTGAGAGGAAGAGAAAGGGGAGAAGAACACTGGCCATCCCAAAATTCTAGTAAGAGGGACCCATAGAGGTGACAAGTAGCAGTGACCAGTTGCGAACCCTACAGGCCTGTGAAATGAGGGCTCCTGATAGGCAGACCTTTATACTTCTCTTTGATTTCAAGAGAAGAACAGAGCAGCCCCTACTGAAGTGAGCCCATGAGCCAGGAGATGTCAGAAGCCCCTGCAGAGAAAGCTGCCCTACAGCAGGGTCATTTTTAGATCATCTTCATGCCTAGTGCCATTCTGTGGTGGGTTTAGCATGGCTCTATATACAGCACTGTGCTTTGCATGGATTCCCCGGTCCAGTGTTGTAGCTTTAAGTTGACGGACCTCCCCTGGCACCCCCTGAAAGGGGGCTTCAGCCATCTTTTGGGATGCGCGGTCTCCGTTTTGGGCTGCTTGTTCCCTTCTCTCTTCTTTTCCATTCCATCTTGCTCTGAATCCTACTACTCTCTGCTTCATCACCTGGCCTTTCCTTTCTATCCTTACCTTGCTCTCACTCTCCTTGAACTTGGCCCTACCTCCCTTTCTCAGAGTGAGGTTGATCTGCATATAAGAAAGAGACCCAAAGTAGCAGTGGAAAGACAGGATAAACAGTGATTAAACAGGATAGAAATTGATTTCTCTTTCACATAAAAGAAATTCAGTGGTGGGTTAAGGACTAGCATGGTAGCTCCCCCATGTCACTGAGGGCCCAGACTCCTATGTTTCTACCCACACAGCTTCCCAAGCTCAAATCCCCAATCAAGATGGCAGCCAGAACATACACTGTTATGTTCTCATTCATTTGGGGAATATAAATAATAGTGAAAGGGAATATAAGGGAAGGGAGGAGAAATGTGTTGGAAATATCAGAAAGGGAGACAGAACATGAAGACTCCTAACTCTGGGAAACGAACTAGGGGTGGTGGAAGGGGAGGAGGGCGGGGGGTGGGGGTGACTGGGTGACGGGCACGGGGGGGGCACTTGACGGGATGAGCACTGGGTGTTATTCTGTATGTTGGTAAATTGAACACCAATAAAAAATTAATTTATTAAAAAAAAAAAAAAGATGGCAACCAGAGCTCATACCATGTGAGCACCAAGTGAGATGGGAGAGCAAACGGAGAAAGACAAAAAACACTGCCCCTCCCGGCTGAATGAGCTCCGTCTAAGCGCCATATATTCCATACATCACTTCCGCTTTTGCCTCATGGGCCGGAGTGTAGTCACATGGCCATACCTAGCTGTAGGAGGTGTGAGGAAGCATGTTCTTTATTCTGGGAAGCAGTGGCCCAGGTTCTGTCATTGAGGAAAAAGATAAGAGTGGTTATCTTCTCCTCCCCACCTCCCGTGCTGCTTCCTCTACAATGACTGGGCTCATCAGCAGTTGGTTTGGGTTTGCTTTAGGGTTCAGTGTCTTTAACTGACTGAGCATGGAAGAAAATGAACACATGTCTAGCCTGAACTTAGCACCAAGATCATAGCTGGGCTTTCAGCTTATCCCTCTTCTTGCAGGGACAGCATCACTTCCCACTGTGTCTGCTCAAGCCCCCTGTGTGGACCCGGACACCTGTGTTGTGATTGCACTGGGCGGGGGGGGGGGGGGCAGGCAGATCATGACGGCAGCTGAAGACAGATGCAGTTTGTCCTGAATTTTTTCTTTTTTTTAATTTAATGAACCAACCTTTATGGATAGAAGCAAGAAAATAGAAATCCTGGGGGCGTGTAAAAGGTAAACAATCCCCACTCCAACTGTAGAAGCTCTTTTAGCCAAAAACAAGTAAAAATACACAAAATGGAAAAACTCAAAAGCTGCAGCCTCCAGGTACACACATTCAGTGACTTTCAGTCTAAGCAAAAGAACCATCTTAAAAATAAAACCTCAGGCCAATTCCCAGTGTGTAAAGATATAAAAGCAGCATTTTATTTCCATTACTTTACTTTAAACATTCAAATGTATAATATTTACTTCTAAATCCCATCAGTTTTTATGTGAACAGCTTTTATGTGAACCTGCCCAGCCCATGGTGGTAAATGACCCTTGACAGTTCAGGTTAAGCCATCGGTGGCTTCAAAACATTAAAATATAGCACGTAACAAGAAATGGACCCATAAGTACAGAGAACAAACTAGTGGTTGCCAGAGGGCAGGGGTGGAGGATGGGCAAAATGGGTGACGGGAAGGGGGAGATACAAGCTTCCAGTTCTGGAATGAATACATCATGGGGGTGAAAGGGACGGTGTGGGGAATACGGTCTGTGGTGTTGTAAAAGTGCAGTCTTATGACAGGCGGTGGTTACACTTATGGTGAGCACAGCATACCATGCAGAGTTGTCGAATCACCACATTGTACACCAGAGGCTCGTGTAACGTTGTGTGTCAACTGTACTTCAACTAAGGAAAATTCCGAAAAAAATAAATAGCACATAACGTGTTTAAAGGCAATATTATTTTTTCTTTTGATTCCATAAATGATTAAGTGTATTAAAAAATAAACCCAGCAGCCATGGAATCCCTGGAATCCTGCAGGCCATGGTGGTATCTTCAAGTGGAGAATTGTATGATTCTGTCTTACCAAGTTGCCTGCATCACACTCCCCTTCCTTCCATGTCCTGCTACTTCTTCTCAAGTTTGTTTTGTCTGTACTTCCAAAGGAGGGGGCAGGTAAGCTGCTTTCTTGCTTTCCTGCCAGCACTGCTGCTCTTTACTTCATCCCCCCTTTCTGTTTTCTGGCTGTACAGCTTCTCTCTGGTGACCCCATGTTCCCCTCTTCACATCCTTTGTTGCATGTCCTGGGTGGAGGAGGTATGGGTGGTGCAGGCAGGATGCAGGGTTAACAGGAAAAAAATCACATTTTTGTACTTCCTTTCATTACCCTCTGTATCCACCCTGGAGAAGAAGAACCTAGAGTGTCTTCCTTCTGTGGTGTGAGAGGAGAAACAAATGTGCAAACTGGTCTCTGCCAAAAGGCAGAAACCTTTCATTCCCATGGAAGGAGAGAGGCCATGATGTAGTCTATAACACACAACACCCAGATCTTAGGCACCTGAGCTGTGTGTGTGCCTTACAGGTTCAAGACTGGAGGGTTTAGACTTACCTGATATCATCCTCCAGGATTTCACCCAGCAGCATCTTACTGGAAAAAAAAGAACCTTTTAGTGTTTTCCATGGCCAGCCATGCCTTCCTTACCAACCATGGGTGGTGGCCTACTGTGAGAAAGGGAACCTGGGGTTTTGGGTGAGACATCTGCACTCAAGCCTGGGCTCCACCATTTGTGAGCTTTTTGGGACTGAGCAAGTTTCTGGTTAAGAAACTCCGTGCCTCAGTTTCCTGGTCTGTAAAATAGGAAGTGATAGCTGCCTGCCTCTACAACCCATGGTCGCTGGGCAACTAGATGGAATCAGCATCTTTGACAGTTTTGTGTATCTGTGGAGGTTACACGTGGTCATTTTAGACAAGTAGGCAAACTTATTAAAAATAAAAGATGCTTACTTTCTCATCTCTTTCCTCAGCCTTGTCTGGTTTATATTCTAAATATAGCTCCTATTGTATTTGGCCCCACTGCCAGAAGCATTAAAATCTATTGATGTACATAAGCATTAAATTTATTCACAACCTAAACTTATTTTCATAAAGAGAGGAAATCTTAGATCTCTTAGGATATTCTGTAGATGCTGGTGTTGGGAGTTTTTGAGTTTGCTTTTCTGTGAAACACATGATGATTTAAAATTCTGGTTTAGGGATTCCTGAGTGGCTCAGTGGTTGAGCGGCTGCCTTTGCTCAGAGCCTGATCCCAGGGTCCTGGGATCGAGTCCTACATTGGGCTCCCTGCATGGAGCCTGCTTCTCTCTCTCTGCCTATGTTTCTGCCTCTCTGTGTGCGTCTCATATGAATAAATAAATAAAATCTTTAAAAACAATAAGAAATTAAATTCTCATTTAATTGAATATATCTTTCACCATTTTTGCCCAGATGAGCAAAATTATGAGTGATTTGTAAACATTTCCAAAATTCTCAAGATCAAAATATTGTCTGAGAATGCTTCTTTGGTATATTTTATTTGGATTTTAGCCCTGTGCCACGGAAAGCTCAAAAAAATTAATAAACCAACATTTTTCATGTGAAGTAGTATACATAATTTGCCAAAATAAAGCTTTTAAGTTTCTTTGACCCTTGCACATTTTTTTTCTGGCAAGCATGCAGACATTCAGTAGAAACCCCTGAGGTCTTGGAAACAGAACAATTACCACCATTAGTATGGTTCTGAGGGAGACAGGGAACAGTGGGAAGAAGCTGTGCTCTGTAGGGAACACCTAGAGACCACTGCTCCCTGCATGGGCACCCCACTCTTGGGCCTTCATTCCCTTATATGTACAGTGAGAACATTCAGCCTTCAGCTCCTCACACTGCCTCTCCCTCACACCATCTGGCCTATGGTAGGTTCTGTCTCCCTGGACAGGTCTTACCATCAAGACATGTTACAGTGGGATTTAAGTGCTGGTGACCTTCACAGACCTGAACCTGACTATACACACTCTGATCCATACAGTATTTTAAAACTGGAAAGCTTACACAAAAATCCAATTGAAAGCTTTTATTGAAAAATCAGAGGATTTACAACACTGGCTCTCCACTGTAACTCTTGTTCAGGTTTGAGTTATAGCCACCCCTTTATGAGTCAGAGTCTTGGCTCTCCTGCTCCCTGCCTACCCTGGTCTGGCTCACTCAGGCCACCTGCCCAGGATTTGTGCCCGCCAGACTTGGATAATTCTCATAGAATAGCTGTCTTGTGTCAATCTCAGCCTATCCACGGTAAGGTTATTGGCTAAAAATGCCTGGGGGTTGCTTGCCTGGGCCTCACTGAGCTTCCCACAGATATCTCTCCTTCTCAAACTAATGCTACTACCGGATCAACCCTTGTGGTTCTTATTTGATTGCAAGATGCCCTTCAAGAACGACCACCAGGAAAAAACTGAAAAAATAAGGGTTTATTACTTACAAGACTTGGAAATTACACAGCACACCTGGGACCACACAGCAAGGTCATGGAGAGAGACAGCAAGTGAGCAAGAGAGCACACACAGGGGCCAGGCTTCTGCTTTTACTAGGGTCAAGGGTGGAGGCCTAGGCTCCCTCTCCTACTAGTAAATTTAAAATTTAAGAGTGGGAATTTAAAGCACAGGAAGAGAAAAAACAAATGGCCCAAATGGTCAGTTATCAAAATCAACCAAGATCTCTAAGACAAAAGAAACTCAGCGGGGGAAGGTGGCCTGGCAACAAGTTTATTTGAGACAGCCTTTAAGCATGCCTCTTTGCAATGGATGGCTTGGCAATCAAAGCTTAAGACAGGCACTCCTTTATGGAAAAACAAAAAACTGTCAAGGCTTTACACTATAGTTATAAAATTCATTCTGTTCTTCTTTCCTAGTAGAGATTTGATTGTGAGTGGAAATACCTCTAAGAATGAAAGAGATAGCTTTTACTTTTTCATGGGTCCATTCTGTTAAGCACAGCTTAAGAAAAACCCTACCTTCCCAAGTTGCATGTTGTCCTTGCTGATTCCTCATGGAACTGTGCAGGGTACCTCTGGCTTATGTAATTCACTCTGGAAGTGGTTAAGTTGGCCTGAGGAAATCAGGCCATGTGTAAGTTATGAATTGGTTCAGGCTTTTTGTAAGCTACTGTAGTCTACCTCAGAGCCACAGGGAGCAAGGACCAGGCACTAACAAGGTCGAGATAGGACCCTGAGTGACATTTGAGGCTGTGGCAGTCGTATTCCAAGAGCACATGACAAGTGGACGTGGGTTCTGGGGCCAGCAGTCATAGACAGGGCACTGACAGAGGAGGGGAAATCTAGGGGCCCCTGCCTCCCTGTCTTCAAGGGAGCTGGACCTGTTCCAGAGGGTGGGCACCACACAGCTAGTTTTGTAGCATGGCCTGGTGAGCTCTGGAGCCATGACATCCAGAGCAAGTTGTCTTCCAACTGCTATTCCTCACCCAGCCCTGGGCACTCCATGAGTATCCACCGCTGGGGCTTCTGTGCATGCATGCTCTTCGCAATTGATCTGGTTTTGTACTTTGTGTCTTTTAAAGACATTATTATGATGATAATAAGTGAAACATTTAAGAGAGAACACTTATTACCTACCATCATAACATACCTATTTTAATATTTCATTAAAGAAGGTTACTTCAGAAACCACTCTTCACCATTGTCTGGCTTCCCCTCTCACCACTTCCCTGAAAGTGTGCCTTGGAAGGTCACTGATTTGAATAACTCTAGTGGGACACCTTTTGCTTCTTCTATTGCTTGACCTCTTGATGGCATTGGACAAAGCTGACCATGCTGTCCTTGAAAAATGTTCCCCCAGCACACAGCCCTGTTTCTCCCTACCTTGTGCACTTCTCTTAGAGATAGATACTTGGTCCTGGACTCCTTCTCTTACCTCTGTCATTTCCTCCTAGATAATCTCACCACTCCCATCTCTGTGCTGGCAATTCTATATTCTCATTTCCTGCTCAGACTTCTCCTCTGAGTCTCAGACCTGTGTGTCTTCTTGCTTGTTACATATCTCTGCTCCAATATTTTCATAGCTGCAGTTGATGCCCCATCCAGGTCCCCATCACCACCAGGCTTACCCATCCCCCAGCTGCTGTAGGAATTAAGAGCTGTTAGCAGCCTCTTTTCCAAACAACTTGCTCACTATCCAACTGGATCTGCTTCCTTTATGCCTCTACCACACCCCAAGGCAAGGTCTCTGCTAGTGGCCAGCTGACATGGGGTCATGCCACAAGGTGGGATGAATTTGGAGCAATTCCTGCTCCAGAGCCCAAGGGATCAGGCTGAAGCAGACCACTGAGATCCTGCTCAACTCATTCCCCTATCCTGTCTAGTCTCTCACTTCCCTTCTAAGAGAATTATTTTCAAGAGAATCCCCATCTCAGACTTTGCTTCTGGAAACTGGGCTAAGACAATGGTCATATCAATAGCTCAAAATTACTAACTGTTCCCCATCCCCTCACAGAGTATTTTATGAATGTACACAAACCTTGAGTGTACCCAGTTTAACTTGGTGTCTCAGTCAAACTACAGATTGTGCTATATTTCACAGTCCAGTGAGGTTTCTTGTAAAGAGCTGGCCCAGGCTGATGGGCAGGGCCAAGTGTTACGTTCTCCAGATGAGAAAAGTGAGATTCTGAGAGGATATGTACAGTATAGATGTTGTGATGATCTCTGGGACCCCAAACCCAGTTCCCTTCATTGACATAATTATGGAGCTATAATGCTCTATTTTGGATTTCTGTCATTTGTGATTTCTCCCTTTGGAACTCACTATTCGAAGCAACTTAAGATGTTGGATTTATACTCATGGACTATACAACTTTAAAGCTAGAAAGGAACTTAGAGATTACATGAGAAGTAAAGCCAAATGCAAGCTCGCACTCCCTTGCACACCTAGGGTCAGAGCAGACATCACTAATCAAACATGGCATGCCTTCCCAGAGGGCCCAGATGTGCCCTCAGAATCTGTCTTAATATAGTCTCACCATATTAAGAGGAGATAGATACATAGGGAGTTATAGATATAGGCACAAATTGAAATAAATATATAAATTTAACTTACTCTTAACCTTTATCAGGTTCAATCCCTTTATTGAATATCTGAGCAAACTGGGTTCTCAGTAAAATAAACGATTTGCCCATGGAAAGGCAACCTGTTGGCAGACAATTCAGCTCCCAAACCTAGCCTGACAGGCTAATGATTCGGTGATCTTTTGGATATACCATATGCATATTTGTATCTCTGTTCCTTTTGTTTGAATACTTACCAGAAGTTTTGCTGATGAAGTTACACGCATGATTTCCAAATCCACCTAATCAGGTAGATTTTATGGAAATCAGTAAAGAATCTAAGACAAATGATAAATCACTTTTTTTTTCTGAACGCGAGCAGTGTTGGACAAGGAAATTATTTACTCTGGAAATTCCAGATACATTTTGTGAGTTTTGGGGGCGAGGGGGAATCAGTTTCATTTTCATTTTACTAAACTGCAAATTAAAATCCTTTTTTTCTTACCATTTAGCCTAATGAGAATCGCCTTGTTGAAGCTTTTTTGTTCATTTGTCTTTCGCTAATTTGTGACCCTACATTTGGTGTTGGGTGTTACTGTGCATTTTCATTGGCATTTCAGATAACAGAGTAAAGTACAAGCAGGCAGACGTGAATTTTTCATGCAAGTGAGTTCTAAGAGAATTGAGACCCGTATGAACTTTAAACTGGAAGCTTTCCCTTTGCTTTATGAAATGTGTCAGTCCTAGCCCAGTGAGGTGTATATGGATTGCTGTGTTCTGTCCCTTCCTCGAGGACACCCCTTCTTCAGCCACTGTTACTACTTTATTGACACTGACTGATTTCTTAGCTTCATCCATGCTTATACCTTCTTCCTTTCTCCTTGACTCTTGATATGGCCCAATATTCATTCTTTAGTACTCTCTCTGTTCTTTCACCCTCAAAAATGTCCTCCCAGAGCTTCAGCTCCCACTTTTATAAGGTGAACATCCTGTGCTGCATCTCTCTCCAGAGCTCCAGTCTGCTCCTTTGTCATCTGCTCATCTCTCTTACTTTGTATTCCTTCACCACTTCAAGTTAGCAAGTCAGATCCAAACTCATTATATACTCACCTTGTCCTCAACATGACTTAAACTTCTTTATGTCCACAGTATGGACATTTTGTTAGTCATGAAAGCTGAAGACAGCAGTGGTCTTTGGATCCCCCATTTCCTGTACCCTGATATTCTAGGCCCCAGGTCCTCGCAGATGTTTTTGTCACAATGTGACTCACATCTATGTCAGTCCCTCTGCTCCTGTTGCCACCTCCCTTCTCCAGGCCTGGGAGGAATGAGTCCTTTGTCTACCCCCGCACCCAGCATTCATGCCTCCTGCAGGCCTGGAACTGTAGCAATCTGGGGATTTCTAAAAGAGCTCACTTCCAGCTGCAATGCCTTTAACATTGTAGACAATCAAGTTGATAAAATGGTTATAAAAGATAAATAGCAGGAGAAGAAGGAAGGAAAGAAATGATTGCAAATACTAGTCACATCACCTACCTAGTGGTCCATGACAGAAACCCCACTGCCATCTTTGACTTCTGTGAACCCAACATTCCATGAGGCCTACTTCTTTAAAATCTCTCAAATTAGTTTCTTCCTCTTCATTCTCATTGCCTTGGTTTTCAGTTACAGTCTCAGCCCAGTAACCATCACTGTACAAAAGTCTCAGCTAATTTCCCTCCTCTAAACCACCCTGCACCTAATAATCTACTACTGTTTTGTGTCAGGTGCTCCCTCTTAGAAGCAGATCTCATCTTGGTGAAGACCATCATTGTCCTCTTATCATTTACTTTTACAAATGCTCACTCTTTAGGTAGCCTCCAAAGCCCTTTAGGACCAGCCACAAGTCCCTACCCCTGGCTTATTCCCTTCCTTCCATTTCTGACTCCAGAAACCAAACCAACCACTTTTCCCTTCTTAGACTGCATGCTTAGTTTTGTTGCTACACTTTTGTGCAAAGTGACGTCCCGACCTATAATACCTTCTTCCAAATACTACATGGTATCACTTATATGTGGAATCTTTAAAAAAAAGTCACTGATAGAAACTGAGTTTAGAAAAGTAGTTGTCAGGGGTCGAAGGTGGGGGAAGTAGGGAGAGGTTGGTAAAAGGTACAAACTTTCAGTTATAAGATAAATGGATGAGTTCTGAGGATCTAATGTATAACCAGGTGACTACAGTTGATAATACCATACATAGTACATAATTGAAATTTGCTGAGGGAGTAGAACTTAAGTGCTCTCACCAAAAATAAAAATAAAATAAAGTAAAAGAAAAGAAAGGTTAATATATGAGGCAGTGGACATGTTAATTAACTCAGTGGTTGAGAATCCCCTCACAATGGATACATACAAATATTACCTTGTACACCTCAGTAAAGCTGGGGAAAAATCTCCCTCCATTCTCCTGCTGCAAACCCCTGTACATCCTTCTAGACCTAGCTCAAGCCCCATCACTTCTGCAAATCATACTCCATTTCTCCTGGTCTGCCACCCAGCATTTTATACGCTGGTCTGTGGGACCTTGGGCATTGTTCTGTAGCTCCCTTATCTCTGTGTTTGCCTCCTTCTTGAGGCTGTGTGCTCTGATTTGTTTTATGTCCCCAAAACTTGGCAGAGGGCCAGGCATAGAACAGGAGCTTACCCATGTTGGGTGAATGAATAAACAAATGAATGAATGAATGTTCCACAAATAAAAGAACCAACTTAATAATTTCTTTTTTGTTATAGAACACGTGTAAAGAATATTTTTAGAATGTGAGTTAGCAGAAGTGCTAGAAGTGATTCACTTTAGAGATAATCTATTTTGGCAAGGAAATCTTTTTGAGCATTCAGATGGGATTAGTGAACACAACAATTAGTATCTCTAATAGGTGACAGATAAGGGTTTTGAACTGGCATATTTTGAGATTTTTTTAAAGTTGCTTTTATTTTTGAATCCGTATGTTTTAATTGTGTTTAATACCAATTTATCCTTATCTATTATTACTTAACTTTTAGATAGGTGATAGTTTCAACAAATAGTTACAGTTTAAATTACTCCATTGAGTTTGTTTCTAAAAATAGAATGCATACTTCATTATCTGTACCTTTTGAGTTTTCTGAATCAGTGTTGCCATTGGTTCAAGGTGAGCTGTTGTGTGTCGGATCCTATCAGACGGTGCTTAAATTTCAAGTGAAGGTGAACATGAAAGGCAGGAGCAGACAGGTAACCAGCTGTGGGATCTTGCACATGTTAGTTTTCAACTGTTTATCTGTCTGTGGGATGAGGAGAGCTGTACTAGGAAATAAGCTTTTCCTTGAGCACAGTCTGGATTCAGAGTATCAGTTCCAGGTGTGGTAAAAAAACATCCAAGAAAAGCTGTGAATATATCAAATAATATACTTTATATGTACAATAATTACTTTCCTGGGCTTCTCTGATTTTCCTTTTTTTAAAAAAGATGTTATTTATTTATTTATTCATGAGAGATACACAGAGAGAGGCAGAGACACAGGCAGAGGAGGAAGCAGGCTCCATGCAGGGAACCCAACGTGGGACTCGATCTTGGGACTCTGGGATCACGCCCTGAATCCAAGGCAGACACTCAGTCGCTGAGCCACCCAGGTGTCCCTTCTCTGATTTTCCAAATTTGCAGTTTTGATACTGTACATGGTGTTCTAAAACCGGCTGCACACATACTCTCTGACACTATTATAACTAGCACATTGCTAGAAAGTGCTCACATGAGCAATCTATAGTTCTAGATGCTGTACAAGCAAAGGATTGCACTCATGTCCACGGGCTGCTCATCATTCAAATACAGAACACAACTCATGCTGATGCCCTCCAGAAAGCAACCTGAGCAGAGTGTGGAGGCCCCTCCTTCTGTGCCTCAAAAAAGTTTTGTAGGGATCAATTCTGCCAAATACCACACACACAGTATGCATTTTATAAAGGTGATTGCCACTCCTATTTGTGGAAGTGTGAGTTAAAAAAGGAAATCTTTCCTTTTTGTCTGAGAAGGGAGATGTCAAAGAAATATGATATTACAAAAGGCTTTATTTTTTTTAAGAAGATTTGATTTATTCATCACACACACACACACACACACACACACACACAGGCAGAGACACAGGCAGAGGGAGAAGCAGGCTCCGTGCAGGGAGCCCGATATGGGACTTGATCCCAGGTCTCCAAGATCATGTCCTGGGCTGAATGAAGGCTGTGCTAAACCACTGAGCCACCTGGGCTGCCCTACAAAAGGCTTTAAAAAATGTTTTTGTAGGTTTTCTAATAGTTTCCTTTCTGTACTCAAATTTGGAGAAGGTAGTTCACTCGAGTAAGAAGGAAAATTTCAGTTCAGGAGAGTCAGCTGTCCGTGAGCATCAGAGGGGTAAGTGCCTTAGCAGCTATGCCACATCACCAGTGAGATTTGGCATCTCTCCTCAGGCTGACCTGTACAGTGACTTCTTGTAGATGGATAAATCCAATATTAATTGAATGAATATAACTGTTTACATATCATGCATGATGCATTAAATGTCAGAATATGCATGGTGGTCTCCAGTATAGAGATTTTTAGAGTCTGTGTCCATCCAGGGTAAATGAGAGAATGAAGTCTGGAACATTTCTGTTTCATTCACAACAGCCTGGAGAGTGATGACAGCTCTACTTCTCATCGGAGAGTTTTCTTGCTCAAGGTCAGACCTATATCAACAAGCCCAACAGCAGGAAAAAAATTCTCCAGGGAAAAAGTGTCTGTTTCTGTGGATGCCACAGCCTGTAGGTTTGACCAGCGCAGAAAGTGGTGAATGAGCTCAGCCACAGAGAAGTTTTTATTTGCATATATTAGTATTTGAATGATGAATAAGAACATTCCAGAATCTGAAATATTATACTTATCTCTTATTCAGAAATAAAAAAGAAGACTCCTATTCCCTTATTATATGTGTTTGAATACTCCTTTCAACTTTCCTATGGTGCTTTATCTTCAGTAAATTATAAGCAGAAGAAGGCAGAATGTCTTGCTCTGCAGGATCAAAATTTATAAATGCAAAGTAAGAGTTGGGAAAGTGTTTGGTTGTTTTGCATATGAGTTTTCCATAATGGTAGAAGCTTAAGCAATGGACTGTTAGGAGGTATTTATATTCATCTGGCCAGCGCTTTTGTTTTACTGTAATCCCTGGCCCATTGGCTGAGCTTGCTTGGGAAGAAAGAGTACACACTGAAACACACAATCCAGGCCAGGCCTTCTGTGCCAGGGAGAAAGGAGGCCACCACTGTCCTCCTCTCTGAGGAATTAATTCATTGTCCTGTAGAAGGCCCATGAACAAATGTGTGGTGAGTGCCATGAAAGAATTAGACACAATGTCTGGTGGTACTGGAAACACGGTAGGGAAGGGGACATTTGAAATGGGTCTGGAAGGAAAAGGAGGAGAAATGTACTGGTAAGGAGTGAGGGAAGACACATGGGGGAAAGAACACGAGTCAGCACAGGGACATTATTCGGAGCTTGAGGGAGTGCCATATAGCCAGAGTCATCATCATGCCTTTCTAAGTAGTGATGAAGGGCAGCCATGTATTTTCAAGGTCAGTCATTCTGCATGCATTGTTGCAGGTGGCTTGCAGAAAGTCTGCAGTGGTGTAGGCTGCTGCTGCTGAGGGCCTGAGCTAAGGAGAGATGTGTTTAAGGGGTATCATAGTACTAAATGGATAGGATTTGGTGCACAGTCACAAGCAAAAGAAAGCAAAAGGGAAGAGTTTGGGGATGGCTCTTAGGATTCCAGAGGGGCCTCGGGATAGAAGCAACTTAGTGCTCTTTGTGGAAAGATCTGGGGATGGAAATAATGTCTATAATTTTAGACAGTTGGAGTTCAGTCCCACATAAGATGGCAACCTGGAGACCTTAGCTGCTCCAAACCCTCACCTGAAGCTTAGGAGAGCAGGTGGGACCAAAGGTGTGAGAACCACTAGCACACATATTGTTATTGTGACATACATGGGACTCAACTCCTCAAAGGGGGAAAATAGAACAAGATGAGGAATAAAGAACAAACTCTGGGGAAGATGTAATGCAATGTGAATTAATCTGGAGAGAAAACCATAGCTCCAAGGGAGTCTCTAGTAGCCAGGGAGCAGAGTGGTCAAGAGAACCAATGTCAAGGAGGTCAGATGGAATGGGGACTTCAAAAAAATCTCTGGATATGACATTAATGACTTCTTCTCTCTGAAGATCTGTCAACTGGGATCCCATCAAAACAGAAACCCTCTTAATACTTCACACAAAGGTTTTTAAATTCAGGAATTGGCTATAAAAGTGTTTGAAGAGCTGGTAAAGCAACAGGAAGAACATGATGTTCCAGAGATCAGTAACCACTGGAGCTGCTTCTGCTTTTAGGGCTGGAGAAGAAAAGGAGAAAAAGTGTAACTTGGATTCCACGGGCTTGCACTTGATGGAGTCAATGGCTGCTGTTCCTTTGCTGCTGAAGGAGCCCCTACTGCCAAGAGGGGACCAGAAAGCCCCATTTACCCACAGTTGCCTGCCTCTACTGGAACAGAAAACAAAAAATGTTGTCTCCTTCCAACTTTTCTGGTCTCACACAAATACCTCCCATTGGTAGACCCAAACCAACACCAAGAGGGTCTAGAAGATGTAGTTTCCAGGTTTCCATCCCTCTTTGCTACATGGAAGAGACCATGGAAAACAAGAAAGAGGCCTAGTTCCAATAGCCAATCCCTGAGGGAGCATACTAAAGCAATTGTTTTTATATACTAGGTGCTGTTATTTCTCCTTTACAAAAATGATGGTGTGTATAATCCAGTTAAGACATAGGCAGAAGACATAAATACTTTTCCAAAGAAGATATCCAGATGGCTTACAGACACATGAAAAGATGCTCAACATCACTCATCATCAGGGAAATTCAAACCAAGACCATGATGAAATACCACCTCACACCTGTCAGAATAGCTAAAATTAATAACACAAGAAACAACAGGTGTTGGCAAGGATGTGGAGAAAGGGGAACCCTCTTGCATTGTTGGTGGGAATGCAAACTGGTGTAGCCACTCTAGAGAACAGTATGGAGGTTCCTCAAAAAGTTTAAAATAAAACTACTGTGCTATCCAGCAATTGCACTACTAGGTATTTATCCAAAGGATACAAAAATACAGAGTCAAAGGAATACATGCACCCCAATGCTCATAGCAGTATTATCAACAATAGCCAAACTAAGGAGAGATTCCAATGTTCATTGACTGATGAATGGATAAAGGTGTTTTGTGTATACATGTGTGTATATACAGACATGATGGAATATTAAACACATAAATACACAGACATACATACACAAACACAATGGAATATTAAACATTAAAAAAATGAAATCTTACCATTTGCAATGACATGGATGGAGCTAGAGTGTACTATGCTAAGTAAAATAAATCAGTCAGAGAAAGACAAACACTATATAATCTCACTCATGTGAAATTTAAGAAACTAACAGATGAACATATGGGAAGGGGGAAAAGAAAAAAAAAGGAGAGAGGGAAACAAGCCATAAGAGACTCCTAATGATAGAGAATAGACTGAGGGTTGATGGAGGTATGTGAGTGGGGGATGGGCTAGATGGGTGATGGGTAATAAAGAGGGCGTTTGTTGTGATGAGCACTGAGTGTTGTATGTAAGTGATAAATCACCAAATTCAACTGCAGAAACCACTATTGTACTGTATGTTAACTAAGTAAAATTTAGATAAAAAAAGAAAAATAAATAAATAAATAATGTATAAAGTGCTAATTTTTACAGGACATATTCCATGAAGTGAGGAACTATGTCTTGTTTTCTTTCTTTTCCTCATGCCTAGGATAATAGGTGCTCAATATTAAGTGTGAACTGAGTGAACAATTGGCAATCTAAGGAATAGTGTCTATGATCATGAAATGGTGCTACATATGTCTGTATCAGAATTACTGTCTCTTTAATAGCAAACAAGTGGCATGTGCCATCACTTCTCCCTGCTACACTCATGGCAGACACTGCTAATTTATGACTCTCTAGCTCCATTGAGCTTGTGTCTATACTCTCAACACATGGTGCTTCACCCACTACCAACCAACCAGAGTTGGCATGGTGGTGAAAGAAACCATGAAATACTGATAGGCTTTTCAGATATCCATTGCAGTCAGAAGAAGGCTAGACCAGATTAGACGACATTGCTAAAAACTAGACCAACCATGGTCAACATCATTAGTCATTTGGAACATGTAACTCAAAACTACAAGATACTACTTCACACCTCTCTAATAACTCAGTGTTTAAGCAGTAAGTAAGAACTGGTCGTTCTTGTCCAGATACAAGCACAAAAACCTTGACATATAAACAGTTGTGATTGAATATTATGGGTACTCAGACCTCTGGATATCTTGCTAATCCAAATGAATAACTAGTATTTGATTATTGTTGCTTTAGTCACTTAAAATCTTTAAGCAACTCCAGAAAGTAGGAATTATTGTTGCCACTCAGAAAACAGAGGCTCAGAATGGTTGGGGCTGTTGGGTAAATTGCTGAGCTCAGCTATGCCCCCTAGCCTGTCTCTAAACCCATCCCTCTTTCCCATGAGGCTGACCATTTGGGGCTTGGTTCTTCCCAGAACATTTTGAAGCAGATACCTGGTCTTGCATGATTCTTAGTTGATTCTGCCACCAGCCACTGTAAGTTGTCCAACACAATTCTACTCAATGTCCTCCTCCATGAGGTGTTATATAGGGCATTGAATCTGATAAATAAGAGATAGTTCAGAAGAAGGCCATACTATTCCTCCACTGAGCCTCTGGTTCAAAATACTCCATTTGCTTGGAACAAATTTTGGAGAGGTTGGAACAGTTTTATCATCAGATACTCAGATTTTAATGCCATTGGAGTTTGCAGCCCTGTGTATCAGGAAACAAAACTCATAAAGCTCCAGTGATCTGTGGATTGACTTCACAGAGCTCTTTTGATCCCCAAAGACTTTCCTTCCTGGATGTTTTATCCCATTTAATTTAGTGGCTCTGAAATATCAATAGAAGCCAGTCAATTGCTAAGGCTGTTCTTATGTTGTTTACAGATGTCAGAGCTGTCAATGACTTAGCTCATCTCCTGCTCTAAATCTGAGAGACTGGAGAACATCATCTTCATGCCTCAAAGAAAAAAACCTCTGTCCTGTTTCCCTGTAAATATTTTGTTCACCCAAATATAAATTATCAGCTGGCCTGTAACCTCCCCTTCTAATTCTGGATTCAGCCTCCCCTTGCTCCCTAATGCTCAAGCAACAAATAAATATTAAGCAATGCTATGCAAAGCAGTTAGTTCTCACATATATTGGCAGCTATTTAAGACAATTCAGTACACATTGAAAGTTAATACTGCAAACACACTTGAATTGTCATGGAAACATGTTTATGGTTTGTTGTTGTTAAGTGAAAAATGAAATTATAAAACTATACATAGATTTCCAATTCTAGTAGCAGGGTAGGGTGGGCTAGTGCAATCCTTCTTTGTACTAAAAACATTAATAAATTATAAGACTTAATATGAGAAAGAGAAAATATTTGTAAATCATGTATCTGATAAGGGTATTATGTCCAGAACACATAAATAACTCTCACAATACAACAATAACAAAGATAAATAATCTAATTTCGAAATGGCAAAAGGTTTGAATAAACTCTTCTCCAAAGAAGATGTACCAGTGGTCAATAAGTACATGAAAAATTGTCGAACATTATTCACCATTAGGGAAATACAGTGAAAACCACAGTGAGATACCATCTCATATTCCGTAGGTTAGGCATAATTAAAAAATCAGACACTAACAATTGTTGGTGAGGATGTGGAAAAATCAAAACCCTCATGTTTTGCTGTTAATGATGTAAAATGGTGCTATCATTTGGAAGACAGTCTGGCAATTCCTTAAAAGCTTAAATATATAGAATTACCATACGACCCAGTAATTCTACTCCTGGAATTGAAAGCATGTTCACACAAAAACTTGCTCATGAATGTTCATAGCAGCATTATTCATAATAGCCAAAAGAAGAAAACAGCCCAAATGTCCATCAGTTGGTGAATGGATAAATAAAATATGGTATATCCATAAATTGAGAATTATCTGGCAGTAAAAAGGAATCTTCATTCCTTTTTTTTTTTTAAGATTTTATTTATTCATGAGAGACACACAGAGAGAGGCAGAGACATAGGCAGAGGAAGAAGCGGCTCCCTGCAGGAAGCCTGATGTGGGACTCGATCCCAGGACCCCAGGATCACACCCTGAGCTGAAGGCAGACACTCAACCACTGAGCCACCTAGGCATCCCAGGAATGAAATTTTGATACATGTTATAATACAGATGAACCCAGAAGATGTGCAAAGAAAGAAGGCAGACACAAAAGACCGCAGTATAGTATGATTTCATGTATATGAAATGTCCAGGATAGGCAAACCTATAGAAACAGAAAGTACAAGAGTGGTTGGCAGGGGCTGGGTGGGGGAGGCCAACAATGGGGAGTGACTGATTGGTGTGAGGTTTCTTTTGAGGATGATGAAAATGTTCTGGAATTAGATAGTACTGGTGGCTAGACAACTTTGTGGGTGTACGAAAACCATGGAATTGTACAATTTATAAGGGTAAATGTTTTGGCATGTGGATTATATCTCAATTTTTTTAAGTCAAGGGGGGAAAGTAAGAAAGGGCAACTCCCAGGGGGTGTAAGTAAAGAGAGAAGTAAAGCTGAAGGGTCAGCCTAGATAGCTAGAGAAGGAAGGGGCTATGGTGGTGGCTGCAGTGTTCATTTCTGCATGGGGGCAGGAGATGTGGTTTGAGCCTTTGGAGGACAATCAGCTGAAAATGAAACACCTGTATAATGTTTAGCATTGAAGGGTTTCACTCTAGGTGACAAGGGGCACCTAGAAAATTTCTACTCACTGGTTTACAGGAGCTAGAAAGCAGGTGATCTTTGCCTAGACCCCTGGGTGGAAGAAAAAATGTCTCCCATGAGAAATCAAAGCTCAAAGTCCTAATCCTGCAGTACACATGGGATTGGAAATCCAAATCTTATTACTTATGTGCTACAGGATTTTCCAAGCTAAGAAACAAATATGAACCTGGTTTGGAATCAATAACCCCTCTGTGGTGCCTTGTGAAAACAAATGCATAGTTGCTCTACTGCAACACTTAATAGAACAAATGCACTTACAGGAAAAGTAAGCTTTAAAATGATAAATCATAAAAGCAAATAATCTACCTTCAACAAGATTTAATAGGCACACCTAGTAGAAGAATTACCACCCCTTCTAAGAATTTAAGATAATGTAAGAATCAGGAAGAGGACATAAAGGAAGTATATTTAAAATAGTTAAAAAAGAAAGATAAAAGAGTGAATAGGAACCAGGGTTGAATGGCACAAAAGAGTGAAGGACAAGGCAGACTTGGGTGGAAACAAATCAATATAACTTCTGGAAATGAAAATTGAAGTCAGTAAAGTTTCAAAAAAGTTAAATAGTGGAGAAAACATGAATGAAGAATTTCTAAACTAGAAACTAGAACTGAAGTACTTGTTCCTAATGTATCTCAGAAATACAAAGAGATGACAGAAGGATTAGGAGGTATGGAGGATCAGGAAAGTCTTGGCATAGAATTCCAGAAGGAATGATTAGAGAAAATAGAGCAGGGAACAGCATTCAAAGTTATAATTGAGGGGTTGTTTAGAATTCAAGAAAGCCTTAAAAAATTACCAAGAGTTCCAAGCAGAACAATGCAAACAAATCCCCATTTAAACATGTCATAGTGAACACCAAACAGAATGCCAAAGACAGAACAAAACAAAACAAAACCAGTGAGAAAAGTGAGATTTCCTACAAAGGAATAATCACATTGACAAACTTTACATTACATTTGATGACAGAAAAAAAAATGGACTAATTCCTTCAGTATTATCTGGTGCTTAGTGAAAGGGAAAATAAGGGAAGGGAGAAGAAATGTGTGGGAAATATCAGAAAGGGAGACAGAAGGTAAAGACTGCTAACTCTGGGAAACGAACTAGGGGTGGTAGAAGGGGAAGAGGGCGGGGGGTGGGAGTGAATGGGTGACGGGCACTGGGTGTTATTCTGTATGTTAGTAAATTGAACACCAATAAAAAAATAAATTAAAAAAAAAAACAAAAAAAAACAAAAAAAAAAAAAGGAAAAAGAACTGTCAACTTAGGATTCCATACCCATTTCAAGCATCATTCCAACATAAGGATGAAATAGACATTTTCACCAAATAAAGGGCTCCTAGAGTTTTCCTTGCTTGTAGGAAAAATTGCCCGAAGAAGTTCAGCAAAAAAAAAAAAAAAAAAAGAAAGAAAGAAAAAGAAAAAGAAAAAAAAAAAGAAAAGAAAGAAAGAAAAAGAAAAAAATTTAAAGAATAGGAAACATCAGAGGCAAAAAGCAATGATGAACAGAGAAATTGGTAAATGTGGATAAATCTATGCAAATGTCAACTTAAAAATAGTAAATGAATTCTACTTCTGCTAATGGCTAGGTAAGCTCCTATTTGACCAACCTTCCTGCAGGTAGAAACTATACCTTTTGGACACAATACAAAAACTGCATACCACCCCATTTGCCCAGCACCCCATTTGCAACCAAATCCAGCAGATACAGGAGGGATGTTGACAACTGGAGGAAAGAAATGAATTTCCTTTTTGTCTGAGAGCAGATCCCAGACAGCATCAGGTGGGGTGGTATGAATCAGTTAAACAATATTAAGAACAATTTTTGCAGTTACAAAGCAAGATTGAGCTAAAATATTATCGATAATAACATAGAACATCAGAGGGAATTAACGCTTATGTTGTTGATAAGAGGAAAGCTGTTAACATTAGGTATTAATCCCAATATGCATGACAACCACTAAAAGAAATGAAAAATAATAAATGCCAAATCATACTTGGGAAAACAAAGAGAATGAAGAAAATCAACCTAATAGAAAGTAGAAAAGGAGAAAAAGAGGAAACAAACACAATAAAAAGAAAACACTAAATAATAGTAGAAATAAATCCAAATATATTAGTAATCTAGTGCTTGCTTCAGCAGCACATATATGAATATATTAGTAATCTCAATATAAATGGTTTAAACTTTCATGGTGAAAGGAATTCTCATACAGCACAAAAATAGAAAATTCAGTTATGTCTGCTCATAACATCCCAATCTGAAACACAATACAAATGTTGAAAGTGAGGAGGTATAAAAAGATATTCCCTGGCACACCATCAATTAAAAAAAATAACTAAAGAAATAACTAATATAGATTATAAATATAAGACCAACTTATTTATTTATTTATTTTTTAAGGCCAACTTTAAGACAAAAAAGTATTATTAGTGATAAACAGGGTTGTATGTAATCACAAAAGGAAAATTTCATTAAGAACATAGCATTTATGAACCTTGATGTACCTTACATTATATTCTTAAAAAATATAAAGTAAAAAATTAACCAGAATTGAAGGGAAATAATAGATCCACAATTGTAATGGAAAAATTTAATGTTTTGCTCTTAATAAATAAAGGATAAATATTATTTTCTTTTTTTTTTTTTTTTTTATTATTTTCAAACACATATGGAACTTTACAAAAATTGAGCATGGAGTAGGCTATTATGCAAGTCTCAACAAGTACTAGAGAATTAATTTCTTCCAGACCCTCTTCTCTGATCAAAATATATTTAAAAAATCAATAACAAAAGTCCTATATTTGGAAATTTTAAACCTGAGAGTTATCAAATATGTAAAACAGACTAACAATAAAAATGTTCTTATTGATAATCTGTGTGTTGCAGTGAAAGGGATATGTGGAGAGTTTTATAGCCTTAAATTCACATTAGAAAAGAATAAACATTAAAAGTAAATGAGCTTTACTTTTTAAAATTTATTTTTTAAAAATTAAGTCTAGAAAACCCTAAAGATTGCAAAATAAAAACTTCTAGAACTGATAAATGAATTCAGTAAAGTTGCAGGATACAAAACTATATACAGAAATCTGTTGCATTTCTCTACACTAATAATGGAAGTAGCAAGAATGAGAAATTAAGAAAGAGTCCCATTTACAATTGCATCAAAAAAAAATCTAGGAATAAACTTGACCAAGGAGGTGAAGCCCTGCACTCTGAAAACTATAAAACATTGATGAAAGAAATTGAAAATGACAGAAATGCAAAAATATGGAAGAGATAATATTGTTAAAATATCCATACTACTCAAAGAAATCTACAGATCTAATGCAATTTGCATGAAACACTAACATTTTTCACATAACTGGAACAAATACTCATAAAATGTGTATGTAAAAGTCCCCAAATAACCAAAGCAATCTTGCAAAGCCAGAGGTATCACAATTGGAGATTCCAAGATATGCTATAAAACTACAGTAATCAAAATAGTGTGGTACTGGCACAAAAACAGACACCTAGATCAATGGAACAAATAGAAAGCCCAGAAATAAACCCAGGCTTATACAGTCCATTAATCAAAAACAATAGAGACAAGAATATGCAATGGGGAAAAGACAGTATCTTCAATAAATGGTGCTGACAAAACTGGACAGGTACATAGAAAACTGGACAGCTACCTGAAAAAGAATGAAACTGTACAACCACACACAAAAATAAACTCAAAATGGATTAAAGACCTAAATCTGAGACCTAAAACTATGAAATTTCTAGAAGAGCACATAGATAGTAATTTCTTCAACGTTGGCCATAGAAACATTTTTTTTTTCTAGATATGTTTCCTCAGCAATGGAACCAAAATCAGAATTAAACTGTTGGGACTACACCAAAATAAAAACCTGCACAGCAAGAAAATCATCAATAAAACAAAAATTTTCAAATGATATATCTGATAAAGGGTTACTGTCCAAAATATATAAAGAACTTAACAACTCAATGCCCCCAAAAAGAAATAATCTTATTAAAATGTGTAGAAACGGTAGGGCAGGGCAAGATGGCGGAAGAGTAGTGTCCCCAAGTCACCTGTGCCCATCGAATTACCTAGATAACTTTCAGATCATCCTGAAAACCTACAAACTCGGCTTGAGATTTAAAGAGAGAACAGCTGGAACGCTGCAGTAAGAAGAGTTCACACTTCTATCAAGATGTTCAACCACCCTTGCAGCCCAGGAATAAATACTACATAATTGTAGTGAATTAAAAAAAAAATCTGTAGAAACCTGAATAGATTTTTCTCCAAAGAAGCCATACTGATGGCCAACAGACACATGGAAAGATGATCAACATCATTAATCAGGAAAATGCAAATCAAAACCACAATGAGATACCACCCCACACTTGTCAGAATGGTTAGAATCAAAAAGACAAGAAATAACAAGTGTTGGTGAGGATGTGGAGAAAAAGGAACCCTCACATTTTTGGTGGGAATGCAAACTGGAGCAGTCACTGTGGAAAACAATATAAAAGTTTCCTCGAAAACTTAAAAATGGAAATACCACCTGATCCAATAATTCCACTACTCGATATTTACCCAAAGAAAACAAAAACACTAATTTGAAAAGCTACATGCACCCCTATGTTTGTTGCAGCATTATTTATGATCACCAAGATATGGAAGCAGCCCAAGTGTTCACTGATGGATGAATGGATAAAGAAGATGTGGTATGTGCATACAATGGAATATTACTCAGTCATAAAAAGAATGAGTTCTTGCCACCTACAACAACATAAATGGACCTAGAAGGTGTAATGGTGAAGTGAAATAAGTAATGGTGAAGTGAAATAAGTCAGCTAGAGAAAAACAAATATCATATGATTTCATGTATTTGTAGCATTTAAGAAACAAAGAAAAAGGAGATAAACAAAAAGCAGACTCTTGACTATAGAGAACACACTGCTTGTTACCAGAGGGGAGAAGGGAGGGAGGATGGGTGAAATAGGTGATGGGGATTAAGAGTACCATCGCTTACCATGATGAGCACTCAGAAGGGTATAGAATTGTTGAATCACTGTGTTGTACACCTGAAATTAATTTAATACTGTATTTTAATTACAATTCAATAAAAAAGAGAAAGGAATAGAGCAAACTCAAAACCAGTAGAAGAGAAAAGTAATAAAGATAAGACTAGACTTTATTGGAATGGAAAATAAATAAGCAACATAGTCAACTAAACATTAGTACTTTGTTTAACAAAATAAATCTCAGAATGTACTGATCAAAGGGCAAAAAAGCTTAGGGTCAGATAGGCAATATTTGAAAAGAAAAGGAGACATGATTACAAGTATAGCAGAGGTCTTAAAGTCATGAGAAAAATCTGTGAACCACTTTATGCCAACATACTTGAAAATTAAATGAAATATAGGTAATTTCCTAGGCTTCACAATCAAAACAGTATGTATAATATTATCATCATTTCAAAATGGGAGAGCAAGGGAGGGAGAAAGAGGAAACAAAAAGAAAGAGGAGATGGTAGGGGCAGGAGAAGGAGAAAGGAAGACAGAATGGTATGTAAAAATAATTCTGAGTAGTGGAATACAGGTAATTCTGATTTTTTTTTTCCTTTCTGCTTACTTATGTTCTGATTAATTTACTCCCACTCATAATGTGTCAGACAAGGGCAACTCCTATTTATGCAACCATTGTTCACCATTTAGGCCAAGGATTTTGAGAATTTGCATCTGGTCAGGTGGGCCATGGAGGCCCCTGGAAAGAAAAAGGGGTGAGGAGAGAGTCTGAATGCACAGAGATGGGACAGCATTATGGCCCATGGCAGGGCCCTGGGAGGGAGCCCAGAGGCAGAAATGGTTGAGGACTTGAACTCCATCTTCCCATTGTCTTCTCCACTGTATGTCTCTTACAAGGACACTTGTTGATGGATTTTGGGCTTGCCGGGGTAATCCAGGATGATCACACCTCAAGATTTAAATTATGACATCTCTAAACACCCTTTTTCACAAATAAGGAAGAATTTCAGGCTGTTGTGCTGAGGGCATGGACAACCTTTTGGGGGTCCACCATTCATCCCACTGCAGAGACTGAATGACAAACTTAACTACAGAAAAATGAAGCACTTCTAAATAATGAAAGACAGCACAAGCCAAGCTGAAAAGACAAGTGCAAACTGGGAGAAAGTGTGTACCATACCCATCATAGATTGATCTGGGATGAATTGCATAATTACAAACTGGGCATGGAAAAAATCCATTACTTTGCTTTTACTGTTGTGGGCATCCATTTTTATAGCAGGAAAAACATCTCAAATTTGCCAGGTCAGAGTAACTTGGTTACCTGTCAGTCAGTTTTCCTAGGAGACTCCACCTGTTTGGGGGTATCTTTATCTTAGGATTTCTCTTTCCTCCTCCCTGAGTGTAGACAGAAGCATATGCAGTGTGATGTTTTGCATTAATATGGCTGGCTGTGTGCCCAGTATGACCGTGAACTCTGTGGAAGAAAGGATTGTCTTTGATTCAGTTCTGAATCACTAGTGCTTGGGATTTGTCCATCATCCAGAGAATCTTTATTGACTTACATTGATATGAAAGCTTTTAAAATCCCTGGGTGCTTTCGTTTCAGGGGTGTTAAATAAGACCAGGGCCACATTTATCCTATTCCCAGCAGGGCTGTTATGAGGATTAATGTTTGAGCATAGATGATCTTCTGCTACTTTAAAAAGGCATTAAGTTAAAGGTATTATTTTCCAAGGATGTGCTTAGTTTTTATAATTTTATCTCAACCTATTGTCTGAAATATTAGTAATCAGGCTTATGTGATTTCTCATAGAAATCATGACATGCTGAAGTGCACAAAAATTAATCCACCATCAGGGTTCCTTTCTGGATATCATGTCAAGCAATTGGTCTTTCAGAGTTTATCATTTTGTGGGAAGATCCTACATAGTGGCTTGGCCTGTAGGTGGCCCAGGTGGATGCTTTATGGGAGAGCGTCCTGACGTGGTGTGCTATTTCTCTTCCCCTCCCGGTTGCCCAGCGAGATGAAGCAGAAGCTGGCTGAGGAAGGCAGCAAGTGCAGCATCCTCTCAAAGCACCAGAAGTTCGTGGAGCACTGCTGCATGCGCTGCTGCTCGCCCTTCACCTTCCTGGTCAACACCAAGCGCAGATGTGCCGACTGTAAGTTCAATGTCTGCAAGAGCTGCTGCTCCTACCAGAAGCATGAGAAGGTGTGGATCTGCTGTGTCTGCCAGCAAGCCAGGTGAGTGGCCAGGGGGACTCAAGGTGCCTGCTGGTAGCACTCTCTTCCTTTAGCCAGACAGAAGCAGCAGAGGTTGCCTGGTCAGCAGAGTACTTACCGCAGTAGAGATTGCCAGTGTGTAGGACACCATGTGACCTTCACAAAGAGAATGAGGGAGGGCTGTGCTTCTTGTCTTGTCCTTTCATTCATTCATTCTACAGGTGTGTGCTGGATTCTTAGGAATTATGCTGAGTGCAAGAACATGGTGGTGGACCAGGCAGTTTGCTTAGGGGGGTGATGAATGCTTGAGTGTTGATCATGGTATAGACTGATATGGGCCTGACCAGTTCACCTGTTGACTGTAGGGATGCAGAGCAAGGAGCCACTAGCTCTAGGGCTTGGAAAAAGCTTCACAGAAAACAAGAAATAAAGACAGGATGGTAAAACATGAAAAAGAATTACTAACGTAAAAAGGGGTAGGGATGATGGTCTCTATGTGAAGGAAATGGCTAGCATGGAGTCTCACAGAGATAGTGTTTTTATTCTCCCTCAGTGACTGCCAGAGCATTTCTTCGATACACTGAGTATTTGGAAACTAAGAAGTTTGATAAGTTAGGGTCTGGTTTTTGTTCCTTGGAATTTTTAAATTTTTGCTGATCCTAGCATCTGCAGAACACATTTGTATTCATTGCATCTTTCCATAATGCCTTTCACTGTGAGCAAGACAGAGACTGGCTGGTCCCAAGAACACATATAGGAGCTCCTGCCTCCCTTGTCTTTTCCTTCCTTTGTTCCTCCTGCCTTGTTTGCTCACTTATATCCTTTAATTTATCAAGGCCCAGCATTTTCCCATAAAGTTAGTTAATGGAGATGACTGCTGAGCTCCCTTGAGATCCCCAGGGACTCAGTCTCTGAGCTATAAAGAGAAACCAACTGAAGCAGATATGGTCTGTTGTCCAGGATGTGGTGCTGGCCAGGTTCTGCATATGACTTTCAGAGCAGGGAACCTCTTCGAGTCCCCGTATACCAGCTGGGTAAGAGAAGAAGCCCTGTGACAGCAAAGAGAGGGAGGAGACTTTAATTGTAGGTGAACCTACAATTATGGTTGGGAGTGGATGATGCAAACAGATTTGTTCCATGTCTTCCCTTTCTCAGTAAAGGTGGGTTAAGATCAAATGCATGCATATAACAAGTGAGTTGGATGTTGGAGGAGATGATGTGCAGTAGACATTCTAGAAGTTGGAGATCCAGGCTTTTGAGCTGGGTTCTGATCATTGATTTGTGTACTTCCAACCAGTGCATTGTGCATTTTGCTCCAACCATACTCGATCTCACCTATGTGGACCTGAGGAAAGTAGATGGTCAGGTTCATCCTGGGCTGGGGAGTTTTGAAAGACAGGGTTTGGAATAGATGCAAAGGTAGTAGAGTTTCAGATATTTAAAATGTAGACATTAGAATGATAGACTAATCTGGATAGAGAAGGAAGGAAGGACAAAAAGGAGATGTAAATAGTTGGAAGTAAATGAAGATGTCATTCAGCTGGAAGTACCTGGTAAAGTTAAAGAACTGTCACCACGGGGGTACTTAGCAGAGAAAATTTGTATAGGAGAAAAGATGTTTGAAGTAGGGGTTTCCGAAGCAGATCCATTGGATGGTGAATGTGAGTGTAGAAGGCTGAGGTCTAGCTGAAGAAGGCATGAGACGGAAAGGCAAATGCACATGGATTCTGAAGGGACCAGGTTGATGGCAGAAGTATGGAGGTGGAGACTAACCCATGGGTGACACAATTTTCTTGAGTAAGGAGAACTAGCAGGCCAGGAGGTGACAGAAATAAGGAATGGAAGAGCATAGTGTGGCTGAATGTCACGATTGTGCACCCAGCAAGCTGGGTGGGTCTTACACAGCATTGGACTCAAACATCTGCCATGGCACCACCGTCTTGCACCCATATTAGTGACCAGCCTAATCCATAGTGAATGCCTCAAGGACAGGGACCCTCCCTGTCTTCAATTCCAGTTGCAGCACAAGAGCCTACAAAAGGCACACAAATCTTTGTGAGTTGAGTAACAGAACAGGACAATGTTCCAAAGCAGCCAAATGCATGGTACAAAAGAGGCTTCGGAAATTTTAAAGAGAAAAGGATCCAGAGAGTATAGGGTGTTAATGAGGTTTCCTGGAAGATGAGAGGACCCCAGATGGAACTCATGTTGGGAAGAGAAATCACAGGGCATTCTTGGAAAAGGTATGCCAAAAGCAAAAAAGATCCCCCAGGGTGTGCAGAGGGCCTGGAACAGACCATTCTTTGTGGTAGCATGTAGAATTAGGAAAGTTTAGGTAAAGAATTTGGGTTTTATCCTCATGGGGTTATGACATCATTGAAATTTCAAACCCTAGCAGTTATTAAAATATGCTATTCTTTACCATCAATGTATTCACCCCCACACAGAAGGAAATACTAGTACTTGCATGATCTTGTTTCTTTCAGTTTTTCTCTATTCCTCTTCTCAGTGGATCAGAAAAATTCTCCAAATCTACTAAACAGTTAATAGCCATACGACATGCAGTCACAGCCTTTTGACCCCACATACCCTGAGTTGTGTGTCTGGGTCTATTATCAGTTACAACTAAATCATATGTTGCTTTCATCAAACAGCAGTGTATTAAGTGAGCACTACACTACCTTGAGATCATATCACTTATACATGGAAGAACCTTGCTCAAAAGCCAGTCTTCTGGTAAAATACTGTGCTATTTCACTTATATTAGATTGTCTCAAGCAATAGTCAGATATCGAAAGGGCAATAAATGGTTTGTAAGGCTATATTTTAAATTTCTATTTCACATTGCTAACCACTTAATGAGGAGGCAGTTGGCTTAGGTAAACCCATTAAACTAAATGTTGCATCATTTCCATGTCAACATTGCATGACAACTCCCTGAGCCTTGGAAGGGCATCAGAAAATAAAGAACCATTCATAGAAGGATACCTTGAAAGATATCCGAAAAACTAATCAACCTTTGTTTATTAGTTTTTAAAGAAAGAGGAGGATTACTTAGAAGTCATCTACATTCTGTGTGTCTGGAACAGATAGAGCACATCACACTTGTTTAATCAAAGTTGGCAGAAGGAGAATACTGAGGAAAAGTTGGAAATTTTGCTGGTTCATCATGTCATGTGGAGACATTTCTGGGAGTCTTAGGATTGTAATATTGATGGAAAAGTGAAGCTCATTCTCTATTTTACTCCAGTTCAATATGGGAACCTATCTAGGGAAAAATCAGCAGTGTGGCAGGTTTTTCTTCTAGAAATTTCTCTAAGGCCCAATTTGGTAAAGAAGTATGTCTGTGGCCAAAGCACCTCAGTTATATGACCTGTAGGCTGACAGTCTTTCATATTTTGAAGGATGCCTCAGAAGCTTTATTTTACTTATGTGGTCAGGCTGTATAACTCAGCACTACGTAACAGCCACAGCCAAATTCATCATGTGAAGCATTTAAGGACTACTTTGATTTGAATCATGTATGAAAAATTTCTGATTAATAACAGCTTGTAAAGCCTGTCCAGTTTCTTGAAACAGAAAAAAATAGTTTAAAACAGATTGTTTAGACTTTAAATACAGATTTTACTTGGCAAAAGCTGGTGCCACACTGGAGGATGGCATTGTGGGCACTATGGTGCCATCCACATTGTTCATCAGTTTCTCTGCTCCTGGTGCAAACTGAGATTCACCTCTTGGTTTAGAAGTGATTTATTTTATTGTGGATATTTGTCCAGCAGATTCATATTCAAGCAGTTGGATTTAAAACCACTGTATAAAAAAAAATAAATAAATAAAACCACTGTATACATGAGAATCTATGAAGAATACATTGTGTGTGTGTGTGTGTGTGTGTGTGTGTGTGTGTGTGTGTGAAATCTCAGTGAAATGCTTGATAGCAGCTCTATGAAGTTGCAGAAGTAACGACTTTTGTGAGGCCACATTCAGACCCATATTTCACTGTCCACTGGCCACAATGTACTTTTTCTTTCCTACATAAATTAGTCGCATTTTTGCTGCATTGATTTAGTTTCAAGCTGCTTGTCCAGAGGCAACCATATGCATATAGAGCCATGAATAATTATAAGAATTCTTGTCCACAAAAAATTAAGGAGCTAGGAGTTGAGTGAGGGTAGACATTCATGCAAAAATATTAACAAATTGCATCAGAAATAAATGACTTTATCAGGCACCTGGGCCTGTCTATGGTGTAGTTCTAAATGAGCAACTTGGGTTAGAAATGTAGGGTTCATCAGGAAAGACCCAGATAGTGTCTAATCTCTGTAAAACTGGTAGAATTTGTAAATTCAGATTTCTTCTCTTTTGTTTCATGTCCTAGTCTTCTGTTTGGCTATTTATTACAATAAAAGTATTTTAATTTTAAGTGAAAACTCCCTTTTAATGGTCATTGCTATAATTATGATCAGCGGGTTAGTTCATCATCCATTCTTTTGCTTCATATGTTTTCCATTAGGCTATTTTTGTGAGGCACCTGGGTGGCTCAATCGGTTAAGCATCTGACTCTTGGTTTTGGCTCAGGTCATGATCTCAGGATGGTGAAATCAAGCACCATGTGGGGCTCTGGCACTCAGCATGAAGTCTACTTGGCCCTCTCCCTCCCCCTCTGCTCCTTTCCTTCTGTCCCTCCCCCCTGTGTGTGCACACACGCTCGTACACACGCTCTTTCAGATAAATAAATAATAATGTATTTTTAAAAAGCAATTTTTGTTGTCATTTTAGAATTTTTAACTTTAACTTTGGAAAATAAATATTAGATGAATTTATTAGAAAATGAATGATGGATTCTTTATTTTGAAGGTTATAAAGCCAATGGGATACTACTGAATCATTCCCTTTGTCATATATATATGAATTTATCTTTCAACAATTTATTGTATAGATTTGTTCAAACATCATAAATAAGGATGTATAGTAGTTGCATTTAAGATATTCTGCAGGAGATAAAACTTTGAGAGTGAGCCCAGACCTTGCTCAGCCATTGTCATTGGGGGTTGAATTGGTTCCAGAATAATGCTCTTATTATTCTTGAGAACAAATGGTCTTCCTAGTTCTCTGCTTCATTATAAAAATTGTTCTCTCTGATTTTTTAAAAGATTTTATATTTATTCATGAGAGAAATATATAGAGAGAGGCAGAGACATAGGGAGAGGGAGAAGCAGGCTCCTCAAAGGGAGCCCGATGTGGGACTGGAGCCCAATGTGGGACTCCATCCTGGGACTGGGATCACACCCTGAGCAGAAGATGGACGCTTGACTGCTGAGCCACTCAGGTGTCCCTGTCCTCTCTGATTTTTGTCACTATGTGCTGTTATCTTTAACATAGACCGATTTGGGAGATTGTTGTCAGAGAATGTGAAAAAAAAAAATTATCCTTGGAATTGAAATCAAAACACATCTTCTCATTATACCTGTGTCATTTGCTTTGTTTTTTTTTTCTGAGACAACTTTAGGCTTCATTTCTTTTAACTTGGAGTTGAATATCCTTTACTTGTATTCAATCACTTATTCCTTGATTATTCACATGGTCTACATGATCATAAACTAGCATTCTACCCTTTTGGTATAAACTCCACAGTATGTTTTAGAGATACACCAGTGGATTCGCAATATCCCTAAAGAAGATACAGTATTAAAAAATCATCACTATGGAATAAGGCCGTTCACAGGTGAGCAAATATATGTGAAGATACTGAACCTCACTAGAAAGCAAGGCAACAGAGATATATGCTTCAAGTAGTTTTGTTTTTCTCATCAAATTAGTGATTTTTTCATCATTCTGCTCAGTGTTGACAAGGGTAGATTGAAATCATCCACTGCTGGTGGGATCGAAATAGGCATAACCTTTTACCAACATGTATCAAGGGCCTATAGCATGTCCAAGCCCCTGAACCCAGTAATTTCATTTTTGAAAACCTATACCTGAAGAGAAGATGGAAGATTTTTTAATATTATGTAAAAACGAGATGTATGGAATTATTATGTTTTTTAAAGGTTTTATTTATTTACCCATGAGAGACACAGAGAGAGAGAGGCAGAGACACAGGCAGAGGGAGAAACAGGCTCCATGCAGGGACCCTGACGTGGGACTCGATCCTGGGTCTCCAGGATCATGCCCCAGACTGAAGGTGGCACCAAATTGCTGAGCCACCCGAGCTGCCCTGGAATTATTTTTAATACAAAAACAGAAGTAATCTAAATGTCCAACAGTAAAACAGTGGAAATAAATTGGGGCATATTCAACTTGATGGAATATGATAAGGCCTTTAAGGAGGAGATGAGCACTGGATGTTTACTGTATGTTGGCATGTTGAATTTAAATAAAATTTTAAAAAATAAAATAGCATATGTATTATATTAGCATGGGTAAATTCTTCCATTAAAATGTTAGATTAATAGGACGCCTGGGTGGCTCAGAGGTTGAGCTTATGCCTTTGACTTAGGGCGTGATCCTGGGGTCCCAGGATCAAGTCCCATATCAGGCTTCCTGCATAGAGCCTGCTTCTCCCTCTGCCTATGTCTCTGCCTGTTTCTCTCTCTGTGTGTCTCTCATACATAAATAAATAAAACTTTAAAAATAAATAAATAATAAATACATAAATAAATAAATACAATGTTAGATTAAAAACAATAGTGCTGGGATCCCTGGGTGGCTCATCGGTTTGGCGCCTGCCTTTGGTCCAGGGCGCGATCCTGGAGTCCAGGGATCGAGTCCCGAGTCGGACTCCCGTCATGGAGCCTGCTTCTCCCTCTGCCTGTGTCTCTGCCTCTCTCTCTCTCTATGTCTATCATGAATAAATAAATAAAATCTTAAAAAAAAACAATAGTGCTACAATGTACATGTAATATAATTGTTATATAATAAAATAAATAGAATAAAGACTGAAAGGCAGTTTACACTCATCAATGCTGTTAACATTAACATTGGGAGATAACATATGGATAATTTTTCTTTTACCTCTGTTTTCCATTTAGGTTTCAAATTTACCACATTTTACACATATGCTTCTATAACCAGGTATACATAAAACAAACATAAAGAAATCTAGGATGTGCTCCTTTCTCTCCTTCCCATTCCAAATACTACCCTCATCACCCCATTGTTGTTCTTCCTCCAGCAGCCCCCCTGCATTACACCACAGAGCTAAAACCACCCAGGTTCCCAGGGAAAATGGAACCATCAAAGGGGACTTGTATTTTGAAGTTCCAAATAATGGGCACTTAAGATTGTAGATATCAGGGATCCCTCGGTGGCGCAGCGGTTTAGTGCCTGCCTTTGGCCCAGGGCGCGATCCTGGAGACCCGGGATCGAATCCCACGTCGGGCTCCCGGTGCATGGAGCCTGCTTCTCCCTCTGCCTGTGTCTCTGCCTCTCTCTCTCTCTCTCTTTCTGTGACTATCATAAATAAATTAAAAAAATTAAAAAAAAAAAAGATTGTAGATATCAGCCTGTCAATAATAGATCTCCATAGAGACCATGACTGCAGCACCCAGTCTGATCGTTGTCAGAGTGACCTGAATCATGAAGCAGTTGGGAATTTTGAGAAATGTAAATTGCCCCCAGTGAAAGCTAAACATCTATTTTCTGGTCTCCGATTTTTTTACTATCAATAGATTAAATAGCAAATATATCAGGAGTACCTGTTATGGGCATGGGATTGAATTTGCCTTTTCAGATGAGTTATTTCATGTAACCCTTTCGAGAACTCTGTGAGAGGGCAAGATTAGCCCCAGTTTAGAGGCAGGGAGGTCTGAAACTTGGAATGACCAACTGGCTAGCCAAGATCACTTAGTTGGCCCCAAGTTCAGGACTCTCTTTACAGGCTCCCCCAGGAACACAACCTGAGCCCTTGGGCCCCATTCCTTCAGCTTCCCAGCAGGCCTGCTTGCTCAGCCAGCTACTGGGACCCTACTTTTAAGTCTGTGGAAGCCCCAGACAGTCTGTGCTCCAGTGTTAAAGGGGTAGTGTAGATTTCTGTTCCTCTTGAAGGCACTGTGTGTCTATAGGCAGTTAACTGGGCACTCACACTTCCTGTGCAGCCATAGCAATGAGGACAGCCTAAGACACGGGAGTGAATATCAGGGAGGAAGAGTAAGGTACCACATGATATTCCCTTCCCTTTGGTACTCTGAGCTCCTCACGGCCCTCTTAGCTGAGGCCTTTCACTCTCACATGTATCCGGTCTGAACCACCAGGGTTGAGTGGGTACTATATCCACTGAATGACTGATTCTCTAAAAGCCTACCTTTTAAGGGAAAATACAGACTATGACATTGTGTGACACTGAGCATTAAGAGCATGAACTAAATCTTTGAGATATTTTGGTAAACCATTGGCCTCTCAGCACATCTTTTAATAGGTTTAAAAAAGAGAAGAAAGATTTACTTCGACAAACAAAGCTTAGTAGGCTTTTGATTAAATCTGTAGTGTTCACAATGAGCATTTAGGATACATTTTTCGGCTGATAACCATGGTTTTTTACTAACATGTTTGTTTAGATAAGGAGCTGTGACAGCTAATTTTATGTGTCAGCATGGCTAGGCCATGCTCCCCAGGTATTTGGTCAAACAGTAGTCTAGATGTTGCTGTGAAGATATTTTTTAGATCATATTAACTTTTAAATCATTAGATTCTTAGTAAAGCAGATTGCCCTCTATAATGTGTGAGCCCTGTCCAATCAGTTGAAGGCCTTTGAGAAGAAAAGACTGAGGCTGACAGCCTTTAGACAAGCTGCAACAGCCACTCTTCTCTGGGTCTCCAGCCTGCTGGTCTACCCTGCCAAAGATTTTGACTTGCCAGCATCCAGAGTTCTATGATCCAACTTCTTAAAATAAATATCTCCCTCAAGAGATGATGATGAAGATGATAGATGATAGATAGATAGATAGATAGATAGATAGATAGATAGATAGATCTCCTATTGGTTCATTTTTTTCCTGAAGGAATGAGAACTAATACAGGGACTTTCAAGGAATGTAGGACAAGGGGAGATGGGAGATAGACAGAGAGAAGTGAAATGGGAGACCCTACTGTATATTCTCCTGCTTGGCCCCAGAGAGAGGAAGCTACAGGCAGAAACAAAGAAGCTGTTTTCACCGTGGAACATGGGACCCAACAGTGTTACTCTGCAGCCTAGAGGACAGTGTATGATATAGACCTGGGGAGGGAGACATTCCCATTTGAGAACAGAAGCTCAAACATAGGGAGGATTACTGGCCCTAGTAGCACTGAGGGAAGCTGGACAGTGATTTGGCATTTGCAAAGGAGAGAAGGGCCTGGTGGTAGAGAATCCTAAATCCAGTGGTTTCTCTACAACTGGACATTAGCAGGGATTAGAAAAGGGAAGCACCACCAGTGACTTCCCGGGAGACTTCCTAGGACTCCAAAAAAGACCCAGGAGACACACTGTAGGTGGAGACTGATGTCCTTCCTGCTTTGTTCAGGAGGAGACACAGAACCCAGAACATCAGAATTGTAAATAAGATTACCACATATGTGTATCTTCCCTTAGGTGGGGAGCTTGGGGAAATTTGAGTTGCAGCAGTAATGCAGGCATTGATTTAGGCAAAGCAGGAAAAAAAGAAAACTTGGGATATGAAAAAGTGGAAGATGAACCACCTCAGTCAATAAATGGGCCCATGACCCTAAAAATGCCAATCTGATCCTCTCTGGAAATTTGAATCTTGGGTACAGCAACACATCAACTGAGGCAATTAGAGCTGAGTCATCCCAAGATAGGTGACAAAATGATGACGGGTGTTGATGTTCCCATTACTGAGATCTCTGATGCTGCTGCCTCAGGTCTTAGATATTCAACTTTTCCCTCAATTCTTTAAGCCATCAGACCTTTTCATTAAGTTACCTTTTCAAAGAAGTCATCCAGATTTCATTCTTGCTGTTTAAAACAGAACCTAGGGGCACCCTGGGTGGCTCAGCGGTTTAGCGCCACCATTGGTCCAGGGCGTGATCCTGGAGACCCAGGATCGAGTCCCAAATTAGGCTCCCTGCATGGAGTCTGCTTCTCCCTCTGCCTGTGTCTATGACTCTCTGTGTCTCTCATGAATAAATAAATAAAATATCTACAAAAAAATAAATAAAACAGAACTTAAAGAACTGTAACTGGTACGTAGACATAATACAATCAGAGCTGCAAGATAGAAATTTTAGGCCAAGGAGAAGAGGCATGTGACCATCCTGACATGGGACTGAGAAGGGGATATTTTTGTTTTTTGCGTGTTTTCTAATCTTCCACACTTAAATGTGTTGTCTTGAAACTGGCATGTCTAGCCAATAATTCAGTGTGACCTGCAAGAAAAAGAGTTCACAAATTTCTAATTGTCTAAAATCCCTGTTGCATAACAAACAGAAAGGGTTTCAGCTATACATTAATTCAATATGTACTAGGAAGAGAAGAGCTGGTCTATGAGAATAGAGGAAGATGTGAGGGTGTAAGTGATGTTTGTGTATAGGCCAGGAGTGCCACAAACATGTCCTTGTACCTAACGGCTGAGCATTATCCCCTTTTGTAGGTCAGGTGATTTCTGCTTCTTTAGTTTCAATGAAATTGAAGGAGGACCTAAATGACCACTAAAAATAATATTGAATCCTATATTGCCATGTGATTTCAGGCATATAACTCAGATGGAGTTCAAAGTTGAAGGACATTACTATTTAAAAAAAACTGCTTCTGTTCCCATCTATAGTAAAAAAATTCCTCAGAGTTTAGTTTTTAATAAGAACACATAAAATGAGTGCTAAACACAATCTCATTCAAATAATAAATATCCATCTGTGCATAAAGGAACCAATAAAAATGCCACCTCACTACAAGACACATTTTCAATAAGTAAATGTATGTTTATGTTTCTTTACTATTTATCAGAATTTGAATATATGTATGAGGGGTTTTTTTTGTATTCCAATAGAACTTTATGAGCACTGAAGGTTGAATTTCATGCAGTTTTCATATGCTATGAGATATTGTATATTTATGTTCTTGACTAATTGTATCTTAATAATCAGAATTGATAACTAAACCCAAGATAAATATTTTGACACTTTGAGCTTCAAGGCTCAAAAGTTAATTAAATTCAATTTATTGCACATATTTCTGTGACAAAGAATGATATCAGGGTGATAAATAATACATAAACATAAAAATATGTGACATTAAAGTGAAATTCTGAAAGGGAAGTAGAGTGGGATAGAAATATCTAGTCAAAGAGAGAAATGAAAAATGTTAATATTCTGGCTGTTAAAGAAGTCAGCAGGCAATGGCCCACAGACCAAATCTGGCCTGTTACCTGTTTTTATAACAAGTTTTGCCGGAACACAGCCATGTTTATGTACATGACCATGGCTTATTCAACTAAAAGAACAGATGTGAATGGTTACAGTGGAGACCATGTAGTTCACAGATACAAAAATATTTATCATCTGGCCACTTACAGAAAAAGTTTGCTAACCCCCAGCTTAGACCAATCATGGCCCATCACCTGGATCAACACATGCCCATCCCAAACATGCTGGGACACTCTTGTAGGATGTTTGCCAGGATGAAGCAGGGTGGATTTGATGACAACCATTAGTGTCTGCTATGTTGTACAGTTTGAAATATCTGGGGATTTCTGTTCATTGACTGCAGACCTATGGGTTATGGAACCCCAAGGAGAGAGCCACTTTCTGGCCTTGGCAACAGTGAGGAAGCTTAACAAATCGTTGGTCTTTTGGCAGCATTTTCTCCTAACAGTGACTGGTCTAGCAGGTGTCATCATCATGAACTTGCCTATTGACATGGTAGAGGGAAAATGCCAAATTTTCGCCATTTTAGACTCTGGTATTTAAATTTTTGCACTCAGTCTTGAGGCCAGTAGGCATTCCCCCAGCCCCACCTTTATTAGCCTATAATTAGCCAAATGCATATCCACCAACCATCAAGCCCCTAATTGATGATACATTAAGTTAAGAGAGAAAATCATTAGAAGATAGTCTTTAAAATTGAGCAAGTAATTGAACAGTTTGTCATCGTTTGAGGAAAAAAAAGAGACAAAAATATAAAAAGCACCTATGCCCTAGATACTTGATGACGTTCTGGAGATAGAAGAGGCCCATCTCTCTGGTTTGCCTCCCATTAACAGCCATACTGTACTGGACATGAAGAGGCCTTATGAAAGATGGTCCCTATAGTAACAATGCTTATAATAATGCTTAATTGTTACAATTATTGTAACAATGCCCTCCCTAACACTTCACTGTTTTCAAATGTCTTCCTTAAGGAGTACATCCAGGGCTAAGAGACCTTGCTAAAATGCCTTTTGCCAAAAGAAAGAGCTCCTTCACCTAGGCAAGAGGTGTCAGCTGGAAACCCCAGAATAGATTCCACTTTTAACATTAGCTGGAGGTTCTCTCTAACTTGGTAAATAGAAACCAGAGAATTAATTGGGAATGACTGAAGCCATGCCATGGACTCAACCGTATATGATTATGAACATTCACATAAACATCATCGTAATTCAACAAATATAGAACACCGCACTGGCACACCTCAGAGATACTATGGGTTTGGTTCCAGATGACTGCAATGAAGGAAATCTCACAATAAGGTGAGTCAAATGAATTTTTTCATTTCCCAGGTCATATGAAAGTTATGTTTCCACTGTACTGTCATCTGTTGTGTGAAGTGGCATTATGTCCAAAATTACAATGTGCATATCTTTATTACAAATATTTATTGCCAAAAAATGTTAATCGTGTGAGTTTACAGTGAGTCATCATCACTGACTGCAGATCACTACAAATGTACTAATACTGAAGAAGTTTGAAATATTGTGAGACTAACCAACATGTGACACAGAGACACAAAGTGAGCAGATGTTGTTGGAAAAATGTGCCAAGAGACTTACTCGACACAGGGTTGCCACAGATCTTCAATTTAAAAAAAAAAAAACATGTTTGCTCAGTGCAATAAAGTGCAGCATGACAAAGTAAGATATGCTTGCACATCTGGGTTCTGATGTCAATGTCAAATCCCTCCCTGCTAAAGAATTGAGAGTCTGACCAGTAGTTATGAGAGACAGCCCTGTCCCTGTCCCCATCCCCATTCATCTTCTTGGTTCTTGGTCTAGCAGTCATGCTTTCTCTCTGACTCTTCCCAGTTGGCTCAAGCATGAGTGTCTCATTAATCTAGGGCTTTTACAAAAACTGTGAAGGTGCAGTCTTTCTGCAGTTGGTCAGATTTCCTAGTTTAGAAATAGTGTCATTGGCAGGAGTGATTCCAAAGGTCCAGACACCTCTGCTCCTAACTGGCCCCTGCTCAGGTCCATAAATCCTTGAGCTTACCCACATTCCCTATAACTTGAGCTCATTTAGGTCCCCAAAACACCTTCTTGTGCTCTGCGCCTTATCCATGAGCACTTTTCAGCAACACCAGAGCTTTCAGCTTGGGCTTTTTGTTTAGGGACATGAACAGTTTCTAGAGCAAGTGAAACTAAGAATGAATTGTCTTATATCAGTTGATCCTGGCCAAAATATGCAGGACAATCTTTTTTTTCCTGTCTATAAATGAGATTGAGGCCAAGAGGCTTAAGGGATTCACCTAAGTTTACACACTTGTTGGATGGTAGATGAAGACTCAGCAGCCGCTGTTAAGACACAAGAAGCTGGGAACCAGCACAGGGATCAGCTCCTAGCACATAATAGGCTACCAGTTGTTGGTGGTTGAAATTGTGAAAGAATAGAGAAACCCAGGCCTGAACTCCAGCATCCCTCAACCAATACTCTGCCAAGCTGTGTGATGAGAAATAGCCGTACCCGTCACAGATCAGTTTTCTTCAGAAGAATCATATCACTGAGAATGAGACAATGAAGGATTAACTGTAGTTACTGATGCAGTTACTGGAGATGCCTTTGAACAATCTTGGGAATCAAGATAGGCTAGGAGAAGCTAGCTAACTTTGAGAATTTTCATTCCAGAAACATTCATTCCAAATACACTTAATAATGTCCATTACTGCTGCCAAATACTGTGTTTTACCATGTGATTTAACAATAAATAATACACAGTTCTTGACACATGGAGCTCATAGTTGAGAAACTGGAGTGTGTTGGTGGGGTAACCAAAACTTACAAGCATGTTTTTACAATGTAATTAATTGTTGTAAGTGCTAGAATTCACATTAAAAAGTTGTGATTGGAGAAAGAAACGACCATCAGGGTATTATGCTGAGTGAAATAAGTCAATTGGAGAAGGACAAACATTATATGGTCTCATTCATTTGGGAAATATAAATAATAGTGAAAGGGAATAGAAGGGAAGGGAGAAGAAATGGGTAGGAAATATCAGAAAGGGAGACAGAACATGAAGACTCCTAACTCTGGGAAACGAACTAGGGGTGGTGGAAGAGGAGGAGGGCGGGGGGTGGGGGTAAATGGGTGACGGGCACTAAGGGGGGCACTTGATGGGATGAGCACTGGGTGTTATTCTGTATGTTGGTAAATTGAACACCAATAAAAAATAAATTTATTATTAAAAATAAATGAATAAATAAATAAATAGAAAAAAAAAAAAGAAAAGAAACCACCATCAATTCTGGCTTGAGAAATCTGAGAAAGCTCTACAGAGGTCAGGATCCTTAAGAAGCATCTTGGAAAATAAGGAGACCACCAAAAAGACTGGGTGGTGAGCAGGGGAGGATATTGTAAATCAGAGTGGACCCTATCTTTTAGCATAAAGGGAATTACCAAAAAGCAAAACTATCTACAGATCACTTCTTCCAAATTTTATTTTTATTAGAGAAATTAAGCAAAATAGAGCATTATCTGGAACTGTATTGAGCATTCTTTTGTTATTGTCCCCTAAAAACCTAAAGGTTTTTCTTTTCTTTTCCTTTTCTTATTTTGGGGGGAGAGGGCTGGTGTTGAAGGTTGACATTTCAGAGATACCATCACAGGTGTGATAGGCACTATCTGGCTGTGGTGCTTTGGCACCAGATGCATCTTGAGCATGGCATGTTGGCACAGAGGTATGCTACGGGCCAGAGAAACAAAACATAAAGCTGTGGCTTGGGTGGAGAGTAGCTGAATGGATGATGAAGAACATGGCAATGTGCTGGGGACTAGAAGATGAGGGACAATGTATAGCAAGGTTAGGATGTTAAGTACTCTGCAAACAAATACCACCAGCCACCACTCCCACCTGCTCTTTCGCCAGCCCTATTGAGTGTGAGAAGGCTAGAAGCAAGCATATTTTCTTGGGCACTCGTTTTCCAGACATGGGGCGTCAGGGGCAGGGTAGGGCCCCTTCATCTTTCCATACTCTGCCCTGGCTGTGCACTGTGTGCTCTACAACCTTGTCCTCATCCTCATGCAGAGCAGGAGTGGGCAGTGGGACAGCCCTGGCCTCAATGCTGGGAGGGAGAAGCCCCTTAGGAAAGGCTTGCTCGGGGTAGGTGCCTGGGTGACAAGTGTGATTAGATTGATCAGCAGTAAGAATTTTGTTTTCTCTGGTCTTAAACTAGGTTTTGGACCCTCCCTTAAGCCAGTAAGACTGTAGTTGTTCATTGGTGCTCTGGGTGGGCTGCGACCAGAGCTTGAAACTCCTTGAGATGTTGAGAAAACCACAGGTGGTTCAGCATAACTAGTGTGCAGAGTGCCTCTGGGATGTCTGGGTAGGAGGCAGAAAGCCAGGGCATAGGTAGCCTCTGGCTCTTTAGAGAACATCTGTGGTTCTGTGGACATCAGCAGCAGTGCTTCCAGAACTACGCATGGCCGTTCTTTCTGTCTCTGGGATATAACTCCACATGAATATGGTTGAGGCAGTGGACACTTCCCTTGCCACCCCCATATATATCTTGTGATTCAGCTCCCTCCTGACACTGTTCCTACTACAATTAACAGTTTCACTATCATTTTTCCTGGTAGAGAAGATAGAACTCGTGGGCTCAGTTTTCAGCTCAGTGCCTGTTGACATAAGACCTTCAGCTTCAAGCTAGAGGCCTTCTCCCTCCTTCCTGACCCCCTCCAACACAACAAGAACCTTCCTTGTTGTCTGACTCGTGAATCTTCCTCCGGGTTCTCTGAGCTCATGTTTTCTCTGCTGGAAGAATATGACCATTCTCCCAGATGCCATAGGGGAAGCTTTATTTAGGGAGAATTTTATATAACAACCACTTACATAACGCTGTGTGCTAGGCATGCTCTAGAAGTATTACAAATATTAACTCTTTTAATATTCGTAATGGTATATGAAGTAGGTACTGTCATTTGTCCCACTTTATGTACCAGGAAATGTAAGCATGAAGAAGTTAGATGACTTCGGTTGAATAGATTGGATTTTATTAAACAGCTTTGGTTCAATAGATGATATTGGATTGGCTGAAAAACCATAGCACATCATAAATCCAGCAGGTTGGGTACCTTACTGATATGAGTCAGTCTGTGCCATGTTGGAAATAGCACAGATGCTAGAATTACATATCTGAGTTCAAATCCACCACTCACTGCCAAGGGAAAAGGATAATAGCACCTTACCTTTGGAGTTGTGAGAATTTAATTGAAGGAACCTTCTTTAGTGCCTGACATTTGGGTGTTTAGTGAATGTCAGTTACTATTATTATGACTGCTGTTGTTGATGTCATGATCATAGCCTGGCTGGCTTTTCTAAGGACCCTAAGGAACAGCTCCCTTAGCAATGGTGGAGCACACTGTTATTGACTTCCCCAACCTCCCACTCCCGACCCTCTTCTTCTCTCCTGCCCCACCTCATACACCAGCCTCTTTATCTACTGGATTCTAGTGGCTCGGCTCTGGATGCACGGGAAGAGTCTCAATTAAGATTTCCAAGAAGCCTAAACAAAGACCTATGGCAAAGGCTGCCTTGAGCCAGTGTGTTCTTCACATTTCCCTCAACTGACTCATCCCCACAGGCTTATTACTGAGATTGTATTTTGGGGTTAAGGCAACTGATCTCTCAAAATGACTTTCACAAAAGATAATTGAAAACTCTCTTTTCTAACACAGCAGAGCTCCTGAGTGGAATGGAACAGCCATGAGCAGCTGTAAGTGTTAGCTTAGGCAGGTTATATCTGCCATTGGCTAATTAGAAAGGAGAAGGTTGCTGACCCAGCACAGGTACCAAGTGCCTTGGTGGTCCTAGTGTGTCCTGCTCAGGGACACCAATGACCACTCTCAGACCATCCATAATTCATTCTTTCTCTAACACAGTGCACAGTGGTGCACACATAGGGTGATGGAACCTAAGTTATATCAAAAAGGTGATGATCCTCTACACTGGAAATGTCCATTAATAGGAAGCCCAGCTCTCTGTGTGTGTGTGTGTCTCTCATGAATAAAATAAAATCTTTATTAAAAAAAAGGGAAACCCAGATTTTTCATCTCTTGGCAGCACCTCCCAGAGGAAGGGATTTGTTTGGCAATCTCTCAAAGTACTCTTCAACCCTACATTCATTCATGTGGTCTGCATCAGACAGATCTGGCTTTGAATCCTGGATCAGCCATGTTTTTGCCATGTGACTCTGGGCAAGTTATACAGTCCTTTTGAATTTGGAAGTTATGAGAGTTTCCTCAAAAACTACTATAACCTAAACATAAATCACTTAGCAACACTTTAGCTACAATAAAAAGTATTCTTATTATGTTGTTTTCATTTTGAGCTTGTTAAATAGCTATTTCCTTTACTTTATAAAATATTAAACACAGTATAATTGCTTATGAACATCAAGGCACAGCAAAAATAATTGTTTTAATATTATTAAATTTAATTTAATTCTTATAGTTTCTTTCCCAGCATTGACCAAGGCAGTTAAAGATATTACCACTCAACAAATAAGGACACTTGTCCACTTGTCCACTTGTCTTTCTGAAAGATTTCATAGGATCATGCAGTGAATGTTCCAGGTTATTGACTCAAATCATTTAATTTTAGTGCCCCTAGGGGGATCCCTGGGTGGCGCAGCGGTTTAGCGCCTGCCTTTGGCCCAGGGCATGATCCTGGAGACCCGGGATCGAGTCCCACGTCGGGCTCCCGGTGCATGGAGCCTGCTTCTCCCTCTGCCTGTGTCTCTGCCTCTCTCTCTCTCTCTGTGACTATCATAAATAAATAAAAATTAAAAAACAAAATTAAAAAAAAATTTTAGTGCCCCTAGGAACTAAAAAAAATGTGCACAACTTTCATATAAACATCAGGTAAAAACTATTTTACTGTATACATTTCATTTTTTTATGCTCAAATAAAATGTGTAATCATCAGGCTAAGTTATACAGCTGATGATTTTTAGCTTGGCAATATGGATGTCATCTTTAATAGCCAATGTTTCTTAATTTACTATGTAATAATAAAGTTATACAAAGAGAACTAAAAATTATTTGGCACATAATTATGGATTCATCACCTAAATTTTGAACTAAAATATTACGTAGCCTAATGGAAGCCTCTGAGTATCCCCCCTTAATTATATCTTCCTCCCTTACAAATATTTTTTAAAATATTTGTTTATTTGAGAGAGAGAGAGAATGAGTGAGAAGGGCAGAGAGAGAGAAAGAGAGAGAGAGAATCTCAAGCAAACTCCATATAATGCAGAGCTTGACCCAGGGCTCAATCTTACAACCCTGAGATCATGACCTGAGCCAAAATCAAGAGTCAGACACTTAACTGATTGAACCACCCAGGTGCCCCCATTGTTCAACTTTATTATATCTACTCGTGTTACATGTATGGTTCATTTATATGGTAGAGATAGTGTTCATCAAATATCTTATATGCTCCCTATATTTTCCAGCCTCCTTTGCAGGTAGACCAGAGACACACAATTGATTTTGGACAAGCGACTCTGATCAGAAGTGTCACGTATCATGCTCAAGTCAAGACAGTTAACTAGAGGACCTTCCCTCTTCCCCTTCAATGGTGACCTTAAAGGCCTTATGTTCAAGTTGTGCAGCTATAAGATGGTGAAGTCTTTGCCTGGGTCTCTAAGTGATTGTATGGAACAGAGCCTCCTGCCAAGCCATACTGAACATGTAATATGTGCAAAAACAAAAACAAAAACAAAAATACCCTTGTAGTCTTAAGCCAACTAAAATTTGGAAGTTAGTATATCAAAGTCTATTCTGTCCTGAACAATACAGCCACTTGTACTGCATATGGTACTCCTTTGTACAACTGCACCACAATCCCTGTTCTCCTGTTAAAGGATATTTAAATTGTTTCTCATTTTTAACTGTTATAAAACAATGCTACCAGGACATTCTTACACATTTATATACATGCACAAGAGTTTTTCTAGGATACATAGCTAGAATTGATTTTTAAGTTGTAGGGTATATACATATTCCACTTTACTAGCTGTATCACAAATGTTCTCCATCAGAATTACAACAGTCTATATTCCCATAATTGGTATAATAAAATCCCTGTCACATCCTCACAGTTGGTATCAAAATGTATTTTTAGTTCTTGCAAATCTGATAGGTATAAAATGATGCTTTTAATTGTATTTTAATTATATTTTTAATTTACATAATATAAGTTAAGGTTTAATTGCATTTTATTTTACTAGTGAACTTATACATCTTTATATGTTTCCCAGTCATTTATATTTCCTCTTTGATGAATTGCCAATTTGTAACTTTTACTGATTTTCATATTTATTTTCTTCTTTTTCTTAAAAACAAGTAGAAGTTCCTTTTACATTATGAACACCAATCCCTAATCTTTTATTTGTGCTGCCAATATCCTCTCCCAGACTGTGGCCTTGTCCTTCATTTTTTTGATAATCAGAAATTGTACATTTTAATGTAGTAAATTTTTTTTTATAAGTGGATCTTATTTTTTTTAATTTTTTTTATTTATTTATGATAGTCACAGAGAGAGAGAGAGAGGCAGAGACACAGGCAGAGGGAGAAGCAGGCTCCATGCACTGGGAGTCCGATGTGGGATTCAATCCCGGGTCTCCAGGATCGCGCCCTGGGCCAAAGGCAGGCGCTAAACCGCTGCGCCACCCAGGGATCCCTAATGTAGTAAAATTTTTAAGTCTTTTCCTTTTTAGTTAGGAATTTGGGTCTTTTGGGGGGCCTAGGTGGCTCAGTCAGTTAAGCATACTATTCTTGATTTCAGCTCAGGTCATGATCTCAGAGTCATGAGATCAAGCCCCACATTGGGCTCTGCACTGAACATGGAGTCTGCTTCAGATTCTCTCCCTCCCTCTACTTTCCCCTGACACCGATTCATGCACATGTATTCTCTCCAGGAAAAAAAAAAAAAAAAAAAGAAGGAAATGTGAGTCTTTGAAAGAGATTCATTCCAGCTCTCAGGGTAGAAATATATTCTACTACATCTTCTTATAGAAGTTTTTGTTTGCTTTCAGTGTCCAGTAGTGGTTCCCCTTTTCCTATGGTATCACTTTCCATAGTTTCAGTTACCTGTGGTCAACTGAAGTCTGGAAGCAGATAATTCTCCTTCTCACAAATTGTCAGAAGGTCAGTAGTAGCCTAATGCTCTGTCACAGTCCCTACATCATTCACCTCCCTTTATGTCCTCACATGGCATTTCATCATCTCACATCATCACAAGAAGGGTGAGTATAGCTCAGTACGATATCTTGAGAGAGACCACAGTAAGATAGTTTACTGTCATTAATCTCTTACTGTGCCTAATTTATAAATTAAACTTTATCATAGGTATATATGTATAGGAAAAAAAAACAGCATATATAGGGTTCAGTACTATCTGTGGTTTCAGGCATCCACTGGGGGTCTTGGAATGTATCCCCCTCCAATAAGGGGGGACTGCTGTAACTCTCCAATCCACCCAAAACTGATTAAAGCCAAAGATTTGAGGTCATATGTCTCAATAACAGTTCAATGACAAATAAGAAAGCCAATGTACCTATTTTGAGCAGAAAGATTTTTAATATAGAGAATTAGATGCTTGTATATTATTGACAGGGCTGGAGGAGCATACTCCAGACCAAGTTTCTAAGAAGGGTCCCAGGACAACCTGGAGAACTGACCTAGCAAAAGAATTGCTTCCTCTGCCAAGAGCAGGAAGCAGGAAACTTTCAGGAAGCCACAGAAATCAGGGATCTCCTTTCCACTTTTGGCTCCCAGATGACCCATCTCAGCCACAGTTCCTGCCAACATGTGGAGATCCCACATAGCCACCTTTCAGCACCACGAAGGAAGAACTTGGCTCTGGGACCTCTGCCACTGCTGCCACAGAAAAGCCAGATTCATACTTGCCAGCCTAGGAGGAGCACACGGCTGTTAGTCTTCATTTTACAGGCAGATGGCATTGATGCTCATCATTTGCCCATTTTGGAGGTCATTATTTTGATTTTGAATCTTTCAGTGAGCTGACTGGTTTCATCATTAGGCTTTTGCCTCCTCTGTCTGACTTAAACATCCCAAAAGGCAGTGGTCCTCTGCCCTAATCATCCCAGGGCCAGGTGCGGCCAACTAGGGACCAGTTCTGAAGCCCATATCCTGTAGAGATTATTCAGATTACCCAATCCTAAACTGTTCACCCTGTTCACCCTGCCCTGCGTTGCCTTTGGCATGGAAACCCAGATAAAGGCTCTGGCTCTAAGTTCTCCCCTCACTCCTGTCTTCTGCCTCCTGACCACTCAGATGTCTCTCCTGTGTGGCTCTGTGTGGTGTGCTGTGTCTCTTGTCTCTAGGACCTGTAAGCATAGTAAACTTCGTTGTTTCCTGAGTCTCTCCTCTGTCCTGTCTTGTGGCTGCACCTGACTGATCATCTCATAAAAGAATACAAGCATCCATATGTCATTTTGGATAGAAGCATTCAGTTGCCTGCATGAGAATCTCTGGAGCTCTCCTTCCTTGTCTTGGAGGATGTGGAATCATGCATTACTGTGGAGGTGCAGCACTGAACCTTTATGTGGAAGGCAGAGTCCCTGAAGAGGCTGATGGACCTAGAGCAGATTTTGCAAGATCACAGAGTAAAATTTTGAGAACAAGAGCCATTTAAAGGTGAGGGATGTTTGCGCTGATATCTAGTCTAATCTGATCAATACACAATTCCACTGCTTTCTGGCACTGAGCTTCTGCTTGTCCATCCATCATTTTGTCGTCTGGATTCTATTGTCCAGTAGGTATTTTTTTGCAAGAAAGATTCACAAGTGACTCATTTAATTTGTTTTTTCATATTTGAGAATGTCTGTCTGATGCTTTTCTACCTTCTTAACAACAACAATTTGCTCTAGTGCAATGTCCTCAGGTCCCCTGTTCTTCATGAACGACAGAAGTTGCCCCATGAATGTCAGTAGATGCCCCTCTAGTGAAATTTCAGGCCAGATTGACATTTCCCCCATGTAGATCCCAAACGCATTTCTCTCTGATTGTCTAGATTTCTGTCTGTATCAATGAAGTTATAGCCTAACTACCATAAGGCTCGCTATAAGGCTCACACTTTTATTAAAATATAGTGTGCCTTTGCGATATGCAAATTCAATCTCTCATTCAGTTTAAAGAAATTTTTGGCTATCATATCTACAATGTATTTCTTTTGTTTCATTTGTTGCTCACTGAACTTCATGAACAGGAGTTATCCTTATGTCCTTATATCCTTATGCCTTATATCCTTATGCCTATTCTCTTAAATTTTTAAGGGTGTCCTGGGACCCTTCTTAGAAACTTTGTCATTTTCCTATGGGATTCATTCTGATTGCTACCCATCTTTTATTTAGGTCCATAATTTGACTATTGTCTGCTGTGTTCCTTTATGTTCTAATGTATTTAGTGCTGTATAACAGTGGTGTTTTATCCTCAGTTTGTTTCTTTAGGTCTGTAACCATCCTTCCGTATCATCCTCTTGTTTGTCTTTAAGTTCTTGAATACTTGTCTTGTTGAGTTTGTGTTCCTATTGAGTTTTACATTGTCCCAAATTCTCAAGGGGGGGGAGAGTGGGTTTCTTCTTTTTCTTGGGTTCTCTTACTGTCTAGACTGGGTTCTTTCTCTCCTTCTTATATGCTTCTTTTTCCCCTCCATCCCTCCCTTTCTACTACATGTCCATAATTTTTCCTACCATCCTTCCCTGTGTTTTGTTCCCTTCGTTCTCTTTTTCTTTGCTATTTCTGTTTGCATAATTATGATCCTAATTCTTTTCACTGTGACTGGACTGAACGTGGGAAACGCTGTCCAGATCCTCTGTTTTATATAATATAATGTGTTTGAATTTTCCTCCTTACTCCCCACACACACTTTACTTGACACCAGCCTGCAGATTTCTGTGGCCTTAGAGCATTGGGATGGTGCAAGACAGCCTTGTCATTGAGGGATCAGCTTCTCTGCTGAGATTTCAGCTCATCTTCCAGCACCAGGTTTCTTTTCCTCTAAACAGGAGTAGATTTTTTCTCATGGTGGAGGGAGGAGATGGTCCTTCAGGTTTCAAACCATATGCCTATATTCAGCATAGATCCCAAGGCAGTGATGGGCACTGATGAATTGTCATGTGATGGAGATATGAGACTTGAATGGGGTTGCATGACAGAGGAGTCTTTTACAGCAGGGGTCTGTCCAGAGCTACCTGGGAGTTGCTACTCAGAAGAGAAGAGCAAGGGGACTCCTGGGGGAGAGGGATGTCCCCCCGGGGCACTGCAAGACTCAGGGTCAGAGAACCCTGGAAGGCCATAGCAGCTTGGAGTCTTACCACCAAAAAGCCAGCAGCTGTGAAGTGAAGTTTTGTGAGGTGTGCAAAGCAGGCAGGCTCTAAATGGCTAAATCTGCTTGTTTGGGTTATTTTTAAAATAATTAAATATTTAAATTTTGAGTATGGTTCCAGTGGGCTTTTAAGCTAATGAGTCTCCGCACAAATAGATGATATATTGGCCAACACACAGAGGCCATCTTTGACTCATCTATATAACATGTTGCTTCACCAAAATCCTGAAATCCTGTTGACAGAGGTACAGACTTTTCCTCAGGTATCCCTCCCAGTAATGCCGACACAGTTAATACAAATTTGAGAACTGTCTATTTAAATCAATGATTTAACTCAAATAATAAATCTTTTTTTAATAATAAATTTATTTTTTATTGGTGTTCAATTTGTCAAATAATAAATCTACTAATAGCAATAACATTTGGTTTGAGGGTCATCCTTTCTTTATGTGGGACCTCAGTTTCCTTATCTGCAAGAGCAGATCTCTATTCAGTCATTCAGTAAATTTATTGAGTACCTACTGTGTGCCAGGGACTGTGCTAGGTAGGCACTAAGGATACAAAAGAAAACCAAAGAGACCAAGTCCTAACTCCCATTGAATTTATACTCTAGTGGAGGGAGATAGGCAGTGAACAAAGACAGATAATGAACTAGTATAAATACATTTGCTGTGGGTAACTTTAACAAAGCAAGATAGGGTGGCTGAGAGTGCTGGAGGGAGGATGACATTTTACAAAATGTCAGGGAAGACTGTCCTGAAGAGGTGAACTCTGATTAATCTTGAAGATTCTCTCAGGTTCTCTGAGGCCACCCTCCAGTATATTAAGCTGCTGGATCCCTGATTGAGTTGAGTTTGCCGCTTTCTTTTTGTGTGTGTGTGTGTATTCACTTGTTTGGGGCTGATCCTGAAGTGAAATGGCAGCAAGGCAGGCAGTCTAGCAGGAAGGGCCTAAGAAAAAAACACTCCTCCTACAAAGGAGGATTGCTAGTTTTATCGAGAAGTGTTAATACATGTCTTCTAAGGCATGATATGGTTAGAGCAAAAGAAACCTAGGTTTACTATCACTGAGCCTGGCTGTGAGACATGTTCTACATTTGTTTGAATAAAAACGATTGGAAATCTCTTTCTTGGAAATTACTCTCGCAGTTTCCTGTCATCAAATGCAGCAGTGGGAAATAATGAAGCCAATCTAATTTTTTTCTCCCACTGCCAGTGAGTTCATTTTTACTTTTGTTTTGTTTGGGGCCTGAATGCCTATAGATGGGTCTCTATGTTGATTATTTAGTGCCTGGTTTTCTTAAAATTCAGAGTGTCCTTTAATTTATAATTGAGATCTTCCTTTGTTTTGGGGAAACCATGTTCCATAATAGTGAACCTAAATTTCAATGAGCACTAGAATCACCTAGAGAGCTTGTTAAAAACACAACTTGCTAGGCCTAAACCCAGAGTTTCTGATTTGATTAGATCTTGGGAAGGGCTCTAAAATTTGTATTTCTGATAAATTCCCAGGTGATGATGTTGGGCTGGGGATCTCACTTGGAGAAGTGCTGTTCTAAAATATCATTGATTTCCTGTTGGTTGGATGTTATGCAAGTTATGCAAGCTGTGCTCCTCCTCGACTCACCTTCCATCTCCATCCTGTCATCTCTAGACCTCGGACCCCTGCCATGTACTTTCTCATTGCTATATGGCTGTACTTTCTCCAGCTCATCAGCTGTGTTCTCGGCCAGGTTTGCAGCAATATCTCTTCTCCTTCTTGCCACTACAAATTCATTTCTATAATCATGCCTTTTGCTTCATTTCCTTCCTGAATCCCACCATCTCACTGCTTATCTATGTCTGTTGTTTCCTATTCTCTTCTTTAGAACTTCTTTCTTCTAGTCTGAATTCTTTGCCTAACTCTGATTTATAGTATTCTTTTTAAAAATTTTACTTAAATTCAATTAATTAACAAATAATGTATAATTGGTTTCAGAGGTAGAAATCAGTGATTCATCAGTCTTATATAATCTCCAGTGTTCATTACATCCTATGCCCTCCTTAATGTCCATCACTCAGTTACCCCATCCCTCCACCCCCGCCCTCCAGCAACCCTCATTTTGTTTCCTATGATTAAGAGTCTCTTATGGTTTGTCTCGCTCTCTGATTTCATCTTGTTTTATTTTTCCCTCTCTTCCCCTATGATCTTCTGTTAGGTTTCTTAAATTCCACATGAGTGAGATCTTATGGTAATTGTTTCTGGTTGACTTATTTCACTTAGTATAATATCCTCTAGTTCCATCCACATTGTTGCAAATGGCAAGATTTCATTTTTTTGATGGCTGAGTAGTAGTCCATTGTATATACATATCACATCTTCTTTATCCATTCATCTGTCAATGGACATCTAGGCTCTTTCTATAGTTTGGCTATTGTGTACCTTGCTGTTATAAACATTGGGGTGCACGTGCCCCTTCGGATCACTACATTTATATCTTTGGGGTAAATACCCAGGAGTGCAATTGCTGGGTCATATGTTAGCTCTATTTTTAACTTTTTGTTAAAAAAGTTTTCCAGGGATCCCTGGGTGGCGCAGCGGTTTGGCGCCTGCCTTTGGCCCAGGGCGCGATCCTGGAGACCCGGGATCGAATCCCACATCGGGCTCCCGGTGCATGGAGCCTGCTTCTCCCTCTGCCTGTGTCTCTGCCTCTCTCTCTCTCTCTCTCTGTGACTATCATAAATAAATAAAAATAAATAAATAAAAAAAAAAAAAAAAAAGTTTTCCAGAGTGGCTGCACCAACTTGCATTCCCAGCAACAGTGTAAGAGGATTCCCCTTTCTCTGCATTCTCACCAACACCTGTCATTTCCTGACTTATTAATTTTAGCCATTCTGCTGGTATGGGGTGGTATCTCATTGTGGTTTTGATTTGTATTTCCCTGATGCTGAGTGATGGTAAGCATTTTTTTCATGTGTTTATTGGCCATTTTTATGTCTTCTTTGGAGAAATGTCTGTTCATGTCTTCTGCCTATTTCTTGATTGGATTATTTGTTCTTTGGGTGTTGAATTTGATAAATTCCTTATAGATTTTGGATACTAGCCCTTTATCAGATATGTTATTTGCAAATTTGCAAATATCTTCTTCTATTCTATATGTTGCCATTTGGTTTTGTCAACTGTTTCCTTTGCTGTGCAAAAGCTTTTAATCTTGATGAAGTCCCAATAGTTCATTTTTGCTTTTGTTTCCCTTGCCTTTGGAGCTGTGTCAAGCAAGAAGTTGCTGTGGCCAAGGGCAGAGAGGTTGCTGCCTATGTTCTCCTCTAAGATTTTGATGGATTCTTGTCTTACAGTTAGGTCTTTCATCCTTGAGTCTCTTTTTGTGTATGGTGTGAGGAAATGGTCCAGTTTCATTCTTCTGCATGTGGTTGTCCAATTTTCCCAACATCATTTGTTGAAGAGACTGTCTTTTTTCCATTGGATATTCTTTCCTTTTAATATTCTTTTTAAAAAATTTTGTCTGAAAGTATCTTTGCAAAATAATGTGATAACTCCTTTGAAGTTTTATTTTGAATGGAGAGCATTCTTCCTGTATTTACCCTTTGCAAAATGTTTACATGGCAGAGGAGCCTAAAAAGTCTAAATGAAGGAGCCGTTAACCTGGAATTTTGGTCTGCTACTACAGAACGCTTTCTCGAGGGCTAACAAGATTTGCCCACCCTGCTTACCATGCAGGTAAGCCCTGCATGCCACAGTGTGTCAGTGTGTGTGTGTGTACATGAATTGTCAGCATTTACTTTTCTAGCTGTCTAAAATCAGTCTCTGGGGAAGCTTGTCACCTACACTTTCTCCCCCATCCTGCCTGATTCTTTCAAATGTGACTCCCTATGTGTTACTTTGTTTAGCGGCCCTTATCCTGCCAGTCCATGCTGAATGACATACTGGTTGGATCTCATAGCCTACATGTACCTTGGCCTTGCTTATCTAAGCCGAGTCTTTTGTCACTGCCTGGTGGTGGATCAACACTACTTAAAATTTGTTTAGCTGTTGAGACTGATGACCCCACATCCACCAAGAGGATATGGAAAAGTATTTTACTCCTGTAACCTGACTTTCTGGGGACACCTAGAAGGCTCATGACAATCCAGGTAGCAAGCAAAGCAGAGAGTGTTTAGGACTTTATAGTGCCTAGGTCATAAGACAGGATGAGGATGAACATTCCTGCATAGGGCTTGGGGCTTATATAGGTTGAGTGGGCTTTCTTACCAGCTTGCTCAGATGTAGGGCAAAATGCAGAGGAAAACAGGAGACTTCAAAGTTGTCAACTGTCCAGGCACATGGGTGACTTAGTCACTTAAGTGTCTAACTCTTTATTTCAGCTCAGGTCATGAATCTCAGGGTCATGAGATCAAGCCCTGTCAGGCTCTATGCCTGAGATTCTCTCTGCCCCTTCTCCCATCCCCCACTTGTGAATTCTCACTCTCTCTCTAAAAATAAACAAAAACAAAACAAAAAACAACAACCAAAATTGTCAACTGTCAAACAGCAAAAACAGAGTGTTTTTCTTAATTTCACCAGGCATCATTAATTTTACCCTTAAGGGATGACCCCTACTTTGGAGGACTCTGTGCTCTGATCATTTTGCCTGAGAACTATGAGCTCTTCTTAGACGGTTTGAGAGAAGAGTTCAGGCAGTGATACCTCTATCCTGTTATTTTTAAACCAGAAGGCTCCTGTCTAAATGCTTCTTTTATAAATGAAAGTGATGAGCTGAAAGAGTTCTGCCACTTTTGGTTAGTGGACTATGTTCTGAATAAACTTAAAAGCTTTCTTATTTTTCCTTCTCCCAAGGGAAAAAACACTGACAATAGGTATATGTTCTGTTCCTGATTATTTTGCAAATAAGACCTACATATGCATGGTTATACTTGAATATTTAGAGGGCCGTGTTTCCTGGGAAACATTAAGGATTTGAATATGAGATTTTTATATTAAACCAACAAATTAAAGATTTTAGACTTACACAGTTGAATGTACTTTCATAATCATTCAACAGGATATGCATGCCAATGTTACTATAGATATCTTTGATTAAAAGGCTCATTGTAGCATGCATTTTTAAAAATTCTACTTTCTTATGGAAATGAGAGACAATATCAAAAGATTTAAAAGTACTATTTAGTGTAAAACTTGTACCAAATATATTTTATTTTTAAATTAATATAAGTTCTAAAATATGTGTAATTTGTAGGAGACCTATCCAGAATCCCTAGGCACCAGAATCTTGACTAATCAGATAAGATTAACTCTGGATGCTATTAATTTGATTATAATGAGATGCCTATGTTTTCACATTTAATGATCCTGAAATCAGCATATTTCTTAAAAATGTTATAAACGGGGGCACCTGGGTGCCTCAGTCAGTTGAGTGTCTGCCTTAGCTCAGGTCATCATCCCAGGGTCCTGGGATTGAGTCCTACAGGCTCCCTGCTCAGTGGGGAGTCTGCTTCTTTCTCTCCTTCTGCCCCTTCCCCCTGCTCATGTGCTCTCTCACTCTCTCTCACTGTCTCTTGATCGCTCTCTCTCAAGAAAATAAATAAAAACTTTTTTAAAAAGTGATATGAACATATATTTACCAAGCATCAGGAGAATAATAAATTATCGTTATAATTGCCCGTTCCCTTGTAAACTTGGCCTTGTAAAAAGGTGGCAACTCTACAAATGATCACCTTGATTCAGTTTTTTCTGTTGGTAGTGCCATGAGCCATTTTCATTTAGTTTATATTGGATGATTAACTCTTCAGATGTCTTTACCCACCACGGTGCAAGTCAAATAAATTTACTGTGTATTTGGAAAATCCCATCTTACACAGGGCTGTTCAGTGAAAAAGCTGTAAAATTGACAAACCTCTTGACTAGATTGAAGAATTTGGAGGAAAAATAAATTGGGAAATGTTGGTGTGAAGTTCCATTCACACACCAGGAGAAGCAATATACCCTTCCAAATTTCAGAAGAAATTTAATCTTGAGGAAATATCAGACAAGTACACACTGAGGGATACTACACAAAATTACTGGCTTGACGTGTTCAAAATGTTGATACCATGAAAGACAAAGAAAGACCAAGGAAATGTTCAGGTTAAAGAAGACTAACAGAACATGATAGTCAAATGAAATGCTTAATCCTCAACCAACTCCTTGAGGTGAGAGAAAATAGCCACAATGTACATTGGGACAAAATTTGAATATGGATAATAATAGAATAATATTGGGTTAATTTTAAATTTTTCTGAAATTGATCATTTCACATGGTTACATAAAAAAGCATTCCTTTTTCTGGAAATACGCACTGACACATCTCATGGAAAACTGACATATTTTTCACTTATTTTCTCCATAAATTCTTCCTGAGTTCAGCCGGCCAGCAGGCCTATGGTAAAACAACCATCTGTGTACTGGCCATCACTGAATTTCTAGAGAACTCTTTGTTCCCATCTTCATTTGTGTTGTTTGATTTATAATTTGGGGGTATTAATTCTTGATATGCCTTTTATTTTATTAAAAATGTTTTATTTATTTATTTTGAGAGAGAGAGAGAGAGAGAGAGAGAGAGAGCATGTGCATGAGCCTGTGAGTGGAGCAGGGAGGGAGGAGTGAGAGAAAGAATCTCAAGCAGACTCCCCAGTGAGCATGGAGCCTGATATGGGGCTTGATCTCACAACCCTCAGATCATGACCTGAGCCAAGATTAAGAGTCAGATGATCAACGAACTGAGCCACCCAGGCACCACGTGATGTGCCTTTTATTTGTAATGTTTCTTTTCTCCTTTTTTCCTGAAGCCTCTTTGCATAGTTCTGGGTTGGTTACTTTGGGGAAAGGGCCAGCATGAGAGTTTGATCTTTTTGCACTTTCTCCAATAAAGCAGAGATGCCTGTTCACTCAATAATGGCCAGGCTTACATTAACAGTCAAGATTGGAGAGTCAGAGGGCTCACACTACTGCTCATGCAGCCTCCATGGTAACCTGGAGAAAGGTCTACACATGCATAGTTGTGAAGCAGTGAAAGGACCTCTATTGGAGGCTGCAAAATGCTTGGGACCCAACAGCTAGAGCAACAGCGAGACAAGTGTCCCAAAGGAACTGATGTATAAGCTGGGCTTCTTCAAGGTTTCAATTCAGCTGGTAAGGACAGGAGGTAAAAACAGGCTAGACCAAGTAAAGCGAGAGCAAACGGGCAGACTGGTAAGCATGGTCAAGTTAGTGAAGGCTAATTTTCTGAGAGCTGAATCTGAAGATGAAGAATAGATTTTGGGAGAAAGATACCAATTAGGTGCCAACACTCTCCACTTCATGGTATCTAGTCCTGTGGGGTGGATAGCATTCCCTTTTATAAATGTAGGCACTGAACTCACCAAGGCAGTAACTTGCCTATGGATGTGTTCCAAGTAAGGGGTGGGAACTGGATCTAAAACCAAATCTTTGACTTTAGGGTGTACATTCCCAACAGGACTGTCTCCCCACAAGTGGGCAAAAACTGGTCTTTGGAGGGAAGGAGGATCTTGCTCTTTTTATATATGAAGCACAGATATACATACATTGATAGACAATATAATTGTGATATTAAAATTTCATTAGGGGAGTTAGAAAAAAAAGTCTAAAAAGACTCCCCAGGGAGGCAGTAATGAAAACAAAAGGTTGTAAAACATTATCTAGAGAAAGACAAGTGAGGACGGGTGTCCTCAAACCATTTAGATTCTGGGACACCTAAGTCAGGTTGACACTTCTGCTTCTTGAGCTGACGGTTTCCTTTGCTTCATTAGGAGCAGCTACACAGCCCCACAAAAGCACTTGATGATCTTATTTGTAAAAAGTGATAAAATGCACTTTTGTTGATTCAAGAAAAGAATCCTCACCCTGTGATTTCATTCCTCACCCTGTTGACAGTGATGAGTCGGTACAGTGGGTGTGTCAAAAGGAGCATATCCCTAAGAGGGGTACACAAGACAACTGTGGCCCTTGGTAAACAATATTTCAGGAGTGATAACCCACTCATTTCCAGGCAGCCTATGGATGAGTAACATGAACCCTGTGTATTGGTTTCCTAGGGCTACTGTAACAAAGTGCCACAAACTTGAGTGGCTTGAAATGACAGAGATGTATTGTTTCCCATTTCTGGAGGCTAGCCATTTGAAATTGAGGTGTGGGCATGGCCATGCTCCCTCTGAAACTTGTAGGGCAATCGTTCCTCTCCTCTTTCTGGCTCCAGGTGGTTTGCCAGCAATCTGGCATTCCATGGCTTGCAGCTGTCTTCCTCCTGTCTCTGCCTTCATGGTCACATGGCATTGTCCTGTCTTGTTTGTCTCTGTCTTCACATGGCGGTGTTCTTATAAGGGCACCAGTTATATTGCATTAAGGTCTCCACTATGATTTCATTGTAACTTAACTAATCGCATCTATAATGACCCTATTTCCAAATAAGAAGATAAGATCCTCAGGTGCTAGGGGCTAGGACTTCAACTGATTTTTTTTTTTTTTTTTTTTTTTGAGAGAGAGGGACCACACAATTCAACTTTTATGGCATCCTGTCAGGGATTTTTTATATTCTTATCTCTGACCCATCAGTGTCATTTTGGGGGAAGTTGGTGCCAATCCTTTTGCTTGCACCCCTCAGAGTTAGGACCACAGGGTGTTAGTCTGGGACTGGCATCAATGTGCTAGAAGCTTAAAAAAGAGATAGGAGCAGCCAATGGCAAGTAGGAAAAAGTCACAACATGTAGATACCACAGAGAAGGTAACAGTTTTAAAAGAAAAAGGAGATGTTTTTAACCCCAGGAAGGATTTCGTAAATCTTGCATTTCACAGCATTACACACATAAGGAGCCAATGGCTCTGTTGTCCCTCATCTCAGCACATGGTTGAGCTTTATCCCACCAACTCTGGAAGATGGGATCTGGCCTTCCTCCTCTTTGTACCCTCGCAGCTGAAGCACAATGCCTGGCAAATGGGGCATACCCAGAAGTGTGAAGATGAAGTCTCAGGGCCCAGCTGTGTCCCTTGGACCAGCACTTCTGCAGAGCAGGGCAAAGCCTGGAGAAGTGGGTGAGTGATGGCTTCATTGCTCTGACAGCTCACATGTGCTCCTGCTCTCAGTTCTAGGAGGAAAAGGCCTGTGGCATGGTAGAGAAGGACCAGGCAGATTTCTTCACAGCCTCTCCTAGAGTGGGAGCAGAGATGGGTTTCGGGTTGCAGTGATGCTCGTTGTTTCAGAGAAGTAGAGGTAGAAGGAGGAAGAACAGACTTCCTGATGAAACCAGGAAGCCCTGTGATGTCCCACCCCCGCCCACCAACACACACACACACACACACACACACACACACAATGTGGCCTTTGTCCTGCTCTTTCGCAGGTGCATCTGGAAGATTCTGCCTTGGAAGCTCTGACTCACTCAGACTACACACTTTCTGCGGCTGCAGAGGCCGTCCCAATATGTTAAAGGAAATGCCTCCCCAAACTGCACTTCTGAGTAGCAGGGTGGAGACATAAAACAGTCTTCAGGCCTGGAGAAAACCTCTTTCCTTTTTTTTTTTTTTTTTTGTGACTTCCCCACTTCTGCCCAAAAGGTGTTAGCGGTGTTTGTTTGGGGTGGTATTGAGTCTATTAATAAATGCTGATTTCAACACTTTAATAAGGGTTTTAATCCATTACTTTAAAGTCCTGATGTAAATGGAAACCTGTGATCCCCTTAAGGCTGTAACTCTAGTTTAAATGTATATCAGATTCCTAACTTATGAATTCTGCTTGAATGTTTTTTTTTAATTAGTGGATTTAAAAGTCCTGAAATTTACTCAGTAGAATCTTGTTATAAAGAAGGTCTGTACTCCAAGTAACTAGCACTTACTACTCACTTGGATAGGAGCGCAGGTTATGCCATAGGAGCAAATGGAGGATTAAAATACTAATTGGTGTCAGAGGTTTTCAGCAATCTGAATTGCCCCCACCTTGAACTTAATATATTCCTACTAGATGTCTCCCTATACTACTATATTTGCCCCCAGCGCAAATATACTCTGTATACAAGTAATATGCATGTGTTTGTGTATAAATTAAGAGTCTCTCCATGTATTGGACAACTTTTATATTCCTTTTGCTTTTCTATAGTTTCCAGGGTTTCTACAATCAACACTTACTACTTATGTAATCAGGAAAACAATGCTTGTTATCCATAAACATATGATGACCTTTCAGAAGAAGATGAGAACATGCCTGCAATTAGAAATGCTATTAACTAATTGCACATTCAGAAAGATGTGTGTCCCTCATCCACACATGGAACAAAGGCCATAGACAGGTGTAAAGCAAGGCTGAGGTCTGGAAGGAATAGACCCAATGGTTCTCACGAGGGTCAGTACCATTGCACAGGAGGAGTTTAGAAATATATTTAGTGGGAATATTTTGAGTATCACAATGACTGGGATTACTACTGACCTCTGGCGCCAGTGTCCAGGTATCTTTCAGTATGTGGAACAGTGTCAGGCCAAGAAGAGCTGTTCCCTCCAAAATACCAGGAGGGTTCTGGTGAGCAACAGTAGTCAATTATATTGTGTAGGTTTTCCCCAAGTAGTGGGGAGGGTGAGGGGCTCCCCAAATCAACCTGGATATGATACTCAGAATGACTGATAGGCCTTATTTCAACACAAAGAGAACTACTTAGCTCTGCCTCTGTTATAAAGGGGGCTATTCCATATAAATCCCAACTTTTCCTCTTCCTGATATGCCCTAGACACCCTGAAATGAAGTCTAAGATGTGGTGTAAGGATGTCAATGCTAACATTTATGGATTGCTTATCAGGAGCTATGTATGGTCCAGCCCATTCTTCTCTCGCCTTAATGGCGTTCTCGTCATCCTTACATATTATCATCCATTAAACCTAAATTTTATATGCTGATCATCATGGTAATACCTACTATTTTTATTTACTATTTTATTTAAATATATCAGCCTTTATCCACATTGTATATTTTTTTTGTTTTTTTCACATTGTATATTTTTATACAACATTCATAACCCACTTTTGTGAGTTTAAACCGTGACATTTCTTTTCTCAATTTTGTTTTGCACTGTAGACAATACTCCCATGAACATCTTCATATGGATGTACTTTTTACTTCTGGGTATTGTCTTAAGAAAATCTCTGAGGATAGACCTTGTGGCTCAAAGACTATGTATATATATATATCTCTGACTCCTCTTACAGAGTACCATATAGCTTTGTCGCAGAATTGTACAAACTTATTCTGCCATCAGCAATAAACATCAATTTCAGCACAAACTCCAATGTCAGGTTCTCTCAATCTTTAAATTCAAACTACTTTGCAGGAATAAAATAGTGTTGTGCTGTGGGAGAGTCAAATACGTCAATGACTTTGAATGTTTTCTTCTGGTTTCTTTAAAAAATTCTATTAACTTCTTGAGATGGTTGGGGATATAGTGTCAGATTTCTGACACTGAAACCAGAGTTGGTATTGAGGATGGATTATATAAATTTTCCCCAACAAGATTATTTAGCTCTGAAAGCCAAACAGCAGCTCTGTGTGAAATCTTATAGTCATTAATCCTTTCACCACCTTGAAGAGATGTGAAATGGGATCAAACACATACTGATTGAGGACATGGCTTTCAAGTTATGTGTATGACAAAGGGAAAGATTCCCCCAAGCTTAGTCCCCTTGGGTAATGATGATTTACTGAGGTGAGGGGGTACATGAGAGAAAAAGCTACATTAGCTTTGGCTTTAATTCCAAACCCTTTGCTGGTTTTTCATTAGTGTTTTAGCAGGTGGTCATTACACTTCTATGTGGAGAGCACTATTCAGGCTTGTATTAATAGTGATAAGATGGGGTGTTGGTTTCCACTATCCACTCTCAGAAAGGGTGCGAATGCATAATGCCTTTATAGATGTCCTATTTGAAAACATGTGCTCCATGTCACCAGCAGCAAAAAAATGAGCACAGCCCCATCTTCACTCACCTGCTTGTTATATTAAAAAAAAAAAAAAACCCTAAGGATCAAAACCCAGCTTTTCCTATGTATCTATATGTTTATAGTTAGGCATAGGAATATAGTCCTGCCTTTCTAAATAAGTGAATATAGTGGTAGCTGGTACTCATGGGACAAATGACTGAGACAGCAAAAGGGTTGAATAACATGGTTTTTTTGCAAGAGCAAGAGATTGTTGCCCATTTTAGGGGTGCACCCAGATATATCTCACCCTCATATCCTGGTAGTGGTTGCACAAAAGCCACACACAACCACCCCTTTATCCCTACTGCCATTACATATGTAACTCCTCAGGTACTTTTCGTTTGCTCATTTTATCTAAAAAACTTACAACATCTAATCCAACCTACCTCCAGGCCAAATCTCACAAGATACTTTAAATTTTTTTTAATTGTTGTAACATGCACGTAACATAAAACCTCTGATTTTATGATTTAACCATGATTAAATGCATAGTTCAGTGTATTAAGTACATTCCCATTGTTATGCACCACCACCACCATCCATCTTCAGAAGTTATTCATCATCCCAAACTGAAACCCTGTGTACCCCTTAGATACTGCCCCCCCCCCAGCCCTTGGCAACCACTACTCTCCTGTCTCTATAAATTTTCACTCCTTTAGATACCTCAGATAAGTAGAGTTGTATACTATTTGTCCTTTCATGTCTTAGAAATTACATTTTTAAACATTTTCATCTTTACTCCAGCTTATCTTAAAGTGGTTTGTAGTATCTTACAAAAAGATCTTCTCTAAAATGGAAGAACACATAGAAATAAATTTTAAAATGGGACCAGGAAAATGTAGATTAATTATAATGTAAAAATGCACCCTGCAGTGAATGACACAGTTCCAGATGTTGGACCACACATTTGTATCTGAGTTCTTTGATGGCCAAAGCACAAAACAAAAATTGATTGATTACATAATCCTGAGGGAGAAACTACTTCTAGGCAAAAGAAGTATTTCTGAGCTCTTTAATTCTGCAAGATTTTTTTACCCATTTCATTTTTTGAAGGAAAGCATTTGTGTGGGGGAAATATTTTTGATAATGGCTTCATAGGATTTCACAAGACTGCTCCTAGTGGACGTCCAAAGTTAGCCAAAGGCCTGACTCCATAGAGGTACTCTGAGAAAGGCCTCTGGAGTGGAGCCAAGAGGTCATGGCTTAAGTTGACATTATTCATGTAGTGGGAATTATAAAAGCTAATGAAACACAGTTCTTACCCTCAGGGAGATTACAAATTACAGCCTAGTGCTTTTGCTGGCCAGACTTGATTCAGGGGCTAGAAATCTTGGCTTTGCGTTTTTTAACATCCTAAATACCATTTTCTCCAACTGTGCTTTTGTTCCATGAGATGCACTGACAGATGTCTTTCCTGACATTCTGTGCGCTGGTTTATGGTAAGCTCCGTATACCCTAAAGCACAAGCCAGTAAGTGGTGGAGTTGGTGGCACTCTCTGGGTAGGTGATACTTCCTCTTTCACATGGAGTGAGTCAAAAAAGGTATCAGGCAAAACCAAAGCAAGAGGCATTTGTCTTTTGACAAAAGAATCTGGCTGGGAGGAAGACATTGAAGGAAGAGCCATTTCAACATTCTAACCTGCAGTAGGCGCCATCCCCAAATCTTCTGACCTGACTCATTTGCTCCTGTAACTTCCTGGGTGAAGAGGTCCCTTGGGCTACTCAGGTAGGCATTAAGGATCTTGTTTGAGACCAGGATGTGGGCCATGAGAGAAGTGGCAGGACCTGGGGACTCAGATAATTATGTGGGGTGTAATGGTTCATGTTTGGAAAGGTACAAGGTCAGGAATGAAGACAAATGGATGTTGAAAGTGGAAGATGTGGAAATGCAGACTGCCCATACACAGCTCTTCACAGGAGTTTGGCATAGAGGATAGGGTGGCAGCTGGAAAAGATGGGGCAACAAGGAGTGGGTGTCTGTTTATTTACAATATAAAATATAGAGGGATGTGATGATCCAATGTAGAGGGAAAGATTTGTGATCAGGAACACAACAACACTAACTCTGAATATGGGGCTCTTGGGAATCTAAGAGGAGATGGGATCCAGAGCATGAAGGAGGAACTGACTTCTGTTAGGAGGTATACTCACTATTACTGGAGGGTAAGGAGAAAGGTCCTGGGAGGCTTAGGATGGGAAGATGAGGAACTTACTCTTGGTGCTTCTTTTTATCACTAAGGAGTGAAGCAAGGGCATCAGCTAGTCTGAGGAGAGAAGACATAAAAAAGAGTTGACTTTGTGGCAGAGGGGAAGTGCATTGCTAGAGAAACACAAAAGGATTGCTGATCAAAAGGGTATGCTCACTTGAGTCACAGCCTTTATTTATTGGAAAACCAGACAGATTGGTCATGTGATTTTTCTGCAGCATCTTCAGTGCCTTGGGGTCTGGCATTCAGAAGGCAGGTCATAGGACTCATCTGGGACAGGTATCCAAATGGGTATTTAGTTCACTAAATTTCAACCTTTATTCTGTTCCAATATATGCATTTGATACCATAAAATTTTTTGGTAAATACTGTTTTACTATGGTTACAAATTTATATATGTAGTACTTTTGTATTCAATTCAAAATATATTCTAATTTTTACTGTAATTTCTTTTTAAACCATGAGTTATTTAGAAATGTGTTTTCTAAATTTTCTAACATAGACATATCTTGGTTATATTTCTATTATTTATTCTAACCTAACTGAATTGAGCTCACAAATGTCTGCTGTATGATTTTAGTCCTGAGATAAGTTTTGAGAGTTGCTTTGTGACCTAGTATATAGTTTTTGTAAATGTTGTGTGTATTCATGTATACTCTGCAGTTGGTGGGTAAAGTGATCTACATACATATATAGGTATGTAAATCATATGCGTGTATATGTGTGTACATGAAAGTGTATGTCATATTCATATCCGTACTCTCCTGTATTCTTAATGATCTTTTAAATTACTTGTTACATAATTTTTACAGATATATATTAAAAACATCCCAGTATAGTTATATGTCTATTTCTCTGATAGTTCTGTCATTATCTGCTTTATTTCCTTATGTGTCTGAAACTATATTATTAGATGCATACATGTTTAGGATTATATCGTCCTGGTAAGTCTTATCTTGAATCATTTCTCTTTATGTCTAGCAATGTCATTTGCCCTAGAATCTATTTTATTTGATATTTCTATAGGCACACACATTGCATTTGGCTAGTATTTGCATCATATATATGGGTTTTTTTTTATATATATATATGGTTTTTATATCATTTTTTTCTTTCTAGTGTTCTGTACCCTATGTTTTAGATGTGCCTCTTCTAGGCAGAATATGTTATGGCTGTTTTTGGTTTCTTTGTGATTGTTATTGTGTTGGTATTTATTGAGGTATAGCAGATATACCAAAAATGCACTTATTTAATGTATATAATTTGATAAGCCTCAAGATATGCATACACTCATAAAACTATAACTATAATCAAGGATAATAGACATATCCATTACTTCCAAAAGTTTCCTTCTGTTCCTTTGTATTGTGTGTGTGTTTGTGTGTGTGTGAGAGAGAGAGAGGCAGAGACAGAGAGAGGTGAGGATACTTAATATGAGATCTACCTCCTTAACAAAATTTTAAGTGCATAGTACAGTATGTTGACTATAGGCACTATGCTGTATAGCATATTTCTAGAACTAATTTATCTTGAATAACTGAAACTTCACATCAATTGAATGATAATTTTCCATTTCCATTTTCCTCTGGCCGCTAGTAACTACGTAACTACTGTTCTATTCTCTGCTTTTAGGAGTTTGACTATTTTAATTTTTTAAAGATTTACTTATTTATTTGAGAGATAGATTGAGAGCACAGGCAGGAGAGGGGCAGAGGAAGAGGAAGAGAATCTCAAACAGACTTCCCATTGAGCATGGAGCCCAGTGTGGGGCTTAAACTCACAACACTGAGATCATGACCTGAGCTGAAACCAAGAGTCAAATGCTTAACCCATTGAGCTACCCGGGTGCCCCAGTTCAGCTATTTTAATTAATGTACTCCATATAAATGAAATTATGTAGTATCTGTCCTTTTGTGACTGTATTATTTTTCTTCACATTATATTTTCTAGGTTCTTCCATGTTGTCACAAATGGCAGGATTTCTGTCTTTTTTAAGGTTGAATAATATACTACAATTTTTTTATCCATTCATCTTTTGATAGACGTTTGGGCTGTTTCCATAATTTGGCTATTATGGTAGTGCTGCAGTGAACTTGGAAGTGGAGATCCCAATTTCAGTTCTGGTAGTATATACCCAGAAGTGGGATTTCTAGATCTTATGGTAGTTCTATTTTTAATTTTTTGAGGAACTTTCATACAGCATTTGCATAAGAAACAAGGAGGGTCATTATATAATGATTAAAAGGGTCAATTCATCAGGAAGATACAATAATTATAAGTATATATATGCACCCAACATTAGAGCACCTAAATATATAAAGCAAACATTGACAAATCTGAAGGCAGAAATAGACAGCAATACAGTAATAGTAAGGGATTTCAGTGCCCCCTTTTAACAATAGTAGAACATCCAGACAAAATTAATAAGGGAACAGCAGACTTGAACTACAGTATAGAACAAATGGACTCAACATGTACATAACATTCTGCCCAACAATAACAGAGTACACATTCTTTTCAAGTGCACATGGAACATCTTCCAGAATCAATCCCATGCTAGGTCACAAAACAATTCTCAACAAATTTAAGAAGATTAAAATCATACAAAGTATCTTCTAACCATAATAGAATGAAACTAGAAATTAGTAACAGAAGGAAAATTTGAAAATTCATAGATGTGTGTTGCCTTTTTGGGATTTTTTGTAGTCATTTGTTTTTCATTTAGTCTGATAGTTTTAAAAACTGAACTATATAGTTCATTAACATTTAGGGTAATACTATTTGGGTTTCAATATACCACTTTCTTATATGCTTTCTATTCGTCCTGTTTCTTCTATGTCCCCTTTTCTCTCCTTTCTTGATTTTCTCTTAGATTATAGGAGTAATTCTTCATCATTCTGTTTTCCTTTTCTACCAGTTTAAAAATTTTATTCTCTTGTTTGTATTTTTGGTGGTCACCTGAGAGGTGATAGCATACATCCTTGATTTGTGGAAACCTAACACTGACTATTATTTTTATCCATCTCCTAAAGTTACAGATGAGAATTTTAAACATTTTAACTTTGTTAAACCCCTCTTGATTCCTATTCTATCTTTGTTATATTTTCGTACTTTATCTACATATTCTAATACTATATTCTTAAAACAGTTTGTTGGGATATAATTTACATACCATCCAGATCACTCATTTAACATGAACACTTCAGTGGTTTTTAGCATATCACAGAGCTGTTCAACCATCATCACAATCTAATTTTAGAATATTTTTATCGCCCTATAGAGCAACCTCATGCCAGCTAGTAGCCAGTACCCTTCTCTCCTCCTGCTGAGCCCTCTGCAATTGAATCTACTTTCTGTCTCTATGGGTTTGTCTATATCTATTTCATATAAACGAAATCATATAATATGTGGTCTACTGTGACTGGCTTCTTTCACTTATCATAATGTTTTCAAGGCCCATCCATGTTATAGAATGTGTCAGAACTTCATTTCTTCTTATTGCCAAATAATATTCCATTCTAAGGATATATCACATTTTATTTATCCATCCCATTGATGGACATTTGAGATGTTTCTGTTTGCTTTTGTGAGTAATGTTGCTATGAACATCTTTGTATAAATTACTATTTTTTTAATTACATGCGTACACACACATTCCCACTAGACAAACCATAGCCAGCAGACTAAAATCAACCTGCCATAGGCTAAATCCAGCTATAGGCCTAAACATACTGCATTGTCTATAACGCTATTATGTCACAGTGGTAGACTAATTGCCACAGAGACCATATGGTCCACAAAGTCAAAAAGTGTTTATTGCCTGGTCCTTTACAAGAAAATTTTTTTGGCTTCTGCTTTGTATAGTCAAAGTACATGTATATTTGCTACTTTTTGCACTTTTTATTCTTAGTGCCTCTCTACATTTCCACACTAGAATGATTTTCCTTGTGCCCAGAACTCTCAAGGATTTCTCTTACTGCTGATCTTATGCTGGCAAGTTATTCTGGTCTGAAATACCTGATTGAAAATACTTTGATTTTGCCTTCCTTCTTGAAGGTTATTTTCTATGGTAAAAAGATTCTTGTTTGGCAGTTATTTTCCTTTACCACCTTGAAACTAAATCTCCACTATCTTATCACTTCCAGTATTACTATTGAGAAGTCAGCTGTCTGCCACACCTTTAGGTAATCTGCGTTTTTCCTCTGGATGCTTTTAAGGTTTTTCCACTATCCTTTATTTTGTTCAGTTTCCTAAGGTGTGTCTAGGCATGCTTTTTAAAGATATTTTTTACGTATTAGTGGACTTCTTGAATCAGCATATTATGATGTCTTTCATTGGTTCTGGAGAATTCTCAACCATTTCTTTTTCTGGGCCAGGCACTAATAGCAACTGTACACTGGGAAAGACAACCAAGAATATTTTGTAATAAATATATACCTTTGGGATATTAAAGGTGGTAAATGCTGGTAGCTAGTTACAAACAAGCCTTTTTATGTAATATAATCAGGACTTCACTGGTTTGTAATTCCCCAGGAAATGATCCTACTGAAGTATACATTCTTTAAACTTTTTAAACTTAAAACATGTGGGGGTCAGTTAAACTTAAAACATGTGGGGGTGGCTCAGTTGAGTAAGTGTCTGCCTTCGGTTCTGGTCATGATCTCAGGGTCCTGGGATTGAGCCCCATGCCAGGCTCCCTACCAAGCAGAAGCAGGGAGTCTGCTTCTCCCTTTGCTCCTCTCCCCTCTTGTGCTCTCTCTCTCCTTCTCAAATAAATAAATAAAATATTTTTAAAAAATAAACTTAAAACATATAAGTACACATTTGTTTGCCAATACTTTAATGGAGGACTGAGCAGTGATCCTCAATTATGGACTTAGTGAAGTTCTGTATAAACCATATTCATCATGGGCTATGTTAAAATTCTAATTGAAACTTCTTTTTTTAAGATTTTATTTATTTATTCATAAGAGACACAGGCAGAGGGAGAAGCAGGCTCCCCATGGGGAGCCCAGTGGGGGACTCGATCCTGGAATCAGGATCATGCCCTGAGACAAAAAGGCAGATGTTCAACCACTGAGCCACCCAAGAGTTCCTAATTGCAGCTTCTTTAAACTAGGGCAAGAAGTTAAAGATTGTTGCAAAGAAACTTAAAGCAGAATTCTAATTTATTTACTTTTTCCTATCTTTTCATTTTCCTGCCCCTGTAAATTAATCTACCTAGTCTATCCCAAACTTTTGACTTTATTTTAATAGGACACTTTTGTTTTATGCATCTTTCATAACTTCCATATTATTTAACTAAATTATGAATGACTAGCATAAACACATTTGGATACTGATTCTTGATACAACTCAACTGGCAGAAGCAGAAATGTTTAGGTGTCATAGGTAGAGTGATCATTCAGTATACCTTCAGGATCATCATGTTGTATAGAACAAAAGTGGAGAGATGGAGTATTGATTGAGGTTGACTTTTCTCTACTACAGCCCTGCTTCCCAGAATTCATCACCACTAGCCCTTGCCCCATTTCTACACCTTAACTGAGAATTTTTAAATCATTAAAAAAGTCTTCACAGCACAGAGAAAAAATGTTACGCAGTGCTAAGATAGCACAAAAATCTGAAAAAAAAAATCATACAAAATATGAAGATGTTAGATCAGCTTCATTTATGAATGTTAATGCAAAATTCTTAAATAAAAGACGAGCTAATAGAATCCAGGAATACATTTAAAAGAACAACATCTCATTATAAAGTGGTATTCATCCCGGAAACACAAGGAATTCAGAAATCTATTAATATAATATCACATATTAATAAGCCAAAGGAAATCAGCCATATAAATCTCTGAATAGATGCTAAAAAATGCATTTGGCAAAATCCATTATCTTTTTCATTTTAAAATGCATTCTAGAGAAAGAAGTGAATATTTTCTTAATGATAAATACCTGAGTGCATGCTTGCCCACTCACTCTCCCTCCTGAAGCCAAAGGCAGTTAAAAACCAGGAGCGTAGGCTTTAAAGTCAGGATGTTCACAATCACCACTGTTATTTAACATAATGGAAAAAGAAGTCAAACATCTAAAAATATAGAAAGAGAAGGTAAAATCGCTATTATTATCAGATGGCATAACTTTGAAACTGGAGGGTGGGCTACTGAAAACCACTTCTAGTCATAAGAGTAGATAAATGACTGCCAGGCTAGGATATAAATATCAGTGACTCTCCTGCCTAGAAACAGTTACAAATATAATGGAAAAGAACATCCCATCTGTAACAGCAACAGTAGCGAAAAAGGATAAGATGCCTCAAAATAACAGGAAATCCATTGACTCCAAATGGAAAAACAAACCAAAACAAAACAACATTAAATCTCTATAGGCCATCAAAGAAGACTTCACTGAATGGAAATATGCCCTGTTTTTGGATGGAGGAACCAACATCATAAAAGCTCCATTCTCTCTAAATCAATGTGTAAGTTCCATTTGAGCCCAAGAAAATTCTCAACAGGATGTGTATTAAAGCTATCCAAGCTGAATGTAAAAGTTCATATGAAAAAATAAATACAGGAAAACTATGAAAACTCAGGGGGAAAAAGAACAATGCAGAGCGTTTTTGTCCTGGTAGATTTTATTTTTTTAAAGCATTTTTTAAAATTTCATTCATTTATTCATGAGAGACAGAGAGAGAGAGAGGCAGAGACACAGGCAGAGGGAGAAGCAAGCTCCACGCTTGCTTGAGGGACTTGATCCCGGGACTCGAGGATCACGCCCTGGGCTAAAGGCAGGCACTTAACCGCTGAGCCACCCAGGGAGCCCCTGTCCTGGTAGATATTAAACATGTAATAAGGCTACTGTATATATAACAGTTTCATACTGGCCCTCAATAGGTAGCTCATGGAATGGAGAGCTAAGAAATAGGCCACGAGGAGAAGATGGAGTTGGGATAATTTAGTCTGTGACACCAATGTCATTTCATTTCAGTGGAGAAAGGTTCAGTGAATGGTATTTGGTTTGACTAGATGGCCAGCCTGGAGAAAGAGGGGCTGTATCTTTCAGTTGTTCCTTATGTGAAAATAAATTACAAGTCAATCAGATATCTCAATCAAAGTCTGAACCTTGTAAGAAGTAGATGAAAATATAAGAAAAGGGACTCCTGGGTGGCTCAGTGGTTGAGCGCCTGCCTTCAGCTCAGGGCATGATCCCAGGATCCGGGATTGAGTCCTACATTGGCCTCCCTGTGAGGAGCCTGCTTCTCCCTCTGCGTATGTCTCTGCCTCTCTCTCTCTCTCTCTCTCTCTGTCATGAATAAATAAATAAATCTTTTTTTAAAAAAAGAAAACATAAGAAAATGTATAACCTCAGAAGGAGCTGAGCCCTAAATCCAGAGATTCCAAAATAAAATTTTTCTTAATTTGACCACATAAAAATTAGAAATTTGTATAATGAAATTTACTCTAACCGGTAAACTACTAAAAGTGACACACTGGGAAAGAATAGCTATAACATAAACTCAAAGGACTAATATCCTCGAATTATAAAAGTTAATACAAAACCAAAAAATAAAACATGAGAGACACCTAACTCTGGGAAACGAACAAGAGGTAGTGGAAAGGGAGGTGCAGGGAGTTGGGGTGACTGGGTGATGGGCACCGAGGGAGGCACTTGGGATGAGCACTGGGTGTTATGCTAAATGTTGGCAAATTGAACTCCAATAAAAAAAATTTAAAAATAAAATAAAACTAGGATAGTTTTCAAAGTAAAAAACAAAAAGCATAAAATAAGATATTGCAATAGGAAAAAAAGGCATACCAAAGAGTGACTTACAGAAAACAAAATAGCAATATCCAGTTTTATATGGGAAACAGGCATTCTGTTGCACAATTAATGAGACTATAAGCTAGTATAAACTTCTAGAGGACTTCTGGACAGTTCAATTCTAAAAATGCACTCAACTGAACAATTCACCAAAAAGTGACAAAGGTATAAGTACAGTTGAACCTACTGGAGCATTGTTTCTAATGACTAAGAAAAACTGGAAACTATATAAATGCCCATTAACCAAGGACTGGCTTTAAAAATTGAGACATCCGTTCTATGAAGTACTGAGGTAGACCCATCTATCCTGATGGGAGAGGTTAGGAACACAGTTATGTAGCCAAACGTGGGTGCAAATCCCAGTTCTGCTACATACTAGCTGTGTAATCTGGCCCAAGTTATTTGCTGCTCTGTGCCTCAGTTTCTCCATTTGTAAAATGTGGGTGGCAGTATATTGTGACGTTTAAACAAATTAATAAAGAGGTATTTAGAACAGTGCCAACCATAGGATAGTCTTTCAATAAATGCTTATTATTATATATTATTAAATGGTACAAGTGCAGAATATAGGCCAGTGTGTAGTGTGGTGTCTTGTGTGAGAGGAAGAGAGGAGTGAATGAAGGAGTAAGGCCATGATAAAAGATAGATAGATGACAGATAGATCATAGATGGTAGATAGATCTAGATATGAGCATAGAAATGCTTAACGGTAGCAGGAAGAGACTTTTCATCTTCGTTTTATACGTCTGTCTATATTTTCTGAATTACCTAACTGTGTTGTTAGGAGACCTAATTAGTGATAACAAAGAAACTCCAAAAATATAGTGATTTAAAAACAAAAGCTGTGGGGCTTTGGGTGGCTCTGGGTGTTTCAGTCAGTTCAGTGTCTGCTTTCAGCTCAGGTCATGATACCAGGGTCCTGGGGTCCTGCTTTGCGAAGAGTCTGCTTCTCCTTCTGCCCTTCCCCCTGCTCGTCCTCTCTCTCACTTACTCTCTCTCCCTCAAATAAATAAGATCTTAAAAAAAAAAAAAAAAGAAAGAAAGAACAAAGTCTGTTCTCTCTCAGAACAGTCCAAGGTGAGCGTTCCAGATTGGCCTATGTGTCTGCTCCCTACAGTTATTCAAGGGTTCTACCATCCCCTAGGGGCACAGAGTTCTCAAACCTGACTTCCTGTTAGAATCCTCTGGAGAGCTTTGGAAAAATCATGTTTCCCAGCCATACTCCATGCCCCTTAAATTCTAATCATTGGAGTGAGATCTAAATATCAGTGGTTATTATAATACTCTAGAGGATTCCTATGCAACCAAGTGCCCTGGGGCCTTATCATCTAATTGTTGATGCCAAAGCCACATGGGATTTCAGCCCCCCCAAAAAGGAGGAGAGCATGGAGGAGGCCCACCTTCATATTAAGGGCCTTCCCTCAAAAGTTACTCATCCCCTTTTGCCCCCATTCCAGCCACACTTGGCTCTAGGACAGCTGGCCACCACATGGCTAAAATCCTGTTACCAGGGAAGAAGAGAATAGATTTCGGTGGCCAGCTATCATGACATAGATTATTTGAAAGGATCCTCCCCCCCCGCCCCCCCCCAAAATAACAAGGATTATCCAGAGGAAGGGATTATGGCCGAATTGTTTCTTTATAGTTTCATGTATTTTGGAAACTCTGTTATTTTTTAAGCTGAAATAAAAGAAACGTTTAGTTTTCTTTTGAGTTTTGTGAAATAAATACACAGTTCTCAACTTATGAAAATGAGATGTCATTACTATGAAGTAAATGTACTTCAAGGCAGCTGTCTACAGTGACATTCAAAACTGAGGTGCAGCGATCAACAAACATGAGGATGGCATCTCATTAGCTGATCCACTGATAGGATACAGACACCATGAGGGTGGTTGTATTAATATTGATAACTGCTTTCTCACCGCATGTAACAGTTTACAGTGCACTGCCATATGACTTCCTCATTTCAGCTAGAGGGTAAAACAAAACCATGAGCCTTTTGTATAGTGATCTTTGTGTCACGTTTTTAAAATGCAGTTTAGAAAATTTAAATGGTACATAGTCCCAAACACTGCTGAATTCAGGATCCTCTTCTTCCTCTTGGAGTTTTTATATGGCTAAGCCTCCCACAGGCACCTCAACTGCTGGTAAGAAAGATTCCAGTGGTTTCCTCTCCCTTCCTCACCCCCAAGTCTCCCAGATTAGCATTTGTGACATTGCTTGCTTTGCTGCAGAAGGCATTGGCTTGGGCTCTGGAGAAAAGAGCTCTATTTTAAGAGATACTACCGACCGTCAGTTCTGCTGAAGGAGGTGTGGGCGTGCTAGGACTTCCACCTGTCAGAACGTGTTTGAGCTCCTCTGGAAGGTAGAGAGCTCTGTGCTCAAAGACCTCAGAACCCTACTTCTCCCTCAGTTTGCCACCTAGATTCTTCACTTTTGCTTCATTTCTACACCAGCTGGAACTCTGTAACCCCTGGGATGAGGCCAAGCCATGCGAAAGGACTTTTAGAAGAAAGAATAGAGTTTCTGATTGAGTAGTGACAAACCCAGAGAGTAGACTGAAGCTGGCAGAGGAACTCACTCCATTGATACTTGTCACTAGAGAGAAAGGGATGTAAAAGGCTGCATCTGGAATTTAACTATGTGTAAGATCACATGATGTATCAGCTAAACCTTCTGGAACACTTCTGAGAGTAAAAGGGAGTGCCCTTATTTGCTCTAAGATCAATAGATATAAACTGGGACTGTTCTGAGCAAACTGGACAATGTGATGTCCCTAATTATGTGGCCCTCATTTTCATTCACAGAAAAGCCCTCCTTGGAATGTATTTCTAACTTTTCATGCCCAGTGGGCTTGTGACCCTAGATCTAGGGAGCCTCACACGATTGTTCTACTGAGTCTGAGAGATTCAACTCATCAGGGCACAATTGCCACAGAACCCTCCTTGAAGAGTCCTGTTGGTAGCTCACACCTCTGCCAGAGCCAACCCAGACCTAACCTTAAAGCATTTAGCTCTCAGAACACAAACGTGTGCTAAAACAGTCAGAACTTCCTCTGGTTGTTCATAAGATAGAACAACAGGTGCCCAGGCACCATGCATTTGCTGGACACGCTCTCCTTTTGTGGGATTCTAGAACCTTTCATTCCAAGACCTTTTGCAAAACCAACAAGGATCCGGAATGTATATGTGCTGGCTAAACTAACGTATGAATTAATCTAAGTCAAGTTCAGAGGGCTGAGGCCAAGGGAATGTGAACTCTAATATTATGCACAGGTATTTCATGAGAGACGATATTTCCACAGCAATACAAGAGAACTCTGTCCACAAAGCTTGTGTTATTCCTTTTTAAAAATTAATCCAGACAATACAATATTAGTCAGTGCTAAAAAGGAATGAGCTACAGAGACGTGAAAAGAAACGGAGAAAACTTAAATGCATATGAGTGAAACAGGCCAGTCTCAATAGGCTACAAATTGTATGATTCCAACTGTCTGGAATAGGCAAATTATGGAGGCAGTACAAAGATCAATGGTTGCCAGGCTTCAGAGCAGAGGAAGGAATGAATAGGTAGGACCACAGAGGATTTGGGGGGGCAGTGAAGCTTTTTTGTGTGAAACTGTAATGGTAGATACATGTCATTATACCTATATTTATTTTATTTTATTTTTTTACATTTATGGTACTATATTTATTTTTTTTTAATCTGCATATGGGATGCCTGCTCAGCAGTTGAGCCTCTGCCTTTATTTTTTTTAATTTATTTTTTATTGGTGTTCAATTTACTAACATACAGAATAACCCCCAGTGCCCGTCACCCATTCACTCCCACCCCCCGCCCTCCTCCCCTTCTACCACCCCTAGTTCGTTTCCCAGAGTTAGCAGTCTTTACGTTCTGTCTCCCTTTCTGATATTTCCCACACATTTCTTCTCCCTTCCCTTATATTCCCTTTCACTATTATTTATATTCCCCAAATGAATGAGAACATACAATGTTTGTCCTTCTCCGACTGACTTATATTTAAACCATAAAATGTATAATGCCAAAAGTGAACGGTAATGTAAATGATGAACTCTGGGTGATAATGATATATTAATATATGTTCATCAGTAGTAACAAATGTACCACTTTGGTGGTAGATGTTGATAATGGAGGAGATTTTGCATGAATAGAGGGCAGGGAATATGGGAAATCTGTACCTTCTGCTCAGTTGTGCTGTGAGCCTGAAACTGTTCTAAAAAATCAAGTCCTATTTAAAAAATTAATTCTCATTATTTATGTGTTAATTTTATAAGAAATTATTCTTACCATATATCAAAACAAAAAAAAAGAACTTTTTCTTTCTTCCCAATCTTATAAATTTCATTTCTCTTCTTGTTTTTCTGCCCTGCCCAAATCCCCAGTAAAAGCTAAATAACATTAGGGATCCCCACCGACACTGCATGGTTTCTAATGTTAAGGGGAATAGTATTAGTATTTCACCAATGTGTATGATGTTGGCTGTAGGGAGTTTCATGTTCCTTTCCAGGATAAGCAAGTTCCTTTTTATTCTTAGATTGCCAAGAGATTTTAACATAAATGGGTAATTTTTCTTCTTTCTTAATTTGATGAATTACATTAATTACATAATTGTGCATTCCTGGAGCAAACCCAAATTGGTCACATATCTTTTTATACTCTGTTTATATTTGTTAGGACTTTTGCACCTATATTGACAGATAATATTGGTTCGTAATTTCCTCATCTTTTATTTTGCTCTGTTGAGTTTTGGCTTTTGGTACTAATGTTACACTATCCCCATACAGTGAATAGAGTATTGTGCCTTTTTTCTCCATTTTCTTGGGGGAAAAGGTGTATATAAAATAATTTTTTTTTAATCTGTAGTAAAACTCATTTACTTGGAACTGGTGGTTTCTTTTTCATAAAAACATTTTACTGCTGATTCAGTTTCTTTAATAAGTGTAGAATGATTCACGTTTTCTATTTTATCTTGAGTTGGTTTTTAGTAAGGTACATATTCTAGGAATTTGTCCATTCCATGTAACTTTCCACTTAGTTTGCATCCTGTTTTTTGTAATAGCATTTTATTCTCTCTCCACTTTGTCCTACATCTATAGAATCATTCCTATTATTATTTATGACTCATTTCTTCCTTTTTTTAAAGCAGAGAGTTATCTATTTTTTCATTTTTAAAAATGAACTTCTGACTTCCTAGGTCATCTCTATTGAATATTTGTTTTCTAGTCTGTTTCTGTGCTTTTTTTCTCCTTTTTATTTTCTTTGTACTTTTTCTACTGTTCTTTGTCTAATTTCAATTTATTTTTTTATTTAGAAAGAAAGAGAGAGTGTGAGGAGGGTGGGGAGAAGGGAGAGGAAGAGGGAGAGGAAGAGAGAGAATCTTAAGCAGGCTCCACACCCAGTGCAGAGCCTGAGGTAGAGCCTTGATCTCACAACCCTGATATCATGACCCAAACCAAAATCTAGAGATAGGCTAAACTGACTGAGCCACCCAGGCACCCCTTCTGTGTTTAACTTCTGAAGCTGGATACTTAGCTTTATTTTCAGCCTTTTGCTTTTTCCCTAAATGCCTCTCTGTGTACCACAATAATGACATTCCACAAATTTCGATGTGTAGTTTCTAAAATTATCATTCAATTCTAAAAATTTTAAATTTCTGTTTTGATTTTTTTTCTTTGACCCAAGTGTTTTATTCCTTGAAAATAAGGAATTTGTTTAATTTTCAAACTGTGAGGTTTTCCTAATTTTGTGTTTTTGTTATTATTTCAAACATACTTAGTGATACTTCAAGACTGTGGAAACCAGACCTTTGAAGTCTCTTGAGACTTGCCCAAGTCATGGTCAACTTCCCTAAATATATGAATTGCTAAGTAGAATACCTACATATATGCCATGCATACATATATGTATGATCATTAGATCAAGCCTTGTATTGTGCTGTTTAAATCTATATTATTTCTCATTGTTTGACTGCTTGATATATTAGTTACTAAGAGAGGTATTTCAAAATCTACCAAAATAATAGATTTGTCTGTGTCCGCTTGTAAATGTAGTTAATATTTTATGTATTTTGAAGCTATCTTATTAGCTACCTACAGATTACAGTTGTTAAATATTCCCTTTTCACTTTGGTTCACTGTACTGCATTTTGGATAATTTGTTTACAACTGTTCTTTATTTCACTAATTTTCTATCAAGTTGTGTTTAATCAGCTATATAACATGTCCATCAAACTTGCAGTTTCAAGTATATTTTTTTTCATTTTTGGAAATTATACTTTATTGTTTGAAGTTGGGTTGATCATCATAGAACCATAATTCCTTACACATAATTTAAATGTTCTTGTATTTCTTTTATACTTATTAAACATAGTTATTTTCTTATCTGACAATTCTAATACTTAAGATGTTAAGTGGTCTGATTCTTCTATTATTTTTCCTGATTCTTGCTCAAGATTATCCAGATTTAGGAGATACAGCTTTAGTTTTGTTTTTGTTTATCAATAAAGGTAATGAGAATTCAGGCTAAAACTCCACAAAAGCTTTGTGATTGTGACCTGAGGTGATAAATGTTCAGAAGATATTCTAATACACCTATTTTTCAAATGAAGTTTATTCCTTTCTTCACCAAATGTTTCTTCACTGCCCTCTTCTGGGTGGTGGGTTTATTTCTAGATGATACACTGAAAGTATAACCGATGGTATCCAAGCTTTATATGAAGAGTATCTTATTATATTTCTACACATTGATAGGAGCCCTAAAATTCTTTTCTGATGCCTTGCACCCGACAATTGTCAAAAGATTATCTGAATGCAGGTGGTGAAACCCTCTGGGCAAAAAGCATCTCCATATTTGCTCACTTCCTTGTTTTGCATAGTTTTTAGCTTTGAAGATTTCTCATTTTATTTAGTTGTTTTTAGGAAATTATAATTTAAGGTATATCACCCACCATACTTATACATTTTTAGGTTACAGTATGACCAAAGTTCAGTGATACTCTCATGGACAAGTCTCTCAGATCCAACCTGACATTTCTTTTTTCTTTTTTTTTTTTAATTTTTTTTTAATTTATTTATGATAGTCACACAGAGAGAGAGAGAGGCAGAGACATAGGCAGAGGGAGAAGCAGGCTCCATGCACCGGGAGCCCGATGTGGGATTCGATCCCGGGTCTCCAGGATCGCGCCCTGGGCCAAAGGCAGGCGCTAAACCGCTGCGCCACCCAGGGATCCCCCAACCTGACATTTCTGAGCCTCACAGTAGCTGAAGCTACAGCATGAATTCATGGCTGAGACCAGTAGTTCCCTGCCATTCTGAGAAGTACACATTTAATCAAGCCCAACAGCTCTGAGTTCTCTCAAAATTTCAGATACTTGTCTCTTGTGTGTTTTTCATTAATGATTTAGTCAATTTATATTTAATTACCCCAAATTATGAATTTATATTTAATTACCAAAAATTATGAACTTCAAGCTTATTCTCAGGGCCAGAAATCAACAATTCATCTCTCTAGCATTTACTGCACTATATGCTTTACTTGTGATTATTAGGGTTTGAGAACTCTATAATTCTAATTAGGGCCTAGTTACCAGCTTATTTAAAGTATAAATCTTATTGCCAATGCAATTACATCGACTGAGGTAAAACAAAAACAATGAATTTTCACCATGCTTATTACATGGCCACCTAAGCAGAAAGGGAAATGACATAAATGTAATACATGTACTCTTCATTTTGACTCTCAGTAAATCAACTACATTTCTTTAGCAGATTAAGTTGAGGAATTGGTCCCATAACTCTTTCTATAATAAAGCACTTAATAAAATAAAAATCAGATTAAAATCAAAGTGTCTACCAAAAAAATCCAAAATATTATTGGATAATTTTGAGTAATGACCCCAATTTGAAGAAACTGAACATGATCTTACATTTAATAAACATTGACTGTCCATTAATAGACATTTGAGTTCTCCTAAGATTAGAAAACAAAATCTCTTGGTAGCTCATTTAGGAACTGGCAGGGATTTAGTCATTTATTCAACAATTATTTAGTGAGTGGCCACTATGTGCAAGGCACTGTGTTCCAGCATTAGGGACTTGGAAGTAAATAGAACAAGACACAGGTTCATGAACCTTATCGCCTAGAAGGGAAATAAGCAAAATTACTGTGTGGTTCCAGTCAGAGTAAGTACTGAAAGGGAAAGATATAATGCTATGAGTGGATCTTCATTTAAACTATGGGACTAGGAGTGTGACATTCCGGTTCTCCTAAAAGGATGGTGGGAGCTAATCAGATAAAGGCAGATTGGGCAGTGAGGAAGGCAGGAGGGGGAAAAATACATCCCCCAGGCCAGATGTAGGCAAGATTGCTCCTTCTTTATTTCTCTTTCTTCTTCGTTTTTCCCTTCTCTTTATTTTAGTTTCCATCTTCAACAATAAAACATGGCAGTGGTAATAAAGGCAAAGGAAAGAAGAGTACTGAACTATCAGAAGAGTCCTTGCACTTGGGGCTTCCTAAATACTGGACCGCAATGAGACCTAGGGAGCCAGGGGTAAAGGTACCATCTCCTGCATTGTACTTTGAAAAAGCTACCCCAAGCAGGCTTACTTTAGAGATGCAGATTCTAGAACCTCTGGTCAGATTCTACTCCTTTTATCTCTTCTTTTCCTACCTTTTCTCCTGGTAATGACTCCATCTGCCTCCTTGCAAGTACCAATGCCCTGGCTTTCTGGGTTACCACCTTAATAGTTCTCCTAACTGTAGCTTTGCTTCTTCATTAGCTACACACTCAAGTTCTGCTAAGCATCCAGACCCTTCCTCCTGCCAGCACAAAAATCTGCCTCGCCAGGCCTTGTATGTGAAACTCAGACAATTCTAGCAAACCTATTCCTTTTTCAGGTAAAGAAATTTAAGTGACTTATCTTGTGTATTGTCTCTGTCCTCAGTGTTTTTTTCAGAAGGAAAATCAAATTTAATCTGGATATCAAGTTATTCCAGAATCATTTGTGTAAAGTTGTTTCTCCCCCTATTGGATTGTTTTGTCCTTTTTTTGAGTATCACATGACCATAGAAATGTGGGTCTATTTCTGGATTTGCTGTTCTCCTCTGATCTGTTTGTTGATCTTTATGACAATACTCCATAGTAATAACAACTTAGTATAAAGTTTAGAAAGCAAATAATGTATGTTCTCCAAACTTGTTCCTTTTCAAAATTGCTTTGACTGTTCTAGATCCTTTGCATTTCCAGATGAATTTTAGAATCATCTTGTCAACTTCTACAAAAACTCTCTCTGGGATTTTGATTGAGATTGTGTTGAATCCACAGACCCATTTGGGAAGAATTAACATCTCAACAATACCAAGTCCCCTAGTTCATGAACATGGTATATGTTCCCATGTATTTAGTTCTTTTTTAATTTCTCTCAGCAGCAATTTATAGATTTGAGTGTAAAAGACCTGAACATCTTCTGTCAAATTTTTCCTATTATAAGCTTTTTGACATGATTATTTAAAATGTTTGTTTTCTAATTATTTGCTGCCAGCATGTAAAAATACAGTTCAGGATTTCCTGGGCTGGAGGGTTCAAAGAATAGCCAGGATAGAAATCCCATAGGAAGCAATTACTTCTAGAATTTTCTTCTACCTTTTTGATCCCTGCAGCCTATGAATGAAAGGTCCTTTTACACCTAACAGAGCCTCTGGTCCTCCTTTCACCTCTAATACAAACTTTGACGTCAGATTTAGGTTTGACTCTTAATTTTACCAGCTGTAACCTTTAGCCCATTACTTCTCATCTCTGCTCATCATTTTTCTCTTCTGTAGATCAAGATACTAATACCTACCACTCAGGGCTGTAGTGAGGATTAATAGAGATGCTCTGACAAGTGCTAAGAGTCCATCACTAGTGATTCTCTCTTGTTATTCTTCTGTGGGCACCACTAACTGGTTGCTACTCTACAGAAGGACCATTACTCTCCAGCTCAAGAGAGTAGAGAGATCTTGTAATCATTGTGCCTCGTTACTTTTTACAGTAAAAGAACCAACCACCAAGGAGTCATGAGGTAACTAGATAGAATCAGAATATTCCTATCACAAAAATGGGAAAAGGAGTTGCTTGCCCTTTTCGATTCGTTGCAGGAACTTTATTATATTCCTAAACCATGCCAGGCTGTATGTAAGGGACCAATGGACATTAATTAAAAGCCTAAAACAGTTGGTTTCACCCCTCAAAATTCCAACTCCAACACTTGTTTGTGGTGGACCTAGAACTGACAGAGGAGATGCCTTCTCCCTCAAGAGCCCATCTTCCAGGCCTTGTGAAGTACAGGAATGTACCCAAGAACTAGGCTCCAAGTAGTCCTAAAATATGGCTTTAATATAAAATGAGAAGCAAGAGGATAAGTTTAAGCAATGATCACATTTGAAGCTGTCTCAACTAATTTGGAAAAGCAGACAATGCTCTAGCCTCCAAAGCGGCATTAGCCCTCCAAGGATGGGCCCTGGGCAGGGCTGCTTAGAGCCCCTTCTCATCAAGGGAGTTTTCCCTATTTGATTGGATTTTAAACCTTCATTCTGTTTATCAGGATGGCAATTTGGGTCTCATTTTTTTGGCAGCACAGTGTTGGCAAAATACACACAATTCCTGACTCATTGGGGCTTACAGCATTGTGGGAGGATGTGATGATGCTTATATGACCAGAAATGCATTAATATTTTCTTTTTCTAATAAATTTATTTTTTATTGGTGTTCAATTTACCAACATACAGAATAACACCCAGTGCTCATCCCATCAAGTGCCCCCCTCAGTGCCTGTCACCCATTAATATTTTCAAGTGGTGTCAAGAACTGTGGAAAAAAAGGTCACAAAGACGTGAGCACCTATAAAAGGGAGACCTGATCTAGGCTAGGCTGCCTGTTCCCTAATATTTAAGCTGAGATCTAACGGTTGATTAAGTATTAACAAGGCAAAATGAATGCACAATGAGGAATAGAAGTTTCCAGGTAGAGGAACAGCATATGTGAAGCCTCTAAGATGAGTGGAAACTTGGCCTAAATAAAGGACCCAGAGGTCAAGATATTTGGAGCTAGAAAAGGGGAAGAAGAGAGGGAAGGGATGAGGTTGGACAGTGGGAAGGCCCTGATCTGATCTTGGTCAGAAAGATTAGACCTTTAACTCAGTAAATATTTTAGTGAGCACCTTCACTGTTCAGGTAGTGTTCTAGGCTCTAAGAGTTCTCCAGAATAAAAAGTAGAGTCTCTGCCTCATGCCTTTGAATAAGGCTTCATGAAACCAGAGTTCCTGTCTCCTGTTCCTTGCTGCATCCCTAGCATCTGGCCCAGTACTTGGTGCTCATAGATACTTAGTAAATATCTGCTAGTTGGAGGAATGCATTGGCTATTGGGAAGTGAGTAAGGGATCTAGGACAACTCCCCAGTTCCTGGATTACCAACTGGGAGAAAGGGTGGCCTCATTTATGGAGTTAGAGAACAGTAGTGAAGTACCATGGAGAGGATGAGATGAAGACGACATATCTGGTTTTGCACATGTTGGTGCCTTTGCAGGGGTTTGTCAGGTGGGGAGCTGGCCAGATCTCAGGGGCTCATAAGTGCATGGATGGTACCTGGGGCTAGAAAGAACACACCAAAGATGAATTGTAAAGTGATGGGAGAAGAGGGTGAGCCTTGTGGATGAAAATGCAAAGTTCCCCCCAAAAAGATCCATAGAACATCAGTTTAAGAGATGAAAAGAAGGGTCTGATACCCCAGCGTAAGAGGGGGCTAAAATTATAGATACAGGCCTAATTTGGACAAAGCATTATTCAGCATGAAGACAGTTGAGTTCAGCAGGAACAAAGATAGCAGATGATGATGTATTCATTCTTGGGACTATAAACAAACCATTCTTCAAAGCAAGATCAGAAACTACTGCAGAATACTTTTAAATATTTTGAATTCTCATTTGAGAACATGAGCAAGAAAGCAAAGTTTAATTCAGCATCACCTGGGCTACACCACCATAAGGATTCCTAGGGATCCTGCCTGAGGTGTGAATTGCTCTTGGAATCACCATAAAGGCATCAGAGAATGTTGTGCTGTTTTTAATTCAAAGGCAGCACTAGACCCTGCTATCTGAAAGTAGAGTGTTCCTGTGAAAACTTTCATAAGCTGAAATGACATAAAGCAAAGAAGCAATTGCCATTAACTTATATAGAAAATTTTTTGAGCATTCCCAGAACCCAAAAATTACCTCTTAGGCTTTTCTGATACCTTATCCTTAGCACATCTTGCTAATGGATGCACAACATAAATCAAGATAAAGCACAAATGTTCACATAGTTCAAAGCTGTGGTAGCTTGACATGGAGATGCTGTGTGTGGTTCTTGGGGAAAAAGCTAGTGGTACCACTCTCGCTGCTTGGATTCTTGGGGTGTGCTGGCCCTATAATGGCCTACTGTAAAACAAACACTGAATGCTGTTTTGTTTCCTTCTTTTTTTTTTTTTTTAAGATTTTACTTATTCATGACCGACACAGAGACAGAGAGAGAGGCAGAAACACGGGCAGAGGGAGAAGCAGGGAGCCTGACTTGGGACTCGATCCCGGGTCTCCAGGATGAAACCCCAGGCTGAAGGCGGCACTAAACCACTGGGCCACTGGAGCTGCCCTCCTTTTTTTCTTAAAAAGGAAAATCCTCTTCAGATTTCTTTCAGTTAGCAGAAACGGGTACTAATGTAGGTCCTTCGTAAAAGTGAAGTGGCATACTGTGTACTTTCAAAAAGCAGGAGACACCTGGATTTAGGAATTCATTGGTAAGGGCAGAATTGAAAAGGCTTGTCGTTTATAGCAGCAGAACTGAGGCTATGAGATAATTAAGAAAAGAGGATTTGTGCCCTTGGGTGGCTCAGTTGGTTAAGCAGCTGACACTTGACTTCGGCTCAGGTCATAATCTCAGAGATGTGAGATCCAACCCACATCAGTCTCCATACTCAGTGGGGAGTCTGTTTGTCTCCCATTCTTTCTGTCCCTCCCATTGCTGTGGCTCACTCACTCTCTCAAATGAAAAAGAGAGAGAGAGAGAGAAAGAAAGAAAAGAGGATTTAATTTATTCTAAAGAATTGTATCTGGGTGCCTGGGTAGCTCAGTTGATTAAGCCTTGGACCCTTGATTTTGGCTCAGGTCACGATCTCAGGGTCCTGAGATTAAGCCCCAAGACTGGTTCAGTGGTCAGCATTATAGTCAGTCTGAGATCCTCTCTCCCTCTGCCTCTCTCCCAGTGCTCACTTGTGCCTTCTCTCTCTCTCTCTCTCTCCTCTCTCAAATGGATGAATAAATCTTAAAAAAAAAAAAAAAAAAAAGGAATTGTACCAGCGACCTCAGCTCCCTAGTCAAGTAACTTCCAGACCCTCATCCAAATGAAACCACACAAAGACATCTGCATTTTTGAGAGCTGTGTTCCTCAGGTTTTTTTGTTTAGGCTGAGGAGTGAGATTCTCATGCCAACCTCTAAAATGAGATCGCTTGGCAGAAATGTAGGAGTGGCCTTATAAATTCAGGAAGTGTAACAAATTCCAAATAAGCTGAATAACTTTATAAAGTCTTTTTGTCAGCTGTGCCTTTCAGATGCAATCATAAAGCACTAATCCTTTTTCATTGCTTCTGATCAATTTAGCTTGTGTCTCTAACTTTGGGGAAAATAATATACCATAGAGTAGGTAAGCTGTCTCGGGCATTATATATTATCAAATAGAAGTGAGTTACTTCTTGCCTTTTATAAATGTCCTATGTATTAAAGTGCCCTTTATTTCTTTACAAATTGCCTTCAGGGAACCAAAACCTCTTGATACACTCATATAAATAGTGTGTGCATGTATTTATTTACTATTTATATCCCCACCAACTTACAATTCTGGCAACTTGCAAATGAGAGAGAAGGTAGCCTTCATTTAAGCAAAAATTTGAAAGAGGGATGGAGCCTGGCAGAGATTTAAAACAGGGTGCAGGATTGTGAAGGACTGTGTTTTTCGTAGAAACAGCAGAACTGGTGTGGCTGAAGCATGGGGTGCATTACTAGAGGCAGGTGGGAAAGTTGGTGGATGTGGGAAATTTAAGAATGTGTAGAGCAATGCAGAGTTTGAGATGATGCAAAGTGTGGGAAGGTCTGAGGGTGTGTTTCTGTGTATGTGTTTATTGGAGAAGTAAGATTGATCACCTCTCACCATGCTTCCAAGGATTCACCGAGAAGGGATTGAAAACTGCTTGGGGATCACTTTAAAATCTTACTCAGAACTCTTACTACTTAAGTCAATAAGAGTCTTCCTTCCGTCTGCCCCTGTGGCTAGAAATAAAAGAACTCTAATCTCCATAGCAAAAGCAAACAAAACAAAACTGGAACTTCTCAGTATATGGTGCAACTAGGCAAGAGGAATTTCCATTGTCTTTGTATGATGGTGTATGTCCAGGAAAGACATACACACAAGTGTCCTATTAGCTTCATTTGTAATACCCCTAAACTGGAATGAGTATATCAGTTGTACTGTATTGATCTAATGAAATACTATACAACAATGAAAAAGAAGGAACTACAGATACATGCAACAACATGGATGAGCAGACATAATGTTGAGCCAAAGAAGCCAGACACAGATGGGCACATACTGTATGATTCCATTTATACAGAGTTCCAGAATGGTCAAACTGATCTATATAATGAAAGAAATCAGCATAGCAATTGCCCTTGGGGGTAGAAAGGGCTGCTGGATGGGAGGGGATATAAGAGAGCCTCCTGGAGTGATTAAAATGTCCTGTATGTTGACTAAGTGGCGGTCTTACAGGTGTACACATATATAAACATTCATTGAGTGTGACAATTTTAGTACACTTTATCATATGTAAGCCCTATTGCCCTAAAATCAACTTTAAAAAATTGAGACATTTACCCTGGCTCTGCCACTTAACTTTGGGACTACTGGTTGGTTGCCAAATATCTCTGAACATCATTTTCCTTATCTGAGAAATGGGAATTAATGATACTGGGCTCATAAGATTGCTGAGGACTAGAGAAAAGGTGACTTGTACCTCCCCCCATCCCATGGTGACTGGCACGTGGTTAGGAGGCACCCAATGAGAAGAACTTTAATTTCTTTTATTATAATGGTCTGAGGTCTAGAGACTCAGGCTCTGATGGTTCCAGAGTGGATGGCACAGATAGGAAGCCATGCTGAGTCCCTGCAGGAAGGGCAGAAGATGGCTTCCTGTGACAAGGACATTGCTTTGAATCACACAAAGTATTCCACCTACCCTTTTCATTGCAGTAGAGGATTTTCTAAGCAGGAGTGGAGAAAATTAGAAACTTCTAGATAAGGCTTGTGGGTGGTACTTATGGGAAATGAAAACCAAATAAATTCACTGGCTGATTTTGAGAAGAAAAAAGACCGTTCTTTGAGAATAATGCTAGAATGCGTCCTTGTGACCCTGACAAATAACCAAATACAATACCTGGAAAACCAAATACAATAATAAACTTTTAAAAACTAAAGAAAAAGAAAGCAATTTTCAAAAGCACCCAGAGAGAAATGACATATTTCTTATAGGGTAAGATCTATTCAGGTGACAGCAGATTTCTTCTCTGAAGCCATCGAGGCCAGAAAGAAACGGCACAACATTTTTCAAGTGCTAAGAGAATAACACTGTCAGCTATAAAATCTATATCTGAGGAAGCTATTCTCCAAGAATGAAAGGGAAATCAAGAGGGTCTGAGATGAAGGAAAATGAAAAGAATTTGTAGTTGGCAGGTATATCCTTAAAGATTGGGTGAAAGAAGTTTTTCAAACAGAAAGGAAATGAAGATAAGGGAAGGCATCTTGGAGTATTGGGAAAAAGCCACAGCAGTGGAGAAAGCAGTCAACCCAATTGTGAGCTGCAGAGGGTGGGGGGCACTCAGATACCTGAAAATTGGCAACTCCAGGTACCGTGTATGAGCCAGAGACACAGCCCCAAACATGGTGAGCCCCTGCCCACCAGGATCTCAGAGTCTAATCGGGTGACTAGGGAGATGGAAAGGCCACAGCTGTAACCCTAAAGAATTCAAGGCCTTGCTGGGAGAGCACCTGAAGGCAGTGCAGAGCCCTGAGGTGTGAGCCAGGGAATCTGGAGAGCGAGTGGAGAGTGTCGCCAAGGCTGGAGCCTGTCTTGAACAGCAGGGAGACTGCGCTAGGACTGGGAGGCACCTTCTAATCCATATTAAGGAGTTTATGGTTGTTAGCCATCAGTACCATAGTGCCTAAATCTGAAACTGGACTCTAGGTCATTAAGAAGAATGCAGCCATGCCTTACTTAGCACTTAAATTTAGAAGCAATTGGCTTACATTATGTTAACTTAACCTCTCAGCCACCCATGAGGTATGTGGAACCAATATTCCAGTTTTGTAACTGAAGAAATTGATGCTTGTAGAGATTGTGAGAACATGGTCTCTTTTTGTTGATAATCTTCAAAAGTCATCTTTAGAATTAGTAGCTTTTCACGCAGGTGTTTTTTAAAAAAATTGTATTATTGAAATATAGTTGACATACGTTGTGTTAGTTTCAGGTGTACAATACAGTGATTCAACAATTCTTTCTATACATTACGCAGGGCTCATCATCGTAAGTGTAGTCACTATTTGTCACCATACAGCATCAATTACAGCATTCTTGACTATATTCCCTGTACTTTACTTTTCATTTCTGTGACTCCACGCTGGTTTTTAAGACTCCAAGATGCTCTCCTGGGCATGAGACAGGGGTGTATTCACAGAGCAGGAAAATTTGCGTCCTAGCTTTAGAGTATGCCAAAATGCTGGAAGTGATCATTAGATTTGTCTGTGGCTCAAAAAACATCAACTCAAACAAGAGCCAAACCAAACAAACAAAGTTAAAAGAGAATGTGAGACTTACAGAATTATTTTTCTGAGGTTTTGGGGAATGTATCATCATCATAGAGCTTTCATACATTAGTTCCAAGGGAGAGTCTCTCTTTGGAGGATGTTTCTGGGCTTATTGTATTGTAATGACCTTGGCAATGGGTTGTTTATGCAGAATTGTATTTGCTTCCCTAAAAACACTTTCTACAGATTTCTCTTTTTTTCTCTAAAATTATATACTGGACCTTCAGTTCAAGGTATGTGAGACTGTGTGAGAGAACTTGTGAATCTATTTTTGTGGGACAAGGTCAAGGAAATAGATTCCTATATTGTGTGCCCCTAATAGTGATACAAAGTGCTTCTTTCCGTGCTTTTGTTTTTGACCTTGGGAAAATGGTTCTCAGGAACTGAGTATTAAGTACCTAGTGGGTGCTGCTGGACCTGAAAAGCACTCCATGAATAACTGCTGCATTCAAAATTTCATCCAGAAAAGGAAAACATATTCAGTTTTATTTCTGCTTGGACTTTTTTCTTGCTTAGTGAGTTTTGATACCTTGTACAAAATCCCTGGCCTTTCTGGGCCTTTCTGTGACACATTTCTCATGAGCACCCAGGGGGCTGGCCGGTGAGGAGCTAGCTGGACCGATGCTCTGCATTGAAATCTGCTGATATGGTGGGGAGAAGGGATTGTGTTCCGGTGGCACCATGCACGTGGACGTGGAGGGCCGTGTAACTCCCCAGGATAGCTGGGGAAAAGAAGAAGGGGATGGGCAGCGGAGGGGCTTGCCTTTGCCATGAGCCTGAAGTCTGCAGACAGAGCCCTTTCGCCTTACTGACCAGCCAGACTTTCTGCTGAAGGAGGGATTCATCTCCGAGACCGAGTCAACTGTATTACAGGCTAGGGTTTCACTTTTAGGAAGCAAAACCTAACTCAGCCGACAGCTGCATTCATCTTTAACTCATTATCTGTCAAACCTGCTGGCATATGCACTTCTCTGCCCAGAGCCAATTCAGGATAAAAGGCCCAAAGGGGACATCTTATGTGGCACAGGTGTCTCTCTTTTCTTTCCCCAGTGGTAGTGCCCCACTTCCACTTGATGTGTTTCCTGTATGGATATCGGTCAAGGACACACGGTATTGAGTCATATTCTGGCTGGTGGGGCTTTGGAGCCTTCAGGAGTGCCACATAAAAGCTCTGTCCTCAGACACTCAGGTGGAGCCCAGGTGGGTATTCAGGAAGACATGAAGAGGATTCTTTTTCTTTCTCTCAGCCATGATTTCTCAGGTGCAGAGTACAGGAAGACAGGGACAGGAGCCTTGTGTTTGGTCACCTCCTCCCCTCCCTACACCTGCCCAGCACATGGTAGGCTCTCAGTAGGGGTTTGGGAATCACCTTCACATCTGCTTCAGCCAGGCCTCTGTGGATCCCCAGTGATAGAAAACCCAACCTGAGCTGTCTTAAAGAAAAGGGACCTGGGTCCCTGGGTAGCTCAGTCAGTTAAGCATCTGCCTTGGGCTCAGGTCATGGTCCCGGGGTCCTGGGATTGAGTCCCATATCAAGCTCCCTGCCCAGCAGGAAGCCTGCTTCTCCCTTGGCCCCTGCCCCTCCCCCTACTCATTCTCTCTCTCTCTCTCTCTCTCTCTCTCTCTCTCTCAAATATATAAATAAATAAAATCTTAAAAAAAAAAACAGAACAAAAACAACAACAAAAAAGAAAAGGGAACGTATTAACTTATGTAATCAAAGAGGTTCAAGGGTAACCTGGTTTCAGGTACTGCTGGACTCAGGGTCTCACAATGTCAAGGTGACGGCCCAGCTCTAGCCCTCCCTTCTGTCAGTCACACATCATCAAAGACGACCCCACTCTCAAGGGCTACATAAGTCCTGGGCATGGCTCACATTGGCCTGCCTTGGGGTCACCTGCCCCTCCCTGACTTAATCACTGTAGCTGGGAGGAGGGAAGACACCCAATGAAAGCCAGACTCAGGGATCCCTGGGTGGCGCAGCGGTTTGGCACCTGCCTTTGGCCCAGGGCGCGATCCTGGAGACCCAGGATCGAATCCCACGTCGGGCTCCCGGTGCATGGAGCCTGCTTCTCCCTCTGCCTGTGTCTCTGCCTCTCTCTCTCTCTCTCTGGGTGACTATCATAAATAAATAAAAATTAAAAAAAAAAAGCCAGACTCACTATTACTGCTGAGAGTGAGGTCAAGTCCACTAGAGTGAGAGCTGGGAATGAGAGAGGCAGGTTCCCAAGTATCTGAGAAGAGAAGGAAAGGATACCAGGCCTTGAACACAGGATTTCCCAAACTGACTTCACACCTTCTCCAAACTTGACTGGTGCCACGCTATTACTGTCCTTCACAAGGCTAGAGCTTGATTCCCTGTTCCTCATGTCCTACCTGGAAAACTTCATCAGGCCAGCAGCCATGAACAGATCCTTCCTGAGGGAGGATCAGAGAGGGTAGGTCAGCATCCAGCTGCTGCAGACACAGGGGGTGCTGCTCTGAGAAACCCCAACTACAGGGGACTATTCCATCCAGCTTAGAGCCAATCAGACTTTCCCATACACAGAGCCAGAAATCCAGCCCTGAGCAGAGGGCAGGACCCTGGGGGGCCTCCCAATCCCCTGCCTTCAGACTCAGAGAATCCAGCCTTGCTGTAGAGCCAGTCAGAGGAGAGACTTCCCCAAACCTCCTGCCTGTGCTTGTCCAGGGAGCTTAGGAGTTTTCTGAGAAGCATATGGACCGGGGCTATGTATACTACTCCAGTCACTGCTTGGAGCTGCCCCCCCCACACACACATACACACACACGTTCACTGTCACAAACACATAGACAGGTACTCATGCATACACATGTGAACACAGACATGCACTCACCCAGACACACACACACACACACACAGATAGGGACTCACGTGTATACATACAGAAGCACAGACACGTATTCACACAGACACACACACAGAAACACATAGGCATGTACTCACAGGTCCACATACACCACAAGTACTCTCTCTGCCTCTGCTTTGCCTTGTACTTTCTCCCTCTCCACGTTCCCTTTTTCTCTCACACATTCTGAATGCTGTCACCCAGTGTCTTCCTCACACACCCCACACACCCCTCCTTTTTGTTCCTCCCACCTCCTCCTCCCCTTCCTCCCTCTTCCACTCACCATCTTCTCCTTTCCTTTCCCATTCTTTCTTCACGCATGCACCTAACACAGGTGGTGTCATCTCTCTGCTTCTGTCCCATGCACATACCCATTTCACTCCCATGCACCCAGGCTGTACAACATAACACCCCCACACACACTCTTCCCCTTTCCCCAGACCCCAACACACACACACACACACACACACACACACACACACACTCCAACCTGAGCCCTCAGACCATGACCACTGACCCTTCCAAGGTTGGCCTCCGTAGGTTTCCTCCTCTGGATATACCCCAAATGGCAGCCAAACCCTAAGCTTATGTTCCAGCTCAAAAATTGGACTTGTGCTCACACAGAGTATCTCTGTTAAGAAAACTGTGATCAGAGAAGGGAAGTAATCTGAGCATGGTCACAAAGTAACAGAGGTGGGCATGGGGCCCTGCTCTGTACCAGATCCCCTAGGTTGGTACTCCCCATGTCTCTCTTCTGATTTTAGGAGCATCCCTCCCCTCCCCATCCTACATGCTCACTGCATAATAAGGGAGACACCATGAGGTAGAGGGCAATTTTAACCTATGGCAAAAGTGGCGTGATAAATCAAGGTGGAGATTGACTTCAAGGACCTGAGTCCAGCTTCCCTCTGACAAAACCCTTGTCTAGATGACCAGAGAAATCAAAGATCGTTTTTAACAGGCCTACTTCAGCTCTGGCCACAGCGGTGGCCATCTTAGGCCAGAATTTCTGCATGATCCCATACCAAAGATGGTATAGAGGTGTCAGGACCAGCTTCAGGTGAGCTGCCATGAAAGCAGCCTGGAAAATGGTCCATCTCAGAGCCGTGGGGCTGAGAGCATAGACAGAGATGAAGCAGTATCTTTTAAATGATGAAAACTTTCTTTTCCAGGCAAAATGACAACTGTAAGAAAAATCTGGGCACTCTGAGATGCAGCATCTGCGCCACCTGGCAAAGCCCCTGGTTTACTGTTTGGGTGAAGCGAAACGCTCCACCCATCTTCCTAACTCCTTGCTCTCTGCATCAATGTGCTTTGATATCAACAACGCTGCCAGAACCCGGGAAAAAGGCTCATCTGTTGCCATGGAGGCTTTCAGCTTCTTCAGAGGCCGGGCCTTGAATCACTGCCTTTGCAAATAGATCCCATAACCAACAACAACAAGCTTATATAGATGGGAAATTACTTTTCTCTATCATAGCTAACATTGAGAGCTTATTCTGAACTGAATTACTGTTCTGGCACTCAGTTACCCTGATGACAACTCCATAAAGCAGGCATACTGCATCCATTTTACAGACATGGAGGCTAAGGAGAGAGGTCAAGAAACTTGCTCATGATCTCAGAGCTAGGAAATGGAGGAGCCAGGGTTCATACTCGGGCAGACCAGCTCTGTGGTTGACACTCTTACCTTACCTGTTCTCAAGAACTCCAAAAAAGTAGGTTTTCTAAAGAATGACTACAGAGGTACTTGGTTGAATCCTGGTCAGTGGTTTCAATTTTGGTGAGCACATTTAAAAAGCCCCCTCTAAAACGATTTATTCAATTTATTCAAGGCTTCTCTTGAGAGACATTTTTGGCTACATACAGATGGAGTATATCTTTCTATTCAAAGCCCTTAAGTCCACCATAGTGAATAACGCTAAAATAAAATTCTCCCCCCCCCTCCCAACACCACCTACACACACAGGATTTTTGGCCAGGCTCCCACTCTGGAGGTGGGGACTGGTAGCAAATGTGCACAATTTCTATCCCTAAAGGAAGTGTCCCACAGCTTGGCTCTTGGAGCTCAGAGCCTCCTGAGTTTCTCTGTAGGCAGAAATCTGCAGGGTCCTGGGGACAGAGCCATTTGGAGGTCCTTTCTGCTCAAACAGCTTAGCCATCGGAAAGGGATTTTGTGATCTTCTCTGGACAACATGAACAGCAGAAGTAGTACAGACTTTGCCAAAGATGAGTTCAGTGAGTCATTGAGAACAGAAATGTTGCTGGAGGAGTTCAGCTAAAGATGGTTAGAGAATCCTGGTGTCCCTCATCTGCTCTCATCTTTTGGAGTGACTGTGGAAACTGATCCCTTGTACGTCAGAGTTGCTAGCACTAGAAATTTCCAATGACTTCATTTGGCCCCATCACAGACTACAGCACAATTTCAACTTATTTTTCTTTTTTTTAGATTTTATTTATTTATTCATGAAAGACACAGAGAGAGGGAGAGAGAGGCAGAGACACAGGCAGAGGGAGAAGCAGGCTCCATGCAGGGAACCCGACGTGGGACTCGATCCCTGGACTCCAGGATCACGCCCTGGGCCGAAGGCAGGCGCTAAACTGCTGAGCCACCCAGGAATCCCCTCAACTTATTTTTCAAGTCAGACAATAAAAGCAGCCTTTTTTTGAGACTTTCATTTGAGCAGAAATACATTAAGTTCATGTTTGATTTGCAGAATATAAATTTGTTTTCATTTTTGTAAGAAATGGCCATTGATTTTTGCATGAAAATGAGTGGGTGAGGCATGTGCCTTTTCAGAGTTTGTATTTACATCCTATATATGTGAAGAAAACCCACTTCTAACTCAATACAGTCCGTAAAAGAGTAAGCAGGATTCTGCACATGTGCATTTGTCTGAAGGAGAGGGACCCATCAGCAAAAGGTGTAGTTATTTGGCAATGGCAATGGGCAAAAAAGGACTAGTTCCTTCCTTTCCTCCTTAAAACCCTGGGCTTATCTATAGGTACTTTTCCAAGTAAGTGCTGTGTACAGTGTGGGGTGGACTCTAGTTAGCAGAATGACCTGGGTTCTCATGGATATTCTGAATTATGCATACATACCCACATAGACTAGAGCTAGTGAAATGACTTGCACAATATTCTACCTACCACTGCACAGTAAAAGGGCATGCACATTCTTCAAAATCTTGCCTAGGTCCTTTAGAGAGAAGCATTCCCAGTTCTTTCCTCTCGAATGTTCTGCTCCTTTCATGTGTGTATGTGTGTGTGTGAGAGAGAGCAAGAGAGCGCGCTCATGCACACAGGTATTGTGAGTCAAGATGCCACGTTTCATTTATAACTAGAATGAGATCTTATCTGAAAAATCTGTGCTGGTTTTGGACAGAGAGCAGAGTGTTCCAACTGAGACCTGGTACTGAGAATTGCACTAGGCTGTGAGGCAGCTTTTTTTAATAGAATCTTTTCATTTCTGATGACCACCTGGATATGTCTTGCCTACATAGAGGGAAGGAGGATTTGCAGCAGAACAAGAGGGACATTGCAGGAATACAAATAAATGTTTTTACATTACAAATAAACATTTGTAAATTTATTTTACAAATAAATGTTCTGTGATAGCTCCTTCATAATTTGTGTTATCTGAGAAAAACATTTTCTGTGTTTAGTAGTAGTAGTACTTATTGGGAGTGCCTGAGTGGTTAAGTTGGTTAAGCGTCTGCCTTTAGCTCAGGTCCTGATCCCAGGGTCCTGGGATTAAGCTCCACATCCGGCTCCCTGCCCAGGAAGAAGCTTGCTTCTCCCTCTTCTCCCCACTCGTGCTCTCTCTCACTATCTCTGTCTCTGTCTCTCTCTTAAATAAATAAATATTTTTTAAAAATGGTACATGTAGACATTGATGGTACTAATGCCTGAGCACTAAAATAGGCCAAGAGTTGTAATTCCGTGTACTACAAGCATGATCTCTTTTGATCCTTTCCAGGGTGAGGGGTGAGGATGATGCCCATTGTACAAATGAGGGGACATCTCCTTGACAAAGTTTTATTAAGTGGGCAAGCTTTATTTTTTTTAAATATTTTTTTTCAATTTTCATTTATTTATGATAGTCACAGAGAGAGAGAGAGAGAGGCAGAGACATAGGCCGAGGGAGAAGCAGGCTCCATGCACCGGGAGCCCGATGTGGGATTCGATCCCGGGTCTCCAGGATCGCGCCCTGGGCCAAAGGCAGGCGCCAAACCGCTGCGCCACCCAGGGATCCCAGTGGGCAAGCTTTAAATGAGTGGTAGTCCTGCTCCCTCCCCGCATTGATGGGTTTTTCTCAACCTGGTTGTATGAGATTTCACAGCTGTCCATCACCTCCCTTCTCGAGCTGGTAATAGAAATAGGCGTGTCACTGTACTATGCCTTCACTCTAGGATGCTCTCTGCCTGGAACCCTGTGTCTTCCTAAGAAGGATTCCTGGTTCATACTTAGGCTCTGGGCTTCTCTGCCCATGAGGACACAGAGTACAGGTTTGAGGACTGCATTCCTTGTGTCCTGGCATTTAATTCTGTCTCAAGATACTTGAACTAGGTCTAGGTAGAAGAACTTGGTAGAAAAAACACCACTGTTTGAGTAATTTTAATAATTAAGCAATATTGACTTGTGTTTTATTTTACGGCCTACTGTTATTATTTACTATAATCCTTTAGTACAGGCTGCCTGGTTGTTGTGATTGATGTTTTTCAACAGAACTGGGTCACTTTTGTCTCATGTAGTACATAAATTTTCAGCATTCTGCATATTTTTGCAAACGTTAAGAACTGAATTTTTTAAAGAACATTTTGAACAATTGGTTTTATTTCAATAATACGGGGGAAAATATTTCTTCTCTCTTTATCAACTGCTTTGCAGAAACAGGTAGGATTTTATCTTCTGCTGATGAAACAGAAACCTGGTGTGGTGAGAGGGTGCTAGTAGTGGCTGCCTTAACAGACATGCCGCCTCTCTGAGTCTGTGGCTGGACTCCTTACTTTATTCCTAGAGGGAGTGGGAAAGTCACATCTGAATGTAAGAATATTGACTTACTCCAGGCTACCCTATGTACAGGTTTTTGGGACAGCAACTTATGAGTCATGGCCATTTTCGGGGATTTCATTGGTTAAGCATGGATTTTCACAGAGCAGCCATGACACAACTGTCCATCACCCAGAAGGGGCATTAGATTTCTCAGGGTGCTAAAGCTAAGAACTAAATCCTTGGGTCTTTTATTTATTGAATGTTATTGTAATATAAGATATAAATACACATCCTTCAAAATGTCAATGAATTCTCTTGATTTATAGTAAAAAAAATAAAATAAAAATCCACTCCTGCTTCCTAACTATAACCATTTTCAACTCTTAGCTTTCTTTTGGTATTTATCTCCCAATTTCTACATAGCTTGCTTCTTCTTGCTTAGGTTGCTTTTTTTTTTTTTTTTTTTTTAAGATTTTATCTTTTCACTTACTCCTGTAAAAAGGTTGTGTTGTGTTATAGCTTCAAGTTCCCAAAATACACACATGGACCTTCCCTCTATTCTTCCAGTTATTTTTTTTTCTTCCGGTTATTTATAACATATTTGGTTGTTAGATCAGTTTTCAGTGTTTTATTGTTGTGACTATAAAAAACAGCTTTCTGGGGATCACTGGGTGGCACAGCGGTTTGGCGCCTGCCTTTGGCCCAGGGCGCGATCCTGGAGACCCGGGATCGAATCCCACGTCGGGCTCCCGGTGCATGGAGCCTGTTTCTCCCTCTGCCTGTGTCTCTGTCTCTCTCTCTCTCTCTCTCTCTCTCTCTCTCTGTGACTATCATAAATAAATAAAAATTTTTTAAAAATAAAAAAATAAAAAATAAAAAACAGCTTCTGTTGTTGCTACTGAGTCCCAAAGCCATTCTGATGTTTGATCCTTTGTATGTGGCTCTAAAAGTTGATAGGATCTTCTCTGGTCTCAGTGGTATAAAATCTCATGTGCTTTCATTTGGGTCTTTTTTCTTCCGTTGTACTGGGCTCCCAGAGAATCGTTTCACTCTGGAAACAGGGCTCTTCCAGGTTCGGGAAACTTTCATGGATGATTTTTTTTTTTAATTATTTTTGTTCTTACCTGTTCTTTGCTTCTACCGGAGCACAGATATGGGACCTCACAGAGTAATTTTCTAGCTTATTTTTCTCCTGAATTTTTAAATTTTCTGTTATTTTTATTTCTCTGTTCCTTTTGGCATATAATGTTGCTCCTTCGTTAGCTGCAGTATATTCCATTATTAATACGTTTTGAAGTTTCCTGCTCCTTTGAGTTTCTGCTTGAGTACAAAGCCACCCCAAATAAAATGCTATTAAGTAAGATGAAGTAATCCAATATCTACTCATAAAATAAGCTTATTAATACATGCTTACTTTAAAATCACTCATTGTGTATGATTGTATATTAATTAGAGACTGTTGCCTTTTTCCTCTCTCATGTCATGAAGGGGGTTTTCCTTTGTATCTTTGCTATGAGTCTTCTCTTCAGCAAAACTGCTCAGAGTCGCACCACATGCCCCCCTACCCACCCTCGCAGAGCAGCCACATTTCCTCGTGAGTTATCCTGAATCTACAGATGGCTCTGTCACCAACATTTTTAATTCAAGCCACAAAGAGACAGTCTAATCATATTAGCTTTTAAAACTATCCTGAGGTTCTATATTGTTCTCTACAATAACACAATTTACTCTATATTTTTAAGGTTTTACTTTTACTGAAGGTGTCTATGCACAGAGTTTAAAAGTGTTTTGTTGCAGAAGGTACAATCTTTTGATTTTTTTCCACACCTTAAACTGCCCCTCTACCCCCCTCACTCCACAACCCCCTAGGGCAACCACTTTCATCTCTTTCACTTATTTGCTTGATAAAATTGTCCTCCCTGTCTTTCTGGTTTGCCTTGTTCCTCCTTAATTGCTCAGTTTTAGGCATTCCCTGTTACTTTCCACCAGGGAGCTGGAGAAGGTAGCCTTCCATCCCACACCCCCTCCCTGCCCATACCCTCACCTTTCAGTAAAGCCAACACCAGGATTCAGTGTTTCAGCTGCCTAAGTGTTCTTCCCAGCTGAGCCATGCACTAAACTGTGGTGAATGTCTTCTTACTCTTTTAAAATTTTTTTAAATTGCTAAATGTGTCATACATACCAAAAAGCATATAATGTACATTTGTAGTGTATAGAGGAGAATAATAAGGAAAATATCTGGATTAAGGAAAACCTCCTTTCCACAATCACATCTCCCTTTCTCTTCCAGGGACATCACTCCTTAACTTCTGTGTTAATCATCCTTTCCTTTATGGCTTAAGTTAATACTTCCATAGATACTCCTGAACAATGCTAACTGGAAATGTCAAGTTAGAAGATCTGCAGTGTAAAGACAGTATCCTCTTAAGGAGCACAGGAGTGCCTCAGGTAGCTGGATGTAAGACAGTCTGTCTGCCTGCATTATGTATCCTGCAGCCCGGTGGTCTCACCTACATGTGAAAATAATACAGAACAACTGGAGACACCACAACACAATTATATATTTTCTTTCTTTTCAGATAGAAGTTACTTAAGAGCAATTTTGGATGGAGGGGAGTGGAGGGGAAGATCATCTGATTTGCTAGTGACTTCAATTTTCATGTCTATATGTTTGCTATTAATGCTTACCTTTATAAAGTCAGAGAATTTTGTCTGAACAGCAACAACTCTAGGGGATCTGTTGAGGTCTTTTTTATGTCTGGAATGTGATTCAGTTTTATGAATCTTCCTGGCACGTTTGGTTGGGGGAAGGCGAACATGCCTTTTCTGTTTCAAAGATATCACATTTTACACATACTTTTATTTGTATAGATATTTTTGACCCGAGTTGATAATAACACTTTGTCTCCATTGCAATTTCCATTTGCCTGTTTGCTCTGTCAAACAGTGAGGGAGCTTTTTAAGTCCTCCACTATGAGGTTTTAAATTTCCTTTGGCTTTCTAACAGATTCTGTTTTAACATCAGTTTTATGATTCAGCCTATTATAAGCCTCATTATGGGTCATTCCCTTTATCAATGGAAAAATAACCATCTGTCTTATTTAATGGGTTTCTCTTGAATTTGTTTTATCTGGTTTTTTCTCCATTTGTCTGTGTGTTCACCTGGTGCTCTGTGGCCTTTCCCTTCATCTTTAATCTTCTCTTTGATTTTTTTGACATGTATCTTGTCAACAGCATATAATTGGGTTTTGATGTTTCTATTTCTCTAAGCATCTATCTATTAAATAGGGGCTAGACCTATCGACGTGTCTTATGATAACAGACATGTCTCTGACCTTTTATATGCTTTATCAGTATGCTACTAGTGGAGTCCACAATCTCACTTTTTTCCCATTAGATAGTGATGGGGATGAGTAGCAACTAGTTGGATACCTACATATTTCTCCCACTCATAAATTCTGCAGATAGTTACTGAATCCCTGCTGGGTACCAGGTTCTAGGCCAGACTTTCTGAGGATACAACAGAGACTATGACACAGCTCCTGCACCATAAGCATGACTGCCTTTACTGAAGTAGTTGCCTCATGGTCCTGAGCTCAGTTTAATGCTCTGATGCTGTTTGAAATTTTTAATTTTTTAATAAAAGGACATATATTTTCATTTTGTACTGAGCTGCACTGATTATGTGGCTAGTCCTGCCTACAAGAACACAGAGTTGACAGAATACAGGAAATTTCAGTATGGAGTAATAAATGTCCTACTAGGAATTGGAAGAGGAGACTCTGACATCACAAGGGGGCTTCTGGGCAGTCTGGGAGGCCTCCAGGATGCACCTGACCCCTGGGCTGAGTCAGATGAGGAGCAGGAGTTGCCCTGGAGGAAGGGAGGGGACAAAGGAAACTTCAGGCACAGGCTGGGGTCCTTAGAGAGGTTGAAGTCTGTGGCCAGAGCACAAATCGTAGGTTATCTCTGAGTTAAAACTAACTGAAAGTCAGAAGAATTGTAATCTAAAGTAGGGGCAATCATCAAAAAGCATGCCAGATATCTATACCAGATGTTTCCCTGACTGTCCGTCTTCATTTTTAGTCTTGCTAACAAGCTCCCATGAGAACTGACAGACTTGATCGTAGGTCTTATGCCAAAGTAACAGGAGTGAGTCTTAGGGAGAGAAACAAATGAAAACCACTGAGGGCCTAGAATACTATCATAGAGAGTTCCACCCTGATGCTAACTTAATGGGGTGCATCTTTTCCGAAATGCCAGACTGACCACAGCAGTTTCCTTCATCAGTGTGAGAGTGTTCATCTGGCTTCAGCATGGAGCTTACCTTAGAGGGGTAAGGGAGAAGGTGGGCTGTGAAATGACCACGTCTGGTCATCGGGGTGGGACTGACGGCAGCTGGGAAGAATGTGTGGGCAGAGCAAGAGAAGTAATGGTTCTGGTCAAATGCAGTACAGAAACACTGCAGCACTTATAGCCACAGCTATAAGAAAGAAGTGTAAAACATAAATAACGGGTACTCTCTAGTCACTGAGGCAGGACCACAGCCAGGCTTGGGTGAAAATAGACAGTGTGTTGAATTTGAGACATGTTGTGTCTGGGGTGGGAGCCATAAGTGGAGGCATGCAATGAGCAGGAGGGCTGGGGTTTAGCAGATAGAAGGGATGCCAACTAAAGCCACAGGGGTGTCCCTGGGCTCATTGTGGTCCTTATCCTTGGAGAGTTAAGGGATGGGGTCTGAGAGGACTGACAGTCAATGGATGGGGAGAGAGGCAGTCTTTAGGAAGGTCTGAGATTGAGAAGGAAGAGCCAAAGACAGGAAAAGCAGCATTTTGGAAGTCATAGTATCATAGAAACTGAGGGAAGAAAAACATTTCAGAAATAGTGAAGAGGTCAAACACATCAACTATAGGTTGAACCTGCATGCGAGCTACGGTCAGTAAGGTAGCCCTTTGACTTGGCAGGAAGGCAGGGGGGCCTTAGGGAGATGAAATTCGATGGAATGGACATTGGGTTGTCTGTGAAGGGTAGTGGGTGAAGAAGTTGAAATGGACTGTAAAGCCTACTAGGGAGAGAGGAGCAATAACTATATCTTCTAGGTACTGTATCATGCTTTCACATCTGGAGCCCTGCTGACCCCAGGGAGACTGCTAATTTCCCAAAGATACTCAGCAACTCACCTGTGGGTACACCTTGCAAATGCAAACCAGCTGATCCAGAGCCCCCAGCCACAATTGGGTCTCACATGGGCCACTGTCCCCCACACTAATCACCCAGAGCCAAGATCCAGACTAGTGACAGCCCCTCTGCCTAGAGTCCCCAAACTAGCCAATCCTAAACTGTCTTGCCAATTCTTTCCCATGGCAGCCACAACACAGACCCTCACCCACATTCTCCACTTGGTCCCTCTGCCTCCTGATCCTCCTTGGTGCTTTCCTAGATGGCATGGCATGTCCCCTCCTCTTGGGAGCTATCAATCTTTGGATAACAAACTACCTTTTCCATGTCAATTGCCTCCCAATCTATTGTCCTCACCATGCCTGAGCAATAATAAAACTTACATTTTAAAACAAGAGGGAAATGTAGTGATCAAGAGAGGATTGGGGTTCTTTGCTGTGTTTGTTTTTAGCAGAAGAGAGAGGCTGAGTGTAGATCAGTGATGACTAGAAAGTGCCAACATCAGGAGTCCTGTTAGTTCAATGTTGACAAGATAGAGGAAGTAGTGCTTAAAGGCGCTGTCGCTATACTGTAAATCAGTATAGCACTTTTCTTTGGAGGGCAGTGTGGCAATAGCTATCAAAATTACAAATGCACATAACCTTTGAGCTAACAACTCATTTCTAGGAATACACGGTAGAGAAATGTACCTATTCTTAAGAACATTCGTTGCAATATTGTTTGTAATTGCAAAACACTGGAAGCTATCTAAATATCTCGTTCAGTGCTATGAATATAGTACAGTACAAGCCTCTAGTAGGATATTTTATAGGGATGGGAGAAAAAAGAATGAAATACTTCTATACATGCTGATATGGAACTATTGATATAATATGTCTATGGCTAGAAATTTGGAGGGATTATACAATAAAAAGTGGTTGTCCCTACTGTGAGCCTGAACATCTGAAGAAGGGAGAAGACAAATGTCTCCTTCCTACTTACTGGGGACATTTATTACATTTTTAATTTTAAAATAGAATTAGTATTTTAAGCTATTTATCCAGAGTTAGACTCTAAGAACTGAGCCAGGAAACACCTTAAAGATCCTCTATTTCCACTCTCTTAATTACAGAAGAACCTGAGGCTACAGTCACTCAGTGAATTAGGCTCAGGAACAAACTTGGAGTGGGATTTCCTAGCCCTCTGCTTGGGTGTTCCTTCTTCTAGGTGGAACTATAGAATTTACTTGAACAACAGAGTACTTTACTCTGTTTTTACTTTACAAGAGAGTATCAGTTTCCCCAAGTTGGCCTCCATAAAAGAACACATACAGAAATACCAAAACTGAACTCTGAGGGCCATCTCCTCCTGACTCCTCACTCTGCTGTGGTGACAGCCATGCTAGTGCAGGGATTGACAACTCCACAAAGTGACCTGGGTGGGTGGAACAGGAGTACAAATTGGCACAGACTAGAGAAAAGTCTGAATTCTCAAGTGTCATTAAAGGAGCTGGCTATTAGGTTCACATGGCACCCAGAGAACTCCCTAGGGCTCTCCATCTTTATGGGTTTCTAGCCACATCTTCTACTTGGTCACAGAAAGAGCAGGCTGTCACATCTCTGTTATGTGTGTCCTCTTATCCTTGGTACTCAGATCTCCTGGTACCCTTACCTCTAAGCAGGAAGAAGCATTTATACCTGATCCATGCCATCATAGGCTCTCAAAAAATAGGTGTGGTCTCATGATCCCCAAGAGGCAACTTACTCTGCCTCCCTCTCCACCTGATAGCCCAGGATCCATCACGGGTACTGCCATCTTCAGAAACTTCTAGATGGATGCCATCCCTTACTCTAAGAAACTCCTCCTCACCTTCCCTAAAAAAACAACTATGTAAGAATCTCCTTCATTACACTCTTGCCCCTGGGGGTAGAGCAGGGAGAGGATTCATTGCTTCTAATATTTTATTTTCTCTACATTCAGCAATCTTTGCCTCGACTCCATTTTGTATGATCCAGCATAGGAAGAGTCTCTCTGTTTGCATCTTTGTCTCAGGTTGAGAGCCTCCACTTTTAACCTAGAGGTTTAGAATATGGCATCTTGGATTTTGACAGACTGCAAAGGATGCTCGCAGAATTGGACAACAAAATAGAATATGCTATGTAGGGATTACATGTTCTTAGCCACAAATCAATCCATAAATGTACTACACGTTTTGTACAACTTTTGCACAACAAAGGAAATCAAAACAAAATATGAAGGCAACCTACTGAATGGGAGAAGATATTTGCAAATGATATGTCCGATAAGGGGTTAATATCCAAAATATATAAAGAATTTGGGAGAGGAAGATGGCAGCAGAGTAGGAGGACCCTAGGCTCACCTGTCCTATGAACACAACTAGATAGCAATAAATACCCCAGAAATTGACCTGAAGACTGATAGAATAAATTCCATATCTAAAGAGAATGAAGAGCCCACATTTAAGAAGGTATGAGTGTAGAGATGTAGTTTAGGGGAGAAATGAATTGTGGGTGCTGCAGAGGGAAGGGAGCCATGGTCTCAGCAAGGAGGAGAGAGAGAGAGAGAGGGAGAGAGAGAGAGAGAAATAGGAGGAACATACAGGGAAACACACAAGGAGAATATTTCCCCAAAGCCACTTGCTTAGAAAATTAGAGAGACTTGAATCTCATGAATTCTTGCAACCAGTGGGGCTTAAAACCTAGAGTTTTAAAGGCATATGGCTTGGCTAGGGATAGAGCCTGGAGAACACTTCACTGCTCCTGGAGAGAAGGCAAGCAAACAACCTGGGGACAACAGCAATTTGAAGAGCATCTGGGGCACACAGTGGGGGGATTAATTTGCTCTTTTTGTAGGATGTCCCTGAGAGGCAGCATCCACAGAGATATTCTCCAGGGACAGAGGAGCTGGCCAGTGACATTTCCCTTCTCCACTGCTCAGCATAAACAGAATCACCTGCAGGAAGCAGCCAGAACCTACACTAGCTGCCTAACTTGCTTACACCAAACCCTACCCACTCTGCTCTGTTGGGACTACCCTTCATAGTCAAGCTTGCCTCAGTCCCAGCACAGTGGGCCCCTCCCCCAGAAGACCAGCACAAACCCTGCCCACACCACATTTCCTGACCAGAGAGTTCTGCAGGTCCTCAGTTCCAGTGGAGGTGGTATCAGGTCTCATTTCACAAGCAGAGCAGAGCACACCTAGTTAAAACTCACCACATTCAGGTGAGGGACCAAACACTACCCACAGCAGGCAAGGAGAGTCTCTGCACATGGCTGACCTAAAGGATAGAGAAGCCAAAACGTAACAGCACACATGGCACACACTGGAGACATTCCCTGAAGCACCAGGTCCTGGGCACTACATGACCTCTGACCTTCATGAAGCTATTACTTTCAGGAGCAGGAGACATAATTGGCTTTTCTAACATAGAGAAGAAGACAGAGACTTAGACAAAATGCAAAGATGGAGGAATTTATCCCAAATGAAAGAACAAAATAAGGCCATGGTCAGAGATCTAAGTGAAACAGCCCTAAGTAACATGCCTGCTAGACAATCTAAAGCAACAATCATAAAAATACTCCCTGGGCTTGAGAAAAGAATAGAAGACATCAGTGAAAACCTTACCACAGAGATAAAAGTTAACAAAGAATCAATCAGAGATGAAGGGTACAATAATAAGCAGAAAACATGCTTGATGCCATGAACAGCAGGCTGGGAAGCAAAAGAATGGATTAGTGACCCAGCAGACAAAATAATGGAAAGTAATGAAGCTGAACAAAAGGGAGAAAGAAGAATTATGCAACACAAGAAGAGATTTAAGGAACTCAGTCACTGCATCAAAGGTAATAGCATTCATATTATAGGAGACCCAGAAGAAGAGAAAGAAAAGGGGGCAGAAAATTTATTTGAGGAAATAATAGCTGAAAACTTCCCTCATCTAGAGAAGACATCTAGATCCAGGAGGCACAGAGATCTCCCATCAAAATCAACAAAAGTAAGCCAACCCCAACACATATTGTAACAAAATTTTCAAAATATAGTGATAAAGAAAAAAATCTTAAAAGCAGCAAAACAGGAGCGCCAGGGTGGCTCAGTCAGTGATGCATTCAATTCTTGATTTCAGCTCAGGTCATGCTTTCAGGATCCTGGGATTAAGCCTTGCATCAGGCTCCATGCTCAGCACAAAATCTGAATGTCCCTCTCCCTCTGCTCCTCCCCCAGCTTACACACACACACTCTCTCTCTTGTTCTCTCAAATACATAAAGTCTTTTTTTTAAAGCAGGAAAACAAAATGACACATCAGATAAAAGGCTAATACCCAAGATCTATAAAGAATTTATCAAACTCAACACCCAGAAAAAAACAAATAATCCAGTCAAGAAATGGCTAGAAGACATGAACAGACATTTCTCCAAAGAAGACATACAAATGGCCAACGGACACATGAAAAAATGCTCTGCATCACTTACCATCAGGGAAATACAAATCAAAACTACAATGAGATACCACTTTCCACCACTTAAAATGACTAAAATTAACAAGACAGGAAACAACAAATGTTGGTGAGGTTGTGGAAAAAAGGGAACCCTCTTACATTTTTTGTGGGAATGCAAGCTGGTGCAGCCACTTTGGAAAACAGTATGGAGGTTCCTCAAGAAGTTAAAAGTAGAGCTACCCTATGACCCAGCAATTTCACTACTGGGTATTTACCCCATAGGTACAGATATAGTGAAACAAAGGGGCACCTGCACTCCATTGTTTATAGCAACAATGTCCACAATAGCCAAACTGTGGAAGGAGCCCAGATATCCACCAACCAATGAATGGATAAAGAAGAGGGGTAATATATATATATACACAATGGAATATTATTCAGCTATAAGAAAGGATGAATACCTACCATTTACATTGACTTTGATGGAACTAGAGGGTATTATGCTAAGTGAAATAAGTCAGTTGGAGAAAGACAACTATTAAATGGTTTTACTCATCTGTGTAATATAAGAAATAGTGCAGAGGACCATAAGGAAGGGAGGAAAAAGTGAATGGGAAGAAATCAGAGAGGGAGACAAACCATGAGAGACTCTAAACTCTGGAAAGCAAACTGAGGGTTGCTGAAGCAGAGGTAGGTGGTGGGAGGGGACAACTGGGTGATGGGCATCAAAGAAGGCACATGATGGGATAAGCACTGGGTGTTATACACAACTGATAAGTTATTAAAAACTACATCTGAAACTAATGATGTATCATATGTTGGCTAAATGAATTTAAAATTTAAAAAAAGCAGGGGAGGGGATCCCAGGTTGGCTCAGCGGTTTAGCACCTGCCTTTGGCCCAGGGTGCGATCCTAGAGTCCCGGGATCGAGTCCGGCGTCGGGCTCCCGGCATGGAGCCTGCTTCTCCCTCCTCCTGTGTCTCTGCCTCTCTCTTTCTCTCTCTCTCTCTCTGTCTATCATAAATAAATAAATAAATAAATAAATAAATATTTTTTAAAAATAAATAAAAATAAAATTTTTAAAAAGCAGCAAAACAGAAGTCCTTAACTTACAAGAGAAGACCCATAATGCTAACTAGAGATTGCTCAACAAAAACTTGGTAAGCCAAAAGGGAGTGGCATGATATATGCAAAGTGTTGAATGGGAAAAATCTGTATCCATGAGTACTCTATCCAAGGCAATCATTCAGAATAGGAGAGATAAAGAGCTTCCTCGACAAAAATTAAAGGAGTTTGTGACCACTAAACCAGCCATGCAAGAAATATTAAACAGTACTCTTTGAGTGCAAAGGAGAGACCAAAACTGACAAAGAAGAGATCAAGAAATCTCCAGAAACTATGACAAGTAATAAAATGGCAAAAAAACACATATGTATCAATAATTACTTTGTTTTTTGGTTTTTTTTCAATAATTACTTTGAATGTAAATGAACTAAATGCTCCAATCAAAGACACAGAGTGTCAGAATGGATAAAAAAACAAGATTCATCAGTATGCTACCTACAAGAGACTCATTTTAGACCTAAAGACACCTGCAGATTGGAAGTGGGATGTTGGAGAAACATTTATCATGCAAATGGATGTCAAAAGAAAGCCAGAATACCAATGCTTATATTGGACAAACTAGACTTTAAACCAAAGACTGTAACAAGAGACAAAGAAGGGCAGTATATAATCATAAAAGGACAATCCAACAAGAACATATAATTATAAATATTTATGTACCCAATATGGGAGCATGCAAATATATAAAGCAAATTTATAAAATAACAAATATAAAGGAATTAATTAATACAATAGAAGGGAAATTTAATACTCCACTATGTCAATGGACAAAACATCTAAACAGAAAATCAGCAAGGAAACAATGGCTTTGAATGACACACTGGACCAGATGGACTTAACACATATATTCAGAACATTCCATCCTAAAATGGCAGGATACACATTCTTTTCAAGTGCACATGGAACATTCTCCAGATTAAATCACATATTAGGTCACAGAACAAGCCTCATCAAATACAAAATGATTGAAGTCACACCATGCATCTTTTTTTAACCACAAAGCTATGAACGTGAAGTCAGTCACAAGAAAAAACTTGGAAAGACCGCAAATACATGAAGGTTAAAAAAAAAAAAATGCTACTAAACAATGAATGGGTCCACCAGAAAATCAAAGAAATTTTTAAAAAAAATACATGGAAACAAATGAAAATGAAAACAATGCTCCCAAACTTTTAGAATGCAGCAAAAGCAGTCCTGGGAGGAAAGTATATGGTAATATAGGCCTACCACAAGAGGCAAGAAAAATCTCAAATAAACAACCTAAACTTACATTTAAAGGAACCATAAAAAAGAATAACAAATGAAGCCTAAAGCCAGCAGAAGGAAGGAAATAATAAAAAGTGTGGAGCAGAAATAAATGATATAGAAACTAAAAAGAGGTAAGACAGATTAGTGAAGCCAGGATCTACTTCTTTGAAAAAAATAATAAAATTGATAAACCCCTAGCCAGACTTATCAAAAAGGAAAGAGAAAGGACCTAACCAAATAAAATCACAAATGAGAGAAGAGAAATAACAACCAACACCACAAATATACAAATAGTTATAAGAGAATATCATGAAAAAGTTATGCCAACAAATTGGGCAACCTGAAAGAAATAAAAAATTCCTAGAAACATATAAATTACCAAAACTGAGACATGAAGAAATAGAAAACTTGAACAGACTGATAACCAGCAAAAACATTGAGTCAGTAATCAAAAAACTCCCAACAAACAAAAGTCCAGGACCAAATGGCTTCACATCTGAATTCTACCAAACATTTAAAGAAAAGTTAATACCTACTCTTATCAAATTATTCCAAAAAAAATGGAAAAGGAAGGAAAATTTCCAAATTCATTCTATGAAGCCAGCATCACCCTGATACCAAAACTAGATAAAGACACCATTGAAAAAGAATCACAGGTCAATATCCCTGGTGAACATGGATGCAAAAATTCTCAATAAAATACTAGCAAACTGAGCTCAATAGTATATATTTTAAAAATCATTTGCTGTGATCAAGTGGGATTTATTCCTGTGTTGCAATTGTGGTTTAATATTTGCAAATCAATCAACATGATACACCATATTCATTAAAGAAAGGATAAAAAAGCATCAAAAAGATAGGTTTAGGGGAAACATTCTTCAACATAATAAAGTCCATAGATGAAAAAACCCGTACCCAATATCATCCTCAATGGGGAAACACTAAGAGCTTTTCCTTTACAGTCAGGAACAAGACAGAGAAGTCCACTATCACCACTGTTATTTAACATAGTAGTGGAAGTCCTAGCCATAGCAAACAGACAAGAAAAAGGAATAAAAGGCATCTAAATCAATAAGGAAGAAATAAAACTTTCACTATTTGTAGATGACACGATACTATACATAGAAAACTGGAAAAAGTCCACCAAAAAACTGCTAGAATGATAAATTCAGCAAAGTCCCAGAATACAAAATAAATGTACAGAAACCTGTTGCATTTCTATACACCAACAATGAAGAAGAAATTAAGGAACTGATCCCGTTTACAAATTGCACCATAATATACCTAGAAATAAACCCATATCTGTACTCTGAAAACTATAAAACATTGATGAAAGAGATTGAAGATAACACAAGGAAATGGAAAGACATTTCATGCTCATGGAATGGAAAAATGAAATTGTTAAAATGTCTATACTACCGAAAGCAATCTACACATTTAATGCAATCTCTACCAAAATATCAACCAGCAGCAGTTTTCACGGAGCTAGAGCAAACAGTCTTACAATTTGTATGGAACCGCAGAAGACCCTGAATGGCAAACCAACCTTGAAAAAGAAAAGTAAAGCTGGAGGCATCACAATTCCAGACTTCAAGTTATATTACAAAGCTGTAGTGATCAAAACAGTATGGTACTGGAACAAGAAATAGACATGTAGATCAATGGAACAGAATAGAAAACCGAGAAATGAACCTATGACTATATGGTCCATTAATCTTCAGCAAAGCAGGAAAGAATATCCAATGGGAAAAAGTCTATTCAAAAAATGATGTTGGGAAAACTAGACAACAACATGCAAATGAATGAAATTGGATAACTTTCTTACATCATATACAAAAAAAATTCAAAATGGATTAAAGACCTACATGTGAAACCTGAAGCCAAAATATCCTAGAAGAGAACATAGGCATTAACTACTCTGACATTGACTATAGCAACTTCTTTTTAGATCTGTCTCATGAGACAAGGGAAATAAAATAAAAAATGAACTATTGGGACTTCATCAAAATAAAAACCTTCTGTATAGATAAGGAAGCATCAATGACATATCTTTTTTTTTTTTTTTTTTTTTATCAATGACATATCTGATAAAGGGTTGGTATCTAAAATCTACAAAGAATTTATCAAACTCAACACCCAAAAAACAAATAATCCAGTTAAGAAATGGGCAGAAGACATGAATAGACATTTTTCCAAAGAATACATTCAGATGACCAATTGACACATGAAAACTGCTCAACCTCACTGATCAACAGGGAAATACAAATTAAAGCTATCAATGAGATATCACCTCACACCTATCAGAATGGCTAAAGTCAACAACACAAGAAACAACAGGTGTTGGTGAGGATATGGAAAAGGGGAGCTCTTACACTGTTGGTGAGAATGTAAACTGGTACAGCCATTGTGGAAAATAGTATGAAGGTTCCTCACAAGTTTAAAATAGGACTACCAGCAATGACCAGCAATCACACTACTATGTATTTACACAAAGAATTAAAAAAAAAAATCCAAAGGGATACATGCACTCTGATATTTATAGTAGCACTATCTACAATAGCCAAGATAGGGAAACAGCCCAAGTGTCCACTGACTGATGAAGAAGATGTGGAATATTACTCAGCCAAAAGAGTATGAAATCTTGCCATTTGCAATGATACTGAGTTAGAAAGTATAAGCACAATAAGTCAGAGAAAGACAAATACCATATGATTTTACTCATGTGTGGACTTAAGAAACAGACAAGCAAAGGGAAAGAGAGAGAGAGATAAACCAAGAAATTCTTGACTCTAGAGAACAAACTGATGGTTACCAGGGAGGAGGTGGGGAGGATAGGTTATATAGGTGATAGGGATTAAGGAACGCACAGGATGAGCACCAGGTGTTGTATGGAAATGCTGAATCACTATTTTGTACACCTGAAACTAATATTACATTGTATTTTAACTAATTGGAAGGTAAAGATTTTATTTATTTATTCATGAGAGACACAGAGAGAGAGAGGCAGAAACATAGGCAGAGGGAGAAGTAGGGCCCCCGGGGAGTCCAATGCAAGACTCAATCCCAGGACCCCAGGATCATGACGTGAGCTGAAAGCAGACGCTCAACCACTGAGCTACCCAGGTGCCCCAACTAATTGGAATTTAAATAAAAATTATATGTGTGTATATATATGTCCACACATACATATAAACTTTATATATGTATATAAAGAATTAATACAACTCAGCTCCAGAAAAACAAATAATCTAATTTAACAGTGAGCAGAGGACCTGATTAGACATTTTTCCAAAGAAAACATCCAGATAGCCAACAGACACATGAAAAGATGCTCAACATCATTAATCATTAAGAAAATTCAAATCAAAACCACACTGAGATACACCTTACACCTGTCATAATGACTAGTAAAAAAAGACAAGAAACAATGAGTGTTTTTTAAAAAATTAAAATGATTTGTTGGCTTGAAGAAGTTAAAGCATTTCTTTGCAATCTCAATTGAGCTGTCATTTAAACTATGAAGCCGTTTTCTCAGAAGCTACACAAAAATATATTTCAAGCCATTCCTCCTGATAGTCTCATGATCAGAATGAATGGAAACCATCCCTGCATTAGTCTTTCCCTCCCTCTTCCATCTCTGTCTCAGTCATGGGCATCTGGCTGAGACCATGGCTGTGGCATCTTTGCAGTTCCCTAATGATATTACTGTGTCATCTAGTAAAGGCACATGGGCCTTCTGATCCTTTTTCCTCCTTTATCATTTTGAAATTTTTGTAACTAAATACACCACCTTATGTTGGTCACTTTAGGAACACTTGGTAATTAAATTAATGAAGAGGCACCTGGGTGGCTCAGTTGGTTAAGCGTCCGACTCTTGGTTTTGGCTCAGGTCATGATCCCAGAGTCATGAGATCGAGCCCCAAGTCAAGCTCCACGAGCTTCTCCTTGAGATTCTGTCCCTCTACCTCTGCCTCTCCCTCCCTGCTCTCTCTAAAATACATTTTTTCACTAAAAATAAATTATAAAAATAAAAATTTTTTAAAAATAGTTAGTGAGGACATTACATACTCCATGTAACATGTTAATCTGAGGACCTGGAAAGACACATGATACATAGAAACAGGAGATAAATAACACTGATTCTGGGAACTGGAAATCAGAAACAGAACTGAGAGCCTTATACTACAATGTGTGATTCACCAAAGCTATAGCACTTGAGTTGATAGAAAGATAGTTCCATTAACATCATATCACAAACTCCACCCTTTTAGCTATTATCCTTCACTGCTTGAAGTAATCTTTGACTGGTTTGCTTCTACCCACATATGTTCTTCTTTCCAGATTATTCCCACTTCTATGTACTTAGCCTTTTTTTAGATTTCCACACTGAGGTGTCTTTTATTTATCTGTGCATGCCTAGCCCCCTCATGTACTGTGGCATCGTTCCTTCCCTCGAGGGTGATGACACATCTGGAGAAAGAATCTTCTGGTATCATCAGTATGACATATTAATTCCCTGCTGCATTCTGTCAGTGTAGAAACAGAAGAGAAACAGCAGGCCTTTGGGTATAACAGGAGGCAGCCTTGTAGGCATATCTGGGTTCAAATCTTACCTCTGTCTGGAAGATAAATAAATCTGGTTGCTTATTCTCCTCCCGACATCAAACTTAATTTCAGTCAGTTCATTGCAGTTGGGCTAACATATAAAGACTCCTTTAAAGCCAGAAGAAAAATCTCCACAACCTAACAGATAAAGGGACAAGGAAAATGAAGCAAGAGTTTTCAAAAAATTAAGCACAAATAGCTCTTCAGCAAATGAAACAGCACTTAGCCTCCCTCAAAGCATAATAAGTGCAAATTAAAGTACAATAGCACACCGGCATTCATTTATTAGATTGGTGAAGATTAAATAAATTGATAACAAGTCATTGGTAAAGATACAGGAAACTCGCATCACTGTGGAAGAAGTTGGAATAACCCCTATGGGACAAAATTGGGCCTTGGCTGTGAAATTCAAATGCACATACCTTTCCACACTCAGTTCTCTTTATCTTGCAGATACATCCACCTATTTGCAAAAGACTGGTGTAAAGGCCATTCTTGCTGCATTGATGGACTAGAAAATTAGGAAACAACTTACATGCCTATCAATAGGGCACAGGTTAAATAAAATATAGTATACTTCCACAGAGGAATGAGGAAGCTTTTTATTTATAACAGGGGATGATCCCCAGGCTGTGTTCCTGTGAAAATAGCAGGTGCAAAGCAGTGTGTCGTGGCATACTGTCCTATGTGCAGAAAGAGGAGAAAGGGGAATATTTTGTATTTTCTTGTCACAAGAAACTGATAACACTCTTTCTATGGAAAGGAAATGGAGGGATCGATCGGGAACATGGGTGAACAGAAGATGTAAACTTTAAAATCTATGACCCATTTTTTAAATTTTTTTATTTGAAAAAAGTAATAGGCAAAAAGAGATGATGTTGGCTTCACATTGACTGGCTCTGTAGGCTTTGTTTTACCTGTCTCATAGTCTTGCTTTTCAGCATTACAAGGATGTAGCTCCATGGCAGGCAATCGTAGGCTTTCAGCAAGTGGCAGATATTATGTACACGGCGGCCCCAACAACCCCAACCTGAGTATTTTCCTATGAATAAACAGTGATGTTTTTATGATATCCTTAGCTAACACTCACTTAATATAGTTGAGTCCTTGCCTTTTACTTTTCACAGCAATACACTGTGTATATGTTACAGCCAAAGCCCAGAATTGGCTAATATTAACAGTAATCAAATCGCCTTGTTAAAACAACCAGGTTGTAACTGAATTTAAAGGAAAAACACCTCATCACACAGCATAATGCTACCATTAATTAAGTTGGTGAAGAAACCCAAGAGGACGTCACACATGATTTTAAGTCCGAATGTAAAGATGTTATCAGAGCAAAACTGGCACACGTCAGCGTCTCAGGATCTGAGAGGTGAGGCAGTATCACCTCTTGTGTCCCTGGATGCCTTGTGTCCCTGGAAGTCTGGTTGGAGGAAGTTGTGATCATTTGTATTCTGAGGCCGTGGGAAGTGAGAGGCAGAAAGATAAACTGACGTCTTGAAGGCCACAAGCTGAGCAATGCGGTTGGGGAAAGAATCCGGATATGCTAACTGTTCTTTGCTGTCTCGGGCCCCAGATCATACAAATGAACCCAGGGGGGGTGCAAGGTTGCTCTCCTGGGCCAGCCTGACTCAGAGGACCAATTGCTCCAGCTACAGCGAGGACAGCAGCTCTTCAAATAAACACCCGCCAGGTCTCTCGCTCTAGGCTGATTCTGACAAATAAAATATAAGGCCCAATCAGCTTTATAAATACAAAGGCAAAAGAAAAGCCATATTCAAATGACATTTATTCCTGCTAAAAGAAACCATTTCATCCCTCACACCCCCAACTTGACAGCTGCCTTGTTGAATATGAGTCAGACCGGCTGAACCACACAGAGAAGTGAGTCAGGCGTGAGGGTGGAGCTGAGGGGCCATGGAGAAAGCCTGAGAGATGGCAAGGTCAGGGCAAGGTCAGTGCCAGGGGGCTCAGGTCTGAGAGGCTCCTTGAGAGCCAGATACAGAAAGCTGGGCGGGGCCTGCCAAGGCCAGAGGTGGCCACACAGAAGTTGCCCACACTGCCCAAATGACATCCTCTCAAGTCCTAGAAGGGACAGAGGTACTCTGACACATCCACCTCCAGACCTTCTCAGAAATATATCGTCATACAGAGTTTTCTTAGATAATGGTGTTTCATTGATTTTCATCCCTAACTGCTAGTGCAGGACCCCAGCCTTTCAAAGCTCTTTTGACTACCCTACCCCCTCGGGATTTCTGGGAGTCTCTAAAGGCACATGTCTCAACAACTAGCCCATGGCATCCTTGGATCTGTTTTCCTTTTGTTTTTCCCTACCACTGCTCATCCCCACTGTATTTTGGGGCACCACTGCATCCTTTCCCTGCCACATTTCTCTCAGTACTGCCACTGTTCTCTTTGGGCACCACCCTTTCCTGGGATCATCTGCTTCACTGCACACTTTTCCCCTTTCCACTGGCACAGCATCCTCCACCAGGTACTCCACTGCCACCTCGGAACCCTGAAGTCACAGAAGCCAACATGGAGCAGAGGTTGGGGTGAGGTGAGCAAGGCACTCACCTCAGGCATGAAAGTGAAGACAGTGCCCAAAAAATTAATAATCAAGGTAAATAACATTTTAATGCAACATTTTCAAAAAACTAAAGCAATGCAAAAAAATTTATAAAGAACCAAATATAAAAATTTTACATAAAGATCTTATTAAAAAGTCTCCATGTTAGAGACTGAGACTGAAAGAAATATGTTCCCCTAATATATTGTTTTTATGCATTTTTAATGGTTAATCTTTCTAGTATATTAAAAGATCTGAAAAAAACTTTTAAAAAATAAAAAGGAGGTGCATTAAACTCACAACATTAAGTTTAAATGTTGTATTTAAATAAAAAGAAGAACTTACTATAATTTTTACTTCCCTGGCCTTAGTGGGAGCACATTCATCAATAACATTTTCAAGAACCTACTATGTTATCTCATTTTCACCTGAGAGTAATTTTCAGTGAATGAGAGAAAGTAACTCTGAAAGTCTGTTTGATGAATGTAACAGTTTAAAAAGAGAAATGGATACACTCCCAAATTTGAAAATAAATAAAAAAGAAAATGTATTAATTACTGGATCAGAGTATCAATTATTATGGGGAAAGTGCATATTCAATAGAAATTAAGATTTATAGATGTTCTAATTTCACATTGAAATGGAGATATAAAAATTAAACAAAAGGCCTTCCAGATTATATATTTTTAACTTGAGAAGAGTTACTTTATATGTATATTTCTGATTTACAAAAAGCAGCCAGTGGTTTGGCTCTTACCTGTCCTGATAATTTAAATCCTGCAGAAATGTCCTCTGGCATAGATTTAGCAATATGCAGTATCAGTAGTTTGTAATAAAAATCAAATGAATACCATTTCCATCGTGTTTGGATCTTCTAAAGCCCAGTCACAAATTTTGCTTGATGTTATCCAATTTGGAAGTGTTCTTAAGAATTGTTTTTAAAAATACCAGCTACTGGGCAGCCCGGGCGGCTCAGCGGTTTAGCATCACCTTCAGCCCAGGGCATGATCCTGGAGACCCGGGATCGAGTCCCATGTCAGGCTACCCACATGGAGCCTGCTTCTGCCTCTACCTGTGTCTCTGCCTCACTCTCTCTCTCTCTCTCTCTCTGTGTGTGTGTCTCTCATGAATAAATAATAATAAAAATAATACCAGTTACCCTGGCATCCTGTGAAAGAAGTTTCAGCAAGTTGGATGTAATTAAACATTATTGCACATTGTCATTTGGTCAGAAACATTACCAAATGTGGGTACTTCTTTAATCTGAAAACCCAGGGACCCAGTGGCTGTGGCTGGAGCCAGGCAACCATTTTTCGTTAGGCATGGGGCTGCTCCTGTACCTTCCCCATGGTCTCACAGCCTAATAGTCTCAGGGCAGCTCCATCTCTTAACACAGCAGCCCAGGGCTTCCAGACAGAGTGCTGCAAGCAGCCGGGGACAGGAGTGCAGGACTTCTTGTGACTTAATCTCAGAAATTCCAGAACGTCCCTTCTCTCATTTTCTCATAGACAAGTAGTCACAAGGCCAGCACAGATTCAAGGGGACAGAGAATTTAGACTCCATCTTTCAAAGGGAAAAATAGCAAGGAATTTACAGCCATCTTTCACCTACCCTATCCCAAAGGAAAGACACTTCCGTCAGAACCTGACTACAAAACATCCAGAAACTTAAGAGATCTGAGCATCAGCTATGGACACAGCCATGTCGCAGACTCACTTGGGCCAGACTTCTCCCTGTACCAGGAACCCTTTGGGGGAGCTCTCTATGACTTCAACATCCTTTGATTTTTATAGCGATGAGTGGCATTGTCTGAAGAAGGAGATTCCACTCCTGTCAGCTTATTGGGAAAAGGAGCAGGACTGGTCACTGTTGTGGCCAGGGCTAGTGCGGAGGGTGACACAAAGAGAGGCGAGCCAGGCAGCCCACATTCTTGTCCCTGCACTCACTTCTGTCCATCTCTGGAGCTTTGCAGGGAAACTTAATCCTAGAGGGAAAGTTGGCATGAAGGAGTACTTTTGATTTAGCACAGGCTGTCAGGGATGTTCCAGAGGAGTAGTAGGTGAGGGAAAAAATGTGATTGGATTCAGAGACAGTGAGTCCAGCAGAATGCAGCTGGAAAGAAGGGCAGCTGGGATTTCTACACAGACCTCCAAGGCACACAGCTCTGCCTGCAGGGCTTCTTCTGTAGCTGCTTCTTCATCTCCTCCATAACTTTTTTTTTTTTTAATGTAAGCTCTACACCTAACATGGGACTTGAACATATAACCCCAAAATCAAGAGTCACATGCTTGAGGCACCTGGGTGGCTCAGTCGGTGGAGCATCCAAATCTTGATTTTGGCTCAGGTCATTATCTCAGGATCCTGGAATCGAGCCCTACATCAGGTTCTATGCTCAGCATGGATTCTGTTTGAGAATTTCTCTCCCTCTCCCTCTGCCTCTCATCCTGCTCATACACTGGCACACAGATGCTCTCTCTGTCTTGCTCTCTCGCGCTCTCTCAAATAAATAAATAAATAAATAAATGATTTTTTAAAAAAAAGAGAGTAGCATGCTCTACCAACTGAGCCAGCTGGGTACCCTTCTCCTGCATAACTTTAGATAAGCCACATACCACTGCTTGGCTTATTATTTTTCTCTTTTGAATCCCTGCCTTATAGAGGGAACCCAGTGTGGTGCAGTGGCCATAGGCACAGGCTTGGAGCCAGATTGTTGGGTTCAGATCCTGGCTCTGCCTCCTACTGGTCATATATCCTCAGGCAGGTTATATAGGCTCTGGTTCCTCTCTGTGAAATGAGGACTAATAAGAGAACTACCCCATTCAGTAGTTGTGAGGCTTAAATAGGGTAGTTTGTATAAAGGGTTTAGAACATTGCCTGGCATGTGGGAAGTGCAGGATGAGTGTTTTCACATTGTATCCATAGTCTGTATGGTCCAGTAGAGACCCGGGGGCTTTGCAGCCAGATGGAGCTGGCTTCAAATCCCAGTCCTTTTTCATGGATGAATAATATTCCATTGCATATATGTCATGTCCTCTTCATTCCATCTACTAATGAACACTTGTGTTGCTTCCATATCTTGGCTATTGTAAATAATGCTGCAGTAAGCAGGGGTGCATATATCTGTTCAAATTAGTGTTTTTGTTTTCCTCCGGTATATACCCAGTAGTGGAATTACTGGGTTGTATGGTACTTCTATTTTTAGTTGTTTGAGGAGCCTCCATACTGTTTTCCACAGTGGCTATACCAGTTGAAATTCCCACCAACAGTGCACGAGGGTTACTTTTCTCCACATCCCTGCCAACACTTGTCATTTCTTGTCATTTTGATACTAGCTATGCTGACAGGTGTGAGGTGATATCTCATTGTAGCTTAGATTTGCATTTCCCTGATGATGGGTGATGTTGAACATCTTTTCATGTGTCTGTTGGCCACCTGGGTGTCTTCTATGGAGAAATGTTTATTCAGGTCCTCTGCCCATTTTTAAATTGGATTGTGTTTTTGATGGTGAGTTGTATGAATTCTTCCTGCTATCTGCAACAACATGAATGGACTTAGAGGGGATTATGCTAGGCGAATAAGTCAAAGAAATATACCTATGATTCCACTTGTATGTGGAATCTAAAAAGCAAAACAAATGAACAAATAACAACAACTGGATTCATAAATAGAGAGGACAAACTGGTGGTTGCCAGAAGGGTTGGGGCAGAGGAATAAGCAAAACAGGCGAAGAGGATAAATAGGTTCAAACTTCTAGTTATAAAATAAGTCATAGGAATGAAAAGTACAGCATAGAAAATGCAGTTAATAACACTGTAATAACTGTGTGTGGTGACAAATGATCACTGTACTTAATGTGGTGAGCATATTGTAATGTATAGAATTGTCCAATCACTGTGTTGTATACCTGGCTCTAATATAATATTATGTGTCAACTATACTTTAACTAAATTTTTTTTTAATTTTGGGGGTACCTGGGTGGCACAGTCAGTTAAGTGTCTGATTCTTGGTTTCAGCTCAGGTCATGATTTCAAGGTCTGCTCTCAGCAGGGATTCGGCTTGAGATCTCTCCCTCTCCCACTGCCCTTCCTGCTGCTTGCATGCACGCGTTTTCCTTCTCTCTCTAAAATAAATAAATAAATCTTTATGAAAAACATTAAAAAAAATTTTTTAAACCTACTTTTGTCATGAGATAATAAAAGTTAAAAAAAATTAAATATCCCAGTCAAGCCGTGTGACCTTGGGCATCTCAAGCGTCCTTCAGCCTCTGTCTCCTCATCTGCCTCCCCATGATGGCTGTGTGGATTTAGTGACATTGTGCACAGAGGGCCCAGGAGCAACTGTGGGTGTGTCACATGGACAGCTCACTTCTCTTCTAGGCTCTCCTTCTTGCTAGTTGCCAGCTCCAGCTTCTCCCCCTAGCAAGCTGCTTCACATTAATGGCAATTGTCATGTATCAACTGAACATGATGCTTCCAGCCTCCTGGCCAGTCTGTCTGCAAATTCCCAGTGACACACAGGGGTCCCAGCATGAGGGCTGTTCTTTTCCATCCAGCCTCTCAATCTGTCTTGCCTTTCAAAACTGATTGCTCTGACTCGGTGCTCAAGGGTCTGTGTGTTGTCAGGGCTGAAGAAGCCTTATTTTCCAAACACCTGACTGTCATCCTGTTGTTTTGCCCACACTTTTGAATTTATAATGTCTTCTGGTGCTCTTTGCAACCTGCCATATCTGTCCTTGAACTTGTGGTTCTCTTGTCTTCGGACCAGCCGCATCACCTCACCTGGGAATCTGTCCAAAATGCCCATCCTTGGGTCTCACCCAGAGCTACAAGATCAGAAACTCCAGACAGGGCCCAGCAAGCTGCAATTTAACATGTTCAAGAACTTCTAAAAGTTGAATTCACTGTAACCCTAAAGTCTAACTTTCTGGTTAAGGTGAAATATAAGGATTGAACACTTTTCTTTCCAAGTCCATTTTTACTCTTTATTTATTGATTATATATTCACATCCTCTCAAAAAAAGAAAGCAGAGGGCTTAGGATAAAATGACAGTGTTGATGATAAGAAATGATGTGTCCTGGAGATTCCTCTGGGTGAAATACTGTGCTGAGTGTCTCCCATGTGCAATGTCATTTAATCTTTATCTTTTTAAAAAACCTGATGAAATATTTATTATCATCATTTGCATATGGGGAAACAAAACCTTTGCTAGGTTAAATCAATTGCCTAGGATCAGATGTAGGAGAGAAAAGAAAGGTTTTCTGGTGGGCTTTATTTGGTGAATGGGGTAATCATGCCTTGCATTTTTATTTCAGGGATGCTATATCCAAGGAGTTATTTAGAAATCCTGCTTTCTAAGAGTTGGGTCTCACCCAGCAAAATAGGACTGAATTATTCTGGTAACAAGATGGTCCCTGAGCCCCTCCTCAATGCTGAACACTCTTTTGGGTGAATTGCAATAGGACAATGGACCCAGTTGGAGGCTTACAGGGCTCTGCAAGCCTGTGCTGGCAAGAGAAGCTGTCTACACTGTCATTGAGGGAAGCTTGTACCTGCATAGCCCTCCCACTGAGACATGTAACAAGACACTGAAGCCCAAAATGATGCCAATTATTGGTCCTAATGGATAAACCAAGGTCTCCCTACTGACCTTGCATTGGGATCCATATAGGGGGAGGGTGGCTCTTCTACTTCTTTAGAGAAAAAGACTTGCTTACGACAGAACTTAAATTTAACAAATTCATAGTTTCTTCTGAGATTAAATTTTAATTGCCATTTTCTTAGTGCTTACTATGTTCAAGTTCTACAGTAGACATATGAGCACACTAGGTCAGTGATGACTCATAAGACTTTGCCACATAAATATTAGTATCCCCCCATGTCACCCATGAAAAAAAACAGCACCCTGAGAGGTTAGTAGCATGCCCTTGACCACACAGGTGGTAAGTGCTAATGTTGGGTCTAATACCCAGCCCACTGCCTGCTCCACACCAGCAATTCCTAAAGTATGTTCTGCGGGCACATGGCTGCAGATCAACCCCCAAACGTAATTCCTTTCTTCCTTTCTTGTGGGCAAATGGGTCACAATTCTGCAGACTTAGATTTCTACTTAAAACTAAGGCTACTTACTAGTAACCTATGAAGGGCATTATTAAGGGTTACTGGAATCTGGTGTTCATAAACATTCCATTCATAATCTAGCATGTGTACCAGTCAATTGCTGTGTGCTGCCAGACTCTGCATCCTGGCTCTTCCTTGCTCTGCTCTGTTTGTTGGGGGGGCTGAGTTCCACAGGCTGCATTACCCAGGCTCCATTCCAAGCTTGTCTGATGGCAGGCCCTGGAGGGAGATGAGAGGGCAGGAGGAAAAAAGAAGACTGGTCATTTCCCCCACCTCTCTCAGGCAGCATCTCCTATATGGCCCCAGCTCTTAGCTCCAAGACTCTACTCCTGGCAATGCCACTGTGTCCCTCTGGCCCTGGGGTGGCAGCAGCTGCCCTTTGTTGTTTGTCTCTAGAAATCCTTACAGTCTCACTGTTTAGTCTCGTCTATAACCAGTTGCCCATCTTAAGCTCCCTCTGTTTGAAAGGCCTTGAGTCCTTTCTCCTTTGCTGCTGTTCGATATGCTATTGGTGCTGGCTGGATCTTCTCATTCTGTGTTCTACACAAACTGAAGCAGAGCTCACAGGTCATAGATGTGCTTACAGTTTTCAGGGGGGATTCTTATATCCTTATATCATTGAAACTATCTTCAGTTGGTCTTGGGTTTTAATTGCTGCTATTCTTAATTTTTACCAACAAAGTGGTATTAGTTTAGGTTCATCATTATCAGTTTATTTGGTAGTAGGTTGTTCGGAGAACCTTGCTGTGTATAATGATTTGCAATTGCATTTGTATCAAAAATTTGCATTTGTATCAGCGATGTTTTTGGCATTTTGTTTTCTTATAACTAATGCACTTGAAATTTGGGGATATAATTTAAATTATTCTGTTCCTCTTCAAAACTTTTTTTTATCACTCAGCTCAGTTCTTTGTCCTTGGAAAGTGGGAAGGAGTGACGCAAGTCAGCTGCTCTACTGAAGTGGATTGTGGCCAGAATTGAAGAAAAAAAAAAAAATCAAGTGGTCTCAGAAAACACTTGGCTTATTTTTGCTTGGCAAATGCTTATCAAGCTTTGATGAGCAGAATAATCACTTGGGAATCTTGCTAAAATGCCATTCTGATTGAGCAGGTTTCTGGTGAGGGTAGAGATCTAGGATTGTGCATTTCCATTAAGCTTTCAGAAGATACCCAAGGACTGTAGCAGCTGTAGAGAGTATAGAACCTCAGTTCCCTGTGTGAGCTCAGCTCATGTGGTCTCCTGCTGTGCTGGGGCTGAGGGGGTAGGGAAGACATGCTTCATCATTAGCAGCCAGGATCATCAGAGCAGTTTTTATGTAGGCAGTTCCATGCCTCTCACCGTTATATTGTTTTAGTCCAATGAACCAAAATCAGTCTGATTCTTGGGCAAAGCTTCATATGATTGTAATTTCATATAATTGTAATTTTTGCTGTTCTTCTGTTGAGTTGTGATTCCAGTATTCTAATGAGAATTTCTCATGTTTACAAATTTATTCATGTCATAGGGAAAAAAGTAGACAACTGCTTCCACAGTAAGTGCCTTGAAGTGTTAGTATTCAGTGGGATAAGTAGAAAGTTCTTTAGGAAACAGTACAATGCTTTTAGATTTTCCTCTGATTCCATGATTTATGGGGCTTTCTGTTAGCTTAAATATTGAAGAAGATCCCTAATTTGCCATTACAACATTAATTGGGATTTCTGGAAGGAAAACCATCTGATGAATGGATAAAGAAGATGTGGTCTATGTATAAAATGGAATATTACTCAGCCATTAGAAATGACAGATACCCACTATTTGCTTCGACGTGGAGGGACCTGAGGGTATTATCCTGAGTGAAATAAGTAATCGGAAAAGGACAAACATTATATGGTCTCATTCATTTGGGGAATATAAAAATTAGAGGGAATAAAGGGAAAAGAGAGAAAATGAATGAAAATATCAGTGAGGGTGACAAAACATGAGAGACACCTAACTCTGGGAAATGAACAGGGGTAGTGGAAGGGAAAGTTGGCAGGGGGTTGGGGTGACTGGGTGATGGGCAATGAAGGGGGCACTACATAGCACTGGGTGTTATGCTATATGTTGGCAAATTTAACTCCAATAAAAATTTTTTTAAATTAAACTTAAAAAAAAAAAAAAAGGAAAACCATCCAATCAGACATCAAGGCACTGACCCAAGAATAGGGTCTATACTCTGTTCCCAGATTTGCTTAGTTCCGTGACATATCAGCAAATTTCCTAACTTGTTTCCATCTTCCTCAGGAAGATAGAGATGAAGATTTATACCTCTGATACATCAATTATTGGTTTAATGCTACCTGTGAACCAGGAATTTCAGATTTCTATTGCCATTGGGGTTGTGACACCCAAATTCAGGTGTCCTCACTGAATCTATACCTTCCCCCCAAACCTGATCCTCTTGTTATACTCCCTATCCTGTTATGACCATTATGCTCTCCTTATCCAAGCCAGGAGGCATCATTCCCTATTAAACTGGGAGCTCTTTGAAGCAGTAATTGGGCTTATTTGCCTTTATAACCCTAGTTATGCTGGACTCAGCACAGCAAAGTGCTCAAAAAACTGCCAGAACTGAACTAAACTTCTTAAAGATGGATGATCTTTACAACTCTGGAAATTATTTCTAAGGATTGTGAAGAATTACCACTGTAAAGAATTGCAAACCTCTCACCCCCCAAAAAGATGAATGTAGCTTCTTTGTTGATTATTTCTGCTGCCAGGTTATAGTGAGCTGCCATGAATCTAAAATCCATATGAGCAAAACTTGATACTTTTCTAATTCTTACTTTATATTCTGTGATCTAGATGTATCCATATATTTTGAGTTTGTTTCTTAACATGATTCTTATAGCCTGTCTCTCCCCTAATATGCATTCCTACTATGTGCCAGCATTATAAAAGGTGCTTTAGGGTGCTATCTTTAATTTCACAACCTGTGTTGTGGTAGATTTTTATAAACACTATTTTAAAATGAGGACACTGAGGTTCAAAGAGAGTAATTACTGATTTTCCCAATACAAATGAGTACATTGGAGCACCAACTCTCTCTTCCCCATGGCCATAGGCCTTCTTAATATACTATAGGGAAGTATGGTTTCTCTTCCTTTTACTTGGAAAACTTCATAAAGATGTAGTACCATTCTTTTCTATTCATAAAATACTGTATGCTTATACAATTTGAGAAATTAAAATTACCCATAATATCACTGTTCAGAGAAACCAATGGTTATATTTTATGCATTTTCTTCCAGGTTTCTTTCCTATTTGTAATTATATTTTTAATATGTCACACTGTTTTAATTATCATGCATTTGTTTTAATATCTGACAGGACATGTTTCCCCCTCCCCCATATTTTTTCTTTCTTAAAGTTTCTCTTAGCTAGAAAAATATCCCTAACTTTTTTTTTTTTTTAATGAGAACTTCTCTTAATCTTCTACTTTGTGGGAAGGGCCTGTTCTGAATTTCTAGACGCAGAAGCAAGAGTTCTCTCCATGCAAAAAAGATTCCATTTGAAAAAGGTTGGTTTGAGGAGACTCTCGAAGAAAGGTGGCAAAATGAATTTAAAGTGAGCTTATATCATTTTTAAGAGACCGGTTTCTTTAATGATTATGGAATGTCAGTTTTCTTCCTGATGCCTTCCTTGAGGGGGAATTAGTGAAGACATTGTGACACCAGGTAATGAGACAAGGCTGAGAGAAAGTTGGGGAAAGGGCTTTAAAGAATTTAGAAAATATAGTTGATTCTCTGTAGCTACAGGAAAGGAGCTCCATCTTTTGTTTTGGTTGGAATTTGGCTGCAGAAGAGAACTTGACACCAAGCCCAGTTGCCATCCAAGAGGTTCCCAAACAAATGTACTTCCCTCCCCCGATTTTGCAAACTGAGTGCTTTAGGCCTTGTGGCTGTGGACCAGGAGGCATTCTGCTTTGACTACAGCGGCCTCTCCTAGCCCTTCTCCATGCCCACCTGTGAGTCTTAGAACTTGATGCTGTCATAACTTTAATACCTCCGGAGCTAGACTGTTTCAGTGGCTGAGCAATTCCCCAGAAGTCTGACAGCTGTGAAAGTGAAAACCATCAGACCACAGTTAGATCTTTCCTGGGCCAGGGCCCCTAGCTAAACCAGGCAGAGGTCCTGGGCTCTGTCTGGGTTTTGACCTTACAGTGACTCTGACATGAGGCAGACCACTTCAGGAAGCCTGACCCTGGGTGCATGAGGTTGCTGTCCAGCCTTTCCTTGCTTTCTTGAACATTGGCCACCCACAGGGTTGTCCCACCATAGGCTCTCTCCAGGGATGGTATGGAATCTTTACCTGACCCTATGCTACACCAGCACCATGCACAGAGATGGACATGGTGTCCAGCAGCTGATCCCACAAGTCACAAAGCAGGTACTACTTACTGGTCCAGTCTGGATTTGGATACATTCTCCCATCCAGTCTAGCCCTCCTTCCTTGGAATCTTGTGGCAAATTTGTTTTTCTTGGGGCTAACACACTGCCATGGAGATATTCATGTTGGGTAACCATTGGTTCACGGTGGGAATTAGCAAAATATGATGGACTGTTGGTGTGGGTCAGAGGTCATTGTGGAGCCCTACACAGTATTGTGTGCTGGGGAGAATGCAGAGCCTGCACTGGGTGGAGCCTACAGTAATGGAAGTGAAGAAGAAGGTAAAGGGCATGAAAAACTGCAGTGTAGGGCAGGAAGGAGTTTTAGGGAATTTATGTTTGTTGAGTCAACCATAAAAACAAAAATTCATCCACCCCGCAAATGAAGAACCCTCCTATGAAGCCACGAAAGATAAGAGCTTAAGAGGTGGTTATGTTTTGGGTTTACCAAAAAAAAGAATAAAGAGAAACAAAGAAAAACCTCAAGCAATATAACCTTGTCTCCTTCACAGAGATCATTAGATCATCTTAGGAGACATGGTATAATAGTATAAACTGTGAAGTGTGTCTGCAGAAGCTTCTTCTCTTAATGGACACTTAATCTAGCAGTGAGGACAGATCCCAAAATAATTAATTAAAACAGTGATGGAAAGTGCTCAATAAAGCTTTATGCTTAGAGAAGACATGAGGAAGTTGGATGAAGTTTTATTAAGAATGAGGACCATAGATGGAAAGGATGTGTACTTTGGATTCTGTTTCATTTTCTTGTGTTTTACTGTGGACTGTTTCAGACATACTCAAAAGTTCCCAGCATGTGATAAAGACACCCATGGGCCAACCATGTTTGTCCTGATTTGACAAGTCTCATGGACTGCCCATAACAGATATTATGGATATGAAACAGTACTGATCGATTGAAGCTCCATTGTGAGCCCTTCTCTGACTCCACACCTTCTCTCCCTGAAATTGGGTACATGGTTCCCATGTACGTCATTCAATTTTGTAACCCATAACCCATATATGTATGTATATATAGTCAATCTATATTAATGGTATCCTGCTGCACGTAGGGTTCTGAAGTTTGTTTTTTAGATTAAACATGTTGATAAGGGTAGGTCTCGCTTGTTCATTTAATATCACTATGTGATCTTTTGTCAAATGAATAAATCACAGTTTATTTAACCTTTCTCAATCATTCTTGAATTCAAACATTCTCTCACAGACTCCTCATTTTTTCGCTCTCCTCTGGACAGTTATCTCTTTTTTATCATTGTTGCTTAGACATTGGAAGCAAGCTCAGATGCCAGGGCCTTTGCACTTCCTGTTTCCTCCACCTAGAATGCTCTTTCCCCAGATTCCATGTGGCTCACTCCTTCTCCTCTTTCTTGTTTCTGTTCAAAAAACACCTTATCAGAGAGGCCTTCCCTGACACCTACATAAAATAGCTCTCCTTCCCCACTCAGTCACTTTCTTTCTCCTTATCCTGTGGCATGTCTTCTCATGGCCCTCACTATACTTGGCATAGAATAAACTAGTTATTTGTCAGTCAGCCTGCTATTTCCTGCTCAGGCATGTAAACACCATGAGGCTGAAAGCTTGTCCATTCTGTCCGTTGCAGTTTACAATACTCACACCAGCACCTCGCAGGTGGTGGGCGCTCAGTGTGTATTTGATGAATGAGTGAGTGAATGAACAAAGGATGAATGAGCGAATGAATGAACCAAGATTATTTACAATTTTTTCTATCGTAAGCAATGCTTTGGTGAATATCCCTGAGGACACATGTGAGAGCTTCTCTGGGGAGATTCCAAGAATGAAACTACTAGACCATAGGGAATGCACACTTCCTGCAAACACTTTATGAAGTCAATCCACAAAGAGGTAATAGACCACTGAGGGGTGGGGGAAGACATTGGGCTCTTCCATCTGTGAAGGTGGGATGCTCGTGTTTATTTCTGATGGGAGGTGACATGCAGTCTTACCTCCCACTGTTGGTCCAACACGTTCTCCTCACCTGTCTGCCTACCCAGACCCCACCTCAATGTCACACCCAGCTCTCTTGTCACACTTTCAGAGTGGGACACCTGACCCTCTCCCGCTACATACACTTCTTTTGAACCCACTCCACCCCCCTACCCCAGCCTCAAACTCAATGAGGACAGCAATTGCTTTCATTGTGTCAGGGCTGAGCACTTGACTTGGATTTGCCCATCAACTCCTCCCTCAGTCGTGTTGTGTCATTATTATTCTCACTTTATAGGTGAGTAAATAGAGGCAGAAAGAGGTCAAATGACCTGCCTGCAATGGTTTTGTGCCAGACTCAGCACCTGCTCCATCTTCTATCCATCATTTCCCCTCCACAACCACTTTGCAGAGGAGACCAAAGCACCAAGGGAAACCAGTGACCTTGCAACAGCAAGAGAGCCAGAATTTGGACTCTTCTTCTTTTGAATTTGAACAGCTCTTTCCACGATGCTGTGCTTCCCCAGTGTAACTCCAAGGAACTCACGCAGCCTGTCCTGGAGCCCACCACTCACTTACTCCTTCCTTCGGGAGGTTCAGTAGTAATATGGCCACACCCTGGCCTCTTGCCTCTGGCCCTTGAGCACCTTCTTGTCCTGACAGGTGTATGAGCTCTTGGAGAAGAAGTCTGGGCATAGATCTATGCCATATGTTTATTTACATCATTTAAGCAGTTTGTCTTTCTCAGTCTTATTTTCTGCTTCATCAGTAGTAGCTCTCATTACAACAAGGGAGCAAGGGAGGAAGGGAGGATAGGGGCTTATCAGAATCCCCAAGAGGAGGTGCATTTGGGGGAAACCCTCCTGCCAAGAGATGGTGCCATTGCTTCCATCAGTGCACATGTCCCACACTGGGAATCACTAGTCTGCAGCATTTAGTGAGGACAGATGAATGGAGGCCCTGCATGAAAAATGTGTCCACCCACATTCAGACTCAGCTGGCATCCCCAGGGAGTACCAAGGAGCTGACCTTTCTCTGGACACCCTGGGCTGAGTTATTTAATTCTTCCTCCAGCCTTGTGAGTATTAGTTATTATTTTACAGAGGAGGAAATAGTTCCAAGGATCAAAAGTAATCAATTCTAACTATGTTGTGTTGATGAATTTTGAAGGTTTGCTCTTGCCTTTTTAAAATCTCTAGTATTTAAATAAATTTTCATATTTAAGTTGGTGAAACTAGTGAGCTAAGAATCATTGTGTGAACATTCTTCAGGATAACTTGGGATCATTTAAAAAATAAGGCTGGGAAGTCAAGCAGGGTCCTTCTGGACAGTTCCATACTGGGGAGCTCTTGGCAAGTCTTGTCGCCAGAAGGCTGACTCCCACCCCTTCCGAAGCTACCTCTCCTACATGTTCTACTGCAGCTGAGAGGCAGGAGTTTAGGCATCATTAAAGAAGATGCCTGAGACATAAAGCAGGTTGGTTCCTGTTTCTCCCATATCTGTGGGAATGATTTAAAACCCACAGCCTAAAAAAAATAAAAATAAAAAATAAATAAAAATTAATTTTAAAAACCCACAGCCTGTGTCCAACCATTCCTGAGATGACTTTGCTTTACTTTTGATCCCATGTCATGATGTACCTGTGACTCTTTGAAGACATTAATCTGGCAGCACTGAGGAGTAGTGGCCTCATCTGTTTGTCACCGCCTATATACCTAGCACAGTGCCTGCCACTTAGAGCACCAATAAATGGTGAGGGAATGAAAGTATTAATGACTAGATGAATGAAGGAATCTACAAATACATGCAATATTCTATGCTGCCTTCTACTCTAGCAGGATGTGGACACAGGACTCCTTCCTTGCTATCTGCCCTTGCCTGAAGTCATGTCTGTTCAGGTGGAGGCTGGAGACCTCAGGGCCAAGGAGCCCCAAAGCACGCTTACCCAGTTCATGCTGGTACCGGCATCTTCACAGCTCTCTCCCAAATACCTCTGCCTCATGAACCGCATACATCCCATGGATTTCCTCTGAGCCATGAAATTTAAAATAAATGAAGTAAAAACATAAATATCAAATGAAGGTCATCATAACTGAGCCTTCCCTGGGGCCTCCAGAAAAGCTTTCCATATTAACTCTAAGTCAAAATATAGTCTACAACACATCAGTTTTTAAAGGAAAAAGCTTTCTGCTCTCCAAATAGGACTGTGGTTTGCCAGTCATTCTCTAGGAATTCAGTGTATCCTTCTACCTCCCAGCAGCCCAGGGCAGTGCTTTGGTTCCACTCCAAAATTTGAGCAAGTTGAGGCTTTCCATTGTAGAAGTCTTTAATGTGCATCTGTATGCCAAGAGTTTTGGTATAGCCAGGGAGTAGAGAGTTCATCCTATTATACACTTGAAGTATGAGGACTCTTGGTTGCAAATAATAGAGACTCAATCCAAAAAGCTTTAAAAGAGGGAATTTATTGGTTCATGTAATGGACAAGTCCAAGGGTTGACCTTGGGCTTGAGCAGATCCAAGTGTTCAAAGTATAGCAGCAAGATCCTATCCCTTTCCACTGTCAGATCTGCTTTTCTCCAGAATACCACAAATATCCCCCAAGTGATAACAGGATGGCCCCAGCAGCTCCAGGCTTTCATTTTGCCATGGAGCCAGCCCAGGAGAAAGGCACCACTTCCTTCCAAGAACAACAGTAAAAACCTTCATCTTGACCTTGATTGACGGGTCTGTGTCATCTGATCACTCACATGCTGACAGGGGAGAGGAGCCAGCTTTTCCAGAACAACATACACTCTATTGGGAAGGTAGAGTGAGTGTCTGAAAAGGAAAAGAAATGTCCTTATGTCAAATGAATGAGGAGCCCAGTAACGGCTATTCCCCACCATTACCACTGCGGATCCTCAGCTACAGAGCTGAGCCACCAGCACCTCCTTCTGGTGGTCAGCAGCTCAGAGAGCAGGGCGACATGCAGGGGATGTAGCCTGGAGAACATTTCTCTTCTAGAGTTTCATTTCTTTTGTGCTTTTAAAGCTATCAAATAAATCATAAGCCCAGATGTTATGATTTCCAAGGACTATGTCTTCTGTATTTTTTCTGCTATTTTATTTTATATTCTGAAAATAACTTTATGGGTTTTTGATAAAAATGACAGATAATAAAAAAGTGACAGATATTCTTTGTAGTAAATTAAAATGCTACAGGAAAATACACTGAAGAGAGTTAGTTGGTCTCTCTTCTCATTGAGCCTGTGACTAGTACATGTGAATGGTTAAGCTCCCATTTACAATCTCTGTTCAGGCACTTTGCTTCTTTGGACAACACAGTCAACCTCACTACATCTCAGCTTACATCTTTCCAAACAAGACTTACCCTTGTGGAGCTATTATAAGAAGTCATTGAGCCCCTACGTTGTACCAGGCAATTTACTGTTTGTGTTATATCATTTAATCCTCAAACAGCCTTCTGAGGTGATTAGTGCCATTCCCATCGTATAGATGAAGAAACTGAGGCTTAGAGACAGGAATTGGCTCAAGACCACACAAGTACTAAATGCCTGAGCCAGTCTCGACCTGCCCCAGCACACAGGGTCTTATTCCCTGTGCTGTGCTCTATAAATTAAATAAAATGATTTGAGGAAATCTTTTGGCACAGTGCCTAAGACAGATCAAGCACTCACATAATTGGGTTCATTTGTATTAACAGCAAGGATACAGGTGATATAATGAAGTTTTACATAAAAGGGATGATACATTCAGTGCGTGCTGTTGTATAGCTGTTTTTCTCCCTCAATAAAGACAAGTCTCTAAATGCCACCTTGTGGCTCAAATCAGAGTATAGAGGAGATGATGCTTGCCTTCTTGCCCTTTCGACTTCCTTTTTATGCTGCACTTAGGGACCACAAGGGGGCTTTGCCATGGAGCAGCCACTCCTTTGGGGCTTTCTTTTCAATGTGAGGCCACCTTGAGGATTTTAGGAATCTCGCACCCAGGTAAGGAGGAAGCTTTCCGGTATAAGCTTTCTGAAAGATTGACATCTTTGAGCCCAGCGATTCTGCTTCTAGAATCCACTATTGTGATTATGTGAAACCATTTAGCTGCCAACATATGCAACATAGAATTTTTAATAGAAAACAAAATGGGAAAAATTCAATCTTCAAAGGTAAGAGATAAAGCAGGCTGCATCCACACTGTGGAGAACCCTGGAGCTGCTAAAGATGCTGTGGGGGAAGACTATTCAAGGACATTAAATTGAGTCAGGAATAGTAGCTGAAAAAAAAAACAGGTTTAAAACAATGTGTGTCCATCACTCACCAGATTTTACTGAGTGTCTACTGTGTGCACTGCACTGGGTTTAGACACATGGATACAGGAATGGGGAAAAAACAACCTGTTTTCCATGAGCTAATTATGTTCTATTAAAAAGAAACAGATAAACAATTTAATATTAATCATTAATTAATACAGGAGAGGAATTAAGATGGCAGAAGACTAGGAGCCCTAAGCTTGCCTTGTCCCTTGAACACAGCTAGATAAATATGAAATCATAGTGAACACTCAAGAAATCGATCTGAAGACTGAGAGGGCAAAACTGCCTCATCTTGGAAGTAGGAGCTGCGGAGAGTCGATTTGGGGGAGAAAAGAGCTGTGAAGAGGAGGGAGAGAGCAAGAGAGAAAGAGTGAATCAGCACTCAGGGGATTGCACAAGGAAAACTCTTACCCCAAAACCGTTGACTGGGAAAAGGAGAGGAGCTAACTACTGTAAGTTTTTTATAAGCAATGGAACACAAAGTCAGAAGTTTGGAGGTCCACACTATCGCCAGGGTTGTGCATGATGGGCTTAGAGGTGTTCTGGTGGGGAAGGAGGGCAGAGACCCAGGACTGGGCAGTGTGGTCTGAGGATCCCCTGGATTGTGCAATGAGAAACAGTTCCCCTGCTTGGAGTGCATTTGGGAGTGGCAGTATGGCCTGTCCCAGGACAAAAGAATTGTCAGTACCAGTGTGCTTCCCTGTTCCCTAGCATAGCAACAAAGACAGCTGGTGAGGGCAGCAAGCCTTGCTTCAGGCTTTTTGCTAGCTTACCATAAACTCCGAACCACCACCCTGACATATAACCAATTTCTGGGACAAGCCAGCGCTAACCATAGCACAGCAAGACCCAGCTCCAGGGGATCAGCATGGGTCTGTGCTAATGGGATCCCTAAAATTTGGAGTTTTGAAACCGGGCACACACCCGAGATAAAACACCAGTGTGCTGTGCTGCCTGGCAGGCAGACAGGTGGGATCCAGGCAGGATGGAGACAGATCTGGTGGAAGCCAGGGACATAAGAGAGGTGATTGTTTGCTCTTCTCTGGGGGTTTCCTCAAGAGTGGTGGCTGTAAATTTCCCACTCCCAGGACAAGAGAGCAGGGCAGCACTATTTCCCTCCATGCCCATCAACACAGACCCACTTCAGTGAGCGAAACAGCACCACCCACTGGACAGAGCCATTTACAACCAGTTCCATCCCGCCTACCCCGCACTCTGCAGGTGCATTTCCACTAGGGCAAGTCCACCTGAGAATCAGTGTAGCAAAGCTTTAGCTCTAGGAGAAATAAGATCTACCTTTCTCTTTTCTTTTTCTTTCTTTCTTTCTTTCTTTCTTTCTTTCTTTCTTTCTTTCTTCTTTCTCTTTTTTGGATCTAGCTGTTTTTAACAAGCTGACCAAAACACACCTAGGATCTAGCTTCCTTTTTTTTTTTTTTTTTTTTGACCTCTCTTAATATGCCTAGGAGCAGGGATACAACAGGCTTTCTTAACAATCAAACACATGAAAAACAGTGACCCAGACAAAATTGTGGAACAAAGAATTCACCACAAAAAAAAAAAAAAAAAAAAAAAAAAAAAAAGAACAGGAAGAAGTCATGGCCAGGGATTTAATCAATACAGATACAGGTAAGATGTCTGAACCAGAATTTAAAATAATAATCGTAAGGATACTAGCTGGGCTTGAGAAAAGCATAGAAGGCACTAGAGAATCCCTTACTACAAAGTTAAAAGAACTAAGAAATAGGCCAAAAATAAAAAATGCTGTAACTGATAAGCAATATGGAATGGATGCAGTGACGATGAGAATGGATGAAGCAGAGGAACAAATCAATGATATAGAAGATAAAATTATGAAAATAATGGTGATGAAAAAAGAGGGAAAGAAAAGTATTGGATCATGGATGTAAACTTAGAGAATTCAACGACCCCTTAGAGCATAATAACATTCATATCATAAGAGTCCCAGAAGAAGAAGAGAAAGGAAAGGAGCAGAAGGTTTATTTGAACATATTATAGCTGAAAACTCCCCTAATCTTGGGAAGGAAACAAACATCAAAATCCAAGAAGCACAGAGAACTCCTATTAAATTCAACAAAAGCCACCCATCACCAAAGCATATCATAGTCAAAATACACAGACAAAGAAAGAATCCTGAAAGCAGCAAGGGGAGGGGAGGAGTCCTTAATCTTACAAGGGAAGATAGATCAGGTTTGAGCTGATTTGTTCACAGAAACTTGACAGAACAGAGGAGTGTGGCATGATATATTCAACATGCTGAATGGGAAAAATATGCAGCCAAGAATACTTTATCTAGCAAGGCTGTCATTCAGAATAGAAGGAGAGATAAAGAGTTTCCCAGACAGGGGCACCTGGGTGGCTCAGTCAGTTGGGCATATGCCTTCAGCTTGAGTCATGATCTCAGATTCCTGGGGTCAAGCCCCGCATGAGGCTCCCTGCTCAGTGGGGAGTCCGCTTTCTGCTTCTCCCTCTCCCTCTGGCCCTCCTTGCTCATGCTCTCTCTCTCTCTCTCTCTCACAAATAAATAAATTCTTCAAAAAAGAGAGAGAGAGGGAGAAAAAGAATTTACTAAACAAAAACTAAAGGAATTTGTGATCACTAAACCAGCCCTGTAAGACATAATAAAGGGTACCCTTTAGGTAGGAAAGAAAGACTAAAAGCAATAAAGACTAGAAAGGAACAGAGAACACCACAAGAAACACCCACTTTACAGGTAACACAATGGCACAAAATTCATAACTTTCAGTAATCACCCTGAATGTAAATGAACTAAATGCTCCAATCAAAATCCATAGGGTACCAGAATGGATTTAAAAAAACAAGACCCATCTATATGCTGCCTACAAGAGACTTATTTTAGACCTAAAGACACTTGTAGATTGAAAGTGAAGGGATGGAGAACCATCTATCTTCTAACGGATGCCAAAAGAAAGCCGGAGTAGCCATACTTATATCAGACAGACTAGGTTTTAAATCAAAGACTGCAGCAAAAGATGATAAAGGGCACTACATCATAAAAGATCTATCTATCAAGAAAATTTAACAATTGTAAATATTTATGCCCTTAACTTGGGAGCATGCAAATATATAAATCAATAACAAAAATAAGTCCATTATAATAATACAATAATAGTAAGAAACCTTGACATCCTACTTATACCAATGGACAAATAATCTAAGCAGAAAATCAACAAGGAAACAGTGGCTTTGAATGACACACTGAACCAGATAGACTTAACATATATATTCAGAACATTTCAGGCAGCCCGGGTGGCTCAGCAGTTTGGCGCCACCTTCGGCCCAGGGTATAATCCTGGAGACCAGAGATCAAGTCCCGCGTTGGGCTCCCTGCATAGAGCTTGCTTCTCCCTCTGCCTCTGTCTCTGCCTCTCTGTCTCTGTGTGTCTCTCATGAATAAATAAAATCTTAAAAAAAAAACATTTCATCTTAACGCAGTAAAATACTCATTCTTTTTGAGTGCACATGGAACGTTCTCCAGAACAGATCACATACTGGGTCACAAATCAGGCTTCAACCAAGTACAAAAAGATTGAGATCATACCATGCATATTTTCAGACCACAATGCTATGAAACTTGAAGAAAAAATTTGGACAGATCACAAATACATACATTCTTTATGTGTGTATTTCATCTTTAGATGAAAGAATGAATGGATTAAAAAGGAACTTAAAGAAGAAATTTTAAAAGTACATGGAAGTAAATGAAAATGGAAACACAACAGTTCGATACCTTTGGCTTATAGCGAAGGCAGTCCTAAGAAGGAAATATATAGCAATACAGGCCTACCTCAAGAAGCAAGAAAAGTCCCAAATATGCAAACCTAAGCTTACACCTAAAGGAGCTAGGAAAAGAACAGCAAATAAAGCCTATGGACAGCAGAAGAAGGAAAATAATAAAGATTAGAGTGAAATAAGTAACATAGAAATGAAACAGTAGAACAGATCAATGAAACATAAGAGCTGATTCTTTGGAATAATTAATAAAATTTGATAGCCAGCTCTATCAAAAAGAAAAGAGAAAGGTCCCAAATAAACAAAATCACGAGATGGAAGAGGCAAGATCACAACCACAGAAATGCAAATAATTACAAGAGAATATTATTAAAAAATTATATGTGAACAAACTAGGCAGTCTGGAAGAAATAGACAAATTCCTAGAAATATGCAAACTTCTAAAACTGAAACAGGAAGAAATAAGAGATTTGAACAGACTCATAACCAGCAAATAAATTAACTCAAGAATGAAAAATTTCCCAATAAACAAAAGTCCAGGGCCAGGTGGCTTCCCAGGGGAATTCTACCAAATATTTAAAGAAGAATTAATACTTGTCCTTCTCAAACTGTTCAAAAAAACAGAAATCGAAAGAAAAGATCCAAACTCCTTAGATGAGGCCACCATTTCCTTGATTCCAAAACCAGACAAAGATCCCACTAAAAAGGAGAATTACTGTCCAGTATCCCTGATGATGATGAATGTAAAAATTCTCAACAACATACTAGCAAATTGAATCCAACAGTACATTAAAAGAATTATTCATACGATCAAGTGGGATTTATTCCTGGGCTGCAGGGGTGGTTCAATATTTGCAAATCAATCAATGTCATACACCACATTAATAAAGAATAAGAACCACAGAATCCTCTCAGTAAATGCAGAAAAAGCATTTGACAAAATACAGCATCCGTTCTTGATTTAAAAAAATCCTCAACAAAGTAGGAAAAGATGGAAAATACCTCAACATCATACAGGCCATATACAAAAGACACCCTCCCACCCCAGCTAATACCATCCTCAATGGGGAAAAGCAGAAAGCTTTTCCTCTATGGTCAGGAACAAGACAGGGATGTCCACTCTCACCATTACTATTTAACATAGTACTGGAAGTCTTAGGCGCAGCAACCAGACAACAAAAGAAATAAAAGCATCCAAATCAGCAAAGAAGAAGTCAAACTTTCACTATTTGCAGATGACATGACACTGTATAAAGAAAACCCAAAAGACTCCACCAAAAAATTGCTAGAACTCATACATGAATTCAGCAAAGTTTCAGGATATAAAATCAACATACAGAAATCTGTTGCATTTCTATACACCAGTCAAGAAGCAGCAGAAAAAAGAAATCAAGGAATTGATCCCATTTACAATTGCACCAAAACCAATAAGATACCTAGGGCTAACCAAAGAGGTAAAATATCTGTACTCTGAAAAATATAGAATACTTACAAAGGAATTTGAAGAGGACACAAACAAATGGAAAGACACTGATGCTCATGGATTGGAAGAACAAATATTATTAAAATGGCTATACTACCCAGATAAATCTACACATTTAATTCAATCCCTATCAAAATACCACCAGCATTTTTCACAGAGCTATAACAAACAATCCTAAAATTTGTACAGAACCGGCAAAAACCCTGAATAGCCAAAGCATTCCTGAAAATGAAAAACAAGGCTGGAGGCATCATGATTCCAGACTTCAAGCTACATTACAAAGCTGTAATCATCAAGACAGTATGGTACTGGCACAAAAACAGACACATAGACCAATGGAACAGAATAGAAAACCCAGAAATGGTCCCTCAACTATATGATCAACTAGTCTTAGACAAAGCAGGAGAAAATATCCAATAGAAAAAGACAGTCTGTTAAACAAATGGTGTTTGAGAAAACTGGACAGCAACATGCAGAAAAATGAAACTGAACCACTTTCTTATAAAAATAAAGTGTACAATAATAAATTCAAAATGGATTAAAGACCTACATGTGAGATAGGAAACCATGAAAATCCTAGAAGAGAACACAGGGAGCAATCTTTTTGACCTTGGCTGCAGCAACTTCTTACTAGACATGTCACTGTAGGCAAGGAAAACAAAAATGAAAATGAACTGTTGGGACTATCATCAAGATAAAAAGCTTCTGCACAGCAAAGGAAACAATAAACAAAACTAAAAGACAACCTATGGAATAGGAGAAGATATTTGCAAATGACATATTTAATAAAGGGTTAGTATCCAAGATCTATAAAGAACTTATCAAACTCAACACCCAAAAAACAAATAATCCAGTTAAGAAATGGGCAGAAGACATAAATAGATACTTTTCCAAAGAAGACATCCAGATGGCTAACAGAAACATGAAAAGATGCTCAACATCACTCATCATCAGGGAAATACAAGTCAAAACCACGATGAGATACCACCTCACATCTGTCAGAATAGCTAAAATTAATAACACAAGAAACAACAGGTGTTGGCATGTGGAGAAAGGGGAGCCCTCTTACATTGCTGATGGAATGTAAACTGGTGCAGCCACTCTGGAGAACAGCATGGAGGTTCCTCAAAAAGTTGAAAATAGGGGACACCTGGGTGACTCAGCAGTTGAGCATCTGCCTTTGGCTCAGGGCATGTCCCAGGATCCTGGGATCAAGTCTCACATCAGGCTCCCCAGAAGGAGCTTGCTTCTCCCTCTGCCTGTGTCTCTGCTTCTCTCTCTCTCTCTCTCTCTCTCTCTCTCTCGTAAATAAATAAAACCATTTTTTTAAAAAATTGAAAATAGAACTACCCTACTATCCAGCTATTGCACTACTAGGTATTTACCCAAAGGATACAAATACAGACTCAAAGGAGTATATGCATCCCGATGTTTATAGCAGCATTATCAACAATAATGAAGAGCCCAAGTGTCCCATCGACTAATGAGTAGATAAAGAAGATGTGGCATGTACATATACCTACAGTGGAGTATACACAGCCATCAAAACAAATGAAATCTTGCCATTTGCAATGACATGGATGGGGCTAGAGGATATTATGCTAAGTGAAATAAGTCAGAGAAATACAAATACCATATGATTTCACTCATGTGTAATTTAGGAAACAAAATAAATGAACATATGGGAAGGGAGAAGAAAGTGAGAAAGGCAAACCATAAAGACTTAATGATACAGAACAAACAGGGTTGATGGGGAGAGGTTGATAGAGGATGGGCTAGATGGATGATCAGTATTAGGGTGGGCAGTTCTTGTGATGAGCACTGGGTCCGTTGTATGTAAATGATGAATCACTGAATTCTACTCCTGAAACCAATATTACACTGTATGTTAACTACTTAGAATTTAAATTAAAATTTAGAGAATAAATAAATAATAAAATAGCTACAACCCAGTCCAAAAACATCATTAATACAGCAATATATTAACTTATAAACAACTATATACAATCATATATAATTATACATCAGTTGCAGAGAAGCATTCTAGAAAAATGGAAAGAGAAAATGAGAGTGATAGAAAACATGTTGGTGTGGTCATGGTATTCTTTTTTTTTTAAGATTTACTTATTTATTTTAGAGAGAGTGTGAGCATGTGTGCATGCAAGCAGTGGTGGGGGGAGGACAGAGGGAGAGGAGAGAATCTCAAACAGACTGCCCATTGAGCACGGAGCCCCATCTCAGGATTCTGAGATCATGACCTGGGCCAAAACCAAGAGTCAGCTGATTTACCGACTGAGTCACCCAGGCACCCCTGGTCACGGTATTCTAACTAAGGTGGTCAGGCACGGCCTCACAAGGGGATGACATTTGTGCAGAGACTCAATGAAGTGACAGACTGCCCTGTGAAGCCATCAAAGCCTTTGTGATTCCATGTTAAAAGACAGTATGTGTGTTACGTGTACTGGAAGCCCCTCACATGTGCTCAGGAAAAAGCCCATCTGCAACTTCTCCTCTTCAGTGAAGTCATGAACCTTTTAGGAGGCATGCCCCTTCACTGCCACCATCACTGCTTCCTGGCTACTCTTGGTGGCTACCCTGATGCTGCCCCACAGGCTTTGTCTGCTGAACTGCTTTGTCAGGAGAGGGAGAGCATCCTCCCCCTTGAAAAACTTGGTCTCTCAGAGCAGCACTGGCCCTGAGGCCCCTTCTGCACCAGTAGGCTTTAGATTAACCCTGTCTTCCCGATGTGTGTATACATGTGCATGTGCACATGTGCACACACACACACACACACACACACACACACACCACCAGTTCCAGGACTCCTCCCAATCTACATAGGTTGATTAGGTCCTCAGGATCATCTAAGAAGAGCACCATCTTAGTCTGTTCAGGCTGCTATAATAAAATACTGCATACTAGGTGGCTCAGTGAACAACAGAAACTTATTTCTCACAATCTTAGAGACTGGGAAGTCTGAGATCAAAGCACCAGCAGATTAGCCACTTCCTAGTTCATAGACGGCCATCTTCTCACTGTGTCCTTACATAGTAGGAGTGAAGGAGTGCTCTAGGGTCTCTTTTATAAGGATACTATCCCATTCATGAGGGCCTCCACTCCCAAAGCCCCCACCTCCAAATAGCATCACATTGGGGATTAGGTTTCAACATATGACCTTTATGAAAACACCAATACTCAGTCCATAAAAACCATTCTTCAGATGTCAAGTTCCAGTGGTAGAACTTTGGGTAGAACTTTTAATCTTCTTTTATTTTTTTTTTTAGTGCTTTTACATTAATACATGTACCTGGTTCAAAAAAATCAAATAATATAAAATGATAGTCAGCTTAAAGAGTTGAGATGCCTGGGTGGCTCAGTCAGTTAAGTAGCCAACTCTTAATTTTGGCTCAGGTCATGATCTCAGGATCCTGAGATGGGACTCTGTGCTCAACGGGGAGTCTGCTTGAGACTCTCTCTCCCTCTCCCTCTGCACCTCCCCCCATTCATGTATGCACATGCTCGGCACTCTCTCTCAAATAAAATAAAATAAAATAAAATAAAGTAAAATAAAATCTTTAAAAACCCCAAAAACTTAAGGAGTCTCATGCCCCCATCTTCATACCAAGTCCCAATGCCCCAAGCAATCACCTGTAAACATTTATTGGGGTTACTACTACAATTCTAACTAACATGTTTATCTTATCATTTCTTGATTTGTCAACTTTAGACTTTCATAAATAGCCCACTTTCTTGCTACCTCTTTCCCCTCCCTCCAAAGTTTTATTTGGAGGGAGGGGAAAACTTTTAATAAAAACTTTTTATTAAAATCTAGGGACCTCCATCACTTCATATAACACACTTAAACCACTGTTGTTGTTCATATACTTTAAAAACCTATCTTGATTCCATCTGTATGATGAACTGTCCCTATTGTTCCTTTCTTTGTCTGCATCCAGGCTTCTGTCAGGCCAATTGGTGACTTGCGTGTGCTTCCAGTAGAAAAATGCACATATCTTGACAGTGAGGACCTTTCATGCTTTGTCTGTAAATGGGGTGTGAAAAGCAAATGGCATTTTAATTATATATATATGTGTGTATATATAAAATTTTAATGTATATATTATATACATAATATATATCATTTGCTGTAGACCAGAATCTTGTTGTGTGGAGGGGATGCAGTACCTTTTCAAATAAGTTATTTATTAGAATTTTAAAAGTAATTTTCATTACCCTAATTTTCATTTTTAAAGATTTTATTTGTTTATTCATGAGAGATGCAGAGATGGGGGGTGGGGCAGAGATACAGGCAGAGGGAGAAGCAGGCTCCATGCAGGGAGCCTGACATGGGACTCGATCCTGGGTCTCCAGGATCAGGCCCTGGACTGAAGGTGGCACTAAACTGCTGAGCCACCCGGGCTGCCCCATTTTCAATTTTAAATGTTTGCTTTTAGTTTATTTTGGTCCTTCTTTCCCATGCCATTGGATTGTTTCAAATATCTAGTGATCCCTGGTTGTCTACTCATCTTTTTTAACAAAGGACTTCACTGATTAATGAAGGAGACTAACATGGGTAGGTTAGTATTCCCAGGAGACCTCTCCTGTGAAAAGGGAGTGGGTGTGCTGACTGGCAACTCCAAGTTTAGTAGCCAGGCAGGTACCTGGCAGGCCTGGTTTTAGGGCAGGTGGGCAGGTGTGTGGGCACTCCCCTAGGGCTGCACAAGGAGGAGTTTCACTGCAAACATAACCCCTGTATTCAAGTCTTAGTCTTCTCCAAGTAGGTTGTTCAATTTTATTAGAGGACTGTTTTCTATTTTTGGCTCAAGGATAAAGCATCCTTGGGGCCAGTTGTCGAACTGATTGGGAATTGGGATAGAGACCAAGAGGCCTCTCTGTTTCCTACACAACCATTAAATTAGCTTTCTGAATTCTGTCTCACAACCCGTTTTGCTCTTAGCACCAGCCAGCTCCAGTTTGGACCTCTCAGTCTGGGAGGCCCAGCTCCCGTGCCTGTCTGGAGGACAGCATTCTCTTATCTTTATGTTATCACCCACTTTCCAGAAATATGTCAAAATCTCTGGTTCTGCTCTCATCCCCATTCTTCATTTGTGCAGACTTTTCTCTTTGAGTATCTTCTCACATTTCACTGGCATCTGGGGAGGAAGAGGCCTTTATATTCATTTTACTTTTCTGAATTATCCAAGATAGAGTATGTGCTATTACATTCACAATAAAAGTAACAACAAAAGCTATCTTTAAAATGGAAGGGATTTAGACATATCTCATCAAGCCAAAAAGAGAAGCATCTTGTCAGTATCAACCATTCCAGCACTGACCAAGAAACTGCTTTCCTACGGTGCTTCCAGCTGAATAAATATGTGGCTGGAGAATCTTGTCATATAGCCCGTGTCTTACTTGTGCTTTATATGTCCCCAAGCTGAATTAGAGGTGTTGTAAATGCAGTAGGAGCATCAAATACAAAGCCTGCTATTAAGCAGGTGTATCAGTTAATGGTTTAAAATAGCAAGCATTCACCTGCTTGCTCTTTGGATGGACTCAGGTGCATGCTTCTTCTGCTGGCCTCACTTCAGGCCATTAGAGCAGCCCCAGTCAATTGGCAGGTGATGTGTTTGTTTGTTTAAAGGAAGACTGTCTTTAATAACAGCAGAGATTGGGAGGAGAGGAACCAAGCAAAGGGCTCACAAGTAGACCATTGGAAAAGTGTGTTTCTGTGCATAGGAATTGTGTCTGTGCCAGCCCTGAAGTCCCTGGGACTTGGTTGCTGTTGCTGGAATCCAAAGTTGGGGCTTCACTGCCAGCCTCCTGGGCTGAGCGTTCTCTGCCATCAGGGATGGGACTGGTACTGCGGTACTGTGGTACTCTGGTACCGCTGGCTCTGGCTCACTGGCCACCCCCATCACAGCCACTCTGAATCGTTGTCACTGCCACCCACTGGCCTGTAACCTCATCACCTGAGTCACTGTCATGTTCTGAATCTACATCCCTTGCTGAATATCTCTTTGTCCAGGTGGCTTGGGCTTCATCCTCACTGCTGTCATTCTGGCTGCTACTGCCCTTGTCACTCACCTGGTCTCTGTCACCTCTTCCCTTGCACACCTGTCTGGCATTGAGGTGTCACTGGCTGAGATGAAAGGTGTGATTGGGCCCCCTTTGGGCTCTCTCGGCACCCCAAAGGTCAGCTTGGGCTTGATCACACATGACAAGTGCAAGACTTCCAAGAGCACCAAGAGACAGAGCTGCAAAACTCAGGACTCACACAGCATCATGCCTACTGGTCTCTGTGGTCCAAGCAAGTCACACGCCAGCCCGGATTCAAGAAGTCGAAAAAGAAGCTCCACATCTTGATGGAAGGAGCTACAAAGTATGGTGGCAACTTTTTCCATCCACCACTGTAATAATTCCAGTTTTGATTTCTAATTTTGTTTTCTAATTTTGTATATTCCCCAGGCTTCTGAGGACCCAGTCTCTGGAATGGTTCTACAACAACGTGAAGAGCCGCTTCAAACGCTTTGGCAGTGCCAAGGTCTTGAAGAACCTGTATAGGAAACACCAATTGGAAAGTGGAGCATGCTTCGATATTCTAGGTACGCTGGCAGCCCGCCACTATGGGAATCTTCCCTGGGCTGGTGGGATAAAAGGAGGCCTGGCTGGGAGGCCTTGACCACTGGGAACCCTCAAATGATACAGAGAAAGTTGCTTAAATATCTGCCTCCAATGAGGAACAGAAATAGGAGGACAAATACCAAAGATTCTGTTAAGTTTGAGTCATCAGCTTCCAACATCCCCACTGGGCTGTTGGATGCATCAAGAAGACCAAAATATGTCTGCGTGTTGTGGACATTTTAATTGCAGACCCCTAGAAATCAAAGATTCTTGACCATCTCCCTGCCTAATGATTAAAATATTGGAAAGTCTTCGATGTGATCGCATAGACTAGGTCTGCCCTTAGAGGGTGTACCCTCCACTCCCCTTCCCTTCTACCCCCACACTCAACTCATGCCAGGCCCACAACTTGATGTAAAGGGAGAGTCGGGAAAGTGTGGGCTTCTCTTCCCAAGAATCCTAGAGGATGATTTCCACCTTCACTGCTTGTATACACTCAAGACAACCAATGTAATTAGAATGAGAACTTATCTTCTTTGGTTCTATTAGACTAGCCAGTAGAAGGAAATCATTGTCAGGACATGAACAGCATGTACCATAAAAAAAGACTGGGATGGTTTTTTTTCTGTCTGAAGGCAGATTTTTTTTTCATCACTTTGCTGACACAGGTAAATGCTTTTTATTCACAAGAAAGAAGAAAAAAAGATCTCATCCATCTCATATGGAGCTTTTTCACTGTCATTATTTTACATTGTTGTATTCTCAATAAAGTCTTTGGCTGTGTCTTATCTAAAAATATGCCAGCCAGTGAGACAGCGGGGAAACAGGATGGGAGCATTAAATACAGAGAATCATTAGGGCCTTTTGTGGTGGTTGTTAGACTCTATCTTTCAAACTATTCAGGAAGCCTAAGCTAGAGAGCGATGCTGAAGGTTTCCACAGATTATTTTTATCTTCTCTTAGCTGATTTCTCTAAAAAATTTTTTCTCAAGGAAGGGAGGCAAAAAAAAAAAAAAGAAGAAGAAGAAAAAGAAATCAAGCTTAAAAGTAATCCTGTTAATAATAGTTTTTCAACCCAAAGAGATATCTCAAGAAAGTTCCAAAATATTATTGGCTCACTTGTTTGTATCACATCCTTTCTTTCTTCTCATATACATCCCCAGATCTGCTTTGTGTACCCCCTTATGTGTCACCAAATTCAGACCTCATGGGTGTTCGTTACTGCTTAATGCAAGATAAGGGGGAAAGCGAACATATGTAGAATCTTTCAGAACAAAGCATAACTCTGATCTCTTCTCCTGTCTCCCTCAGGCCCCACAGATGGGTCAGGCAGATGTGAGTCCCAAGCGGACCAGCTCAGGGCTTTGAAATTTTCAAGTGTCATCTTCTGAGGAACATCATTTACTGGGAATAGCTGTCTGCCATGGTAGAAGCATGTTTGGGTTTTGGACCCTCTGTGATTCACAACTTCTTTCATCCAGGCCTCAATATGGCACTTACCACATTGCATTCAGGGGATAGTATACAAGCCGCTATCCTGCCTAACCATGTAGAGTAATAGTTTCATCACCTCTGTGTTCCCAAAGTATGACTCAACACCTGGCATGCCTTACATCCTCACTATGGCACCAGTTTAATCTTAAAAGCATTCTGTGAGTACCAAGACACTTCACTGAAGTATTAGAATCAGTTGCTTTAATATGGTTAGTATCCATTTAAACTAAGAATTCCTTTTGATAAAACTGAAGACAAGTGGACAAGAAACAGTTTGTGAGATGATACTCAAACTTGTTAAGCCATGATCATAAAAAAAATGAGATTTACTCTACACACGACCTAGAAAATTTAGTTAACCAAAAATATGGGGAAATCCTCCAGTGCACATGTGGACTCTTGCTTATGTCACATGATGAAGAGCCCTTAGCATTAGCTCCCACCTATCGTTCAACACTCTTGCCATAGTTGTCACCTGCCATCCTCAATCCTAACTATACATCAGAGTCTGGGCTTGAAAAAAAAAAAAAAAAAACCAGTGCCTAGGATCACCTTCCATGCTCAGCCACTTATTTCTGAATCTGTGGAGGGGGGCCCAGTACAGATATTTTTTAAAGCTCAGTGGGTTTTAAGGCATAGCCAAGATGGAGAACCCCAGCTAGCCCCTGGCCATCATTTGTCCAGTAGCATTTATAATAAGATGGCTCCATCTTCAAATCTAGCTAAGGGTACTTGTTTGCAGAATTTTGATTGTAGGAACATAATATGCAACATCTATGGTATGCAAGGCGTGTGCTCTGCTCCTGAACTCTTGGAGTAGAACTCCTTATACCTATGAAACATCTTCACCTTCTGGACCAGCGTACTTTGCCTTAACACACTCAGTCCACTGAAAATTCATTGAGTTCACAGAATCTTATGGGTCTGCCATTACGTGCACACCCTAAACTGCCATCAGTCTGTCTGGCCCCCCAAACTAGGCTTACTCATCCTGCAGCCCATATTGGGTGACCAAGCTAGGCCAGGCTGGAAAGGAGACCCACTAGTTCCATTGGATAAATCTAAGATATATTCATTACTCCAATAAACATTCAGAAAGCATTTATTGAACACCTACTATGTGCCCACTTGGTTTAAGAGTGAAAAGACAGGCAAGACCCTGCCATCTCAGAGCCAATAGTCCAGTGGAGAAGTCAGTAAATTTTTAAAAAATCAAGTACCCAATGGTAACTAGTGCTTGCATGACGCATCTGATATATTCAGCATGACATTTTTAACAGTTACCCAGGGAAGAAGCACTACACGAAAACATAAAAGTAGTCATTATTAATATACTTAATCTCTAGGCAGTTGAATAAATAACATCTTGCTTTCAGTTTGTATTAAATAAATAAAATGGTAGAAATAAACTCTGCTTCTATTCATGAACACTGTATATCTATTTTTGACATGATTCCTGAAAAAGTCCATTAATCTTTCATCTGGAATCTGACTGAAAAACACGGTCTTTTGAAAATGCTGAGCAGGTGAAATCAGAGGTTCCTCCAACTCATGAAAGACATGACGATGTCATCTGACTGCTGCATCAGTGCTTTGAGAACAGTGTCAGCCTCTTTGTGCCTTTCTCAAATGACTCTAAAGCTCCCACCTATGAATTTCAAGGGAAACAGAGAGAAGTGCTGTACTAGAAGATTTGAAATCATGCAGAACCAGAGCTTGTTCTCTGGGCAGCTCAGTCCCCAGTGATGTTTCCAGATGTTCTCTTTCCTTGTGCTTGCCTCCACCCTCCTCCTTCACAGGACAGATAGCACGCACCCCCTCACTGGATCCTGTCACCTTCCAGGAAGGTCTGAAGGTCTCACATCTCTTCCTTCTTGCTGAGCCAGCCTGTCTTTTAACTGGTTCCTTCCTCTTGATTTGTAAACGTGCCCGAGTCTCTCTGTTTCCTAAGACATTCCTGGCCTGCACATTCCCTCACTTCCTGCCCTCCCCTCACTGACCTGTTCTCCCAACAGCCAGAGTACACTTTGGAAGCACATATCTGACCAGATCACCTCCATGGAAGCTTTACTGGCTTTTATGTAGCTGTTGGAATAAAGATCAAAACACAATGTGGTCACCGTGACTTGCATGATCTGGGTCTCCAAGCCCAGCCACACTGCCTTTTGCTTAGGTTCTCAGATGCACCTGCTGCCCCCACTGCCTGTCCTGTGCAAGTTGTTTGCTCTGCCCCAGACACTCTCCCACCTTCCCACACCCCTTTGGCTGGTTACTCATTGTCTCTGCTGGACACACTCACTGTACTATGAAGCACTCAATCAGAGCACTTAACAGCTCTATAATTTTACATTGATTTATATAAATCTTGGATCGGAGAATTCTTTCCACTATATCAAGTTTGTCAGGGCAGTGAGAATTTCTGACTTTGGTCACCAATATATCCTAACACACGGCCCAGAGCCAGGCACCTAGTAGGTGCTCAGAGACTCTTTGCTGGATGGATGAATGAATGCTGGATGTAGCCACACCAAAGGGAAATATTTGCACTTAGAACTATAGCTTGGGGGGCAGCCTGGGTGGCTCAGCAGTTTAGCGCCACCTTCAGCCCAGGGCGTGATCGTGGCGACCCCAGATGGAGTCCCGCGTCAGGATCCCTGCATGGAGCCTGCTTCTCCCTCTGCCTGTGTCTCTGTTTCTCTCTCTCTCTCTCTCTCTCTCTCTCTCTCTCTCTCTCAAATAAATAAAATCTAATAAAAAAAAAGAACTATAGCTTGGGGCCTGCAGAGATGACTTATCCTAAAGACTTATATTGTAAGTGAGGAAACAGACTCAGAAAGACAAAGACACTTGCTCAACTCAGGGTCACAGAACTGGAATAAGTGGACCACAGGCCTTTTGAAAGCCTGATCAGAAAAATACAAACACAGAGAATGGTATATGGTCAGACTGAACTGTCATGACAGGCTACACACATGAAATATGGAGCTATTACACATGAAAAATGGCCTATTTCATACAGGTAGCCATCTACCTGCCTCAAATACCTACATTAGTTACCCCTGGGGTTCCCATATGGGAGCCCCCATGACAACCCATCCAAGGAAGCACAGGGTGTATTATATGTATTGAAGGCCTATTGCTTAGTTTGACATTGCATTGATGACATTGCATTTTCCCCCTTTTGAGCTAAGGCACATAAACCCATATTTATATTCTTGGTTCTATCAAACGATGTTTTCCATCAACATCCAATTCATTTTTCTTGAGCCACCTACTGTGTAGGTGCTATCTTAGGTACTGGGGACATAATACAGTGACTTTAAAACAAAATCCATCATCCCCAACTGCAGATATCTCATTTGATGAATGAACTCATTTTTATATAACAAAAATCCCCAACTTGAAAAGGGGCTTTAGAAAGAGCTTAGCCAACTACTCTTCCAATCTGGAATTAAGATTAGGGTTGTGTGTTCTATTCAAAGAAGACCAAAGGAGAGAAAGAGGGCCTTAAAAAGTCAAACACCATGTGTTGACCTAGTCTCTCTCTGGGCTCACAACATGGACTGCATTCTATGAAAGAGAATGGTGACAGTCAAATCATTAGCTAAAGGCAACTGTTTGGGTCAGTGCCAGAGTCTGCAGCTAAAGACCAAACCCACAGTGTCACAAGCTCTTGTTCTTTCTCTCTTTCTAGTAGGGAAGCCTAGTGTCAGGTTAAGTAACGTGCTTGAGGTCACACAGCTAGTAATTTGCAGGTCCAGGAAGTAAGGACCTTACATCTCTCTGGCTTTGATCTATTGTTTTGTCCTTGACTCCACATTGCCTCCAAAGAAGGTACTGGAAGAAAGTTGGGGCAGGCAGCAATGTTATACCAGAAATCAGTGTGAGAAGGAAAAGGTGACTGATCAAAAGCCATAGCATTATTATGCAACTCAGTGATTCCCTAAACCTATCTGCAAAGCTGACTTAATCAGAGTGGGCTGTGGTGGTCTGCCAGTGCTGAGACCTGCACCCCAGTGCTCACTGGGGACATGTGATAATCCCATTCTCTCTCCCACACCCTCCCTCCCTCTAGGAGGAAACTTTTTCGAAGCAAACCTGGAGAATGAAGGAAGTATTTCGGGCAGTGATTCAACATTTTATAGACAGTCGGAAGGTAAGTTTGCTTAAGAGTTTGCTGCTAATGGAAAGTTGGAGGAATAGAAACACCTTCAGACACTCAGGGTCTCCCAGCTGGATTGTAACTGTGGGACACACCTACTTGTTACTGAATGGGAGCCTCCCTGAGTCTTCCTGTCATCCACTATGTGAATTCATCATCACAATTCGTGAGTATATCCAAGGTGTGGCCAGAGCAGTGCATTCGCTACCCAACCCCTGGGTACTTTACATCCATCATCTGGTAAGTTTGAGTGCTGACTCCATCTTCCAGAGCTCGACTATAATAATGACCACACTTGGGTGGTTCATATTAAAATATTCTTATAAAGAATGTATCATGTACTGATTCACTTCTATTTCTTTATACCAATATAAAAGTCCTCTTAAAGTAGAAGTTAAAAGCAAAACAAACTTCTAGTTTCAAATAAAACCTTCTTCACCATTTCAACTCCTTCTCCAGAGTGCTGGACCTTGCGAGCCTCCTGAGTCACCTTCTCCTGGGACCCTGCAGCTCCTCTGCATGCTCTCTGTTCTCTCCTTTGGGTGCCTTCCCATGAAGGTCCCATCCTCCTTCATCCTTGTGCCTACAACTTCTCTACACAGGTGTGCTACATGGGAGTCATGGCCTCCATGCAGACATTCACTGCTGAAGCTGAAATGCCCAGCACGGATGTCAGCCCAGAGTTCTAGACTCAGATTTCTAAAGCTTGATCATCAAGCCCTGGAGGATCCTACAGGGATCTGAACCTCAGCACATCCTGATTAAGTTCCTCAGCCACCTAAGTCCACCAGCAAGGATTCCGTTTCCCACAGACCCCTCCCTGCAACCTCTACCCAGTCACCCAAGTTCGTATCAGCTCTTTCTCCAATTCTGTCCCTCTCTTTCTGTTCTGACCCTCATGGCCTGAGCACCTCCTGCCCACAATTTCCCTGTATTAACATTACCTTCAGTGACTATCTGTATCCACCAGGGTTCTCCAGCAAAGTAGAACCAATTTAACACACACACACACACATGCACACACACACACATGTGCGCACAGACACACACAAAGAGATTTATTTATGTGATGGACTTGGCTCACACATTGTAGGGCCTGGCAAGCCCAAAGGCTATAGGATAAGTCAGCAGGCAGGAAACTCAGGCAGAAGTCAATACTTCAGTCTTGAGACAGGTTTTCTTCTCTTGGAAACCTCAATATTTGTTCGTAAGGCTTTTGCTCTTAACTTCTTGGATGATGCTCGCCCACATTACCTAAACATCAATCTCCTTTACTTGAAGTCAGCTATCATAGACGTTAACCACATCCACAAAATATCTTCATAGCAACACTTAGATAAGTGATGAAATCACTGGATATGATAGCCCAGCCAAGAAGATGCATAAAACTGACCATCCCTTTGTCTGCTGCTCTTCCAAGCTCGGTCACTCTAGCTCTGCTTTCTTCTTCTTCCTCTACACCCCTGCCAGTCTTTTCCTCTGTAGCACTGACGTAAGCCTTCACTTCCAGCCAAAACATTCTTCAGTGCTCTACTTCATCCTCATCAGAAGTTATGAATGTAGCATCCAGAGCCTTTAGGTTATGTCTCTGGGCTCTTACAGGCCAGGGATCTGTGGAACTGGGTAATGATCCCCACCACAGGCCCTCCTGCACACCTCTTAGCCTGCTCACCCAGTAGCCGGGGAAGCACCTGAGAGCATGGACTTGACTTATCCATTAGGGTGTCACTGGGGGCCCTCACAGGGCTAGTGAGAACTTCTGAGAAAGATATTTGGTTGGTATCTTGAAGAAGAGATGTGGGAGATAGGTACAGTGTCTATCTCCAGGGAGCACTTGGTGTGATGACAACCTCAATTTTGTAGAGTGTACCTGTAGAAACACTGGGGAAACTGCGTGTTTGGTCGGCCACTCTGAGTGCATGGAGCCCTGACCTGGGTCATCCGGACCTGGCTCTGTCGTGTCTGTCATTGTAGCCAGCTTGTGTTGGACCCATCAGCTTGCTGGATCACGCAGAGCCTAACTAGATTGGTTTTGGAGATTTTTATTGTTTGCCAGATGCTTTCTGTCCACATTTGTGTCTTGAGGAGCCTAAGAAATTTGAGTTAAGTTTTTTTAATCGAGGGATTGATTAGCAAGTGAACTGACGTATTTATACCTAGTCTCACTCTATGGAGAATTTGAAGCAGCTTTCAGGAGGTTTATGTGTGTTAAATAATGCATGAGGAGAGTATAAATGGAAACAGGAAGTTGAAATCTGGGCAGAGGAGACAGAGGCACACAACCCTTGCAGATCTGTGCTCCTGGGCCTAACGTGAATCGGGCTTCTGGGGAGAAAAAAGAGATATGATCAAAATTCTCACTTTTGGGTAAGAAGCAAAAGTTGAGTTTCTAGGGAAGCAAAACTCTTCCAAGCACTCAGCTCCACAAAGAATTTTGTCACCTGCAGAAGTCCTTCGACATGGGGTGGGGGTGGGGGGGGACATTCCTTCCACCTGTTGCCATTTGCAAAAAAAAAAAAAAATGTGCTTGCTAAAAATAACGATAGCATTTTTTTTTTTTAAATCAACAAATCTTTATTAAACACCTGCCAGGTTACTGGGAGGAGGCCATAATGCTGGACACACTGTCAAAGTCGATCTTCTCCACGATGTTCTTGGGCTTGATGCTCTCCTCTTGGCTACAGATGAAGATCTGGCCTGACTCATCTAGCATTTTTATTTTTAAATCACATGAGCTTGTACTTGTCTCACTGTTGTGGTTAAAATCAAAGGCTTTTGCAGACAGAGTTCTGGACTCAAATTTCATCTCTCTTCCTGTCACACTGAGTTACCTCAGCCAAGTTATTTGACCTCTCTGGGCTTCAGTTGTCTTGTCCGTCAGATGACACCCACTCAGTGGATGGTTGTCTGCTTTAACTGTGGCCACACACATGACTCTCAGCCTGGGGCCAGCAGGTAGGTAAGCTCAGTGAGGTTGGCCACTGTTGTTGTTATTGATAGTATTGGCTGAGAGTCTAAAAAATGCTCCCATGGGGGACCTGGGTGGCTCAGTGGTTGAGTGTCTGCCTTTGGCTCAGGGTATGGTCCCCAGGTGCCAGGATCGAGTCCCACATCGGGCTCCCCTCAGGTAGTCTGCTTCTCCCTCTGCCTGTGTCTCTGCCTCTCTCTCTGTGTCTCTCATGAATGAATAAATAAAATTCTTATTTTAAAAAATGCTCCCATGGGTTTTGAATTTACATCACATGTGTACAGTCCAGTGCCCTTAGAACATTGAATAATTTTCATCCATCCTTCTCTTCACAGTGGCATATGATATGCACAAAATAAAACATAATCTTCATCTGAGAAAGCAGATGAGGAACAGCTATTTCTTTATATGAAGTCCTCCTGTGCATGTACCTCTAAGCCATCTGTGTGTTGGGAGCTGTGCTTAGTGTCAGGGTGCAGCAGGGACTGCATGTGATCCAGTCATGCTCTCTGAGAATGACCTGGACGGGAGGCAGTCTCTTTGACTCCATGGGAAGCGACCCCAGAGCCTCGGGTGGACATCCAGCCAGGGTGGGACAGGAGGGAGCAGAGGAAGAGGATTTCCAGAGAAGGAACCCTCAGGCCAAACCTTGGAGTCCCCAAGAGCCAGCCCAGGTACAGAGCGGGGATCCAGAGGAAAGAAGGCCAAGATCCGGGAGTCAGGAAGGGAGAAGACAGTAGCTCTCAAAGAATCAGAGACAATTTGCTGTGTCTGGGGTTTGGGGGTGATGGGAGACGGTGAGGCAGGGGACAAGCCGGTGCCTGTGCACCATGCTGAGCAGAGGGAAGCTTAGCCCCCAGCCTCTGTAAGACTTAAACAGAAGAACTAAAGTGGAACAGTCATTTTACTTGTCTTTCCCTTTCAGAAAGTGGTTGTGTTCTGTTTCCTGTCTAGGACACAGCATGATGGATACATTGGCTGTTGCCCTGCGGGTGGCTGAAGAGGCCATTGAGGAAGCAATTTCCAAGGCAGAAGCCTATGGGGACAGTCTGGTAGGACCCTCTTCTCCTCACGAGGGATGGGGGAGGCAGGGGACAAGGTCCTGGCCACCAGAAGAAGTACAGATTGTCGGGAAGCCAGCCTCATGGTGGCAGTCCTTGACTAGAGCAGGGTCCACCCTCCCTCTGCATCTGCGGCCAGGACTCCCACCCACAGCATGCGGCCATTCTCTTCCCTCCTTCACAGGACAAGCAGAACGAGGCCAGTTACCTTCGGGACCACAAGGAGGAGCTGACCGAGGAACTGGCCACCACTATCCTGCAGAAGGTAGGTGGACCATGGCATCCCTCAATGAGTCTGCCAGCCTGGCCCCGATCATGTGGGCCCCACTGTATCTTGGGCACCATTTCTGTGCCTTGTCACTTTCCCCTTTTGTGCTCTGGTGGCCAATGCAGAGGGATTGCATGGTGCTGCAAAATGTAAACAGAGGTATGGAGTGTGGTTGCCTGTAGGGATTGAGCTAACGAGTAAGAAGCCAGGAACTCAGCACTGAGCAGGCGATCCACTGTCTTCCTGTTTCCTGGGTGTCCTGCATGTGTGTGTGTGTGTGTGTGTGTGTGTGTGTGTGTGTGTGTGTGTGCATATATGTGTGTCCTCTTCTTACACCTCTCAAATCGTCTCTTGCTGAATTTGCAGTCACCCCCTGCTACCCATATGCCCTAAGCTGTCCATGACATGGTGTATCCGTTTATTATTATTGAGAAGCCAGCCACCCCCAGACTCTATGGCTCCGAACAAGGATTAGTTCTGTGTTCCAGGCAATTCTCTGACACCACCTGGGTGTCCTACAATTCATTTCACTTCACTTCAGTTCAATTCAGTTCCACTCTGAGTTAGCACAGACCTCACAACTTTAGGGCTCAGTCCCCGCTAGACTGCCCCTACTTCAGATACCAGTGACAAGTGGCAGGTATCCCCAGGTCACCACGCTTCTGCCCAGCCTACTACAAATCCAGGGATTCCCATGACAACCCTCAGGTTGGATGATTTGCTAGAACAATGCACAAAACTCAGCAAGTGCCACACTTCCAATGACTGGTTTATCATAAAGGATACAAATGAACAGCCAGATGAAGAGATACACAGGTAACAAGGCCTGGGGAGGGAGTGTGCAGACCACAGCCTTCCCTGCACCAGCCAGGTGCACATGGTCCCTCCTCCTCCCCAGAGGTTGTGGGTGGAGCTGAAAGTTCCCAGCTTTGAGTTGCCTCATTAGCATAGCAAAATCACTCCAAAGGTTTTTAATCTCAGTGCCAGGAACCAGGGGCAAAAACCAAATATATGTTTTACTATACCTCAATTTCTTTGTGGCTCATGCATCTGCAGTGACCCCAGGTCCAGCTGTGGGTTGGGATATGCATCCATGCAGTGTGTTCATGTTGGGGCCCAGCTGAAAGCACAGTAGCTACTCAGGGCCTGGACAGAAGCCTAGGTGAACAAGAGGAAGTAGGGATGTGGACTGAGGCCCGTGCTCAGCCCTGACCCCCATGGTTACCCACTCCCCCCTCAGAGGTCATTGTCCTCAACCAAAGCAAAGCAAGGCACCCCATCAGCCCATTGCCGTGGTGGGAAGTGTGCTGTACCAATCCTGGGATGGATGCAGAGTCACGCAACAAAGGGACGGCATGCAGGGATTTTAGTTTTCCCTTTTGGTCACAAACTCCATGTCCTGTCCATATGCCACATACGAAGATCCCCACTTATCCCCCAGAGATCCCCATGTGGCTCATCCAACCCACAGTTCAAAGTATATGCAGTCCAGATTCAGCTGCTTTTAAGGTAGAGACCTAAGAACCCAGCAAACAGGCCATCTGTCCACACATGGCCAGCATACACTGTTGGGGCCCTGACAGGAAAGCAGCACTGCCCTGCCCACTGTGCAGCCAGTTGCACAGGATGTGACTAGTCCCCAGCATCCCAGAGCCCACTGGGCGCCTGTGGCCAGGGCCCCACCATGGAGCTGGGGGTACACCTTGATCAGGCCCCCGTCTCCCCCAGGGCATGGCACCTCAATTCATAGCTCTCCCTGCTCTCAGCCTTCCATTCTATCATCCTGTCTGGGCTACAAAGACTTTGAAGAATACACCTGGACTGGTGGCTCATCAGTTTTCTCAGCTGCTTCCTGCCTTTGGGCACTGCTGTGCAACGAATAGATTCATTCTATCCAAATGGCTGTGCCCAACATAGCAAGTGGTACAAATAAGCTGAAGCCTTCCCCGATGGCTCGGTACCCACCCCCTTCACAGACCCTGCCAAGGCTTCCTAAAACCAGGATTTACAGCCAGAGACTGTGGGTTTGAGATGCAGCTCCAGCATTCATGAGCTGTAGCTCCAGCATTCATGAGCCTTAACTGATAACTCAACCTCTCTGAGCCAGTTTGACTATAAAATGAGGAGAGTCATCACCCAGAGCTCTTAGGGTTATTTTGAGGATTAAATGAGGTAGAGCATATACAGCGCCTGCAACGGTCTGTCAATGGTAGGCACTTAATGAATGGAGGTTGTTAGCATCATAAAATGATTATTTATAAAATGTGAAGTGCTGTAGAATGCCTAGGGCTATAGCTGTACTGTTTTACCCTAAAGCAGATCCAAACAGGCTGGTATTTTGTTGAAACTAAACTCTTATGTGGCTAAAAACTAATCCCAGAGATGGTCCCTGTTAGTCCACATGGCCCCCCAAGGCCTTGCCAATAATCTACCCTCTTTTGTCACCTGCCTCCTCCCCAGATCATAAGGAAACAGAAGAGCAAAGGCGAGCAGCCAATGGAAGAAGAGCCAGAGTGGTCACAGCCCCAGAGCAGCAGCGCGGAGGCCGCTGACGAGGGGATCATGGCACCCCCAGGAGGCCCCCAAGCTCCCTCCACCCTCTGGGTGAGTCCCTGAGCAGTGCCACCACCCCCGCCACACAGGTGTCCCGCACAAGCACAGGTTGGAGGCCTTCTCCCCATAGACGTGGGGCCACCACGCTCACCATCTGTAGTTGGCTCATGTGCCCGCCCCACAGGGTAAGGACACCTGAAGTGGGGCAGAGTGAGAAATAGGTGTTTACGCTACTCCTCCTTGGGTCAGTGACATTCATTCATCCCCTACCTGAGCAGATTGCAAAACGGGTGTGCACCCCCACTGTGCGGTTAGGCATACAGGTACAAAAGCATGCACAGAAGTCTCACCTGCGTCAGTCCTCCCCGTGCCCTCACCAGCTGCCAGATGCCGGGGGGTAACAAGGAGCATCTTTATGACTTTATCAGAGATTTAACTTCATTGATTTATTGGCAGAACCTTCCTTTGTCAGCATGCCATCAGCTTATTTTATTGCTGCTGTTGTGCACTTAACACCCAGGAGAACAAAGTAAATAGGAGCCTCGATCCCTGCCCTGGGGGACTGTATAATCTGGTGAGCAAAGCAGGCCAAGATACAAGTCAGCCCACATTGTGGGCACTCTGCGGAAAGGTTGAGGCTGGAAACGGACTTGGGGTTCAGGGAAAGGAGAGGCACATGCCCTTCAAATAGCCTGTCATTCAGAGAATTCACTGACTCATTCCTGCTGCTGTGAGCTCAGGCTGCATGCGTGGCGTCGCCTTGCAAATCCCCCCAGGCTCAGCAAATGACCAATACTTCTCTTCTATGTAGACCTTCTGTGCACAGGGTGTTTGCACATATTATTTCATTAGATCCACATAAGCGCATCCAGCATTATCCCCATTTTACAGAGCAGTAAACTGAGGCCTACCTAGCCTGAGTCACTGGAACTAAGTTGAGGGGTGGGGCAGGACCAGAGCCCAGGGCTCCTGGCTCCGAGCATTTCCTATGCTCTGCTCCTGTGTCCTGTTTCGTTGGGAGGCTCTAGGATATGAAATGCCTGTTTTCCCACCAGATGTTCAGGGGGACTCCTTGTTATGCTTATGGTTCAACCTAGAAATGGTATTCCTGCCACCTCAGGGAGGCTGGCAACACACTGAGTGTCACCAGAGATGTGGGACAGTGGTCTCTAGAATGAGTCAGAATAGTGGGCACAGCAGCAGTTACGGCAGCAACGCCCCTCGCCCCTCTTTCCACCAGCAGGACAGGAAAGTGCTTCATGCACACCCCCTAGTCAAACACTGGCCAAAAGCAGCTTAAAATAGCAGTGATGCTTCCCAGGGGGACCTCCCACTGAGCCCCTCAGCTGGCTGGAGAAACTCTAGTCCACCTGGGATGCAGGGCCTTGGGCACAGGTCAGAGTCTCATGGGATTCCCATTTGGTTTGCTAAAACAAATCCTCCAGAAGTTTCCTTTCCTTGCCAGGAAATTTGTTTTGCCAAATGCCCGCCTCCTGCACACCACAATTGTCACTTTGGCTTCAACGTCAATGTAGACAGAGCTGATGTGTTTCTTAACTTATTTATCCTAAAGCAAATGGCAGAATATGATTTTTTTTCCTAGATTTTGATATAGGATAAGGCCTAATGGAAGTCCCTCTCCACTCTAGGCATCTTTTGAATTTCTGGTATTCAGTGCTTTGCAAGCTATGGCCACCTTCCCTGGGCTTGTACCGCCTGCGTGGGAGGGGGTGGGAGACATCCTTGAGGCTGTAGTTTGAGAAAAGCCCATAAAGGACATTGATACAGATAACACTGTAACCACCCAGATCGTAGGACCTGGTACCTTACAGAGGGGACAAGACTTCCGCTGGCTCCTATTAATCATCCCTAACTTTGATATTTGATCAAAGAAGTGCCCCGGCCTCTCCCTGTGAGTTCTCCCAACTCTGTGATTTGCAATATGTAAACAGCATATTTTTGTCAACAATATCAGTTAGGGAGATGTGAATGCTTTGTCTTTTCTCCACTCACTCTTGTACTCATGAGAGCTGCCCCGAACAAAGCAGCCTGAATCTAGGCGTGAAGAGAATCCAGTATCCAGCTGGGTCCCTGGCACAGTTTGCCCTTTTGAGCAGCCAATATCATTAGCCCCCTATTAGCCACATGTTCAATGGTCAATGGTCACATGTTCTGGCACTGGGCCAGCTCAGCATTGGGCACATGGTAGCTGTTTCTCAGTGCAGGGCCATGGCCACCTGATGGCAGAATGTTGATTTATGGGGATTTAGTCGTGGCCTAGACTTGAACCCTTCCCCTCCAGCTTCCAGGATACCTGTGATGGAAGGAAAATATATGGATTAAGGTCTCAGCAAAACACCAGCATCCACACCCTTATGAGTGACCATTTGTAGCTGGTGGTTTGGTTTAAAGACAGCAGTGTGATTAGAGCTTTTAAAAAATATTATCTGGAAGGAGAGACTGCACCTCACCCAGCACTCAATGATAAGAATCCATCGATTCTTGATTAGTTAGCTGTGTAGAAAGGCTCATACCAAGTTCTAGCTCTTCCAGGGACAAAGAAGCTCGCACACCTCCTCTGAATAAGTGCTGTTGCATTTGGTTCCGACCACATTCACAGGCTAACAGGATAAGCTGGCCAGCCCAGTCCCCTGCGAGGGCCTGCAGGAAAGGACTGGACCCCTCCTTATGCCCCCATACCGCCACTTCCCAGCATGTCTCATCCCTTCCTCCCTTCCTCCTTATCTCTGGCCTGCTGCCTTCCTCTCTTGTCTCCAGACTTCGGTTTGATGCCACACCTGGGTCTTGACACCTGGACAGACCCGAGCCTCACTTCCCTTGGTCAGGAACCCAAGACCTTTCCCTCTGACCAGCACCATGGCCAGGCCAGCCCGGGGCCTCAAGGGGTGGCACATCTGGAGACAAGGATAGCCTTTCCAGTGCTCCATGCAGGGTCACTAGGCACACTGTTCACCCTCAAGGGCAAAGCCAGTGCTTTCTCCCCACCCTGGCCTGCACTTGGCCCCCATTCCCTGTGGTAAAAGACTCTGTGCTAGCATCACATCCCCAAGTTAGGGCCTAAGGGGGACTGACCCTGGCCAAGACCACCATATTGCACAACTATTCACCTGGAGAGTCCAGTGCAAGTGGTGCCCCCTGGGTCATGCCGCATGACGACTGCGGTTCTAGTTGCCAATGAGGCCATATGGGGAAGAGGCAGGAACAAGTACGTTTGCCCATCTCATGTTGTTTCTTCTACCCCTCACCACAAGGTGCAGGTGTGGGTATTACCGAACCCATTTTATAGGTGAGAAAACGGAGACTAAAGCTCTACCATAAGTTACCTAAGGCCTCACATTTTGTGATTGGTGGAGCTGGAGTTGAATACCTTTCTTCTCTTCCAAAGCCCTTGATCTAGCTTCTTCCTCTATAAAATGAGATCATCAGACTCCACTGTCTCTCAGGCCTAGAGCTGCATTCTCTACAACAGTGGCCACAAGACACAAATACTTGTTTTATTTTCTTCTGTTTTGTTTTTCACAGCAACTGGAAATTATTTAATGTATTTCATCTTAGCCTGTCTTTATATAATAAAGAGTTGATCAGTTTGTAAATATGTGATTTGAACCAAGGTTGACTTAAAAATGTCACTGCAATTTTTTAGAAAACATAACCCCTAATATATGTTAAACTCCAGAAAGCCTGGGTGAACCAGTTAGCATGTGCTTTGTGTAAAGATGGAAGAAGTAGGGCAATCCACCATTTCTCTCAGGTGGACAATTTACTGTCCTAATAAGGAAGGGAGCACAATGGAAATACAGCTGAACTGTTTTTATTGCAGTGATTTTTCATATCTGAATGTATTATTTAATATTTTGAATAAGATTTTAAAAATAAATGGCAAAGATATAAATCAAAAAAATTTTTTTCAAACTGAAATTAATTAAAATGAAATCAGGTTTAAAAATCCAGTTCTTCGGACACACTGGCCCACATTTCAAGTGCTCAGGAGCACCCCTGGCTGGCGGCTACTATAGTAGACACTCCAGAACATTGCCATCACCCCAGAAAGTTTTATTGCACAGCATTGGTCTAGGATTGAGATAAGGAGAAAGTGATAAACAGAGGGTATAAATGCAGAAATGTGCCTCATCACTGGCCAGAGCGTGGACGTGAAGCAGCAGGCCAAGTCTTGGTTCTTGGAGAGCTCACAGAAGGTGGCCCCCCCATCTTTTGACCAGCTGCTCTCCCCCTGGTTATTCATCTGCATCACCGCCAGAGCCCCACTCCAGGGCTGACTCACGGGCTCTGGAGATGAGCCCGGGCATCTGTGTCCTTGACCCACATCTGCCCTGGTGAGACCAAAGGGCTGCAGGCTTAGGGAGCCTCTTTCTGCCTTGAGGGAGGCTTCCTGACCTCCAGACCGTGGAGGGCCCTAACCTGGCCTCCAGGCAGTGCCTCCCTCTTTTCCTCAGTTCTCCAATGACCCAGACCCCTCTGGCTCAGAGAATAACTGCAGAATCCCAGAACACTGCAGGCCCCGCTACTTGTGCTTATCTGCAAGACCCAAACTGAATCCATCCCCATGCAGCCAGGAGTTCTGGTCTGTTCTCTTGAAAGAAACTTGAATATGATCATTCTCTTTTTAATTTCCTCCCTTATTGTGTGGTTCTCTGCCAGTAGGGAGGTCAATGCCATCCAGCTTTCAAAGCCTTCGGATGCAATATCCTAAAAGCCCGTAGTTCAGGGCTTGTAATTCATTTAATGCCGGTCTCTTTGCGCACGTATATTATATACAAAGTTGTGTTCATAATAACTTGGTGATCCTACTGATAATAACCATGATGACAGCAGGAGCAGGGTTCTTACGATGTGCCCAGTGACCAAGAGACATCTCTCTATCCCTCTCTATTTTTCCCAGCCTTTTCTCTTGTGTTTCCATCCCTTCCTTCCTCATATTTGCCTCTCCTTTGAGTGGTTACAGTACAGACCTAATGTATTGTTTATTATTTATAATCACTGGATTGAATTCGGTATCGATGCCTGACCTTAAAAATACAAAGCAAAGCTTTGTCTCAATTGTCATTCATTCTCTCTCCATTTTTTAAAAAATATTTTATTTAGGGATCCCTGGGTGGCGCAGCGGTTTGGCGCCTGCCTTTGGCCCAGGGCGTGATCCTGGAGACCCGGGATCGAATCCCACGTCGGGCTCCCGGTGCATGGAGCCTGCTTCTCCCTCTGCCTGTGTCTCTGCCTCTCTCTCTCTCTCTCTCTCTGTGACTATCATAAATAAATAAAAATTAAAAAAAATTTTTTTTGATATTTTATTTATTCATTCACCAGAGACACAGGGAAAGAGGCAGAGACATAGGCAGAGGGAGAAGCAGACTCCCTGCAGGGAGCCCGATGTGGGACTCAATCCCAGGACCCCAGGATCACCCTCTGAGCCGAAGGCAAATGTTCAACCACTGAGCCACCCAGGTGCCCCCATTCTCTCCCTGTTTTACGGTGTGGCCTCCTTGCAAGCAGAGAACATTTTGAAGCCATGGGCAGTGCCTCAAGGAGTCTGCTCTGTTGGCAGTGTTGATAGTCCTAGCCATCATTGCGACAGTGGACCATTCCAAGGGATGTAGGGAGCATGTCATGCTGCTGCCCACACGAGGTAACCAGCAACTGCAAAGGAAGGTCTTACAGAGGTAACTCGTAATCATGCTGCATGTTTCACCCAGAGCGTCAGAGCCAGCTGGTTCCAATGGCAAGTCCTGCTGGGCTGGAGCACGTTAGCCAGGAGGGCATTGTTCCCAGGCTCACAGCACAGGCTTGGCACAGCATGGAGAAGGCATGGAATCGGCCAGGCAGACCCGAGCTCAGACCCTGCCTCTGGCCCCTGACCAGCCATGTGCTTGGGCCAGTTATCCAACCCCTGCCTCAGTTTCCTCACATGCATTCTATCAGACCAAGCGAGAGAATGCATATGTTGCCCTGGCTCAGCAGTAGAGTGTAGTAAATACTCTTATTCTGATTAATACTCATTGAGTGCTTTTTATGTATACCAGGCATGACACTGATCCTTTTATATGAGGAAACTGAGGCATAGAACAGTTGAAGCCCCCTGCCCCCACCAAGATCCCATAGCGCAGCCGGAAGAGCTGGCATTGGCCGACTCACTGCCTAACACACCACCCATTAGTTAGTGTTGGAAGAGTTGAGGCAGGCCTGCTTCAAAGCTCAAACTCTCAAGTTCACCTTTGCAAGACTTTGCTGGCACACTAATATTCCTGGACCATGGATTCCACCAACCATTCCCAGCCCTCCTTGTATAGATGTGCAGACACTAACTCAGGCCAGCCCTTCCTGATATCACCAGCCCTGCTTCTTCCATGGATACTAGGGTGGGTAAGAGGAAGGGAAGAAAAGCAGAGGTCGTAGGGGAGAATGAAAGAGTAGACACGGGGCACCTGGCTGGCTCAGTTGGTTGTGTCTGCCTTTGGCTCAGGTCATGATCTCAGAGTCCTGGGATCAAGTTCCATATTGGGCTGCCTGCCTCTCCCCCACACCAGCCCACCCACTCTGATCTTTTTTTCTTGCTTGCGTGCGTGCTCTCGCTGTCGCTCTCTCTCTCTCTCAAATAGATAGATAGATAGATAGATAGATAGATAGATAGATAAATAAATAAATAAATAAATAAATAAATAAATACAAACTTGCAAAAAGAAAGAAAGAGTAGGCACAAAGACCCAGCCAGGGTAATGAGCAAATAAATGACTCAAATAATCCCATCACTTACCGAGAACCAGAGAACTAAGTGGTGAGCGAAAGCATTATCATAACGCCATCTGCTGGGCAATATATTTATTGCAATTTATTTTTGGCAAAACTGAATCTGGGTCTCAGAACTGGGGCTTTTCCATCCTGGCTGGAGACTGAGCCAGCAGTGTCTGAGACCTAGGGAAGCCAGACCTCGCGGTATTTTGTGATTGTCATTTTCATCTAGTGTGAAACAATGGCTTTCCTGAAATAGATGATAAAAGTCTGGTGTCCCCAACTCTTTCACGAAGAACACAGATTCCATCTTCCCTGTTGCAACCAGAGGAACTTTTCATTTCTTAGTGTTGGCTTTTGTAGATGAGGAGCTTTTTTATCCCATAAAAGTGGACCCAAGCCACCTCTTAAAGACACATACAGATGAATGCAAAATACCATGTGAACCACTGTAAAATGAAACATTAAATATCATTTTCCCCTTTTGTAAACACATATTCAGTGATTTATAGTGAGAAGCTTGCAGATATTAAAGAAAAAGAAAAGTCAGGGCATGGAAAGTGACCTATTGCACCTGACAATAGATTTTCAGCTCCCTAAGGGCCAGACCTCTGTCTAAAGTCCTGTAAATTCAATCACAAACATGCAACCAAAGATCACACCCAGACCATTCCAGCCTTCAAAGAGCTCACAGTCTTTGGAAGAATTGACAAGTTGTAGTACGATTGTAACAGAGTACATGGAATTATCTGTGGGATCACATAGAAGGGGAGTCTTCTTGCCAGACCACAGTAGGATGAGTGTCAGGGGTGTGTTCCCTGAGTATACAGGGCTTTGCCATAGAAGGATTTTTTTCCTTCATTTTTTAGTAATTCCACTTGACCAGACTTGATCTCTGCCCTCTGGCAGCTGCTTATCATCTGTTAAGGATCTAACAAACTCACAGATGACTCCCTGAATACCCATCCATCCCCATGAAAACTTTGGTTTTCAGGACACTAGCGACAGGATCCATACTTTCTGTGCCCTTGACATAAAGGGAGTGGCAGTCGGCTCAAAGCCATATGATGTGCATGCATTAGCTTGGCTGTCCTACAAGTTAGACCTTGCCCTCCATGGTGTAAGTGAGGATGATAGCTTCTTCTCATTTCTTTCTCTTGCTCCTCAGTTTTATCCAAGACATTAGTGGAGGAAAAATATCAGGTACTTCTGAAAACCTATCCTGTAGCCCACCCCAAATCACATTCACCCCACAGCAAACATGCACTAATTTCCACATCTATACCAGTTACTGTGCCACCATTAACAGGCCATTAACTACCCTCAGTTGCAAGCAGTCTTATGGGGATACCAGGCAAAAACCAGATGCTTGCAATAGAGTGCAGTAGGGTACAAGTTAGCAGAGAGGAAGCCCAGGACCCCCCCCTCCCAGCTTGGGGTAAGGCATTTCCTATGAGCCTATTCAAACTGGAAGCACACAGGATCTTAGGGAATTGGTAAGATGGAGAGAACTCATTTGTCCCCTGGACCATGTTAACCTGTAAATACGGAAAGGCAGGTCTGGAGGCCTATCATTTCTCTTCCCTATTTGCAAGGGTGTGAGAGGCATGTTGTGACCCTGAGGTTACGTATTCTGCAAACCCATCTTCCTCCTAGGTCAGCCTCCCCTCTGTGAGGGGAAGCAGAAGCGGTTTGCTATAACTCTGTCAGAACCAGAACTGGCTTATACCACCCTCTCCAAAAAAAAAGTATACCATATGGCTTATATTTGAGGGCTCCTGGGTACTGGTCTGGCCTGCAATGGTAGGGATACTGGACCTCCTTGACCCTCAGCTATCTCTGTGCTTTTTCTCAGCCTGGTCAGCCATCCTTCAGGAGAGGCTACTGGGTACATGTCTGCTCCCCAAATTCCAGCCATGAAGCTCCATTTTGTCCCCCAAATATCCTGGCGCTGTTGTTGCTCTTTTTCATTGGCATTCTCAAATTTCTTTGTAAAGCTCCCACTTGTTATGCATTTACTGTGTGCAGGGCAAGCCTAAGTTTCTACATCTCCCAGGGAATTAAATCATCGGCCTCTTTCCCATTTGTTATCTTTAACATTGAGCTTCAAATTCTTTGTACCACTTGTAACATATATATGTTTGCGTGTATGTAGTGACATATACATGTGATATGATTCAAACATAATTCCTGCCTGTCATTTGAAATCTCACTGCCACTTCTTAGGTAACAGTTTCTTTTCCCTTCTTTGATTCAGACAGTAAATGGGAATATGTTGCAATGGTTGTAGGTTTGTGCACGGGCCAGACTTGGCTCACTAATCTGTTGTAGCATTGACATTGTGTTGTACCTTTCAGTTTGGGCTGCCCAAACGTTTGGAGGTCTTCAGGGAGAAGATGCTCTCCTTTTTCAGCACAATTGGCCTAAGAACTGTTGCTAGGAGGATGGCTGGATAAAAGGATCTATAGGACAACAGGCTGTTATGCACTGATTTGCAGCTTCTAAGTCTCAGCACGGGAAGGGCCAACACTATCAAACATGCCTTCTCCACCAGAAGTGTCATCTACCAGAAAGCGGAAGGCATCCTTCCTTGTGACTGTGCTCCTCAGTCCCCCTCTAACCCTCTTTTTTCCTCACAGAGGTCCCAGTCTTCGTTCTCACTCCCCAAAGAGGATGCCCTGAAGACCCCTTCACTGGAAGCCGCCTCGAGGCCACCGAAGGGCCAGGGCCAGCCACCAAGGGAGGAGGCAGCCTTGCCCAGCTGGAAGAGCATGGACAGGCTGGATGAGACAAGTAACTGTTTTAAGTGGTGTCTGGTTGGTCTGTGGGTCCCAGGCGGGCTTTTGGGAGGTTTCTCCCCATTCAGTTCCTTCTCCATCAGCTCGAGTTGCTGTGTGCCCATTTGAGGCAGCTGAACCACCAAGTCCCAAGGCCTCTAGCACAGCACACATGTATAATGCGTTCATGTTTCCCACTGGGCAGTTTTCCTGCTGAGACCCATGAGACAGTGGGGGGCTCCTGGGCCCCAGTGTTGAAATGCCTGGGTTTTGTGGCAACACTTAAGCTTACTATTCCTCGTAGATCCAGAGAATATATCTCATGCAGGCCAGAAATGCTAATCCAATCTCGCAGGGTATTTCAGTGTTCAAGATTTGGGTCCCAGCATGGGTTGGTTTTAAGAATATCCTTTTGGAAACCTGACATCTGAATGAGGGTAACACTCACCACTATAGCATAGTTTAATTTCTCATCACACACCAGTGTAATGCATTGTCCTAGCTAGAGGTGGCCTTTAGAGGCCTGAGGCTCCTTCTACTTTGTGGCTCTGCTGTCCTCTGCGGCCTCTCAGTCTTTTGCTGGGTCATTCATATCAGCCAACAGATGCAGAAAGAGAGAACAAAGAAGTCAGCACACCTGCTCCCTAACCACCTCCACAGGAAAATGGTCCACACCACTTTCCCTCCCAGACCACAGGCAAGAACCAGTCACACAGCTCCACTTCAATGCAAAGGGCCTGGCAAATGTAGCCCCGGCTGGGCTGACAACCCCCCGCCCCAGCAACATACCTCTGACCCAAGAGGTGCAGGGCACACAAGTCTTTGATGGACAAGTGTCATCCCTCCCACACCTGAGGATGGCATGCTGCCCATTCTTCTCCTAGAATGTCCCACCTCTGCATGGAGTACTTGAACTCACCTCTCCAGAGACTCAACATCCACAAGACACAGTCCTTTATAAACCTGCCAGGTCACGTAATCCTTCGCAATGAAGAGGCCCAAATTAGCCAAGCCGCTTTCCCAAAGTCACACATCAAAAGGCTGTGAAGTGCTTGGAACCACATGGATAAGAGCCGAGGGCCATGAGGCTCCCTGCTTAGGCCATCTAGGTCTCCTGGACCCCATGATTGAGCATCTGAGGCAGGATGCTCACTCCACCCTGGCACAGGTCTGTGCTTTCCTCACATGGTTACACATAATGGAAGCTAGGTGCATTGTCCTCACAAGAAGAAAACACAAAGGACTCTCAACCCCCAGGACATGTCAGAGCTAGGCCCCTTTTTTGAACAACCATCACAAAAATCAACAGGAAACTATGCATCTTAGAAATATGCTTTTAAAGATTGCGCTATCGTTTCTACTTTTCTAAGGGAGAGGATTAAACTAACAGCTATTGAAACAAATTCCATTGTTCTTATGGTGCAAAGAACCATAAACCATGCAGTGTTTTTAACAGTCATTCTAGAAGTTTCCCAATACAGGTTACCATGTGAACCTTTTAGCAGAACCCATGGGTAGAATCTGCACAGAGATCCTGTGAGCATGTGAAATGTTTCATATTTACGTATATGGCTTGGGTTTTTGTTTTTTAAGTGCATTTTTCTATTCTAAATTTCTTTACTTTCCTCTTGCTGCCCGGCATTTCTGTTCATTCATTTCTTTCTTTCTTTCTTTCTTTCTTTCTTTCTTTCTTTCTTTCTTTCTTTCTTTCTTTCTTTCCTTCCTTCCTTCCTTTCTTTCTTTCTTTCTTTCTTTCTTTCTTTCTTTCTTTCTTTCTTTCTTCTCTCTCTTTCTTTTCTCTTTGTCTCTCACCAGAAACTGAAAGTTCTAGAAAGGGTCTCTGAAATTCCAGAGGGCACATGAGAATTATCATATAATAGATCTTCAATAAACAATAATAGCTACCCTTTAAAAATCACTTTACAATGTGCAGGGTCCATCTACAGGCACTATTTTATTCATTTCTCCAGAGCTGCCAAGTGTTACCATTCTCTTGCATGGCAGACAAAAACCTTGAGGGACAGTGGGGGTGAATGACTTGTTCAAGATCCCACTGCTAATGTGGCCAAACGTAAACATCATGGCTCTGGTTTGCAGGCTTTTTCAACTACAGCATGATAATAAATGCCCTCCCTCCCCAAAAGCAAACATATGAATAACACCACAACAAATAGTCTTTCAAAATTCACACTTACACACTGATAAATTTTGAGGAGATTATAAAAACTTCTGGAAAACATTCTATTTCACAAAGAGTTCCCTGCTGAATTATCAGCATTCCAAATAAAGTTGAGAAGAATTTGGTTTTCAAAACATGATTCTTTTTACCTAATTTTCTGTAAAAGAAAGCACCCAAATATAATTATCAGTTGTATATAAACATAAACAATGTGTTCAACAATATGACACACAAAAAAGATTTCATACTCTTCTCAAAAATCCATGCATCCCTCAGGACAGAGATTTAAAATCACAAAAATATAAAGCCTTTATGTAGAAAACCACTGGTTTTTCTGAGGAATGCTTGGCCTTGGCATGTTGAAATGCCCAGGCTAACCCCACAGGCCTTGAGGGGTGTTTGATATGTATAGCGGGAAGCAGATTATTCCCAGGGGCATTGCCCGGTCTCAGTAGAGCAGAAATGTAGAACAGAGGAGACCCAGAGGTGGAGGTCAGCCTAGGTTAATGTCCACTTTGGCTATTTGCAGCAGTTCTGTTTATGCCTCAGGGGAAAGGTTGCTTCCAGGGCCTTTTAATTCATGGTTAGGGTCGGCTTTAGGGACATGGTAGGGCTGAGGAAACCACAGCAGGTCCACTTTGAGCATCGGCAGTGCTTACAGCAGTCAATGAATGTCTCCCCAAACACATTTTCACTTTATAGACCTTGACCGAGCATCTACTGTATGCACAGCATGTGCTCGGTGCTAGGAAATTACGATCAGGGAACAACCCTCTGCTCTTGAGTTGCTGACGGGTTATTTGTCCACACAGCCATGAAAGAGAAAGAACTCGGACAAATGAGAGAACAGAAGGGCACAGGGTTTCTGGTGGATAGTCCCAGAGGACTGAGAGAGTGTGCTATTGGTGCCCAAGTATAGCTTTGAGCAGTTCCGATTATGCAGCTTGACCACCAGGTTCTCACAGGGCTGGGCATTCAGGGAGCCAGCTGTGCTTTTACAAAGATAAAAGTTGGTCAACCTCTAGCTTTCTCGGAGAAACGTGGTAAACTGGGATTGTAAAAGGCAGAAGAGAAGAGCCAGTGACAGACTGAATCCCTGCCGTCCATGTAGTAGGGGTCGAAGGCAGGTGCATGATCACGTTTACAACATAGTCAGCCTGGGAGCCAGGGCACAGAATGGCATTCTTGGGGGCTTTCCCTCTCTGGCTTCCTCCCATGGCCCCAGGAGAGGCTGCAGACAGAAGGGCTCATTAAGAGTCTCACAGCCAGGGTGCAGTCTTGCCCCTGCACCCCACACAGGGTGCCTGTGTTCACTAGCAAGTAGTCTTTACAAGCCCCACAGAGGTGCCAGACCTCCGCATGAGCTGGAGGTAGAGGAGTAAAGAAGATGCAACCTGTGGTCAGGGTGGGGGCGAGGCAAGGGGGGTGAGGGTAGACAACCAAGAAAATAAACTATAGTATAGTTTGGATGTTTAAAAGTGAAAGCCCAGAGAACAGAGTAGCCTGGCTTCTTAAGGAAAGAAGGCCAAGGATGGGCCCCTGAGAAGCAGCAGCATGTTAGCTGGTCTCCAAAGACCATCCAGGGGGCGGACTTGGTGACTATAGGGCCCGGGAAGGGAGGGGACACACCTCTCCCCTGAGATGAACACTCTCCACAGCCAGGACTGAGCCTGCTTCGCATCGTGGGAGTGTCTCTGTCTGCAGATTCTCATATAAAGATTTGAGACTCTGTGGTTTATTAGGAGGTGAGCTCAGGAAACACAGAGAGGGGAGAGGACACGACACAGGGAAGGGAAAAGAAGGCAAATGACTCATTATCAATCAAGCAGAACTGGAGCTCATTTCCATTGGGGAGCAACAAGAGCCAGTGTAGAACACACTCCTGCGCAGCAGGCAGGGGAGTGGGGGTACTAATCCACCAGCTTCCCCAGCCTCTGGTTGGGGGCTGCTCCCAGGAGCCCCCCACCCCCACTTGAGGGACAGCCAAGCCATCTCTGGGATCCAGAGCCATCTTAGGCAAAGAATCACATGTAGATACGTATACCTAGGTATGGAGTGCTGATCTGTAGGCAGGAGGAAATAATAGAAGCCAATTCAACAGGCAGAAGATAAAAAGGCTGAGGGGTGGCAGACAGTATGATCAAGACTTTACGTATGTTGTCTTATAATTCCCTGACAGCCACTGTCCCCATTTTCAGGTCAGGAAACGCGCTCAGCCGTGGGTCTACTAGAATCCAATGTGCTTGTTCTTTGCCCATGGATAGGTGAGGGGGGAAGCTCTATTAAGGATCCATCTCGTGCTCTGAGCAGACACATGTAACACAGTTGATGGGTGTCACCTCCTTTAATCCCCACACCGAGCCAGGGAATGTGCCCCTTTCACCAATGAGAGTACTGAGGCTGAGAGGCTCCCAGAGCTTTCCACCCAGGCCCGCCAACTCCACAGCCTCTGCTCTTCCCTCTGCGCCAGCTGGCTCTGGTACTGGGACGGAGCAGGCTGGAGAAGTCGCTGAGATCCAGCCCCTGCCGCAGGGACTTGTCATCATCGGAGGAGGGCTCATCCCTGTGTGTCATCAGCCAGAACCCAGATTGGGTCATGGGATGAGCCAGACAGGCTGTCACACCAGGAGAACTCAGGGAAGGAGGAGGCCACATCTGGGCAGGGAGACAAGAAAGTGCTGTAAGAAAAGGGGAACCGAAGAGATGAGGTCTTTGAGGGGCCACTGGAGCTTTGCCACGTGGAGATGGTGGGAATGGACCCCAAAGACAGTGGGAGGAGCCAGGAAGAGGCAGGGCCCAGGCCCTCAGGCTTCCAGGAGGACTGTGCTTAAATCAGCCCCCACTGGGCTCAGAATCCTCCTGGAAGAGGAGAAGCCCACTTTCTGACTCAAGAAAAAAGGGAACTCAGATGTCCTGCCAGTCAGACCCTAGAACTGGGTCTCTGAGTTGAAAATGTGTTCAACCAACATCTGAATTCCCTTAAGGCTGTGGTTCTAAGGAAGTCCTGGCAAGTACCGTGCTCTGTGGACAACACTGTGAAACACTGACCACTTTAAGTTCATTCTCTGAAACAGTAGTCATTTAATTGGTAGGAAATCTGTGTGGTAAATGGCATCTGGCAGGACTGTGCCTCAGTGTCCCAGCACAGCGGAGCTGTGGCCCCCGGAGGCCTCACGCCCCGCAGCTGGGGTCCACACGCAAGTTGATCTCCTCCACAGCCCCGGGACCCTCATCACCCAAACCCCATCACCCAAGTCCTGTGAGGTTCCTAATAAAGGAAAACAGCTTCTGTTGGCAACTGCTGTGCCCAAGGCCACGAGACTCTGCCAGATAGTCGTGGCTGAGGAGGACTGTGCCATCCCACTCACTCCCGAGGCACACCATCCTGTTTGGCTTCAACAAAACTAAGACTAAGCACCCTCTGCCCCTTGGCATGCAGGTCAACCCTTGCGGCCCCAGCCACCAGCTGTCACAAACGCTCTGGACAAAACTGAGCCCAGTTTAGGCCAACCCAGACCATGACCCCAAACTGAGAACCACTCCAGCCTGCCCTTGATCAGGGCAGCTGATCGCAGCAGACCAAGGGCTTCCACAGCACAGTCTATAAGCCAGAGCTTGGCTTTGGATAGAGATGCTCCTCATTCTGACTGGACCTGTTGTGGGTTCTGTGACCTTCGACAAGTTATGTAACTTCACTCACCTTTGTCTCCCCATCTGTAAAATATGACTGGAAATACCAACCTCTTTCTCCCCCACATCTCTCCTACAATGAGGCTTGTGCCTTGAGTTGAAAATAAACTTACGTGCTGAGTAGAAACAAACTCTGTTACTCCCCCACCACTCACACACAACACGCCTGGGACCAGATATGTGGGATTTTTCCACATTGACCACTTCTCTGACACCAGCCGGGCATCCTCCAGTTCCATGCTGAGCCTGTCTCCCTGCAGTTAGTTCCAGATCCTATGGTCAAGGGCTCAGGACTACATGACTTCAGATACCAATTTCAAGTCTCAGGTCCTCACTTGTACTTTTGACCAACCAGCTCTACATGACCCCCTTCTCAGGCTCCGTAATTTGCTGGAACAGCTCAGCTCACAGAACTCAGGGAAACGCTTATGTTCACCAGTTCATTATATAATAAAGGATATAGATGAACAACCAGATGAAGAGGTACATGGAGCAAGGCCCTGGAGGGTCCTAAGCACCGAGGAGATGGGTATGCCACTATCTAAGCACATGGATGTGCCAACCCCAAAGCTCTCAGAACCCCATTACTTTGGGGACTTTTATGGAAGCTTTATTATGTAGCTAGTCTATTATTAACTCATTTTCCAGCCCCTCTTCCTTCTCTGGAGGATGAGGCTGAGGCTGAAAGTTCTACATTTCTAATCATGGCATGGTCTTTCTGGTGGCCAGTCTCATCCTGGAGCCGCCCATAGTTGCCTCCTTAGAACGAAAGATGCTCCCATCACCCAGGAAATTACACGGGATTTAATTTAGGAGCCCTGTTTCAGAAACTAGGGTCAGGACCAAATATTAGCAGGAACCATGGTGACAGTCCAGTGTGTGTGTGTGTGTGTGTGTGTGTGTGTGTGTGTACACTGCCATCGCACAGGCTGTTGTGGATGGGATTTGTAGAAGTACCAAGACAGGGGTTGTTAACTTTGAGGGAGGCCAGGGCAGGTAACAGAGTCCTCTCCCATCCAACCAGGGAAAACCATGGCCCAAGGGCAAAGAGCCAAACCCAGGGCTGCCACCAGTAACCTTCCCTTCCCCCCATCTACACCCAAGCCAGCCTAGGGCAGGAGAGGGAGCATTCTGAGACCGAGGTCACCATCTGCCCACGCACAGATGCAATAGGAGCCAGATCTCGGAGTTTCTCCTAATCTTTGGAGCAAGGGAGGCCTGCAAAGCCTCACGGGACTCCTTGGGGACCTTCCACTCTGCCTCCTCAAGAGGTGCCCTCTTGAACCTTCCAGAGTCAGCTGCTCCCCAGGACTTCAAACCAGTCATGGGGAAGACACAGATGGCAGCCTCGCCTTGCTGTCAGGTGATAACAGCCCTCCCTGGTTTCTCTCTCCCTCCCACCCACAGACGTGGCCGAGGTTTTGCAGAGCCCTGACGGGAACTGGCTGGCCCTGAAGGACGGTACTCTGCCACCCACCCGCCTGCTGGCCAAACCCAAGAGTGGCACATTCCAGGCCCTGGAGGCAGCCTCCAGCGTGGCCTCTGCCTACGACGAGATGGGCTCAGACAGTGAGGAGGACTTTGACTGGAGCGAAGCTTTGAGCACGCTGTGCCCAAGGCCCCGAGGCCGGCCCAGGAACCCCCAGCCTCAGCCCGCACAGGCCCAGGGCTCGGACCAAGGCCCCTCAGCTGCCTCCTCGGGGCTCTCCCCAAACCCCGAGGCCATGTGCTCCGACTCAGAGACCTCCTCTGCAGGCTCCTCCCGGGAAGCTGGGCACCGGGCCAGACTGTCCTGGTTGCAGAGGAAGGCCCCCGGGGACCCTGAAGCCGAGAAGATGCGCCTGCAGGGAGAGCTGGACGTGAACTTCAACCCGCAGGCAGCCAGCAGGGAGACCTCGGACAGCAGCGAGCCTGAGGAGGCCCCTCACACTGTGGACCGGAAGGCCAGGAGGTGGAGAAGGGCCCGGCTGGGCTCAGAGGAGCCAAGCAAGGAGTTGTCTTCTCCCAACGCCCATTCCCAGGGGCTGGACGTACAGCAGGTAATAAAACTGGTAAACACTTTTCAGCAGGATGTGCCATCCTTCGTGCATGAGTGATGTGGAAAGGATTAGAATTCACAGACCCAGGTTCTCATCTTGGTTTGCTGCTAAGTAGCTGAGGGGCCTAGATGATTCACATCACGTCTCTGGGGCTCTATGACCTCCTCTCTGGAGACGAGAGCTTCCAGTTCAAAGTGGGTTTGCATCAGCACCACTGGGGAATGAGTTAGAATGCAGATTCTCAGGCCCCCCTACTCACAAACTGTGGGGAAGAAGTCCAGGCATGTGTGCTAACCCGCTCTCCTGGTGATTCTGCTGTACTAAAGCTTGATGGCCGCTGGCTTAGGGGTAAGGGTGTGAGGTCTCCAAATCCAGCTGTGTGACCTTGGGTAAGGGCTCAGGTTTTTGTGGATAATTTAACAACCCACTTTAAAGAACGGTGTAATGAGTGAGTAAGATGTTTACAATGAACCAAACTCTGTCCTAGACACAGTACAGGGCTCAGAAAATGTCATTTTAATAAGATAACTCAGGGCATGGTTTACTCACATTCTGTGATTCTCTCAGCCACCTCACACCCCCACTCAGAATCCTCAGTGGCTCTGCCCACATGGGTTAGTTCAGAAACCTCCTTTGAGACTATGATAATAGCTATGGACTCTTTCCATAAGAAAATGCACACACACACACACACACATGCCTCTTTAATTAAAATAAAGTTGCATTTGTAGACAAATGGGACTTCTGCATCAATGGGACAAAGCAGAGCATAAGGAAATTAGGCTCATGAAATAAAAGAAGGTTCATATATATTTAAGGGAGCATCAATAGCCAGCACATAAAAGATGAATTATTTAATAAAGATTTGGTGACAGATGCTTCATTTGAAAAAATAAGGTTAGATCTTACCATATATTATTCAGAAAATCAAAGAAGGGAGGAACTAACGGTCTACCTACCATTTTGCTTACAACTTCAGGTATCCCTGGCAAAGCCCATCACAGTGGACTGAATGTGGAACTTTGTAGAGCCCACTCTGGACTCAATATTTTCTAAACTCAAAAGTGACACATGTGACCTGGAAAGTTTGAATGACCTCATATAAACAATGGATTGCATTTGAAACTGAGAGTCTAGGGATCCCTGGGTGGCGCAGCGGTTTAGCGCCTGCCTTTGGCCCAGGGCGCGATCCTGGAGACCGGGGATCGAATCCCACATCGGGCTCCCAGTGCATGGAGCCTGCTTCTCCCTCTGCCTGTGTCTCTGCCTCTCTCTCTCTCTCTCTCTCTCTCTCTCTGTGTGTGACTATCATAAATAAATAAATAAATAAATAAATAAATAAATAAACAAACAAACTGAGAGTCTAATGGGAGATCTAGTTAGGTTGCCTCTGCCTTCTATAGGCTCATATTGCTGTCAACATAACTGAGGCCCTCAGATCACAGAATCTAGCATCCGTCCTACCTGAGTTGTTGCCTAGAAAACATCCTCTTTTTGATCTAGGGTCTCATTTTTTCCTCTGTGAAACCATATCATTACAAATCTGCCATGTGGGACTATTTTGATGATACAGTAGAAATATAAACTTCTGTTCAATGATGGCTCATTGTTAGCTAGCTCAAGTGAAGACTGTTTTACAGAGACTTTGGTCACTTGCCTGAAGGAATATTCTTGATGGTTGTCTGCATGACTCACTTGCCATGTATCCGCAACAACTGGCTGCGTGAACCTTCCTATTTATGCCGAAGTGGCTTGAAAGTTGTCTTCTGGTGGTAATCTTTGCAAGGCATTGGTAGGAGACAGGGCCAGCAGAAAAACTAGAACCAATGTTGCTTCTGCCTCCCTGGCAGTGTCCGCTCCTCCCCGGTAGGTGGCAGTAGTGTTGCACTAATGGGATTTCAAACCGAGACCCTCCTAGCACTCTTCATTTACTAAAGCAGTTCTCAAAAAAAAAAAAAAAAAAAAATATATATATATATATATATACACATACATATTTTATATGGTTAGACATATTTCATAAGGTTAGATCCTATATGTTTGTACATATACATACAAGTATTTTTAACTGTTTGCATACTTTTTAACTGTATGAATAAATGAATATAATGTAAAGAAAATTGTGAACATACAGATACAGTCCTCCCTGACCGCAACCTAAATCCCCACCTTCTCCCCAAAATAACTGTAGTTGTATTTGTGCGTTAATATATGTATAGTACATTTAGAAATACAGTTCTGTAAAGGTATCTGTATTTTAGCAAAATCGGCCTCTTACTCTCCATAGTCTCCTGTTCCCTGTTATTAATTAATAATTATTACACACATCTAGGCTCCGTGCCTGCAAAAGATTGCCTCAAGGTAGTCCCCAGCAGAGTCGTGGGAGTGGGAGCCATTGGTCCAGGGTGCAAGCAGTAGGGGTGCATTTCCTGTAGAAAATTTTAAAACAATAACAAGTCCAATAAAAGTTAGTCTTCTTATCACCGTGCACCATACAGGGACAATTCTAAGCAATGTAACTTACAGGTAGACCGTTAGTTCTTCCCTTCTTTGATTTTCCGAATAATATATGGTAAGATCTAACCTTATTTTTTCAAATGAAGCATTTGTCACCAAATCATTATTAAATAATTCATATTTTATGTGCTGGCAATTGATGCTCCCTTTAATATATATGAACCTTCTTTTATTTCATGAGCCTAATTTCCTTATGCTCTGCTTTGTCCCATTGATGCAGAAGTCCCATTTGTCTACAAATGCAACTTTATTTTAATTATAATAACTTATAATATACTTTGATATCTGATAGATGGTCTTCCCTTCACGTTTGTTTGTTTTTAAGATTTTATCTATTCATGAGAGACACAGAGAGACAGGCAGAGACATAAGCAGAGACAGAAGCGGGCTCCCTGGGGGGACCCTGATGCTGGACTCGATTCCAGGACCCTGGGATCACTCCCTGAGCTGAAGGTAGATGCTCAACCACTGAGCCACCCAGATGCCCCAAATAATTCTTTTTTTGATATCTTATAAAGTATCTTAACTTTTCTCAATCCTTTACTCATATAAGTGACTTTATACAATCTTCTCTTGAAGGTGAAAAAAATTTTTTAAGTTTTGATTGGATTGCTCCAAATACATTTATCTGTTTGGGAAAAATCTTGTATCTTACAATATTGAGGCTTCCCATCCAACTGTGTCATACTTGTCTCCATTTATGTACTTTCACTCAAGTTTTAGAGATTTTTTTCAAAGCTTCTACTTTTTTTATTAAGAGGTTTTTCAGTCAGTATGTTACACATTTTGTTGACACCATGGGTGAGATCTTTTTTATCTATTACATGTTCTAATTGGTTTCTGATGGTGTAGAGATCACTATTGATTTTATGTTTATATTTTATAACTTAGCACCTAATAGACTCTTAGTCCTAATAGTCTTTCACATGATTCTCTTAGCTATTCCAGGTAGATCATCATCTTGTTCGCAGGAAGGACATTTATATGGTTTTTTCCATGATTTACACTTACTTCTCTTGCTCGCCTTATGGCCCTGGAGACAACCTGTGCTACACTTTTAAGTGGTAGTGACATTGGCATTCATGTCTTGCTGTCATCCTTAGTCACCTGCTTGCAGTGCTACATGGTGAAGTATGTTGCCTCCTCTATGTTCAATAGTTCAAAACAAAGATGCATCTATCTATTCCTGACTTCCTAAATGCTTTAAAGCAGGCATGTGAGTTTTATCAACTGCTTTCTGCCATCTCTTGAGATGGTCCTATAGCTTTTCTTCTGTTAATGATTGTAGATCATTAATAGATTGCTTAATTCTGAAACATCTTCTCATTTGTTATGTAAATCTTATTGGGACCTGATCTCTTTGTGTAAAAACTGGCTTTTTACTTGCAGGTTTCCATGTTCAGGCCATCTGGTTCAGCTTTGTTATCAGGTTATACTAACAACTTGGCAAGGATTCTCTTTTTACTATTTTCTAGAATACTTTATATGACATGATAATTTTCTGGAAGTTTGGAAGAGTTTACCTATAAAGTTATCCAGGTCTACCTTAAGTGAGAGGCAGTTTTAGTAGTGGATTTTATATATTAGGATATGTAGAAAATATATAAGAAATATGTTAGAAAACAGGAGTAAAAGGCAAATGTTACTTAATATAAAAGCAAAAACAAAAATTATTGAGATTGATCAATAAAATAAAAAGCTGGTTCATATATATATATATATTCATTATATATAATATGTGTGTGTATAATGAATTTCCCCTCAAATGCAGTTGTTTGCATCCCACAAGCTTTGATCTATGGTGTGCCCACTGTCAAAGTTTTCTAAGTAAATTATCATTTCCAATGTGATTCTCATTTCAATAAAAATTCAGAGGTAATTAGAAGAGTAGAAAACTTTCTGGTTTTGCTTTGTTTTTGTGTCTAATTTTTAGTATTATGGCATTGTGAGCAATAAATATAGCTTCTGTGATTATGCTATTGGGAATTTGTTGGGATTTCCTTTGTGACCCAATAGAGGCCAATTTTTGTGACTATTGCATACCTGTGTTTGAAAAGAACACATATCCTCTGTTTGTTGAGAACTCCATGTATATGTGCACATTCTCCTGGATGTCAGCAAAACAGACAAGGTCCTAACTCAGAAGTCTATGTTCCTTCTTCATTTTCATGTCTGCTAGGCTTCATTTCCCTAACTTCTCTACTCTTTTCTACTGTTATCTTCATGCTTCTATGGTTTTCTTATTTACTGTCTCTTCAGTCTGGCAAGTTCCTATGAAGCACACCTGCATGTGCTGGGAGCTCCACTCCCTGCTGGACCCCTGCCCTCACCAGCCCTAATTAGCAAGTAGAGCCAGCTGAGGGCAGAAGTCCTGTCCTGCATTCTCTGCGTCCCCAGCCTCAAATCTCACCTCACATGTAACTTCGCACATGGAGTTGCTCTGTGATCTGTAACCATAGACTGCCCAACAGTTCTCTGACCTCCAGAACCCCAACCCTTGTTGTCTGCTGATGGGATGAAGTCTGTGGGTCAGAATCACTTTCCCTCCAAAGCCCTGCGCAGATATTTCACTACCTCTTATCTTGACGTGATGAATAGATGCCTGAAGACATCCCAGTTTTTCCTCTATGTAGAGCAGTTTTCTCTTTTCTGCAACATTTGTTTGATTTGCCATTATCTTTAAAAAGCAAACATTTTGCCAGAAGTGAAGTGTGTTCTCATTTCATGCTCTTGCACATAAGACAGTGAGCTCTTCTCTGCACACTCAGGTATTTTTTCAACTTAGGAGTATTTCCTTCTGTCATTTGATTCTTACTTCTTCCAGGCCATCTGTAATCGTGACATTGAATCTTGATTCTCTGTCTTCCATGCCTACAATCTTCTCTTATTGTCTTCCCCATCTCTGACAGATCTTTTCTTTAGCCTTCTAGAATACCTGCCCAAGTTTGTCCTCCCATCACTCATTTGTGTTCCCAGAACTAATTCTGTGATCACTGTCGTCAGATGCAGGTCCTAAACCTACTGCTATGCTTTTGGTCTTTCTGAGGTCCTTTGTCTCAGCAGTCTCACAATTCATCTCATGCCACAGCCATGCCTTTTATCTGAGTATTTCTCCCGTGTAACTTTCTGTACCTCTTCACTGAAACTCTGTCTTATCATGCCCTAATGAAAACACAAAACTACTATCAGACATTGTGTCCCACTTGTTTTGTAAAATTTACGTGATGCCTTCAAGCCATCTTTGGTGTCCTTTGCTCTGCAGTATTTTTCCATAAGCTCCGTGTTAACTTTTTCTGTCAGTCATCCTTAAGTGAGGATAATACTGTCTACACCTCGCTGTTTGCCCATATCTAGCGTACTCTAACCATTTCCCCTCTGCTAGCTGAAGAGAGGAGCTTTGTCCTATGCTCATCATCTTGTTGTATGTTTCTCTGAACCCATGGGTAAGAACCTACAATGTGAATATGCATATGCTGAATGAATGAGTAGAAAAGAACAAAAATCATTTCTATATTTCTATATGGTTTTATAGTGCTTGCCCCCAGGGCTTCACATTTCCACGACCACACCTCCTGGAATGCAACATGGTACCATAGTGAGTTTGTCCCTCTGCCCACCTGAATGTTTTGGGGAGATACATTTTCTAAGTGGCTATAAAACAAGGAGGAAAAAAAAGAAACAAGGAGGAAGTAACAAGGTTGGGTGTAGGTCTTCTCTCTGCATGCTTCAAATGCCCCACCACCACAACAAAAGGCTCAGATATTGTGCTTTTGTTTGTTTGGTGTTTATTTTATTTTATTTTATTTTATTTTATATTATTTTATTTTAAGCATTTTTCTCACACTCTGAACCAGGGTTTGAAGTTGGGAGAATATTAGGGGATGGGCCAGGAATTATCCTGACTACTTAGGAGAAGGAGAGAGTGGATGGGTCCCCAAAAACTCTTTTTTCTGTTCATTTGTAAGGGCCTTATACTTAGTGAAAAATTTTCCCATCCATTTACTAGTAACAAGCTAGCTTCCATTTATTTTTAGTTATGTAAGTGTTCACCTTTTTCTGTACTTCCCACACAGTTTTGGTGGAAAATTTGGAGAGATTGTAGAGTGATGTTTGCCAGATGTCGTTTTAAAATGGAAACCTGCTAATTAATTTTTCGTTGATTGAGACATCAGGATTGCAGGAGGCTGCTATTTCAGTTTCCTCTGACGTTTCATTTTTTGTTGTACTCATTAGTGAAACTTGTTTCCTGGGGGTAATTATGCCCCCTTGTCTAGCAGGCAAGGTCCTAATTATTTTTAAAAGATGTTCTAAGAGTCTTGCCACACTGGGAAGCTACTAATTTTTTATAACTAACAATCTGAAAATATTCATTTATTTCATGTGTTTATGCCTTGCTACAAAAAGAATTTAAAGTGGTTTATATAAATGTAAACACAAGAGAATAAAATGAAAATATAAGAAAAGTAGGACACACGGAAAATCAGGATATGAAAAACAAATGAACCTAGGAGTAATGATAGTTCACAATATGGATGCAATGAGGTCCTAATCACAGGCTAACAATACCAAAAATTTGGCTCTAAACTTTCTAGAAGACAATAGGAAGAGAATGATGTGAGCAGCTTGCTGAGTTATGGAAACCATATTAGAACAGTAGATGTGTTCCTTAGAGGATACTGCTCTTGGGGCTGAAATCCATGAGAAATTTATCCCATGGGTCCTCATGAGCAGAATGTTATCACCCTCCACTATAAACTCCTTCAAAAAAAACCCTTACATTGGAAACTGCTTCTCAGTGTCACTCATTATGGACCAGTACATCACCACAGGCACATTTCAATCAAGTCGTTCTGTTAGGGGCCAAAAAGCTGACCTCTGCTGGTCCGGGTTGCTCCAGGATTCAGTTTTGGGATATGTAGAGGAGTGAATGGCTACTTCCCCAAGCCCTGGTTCATGAATGTTGTTCAGTTCTGAATTCAAGGGGATGTTCTCTGACAAATGCTAGCAAGACCACAGGTACGGAGGGTAGTGTCACATGACTCCCTACTCCGTGAATAATGAGGCACCCAACAGGTGTGCCTCCTTCTGAGGTGTGCCAAGAGAATATCCCAAAGCAAGCTCCTCAATCTACTCCAATTGTACTTGAATTTCCTCCAGTATACAGACCAAAGGATGATAATCCCTGCACCCATTGGGTGCACCCTGCACCCAATTCTTCCCCATTGATTTTCAGATCTTTTTAGGCATGGAACTTTGCCTGAAATGAAAACCTAAGGAGAAGACAATAATATGGCTGAAGGTGAACCGGCTCTGGGCTGCCCTCTGCCCTTGCCCCTTACTCCCACCTACACAGCAGCTTAAACAAGTACAAATAATAATCTGGAAACAGCTTTGAGCAGGTATGACCAATACCTCCTCAAGAGAAGAAAAATCTTGTCAGGTATCTGTCAAGTGATTCCCTTTGAGCATGAGGACTGCTAGGTGGGCCCTCCAAGATAACCTGGTTACAGAGAATACATCTTGCTGAATAATGGTGATTCTTAAATATGTCATATTAATGACATATTTTTATGTCATAGCCCTTATTGAGAACCTAATGAACACAAAGTATGTGTGTTGCATGGGGGGAGGGGGTTGCATAAACACAAGCACTCAAAGGTTTACATACAATGTCAAGGAGTTTTTAGAGCAGAAACTTCCCTGAGGTTCCACAGACTCTGGGTTAGAAACACTGCTGTATAGGATTTCTAACCAGGAGTCATTGGGTATTGAGGATCAGCCACCAAAAATGATGACATTAGTTTTGCAATAGTTAAAGTGTAGTCTTTGTTTTGGGCAGATGTTAAATAGGAGGGCTACCCATCAGTTTAGGCATTTACTTATTTGTGGCAATCAAACCATGGTAGCTCTGGGAAGAAAATGTTGAACTCTCTATTCCAAATGGCAGGGACCTGCACCCAGTTTACTCAAAATGGATAGCAAATCTTTAAGAACCAATGAAAAGAAGGGGATCTGGAACACACCTCAGTGCTTCTACCCCAACTCCTGCCCTGAATGTCATCACTTTTAGGAGATTCTTCCTGACAACTCTGATGTTCATGCTGGCATTAAGGTCCAGGTTCTGAATTGCCATCCAAATCCAAGAGTTTACACCCAATTCCAATGCAGAGTCAAAGAAAAAAAACAAAGATGGAAACCACTGTTTATGCTGCTTTATTCCTAACAGATTTCTCTACAAAGTGATAGAACAATTGTGGTCAGCATGAAAATAATTGTGTCTCAAAACAGAGTTTCTTGTGTAAATATTGACCTGAGAAGGCCAGGCTAGTGATTTTCTAGATATTTTATATGGTAGTGGCATAATTCTGGGGAACAAATAGCAGCCCTTTTAACAAATGGCGTAGTCTAACTCTGTCAGATAGGAGATTATAAAGAGAAAAAACCTGGAGGAGCGGCAGAGCCCATTAGTCAGGCAGGATTTTTTGTTCTGGGAGGAGGAAACGTGCCCCAGATGAGATTAGGGTTTTTTCCATTTATTTTAAATCAATTTTATAATCTGAAAGACTCAGGAAACAGCCTGGGATCCATACCAGGACAACTGACCTGTAATTGTAAAAGCTAAAAATAAACCTTCCTGATCGATATCTAGGTGCTAAGTTTTCACAACCTCCTTTAGCAAATACACACCCAAGAGCCAGCACCCACACCTGCCTTCTGTGTAGTTCCACTGGCCAGACTCAGGTCCTTCCATATGAAGGGGTTCTCACTGAGGCAAGAGGAAATGGATTATAATATTAAATTTGATAAGATTCCAGGTGACATGTTTCTGTTTCTATCATGTTAGGTGGTCAAGGATTTGGTGTGTATTTGTGTATGTGTATGTGTTCTTATCACACCAGTTATATAAAAAAATAAATGCCTTCATCACCAGGGCACTGAATGTGTATAAAACTAGTTCTAGGTTAATAGCAGTGCACTGAGAGAGGACAAATCTCTGCATTAAGGCACCGGAGACAAAAATTGTCCAAGTCCTCAGAAAAAACAGGTCAGCAATAGAGTCAGCCAGCCCCGAGGCTCATCCTCTCTTCTGCCAACGCATTTGCAAGTAAAACTACATGCGTTTGCCACAAACTCAGGACTGGATAACCTGTAAGTCAGGGCTCTTCTCTGAAGTTCACTAAAATATCTAAAAGCAAGCTGCAGAACCTGCTTTTTAGGTCAGGTTTGGTATTTTTCATCAGCAAGAACAGGGAGAGCCGCCAGGACACTGGGATATATTCAACGAAGGTTGTTATGGAACATTTGAAAGTCATCCTTCAGCTTGGCTTTTCTTTTTTTTTTTTAAAGGTGGAGAAAATGCTGAGCCTCCCACTGCTCCCTCAAATGACCTGGCAGATGAAAGACAGACAGGCTTTGTGAAAAAGAGTTTCTAGGACTGGGGTTGCTCAGTCTAGAAGACGTTGACATGGCTCCCTTCAAACATGTGGAGAATTTTGATAAGGGTGATGGGGAGGCGTAATAGGAGAAAAATTGCTTTAAATTAAAGTAGGCAGGATTTCAGGGTGCATAAAGACAGATCACAAGGGTGAATGAAAGTAAAGACAGTCAGTCCTCTAAGGAAATCTGAAGGTATCCATCTCCAGAAAGCTTCTACAAAAAGTATCCTCTCACTCATTTAAACTTGCATTTGAAAGAAGAGATTAAATCCTTTGCCTGTTGGGTTCTGTCCCTACTCTGTGGTTTTGCCATCTTCCTCTTATAATGAGAATAGTTTAATCTGGAGCATCTGGCCTTGTCTTGGAAGCATGGAAAGAGCTTGGCCTTCAGGGTCAAGCTGTCTTCAGCTCAGCCCCACATTGGTCACATGACCTTAGACAGCCTACTCTACCCCAGCCCCCTTGTGGATACAGAACAAACTAGGTGGCCACTTGAATGAGATCCCGAGTGTCCTGTGCCCAGTACAGTACTCACCGACTAATGTGCTCGGCCATGAGAACTGTCCAGTCCTGACCCCCACTCTCACCTCCCCATCACCTCCATTTATGTCTGTCTCTATATTTCTCAAACTTGAGAAGTCAGATTCCTCAGGAATTGTTCAGAGGATATCTGGTTCAAAACATAAGATCCGTGGAGATCAAGTTGGCAATACTCAGTCCCCTGGTAATTCAGAAGGTGCCTTCTTTTTTAATTAATCAGTGAAATGAAAACCAAAACTTAAAAATTATTATAAATAAGAACTTGCAGACCGCTGAGAATACATTAGCAGACTCTTGTTTAAGAAGCTGTACTACCTTATCTTAATGAGTATTCCATCCCTAGGTGTTTAAAATATGCTTTCCTATTTAGCCAGGTCTCTGAGTTCCACATGCTGCATTGATGGCATGCAAGGAAAAGGTGACATTTTGTCCTTCTGTAACATCTGTAACCTTCCTCCTCCACCTCCCACTCTATAGAGCCAACAGTGTAAACTAACCAATCCAGGAACACTTAGTCTTCCGTGATTTCAACTATCTTTCCTCTTCTGGATAAATAATCAGCCCTCCAGCCCCTCCACTGTCTCTCCACTTTTGCCATCTTGGGGACCCTGAAGGTAAGCCTCTAGTATCTTGGTAGCTGCAGGGCATTTGATTGCTGACCAGTGTCCTCTGGGTCCTTACAGGTGTCCTCAGTGATGGGGTCCCTGTTCACGAAGTCATTCCCACCCTGCTGGTATCCTAAGGCCTGAGAAACTGTGGTCTATTCCCTGTGTGTGGTCAGACCCAGTACCTCTCCCTCAGGCCCCACCCTGGCTGTCATGCTAATCACCCCCAGGGACTTGGCTCTCCAGCCCCAAGGCAGTTCCTTCCTTCCCACCAGAGGAGCCACTGGTAAGCTCACCTTCCAGAACCACCAATGACCTTCTTTGAGCCCACTTCTGAATGCTCTCTGCATCCTATAGGAACCTGGAGCCCCTTCAGGCCTCCCTCTGAAACTACTCTTCAGGTTCTGATTCAACTCTGATATAGCTGACCCAAATTATTAGGAGCCAAAGGTTCAGAGACCACAGGCAGCCTGTAGGCTCCTTCTCCCTGGATCCTAACTGAGGAACAAGCAAAATCCAGTATCACATCTCCGTGTGTCAGATCCCCATGTGTATGGCTACAGTGCTTATTGAACTCCAGGGCCATCATTTAACATTAACACAATTCTCAACACTCAGATAAAACTTGATATATATCCTGGTAACCTCTAGAACTTCATTTTTTAAGATTCTATTCAGCTGTCACCTATTCTTCTTTCTCTCCCAACAACATCCATCGATCAGCTAAGTGAGGATTCCTCCCTGAGTCTCATCAAATGCTCATGTGTCTGTGTTGTACATAGTATGTCAGGATGATGTATCTCTACCACATGGTGAATGCTACCAGAGCAGGAGGGTTGTCACTCCCACCTATGAGCTCCAGTGGCCAGCACGAGCCCAGCACATAGTAGGCACTCAGTATAAGTTCGCTGAATGTGGACTGAATCACCATCCATCCAAGTCTTCAAAGGTTCTTTTGAGATAAAGAAATAGGCCAAAGCTAAAGAAAAGCAAATCGAGAGTTAAGATTAATTGATACTTCAGTGTGTTAAATCTGTTGAGTGGGCTGATAAGAGAAGGTTACTGAGTGTGGATTTGTGGCCAGTTGCTGACTTCTGGGCTAGTTTGGCACACACCACATGGCAACAGTGAAACTATCTGTTAGACAAGCTCAGCTCCTTAGGCTCCTCCTGAACCTTCTGCAGTCTGACCCAGGCCCATTTTCTCCTTCCTCCCAAAGCCTCCCTCTCTCATTTCTGAGTCTGATTCCTCTAGCTACACCAAGCAGTCTCATGCACCTGGGGTCTTACTGGTCCTGCTGCTTACTCATCAAAAATACCTGATCCCCCGTCTACATATTAAAATTTTCCTCATCTTTCAAGAACCTGTTCAGAGGCCATTCTTCCCATTGAGCTTCCCTATGCCAAAAGACAAAAGAATCCTCCTTCTTAAGCACACTTTGGAGCACTGGTCACCTCTCTTGAGGCCCTCATCACTGATTCTTGCTCAGGACCAGAAAAACCATCATTTCCAGTGGACTTTTTTTTTTTAAATCAACCCAGGGGCTCTTCTTTTTCACTTCTATGTCATCTGTTTCCTTCTACTCACCTGCTATAGACAGCTGCTTTCAGCATTTGTCCAGCCACAATGGTGTCAAGTAAATTTGGTGTACAAACATCATAAAGAATGAAAGAATCTGTTGCACATTTTTTAGCACAACAAATGGTCTAGATTCTTGCTGCAAAATATTATATGATGAAGCCCTTCCTGTTGAATGACTAACTGAATGAAAATACCATATTTCTTTTTGTCCTTATAAATACATTGTTTATGCATCAGTTCTTGAGTTTGGGAAAATTTACTTTCAGACACTACCATCTGAAGATTCTTAGTCTGATACTTTAATTTTACAATCAACTTACTGTCATTGTTAGAGTCTAAAGAGTTGCTCTCCTTTTTGAATTCATCTTCTGAGTCATCTAATAATTGTGAAATGTTGTTCTCCATCACTTTTCTTCTCTTTGCAAATATGAAAAATTTTGAATTCTCAACTGTATGCAATGAGCTAAAAGCAGACTCAAAATAGATGATGATTTATTGTGTTACTGAATCATCCCTCCAGGCAAATCCATTCTTCTCTTTTATTATTTTGGCTTCTTTTAGCATAATTGGGAATAATTGATGAGTAATAATGAAAGATAATTCCCAGGACAATGAAAGAGAAACTTATTTCAAAAGATAAGAAAAATAAGATCACAAAGATGCCATCATGTATCACAGATTTATGAAAGGGTCCAATGAGCCCACATAGTGATGACCAAATAGAATGAGTTTTATTTTATTTAAAAAAATAAGTAAACTTGCTCTGTGTTCTTTGGGAACCCCTCAAGAAGAAATGAAAGCAATGAAATATTGAGCCTTATAAATAGATAAAGCAACTCAAAGAGGAAACTCAAAAACTAAAGTTGGGTGTAATGGACCCTAATCATATACTGAAGGGTATCTTGTTAAAATTTCATACACGTCTATCCAACGTAAGGCCAAGGACAGATTGAGAGTCACAATTGCCCTGTCTTCCTGAAGTTCCCCAGGCCTGGTCAGGGATCTACTCCTATAAGGAACTTAGGAGGTATTCACCAAATGGATTGTAGGAGCCGAAGGTATAATTATTAAGCTGCGACTGTAATTGTCAAGGCAAGGTCACACAGTATTGCTTACCTAAGTGCAAGAACCTGGCGCCATCTCAAAATCTTTGCCCTTAGCCTAGAATACTGTTCTTCCCTCCCTCTCCCTTTTGGCTGGGTAACTGCTACGCTTTGTATCACCACTTCCACTTTGGGTTTTTTTGTGTATTTTCTTTGTTTTTGTTTTTGTTTTAAGATTTTATTTATTTATTCATGAGAGACACAGAGAGAGAGACAGAGACATAGGCAGAGGGAGAAGCAGGCTCCCTGCCAGGAGCCCGATGTGGAACTGGATCCCAGGACCCCAGGATCTCACCCTGGGCCGAGGGCAGACGTTCAATTGCTGAGGCACCCAGGGGTCCCACCACTTCCACTTTGAATATCACTTCCACAAGAAAGCTCTCCTTGACTTCCAACCCTGCCAGTAGGTGCCCCTGAGGTGGGCTGTCAGAGCGTCCTTCCCCACCCCTTCTCTGCACTTACCACCTAAGGTTTAGCATGTTGCCTCCACCAGGGGGCTGCCAAGCAGGCGTGTTCAGCCTTGTACCATCAGCACAGTGCTCCCCATGGTGGGCACTCAATAAACATCTTGTGAGTGAAAAATGCTGAATGAATTCAAACATGTTTCTGAGTACGGATGCTCACCTGCCTGAGCCCTTCAACAAAGTGTTAAGGTGCATGTAATTGAGAAAGCAAAAGTGAAAAGTAAAAGCCCACCTGTAGAGAAAGCAGATCGGGTAAGAGCTTGACTTTTCCTGGACTATCCTTTCCGTGGGGGGGGATTGGGAAACAAGCAATATGACTGGGGCAGAGGAGTCCTTGGCTCATAATGCTCACTTGCATTTAGGTGTCGGGTGATTTGTCAGAGACGGACATCGGCAGCGAGGCTCAGCACCCTCGGAGTGGTGTGACAGCCACAGAAGAGAAACTGAGAAACAGGCTGTACGAGTTAGCGATGAAAATGAGCGAGAAGGAAACTTCTTCAGGAGAAGATCAGGAGTCAGAGCCCAAGACGGAGTCTGAGAACCACAAGGAAAGTCTGTCCTCTGAAGACAACAGCCAGGGCGTTCAGGAAGAGCTGAAGAAGGTAAGTGCCATGAAGTCACCTGCAGGCAGCTCGGTTTGTGCAGCCAGTGTGCAGAGGAACTTCTATACTTGCACAGAGTGTGTGGTCCAGGGGGTGGGGGGAGGGGGGCAGCTATCTCTCAAATGCCCATCCCGTGCACACAGGAGGGCCCCCAGAAACCCCTGTTGATTAGGACTGAGTGGTTCAGTGGGGAAGAGGGCCCTGTGGGTCCTAGGCCTCCTGAGACCTGTCCTCTCCTTCTGCTTCACAAGACAGCCCTTTACTTCCAAGTCTGTAATTAATGCTCACAGTCTCTCTCATTGGTAAAGAGCTGTGTGGCTTCCTGCCCCTGCCCTCTCCAGAGGAACTTTGCCTGTGGGTGGAGAGCACCTAGCCATCCCTCTTTTAGTCAACCGAGAAGCTTCAGACCATGGCCTTTGGGCTAAACATGGCCTTCTGCATGGTTTATCCCTGCACTCTGCAGGTTAGAGTTTGTCTTAGCCTCAAAATCATTTTCCAGACAAACCTTATGTGGAATTCTGGTGTCTTAAACAGGTAAAAGCCCCCCAAGCCCCCACTATCTGATCTACAGTCCCAAACTAACCCCCCCTCAAGTACTCAGGGACACTGCTAGGGAATCACAGAAGGAAGAGCCCCTGGCAGAAAGGAGGTTCCCAGGCAGTGCTCTACCCCCTGTTGATCCTTCCACAGCTTCCCAAAGCACATCCATGCTAGACTTGGCCACTTTAGAGTCTGGATATCCCTGTTGCTTCCAATGGAAGAGAAAGAAGTTAATGTTTGTTGAGTGTCTCCGATGTGCCCGGTGCTTTGCTTCTGTTAGTTAATTCATTTCATAAAAAAACCCTGGAAGTACGTGCAGAGGCTTGTCTGAAAGGTACTTACTCCAGGCCCATGGCTAGTATCACAAATCTGCTTGGCCCCAAATCACAGGCTCATTCTCTTAGGATGAGCTGCCTCTTCTGTAACTCAGATAAGATCTTGCCTAGAAACATCTAGACTTCTTTGCACTTGTGGTCACTTTTTTCCCTATTCTGAGAGTACATTATATAAGCTAACAAGGTACCAGTAGCCCACATGAATGGGAGAATGAGCCCCTTCTTCTGCTCAACAGCCAAGCCAGGATGCTACATGGGAAGAGCCAAGGCCAAGCCAGCAATGACTGCAGATAGTCAAAGGCAGGCCCAGAGGGAAGTGGAAGCCAACTTCCATGGCCAAGCCCCTGAGCCCTCCCAACAGCTCAGACTGCCTTTCACTCATTCCCATCCCACCCTCCATAACCACTGAGGTCTCATACCTCTCAATCTGTCAAGTCCTTTGCCTGTGGACAGTGCACACACTTGTCCCCTGGCACGTCTGTGGACTAGAGCATGGAGCTTGACCTTCACAGGCAGCCCCTCCCTGGGATGTGGGCTCCAACCCATTACTTTTTCAATGGTAATGGGCTCTGCTCCTCTCTGTTACTTGAACCAATACCCCATTACAGTCACTTTTGTCTCCCAGAACTAAGAGCCAGATGGTAACTGAAGAATATCAGGTTATTTCTTACAATGGTTCTGCATCCTACTGGCTCTGCTGCCTGATGGTCACAAGGCCCAACAGCTCCTGCTGTTCCAGCAGCATGCCAGGCCATGATGAGTCATGTACTCCCACCCCTTCTCAGCCTGCAGGCCTCACCTTCTGGAGGCACAGCCACCAATCTGCACTGTGCTGTCTTGGACAGAATGTTAACAGAGAAAGGAAGAGCCAGTGGGAGAAAATCTAAGGCAAGCCCCCCATCCTGCCCTGTGCCCTCAAGCTAAGCAAAAAACTAGGAGAGTTGCTTTTATTCAAGCTTCCAAGTGTGTCAGTTTCTCAAAATGTCTTTCCCCAGCCTACTATGAATCAGATATCATTTATTGTATGTAAAAATCCAGATAGCAAACTGAAAAAATAATTAACATATATTTTCCGCATCAGGCATGTGTTACTCTGGGACAGGAAAACAGAAATAAGGCTCATATCTTCAATATTATGTAGCAACAGAAGGATACAGAGATAGGCTTCAAGATTAAACTGAATTTGAAACAGAACCGTACAATATTTACAGACTCTGCGAACTTTGGCTAGTGTGCCAACTCACTGCCAGTGCTCAGAACAAGCCAGGGTCATTTCTTGCCTGTCACTGTACCCTGTCCCCCAGCTACTTTCCCTGTCCCTCCAGGCCCTGCATGGCTACTCCAGTCCTTCCTCCACTCAGCAGCCTGAACTGCCCTGTAGCCCCTGACACGGCTCCCAGCACTGCAACAGGCCCACACTGTCATGTTTTTCACTTGATCTCTGGGACACAGCCCGGGGCCTCACTGTTGATTGGATAAACAAATCTTGGCCTCATCTGTAAAATGAGGATAATCCTACCCCCTGATAGAGTTGTGAGGTTAAATTTTATAGCATACGGTTTAGCACACAGCAGGAACTCAGCAAATACCATACCCCCTATAATGACCTTAAGGAAAATAAACTTCACTGCTGTGAGTTAACATCTGTCTGCTGGTGCTGAAGGAACAGCTTAGTACCTATTTCGGGTCAACACCTGGCATGTCAAGCATAGGTCTAAAACCACATCTGGGGTTTTGTCGTGCTATGTGGAATATAAGTGGGAAGACATTGCATGAGAATGCTCCACGCTCCTCTTCAGAATCAGAATAACTGTGACTGCCCCTGTGATCCAACCACAGTTAGTTTGTACAGCACACATGTGCACATACAACGCTTGCTCACGCACAGCATGGTTTGGGAGTGGAGCTGGGCTCATGTAACTATTTCAGAGGTTGTCTGTGTTCCCCTAATCTCTTTACCATGGCAATGCCCACTGACTCAAAGTACAACTGCCTGAAGGCCCCTGATTCAGCAGGAGCTCCTCTTTTTGTACAGAAGGCAGGCTGGAAGTGAGAAAGAGAACATTGCCTGGGAGCAGCCCTAATTGCCTGGGAGCGGCCCTAACCAGTGACTGATGAGAAGAAAATAAAAACCCCAGCTATTTGGCCTCCATTGCCATGGTGACTCTGGAGCAGAGTTACACACTGACTTCCCCAAGTTCCCCAGCAAACTGAGCTCTAGGCACCCACGGTGATGAACAGTCCTCCTTGACTCCCTTCCCTCCCCTGTCCCTATTCCCCCTCCTCCACCACTATTTCCTGTCACCTCCCAAATGAACTGAATCCCTATCTTGGGTCTGCTTCTGGGATAAACCAGACTAAGTAAGTAACCAAACAGGAGAAATGTAGAGTCCCGAGTTCAAAGTACTTCAGTATTGGGTAGGCAGCAAGGAGATCCAGATGCCCAATTGGCTACTAATTACCTTTGCCTTACTGAGAGGAGCCTTGCCTTACACAGAGAGAGCTTTGCTCAACCATCACTGTCCCCCTGCCTCCACCACTGGCCCTGCTCTCCGGGAGCCAAAGCAGAGGAATGCACATGTTCCCCTAGTCACATGACATAAGTAGCTGCTTAGTGTCCTTAGTATGGCAACCCGTGTAGGAATTAGTGCTTCAGAATCCTGTCCAGCAGCAGAACCATTTTATAAACATGCTTTATCTTGACTGGAGTCAGCCCTTTGCTATAGGCAAACTTGTCCTATAGGTGACTCACTTTCTCTGAGGGTCAGGGGGATGGTCACTGCCATCTGAATTTTAACCAGTTGAAGAACAAGGTTGTAGAACTTGGGGGGCAAGCCCAGAAACATCTTGGGAACTGGATTCCCAAAGAGTCATTTTCTTCTTTAACTCATCTTATTCCATTAAACCTCAGGGGTCAATCCTTTAAACCATGTGGTCCTTAGAGCCCAGAAGTGAGCACATACTCCTCCTCTACTGTTGGGCAGATGTCCATGCCAATGGGTCTGGGAGAAAGTCCTGGCCAAAGCAGTTCTTAGAAGTGTCTGCCTCTAGGTATGCAAGGGCAGCATTCCTGAAAGAAGGAGCAAAAGGATGGCCTGGAACTCCTGGCCTAAGTTTAGAGACTACATTCAGGGGCTGGATCTCCTACAAGCCCCCTAATCTTTCCAGGCTTAGAGCAGTGGTCCACAAGGTCCCTTCTGGCTCCAGAAATCCATGGTTCTCTATATATAACTGATTAGATATATTTTTGTTTCCTGACGTTAAGTATCATTTATGACACTGTTTATATGACAAAAGGCGTCTCATGTACAAAACGCCTGGAACATGAATGTTTGTTGAAGGTCCAAATTAGTAAATTCTTGCATTATAGTCAAATTTGTATAGCCAGGGTCTTGAAAGCATTTATTTAAAATGCCTTTGTCTATTACTATTACAAGTAGCTGGATCATTGGGTTTTGCTTTCACAAGGGAGTCACAGCAGGTATCTTCCTTATGTATAATACTGTGGAATGATTTTCATCAGAGTATTGAGACTTCTCTAAACTATTGAATGTCTTTCTCCCCCAAACAAAAGATGAATTTATGCATCTTGTCCTGGCTGCTGTCCACTTAGGAACATCAAGGGACAGGGAAACACAATCCTGGTCCGTGATCAAGGAAACAGATCTATTGACCGTTCCAAAATCCCTAGAGCCTTCGGTTTCTGAAGTTTAGTGTGCTTATGGAAACCTTTTTGGTGATATCAATGTTAACATAAAGTCAACTCTATCCACATGTGTCTCACTTCTGTAAAATAACTCACCATTCATATCAGGATTCGGTGTCTTTCATCCTGGGTCACATTCTATTTGAGAAGAGTGTTTTCATCTCTAGTTTGTGCTGGAGAAAATATAGTATTAGATACTGACTTGTATCCTACAAGTGACTGATCTCAGTAGGCCTATGCCTATTGAAGAATTAACACCTCTTTTCTAACTTTCCATTTAACTGTTGCCCTAGTGGGAAAAGAAGCTTTAGCTGTACACTTAGAGCTACAGCTCTTATCCACAGTGCTTGAACTGGTGAGGAGGTTCCATACCCCTCAGGATGTCATTGGCATCGCTCATTCCCTCAACCATGTGTGTATGGGGAGAGGCCTGCCTGCCTGGGAGAGAGTTCCACAGATACTCTCCTGACTACTGGGGCTTCAGAAGAACATCATCTCCTCTAGATGGAAGATCAACTGAGCACTAGAGAAAGATTGTCCAGAACTCCAATGCAAGGATTCCTTAAAGCCTCTGTGAAATGCAGGTGTTAATCCGAAAGGCCAGGAAAAACTGATGTTGCCTCAGCCACAGCCATACAATGGAACATAGGACAGATGCAGTTTGAAAAGAAAAAGGCAGAGTTACTCTAGAAGGTTGCAAATAGAAAGGTCTAGAAAGGCAGTGATTCAGAGCTCGTGCCCCACAAAAGCCCAAAAGTTACATGCCCTGAAAAAATGGGACTATAGAAGGTAAGAGGGGAGAGAAGGCAAAGAACATATTATGTATCTGCAGTTCTGTAGAATAAGCAGGATTGTGCTCTTGGAAAACATTTGAGTAGAGAGAATATAAAAACAAAAGAAAAAAAAAGAAGAAAAGAGAGAGAGAGAGAGAGAAAGAAAGAAAGAACAAACCAGTTTCATATACAAACACAAATACCAAAATCCTAAATAAAATATTGGTAAACTAAATGTTTCAGTATTAGGATCACATGCCTATACAATTCAAACATTTATTCTGAGAATGCAAAAATGAAGTTAATAGCAGGACACTTCATCATTATAATAAATAGCTTAGTAAGTACTATTTTTTAAAAGCACAGGATAATCCCAACTGATGCCAAAATGGCCCTTGGAAACATTGAACATATATTCCATTAAAAAAAAAAAACTCTCAATGAAATAGATCATTCTGATGACAGATACTCATCTCAAAGCACCTAACAGAGTTTTTCCTGAATGAGAACTCATTGTAAATTATCAAAAAAAAAAAATCTTGACCATCATAAGATCTTACTATTATCAAATAAGTACATGATGAGTTATGATTGCAAATGCTTTTATATAAATTGTTATTTTGTTAATTAAAATAGCAGGTACATACATTTGAAAAATAAGTATGTATGATGTTAAGTCTTATTTTATTTTTTTTTTATTTTATTTTATTTATTTATTTATTTTTAATTTACTTATGATAGTCACAGAGAGAGAGAGAGAGAGAGAGGCAGAGACATAGGCAGAGGGAGAAGCAGGCTCCATGCACCAGGAGCCTGATGTGGGATTCGATCCCGGGTCTCCAGGATCGCGCCCTGGGCCAAAGGCAGGCGCCAAACCGCTGCGCCACCCAGGGATCCCTTAAGTCTTATTTTAAATTATAGGTGGATACTTTGATATTTGTAATGATTTTGTAAATAATGATTTTTGTAAATAATGATATTTATATCATTTACAAAATAAAAAATATTTTGTAAATAATGATATTTACTACTTTTAAAGAAGCAAATGAGCAAAACTGACTATACAACCCAGACAGAAGAAATTGGTAAAGTGGTTAAAGAACTATCCTCAGAAAGAAGCTAGTCCCAGTGATCTTTGCCAATAAAATCCATCAGTCATTCATGGTAATAATGACTCCCACATTATTTAGCATTTAAAAAACTGAAGGTATTCAAAAAAATTGAAGGTATCCAAATTCACTTTATTTATTTAAAAACTTGGTCTGAATCTGACCAAAAAATCACATGCCTCCAAAAATTTACATACTATCTCACTGGTTAATAATTTAAAAAAATCTTAATATGTTAACAAATTGTTTCCAACTGCCTATTAAAATACTAATTTACAGCGGTGCCCAGGTGACTTGGTCAGTTGGGGACAGGGAAACACAATCCTGGTCCATGATCAAGGAAACAGATCTATTGACCATTCCAAAATCCCTAGAGCCTTGGGTTTCTGAAGTTCAGTGTGCTATGGAAACCTTTTTGGTGATATCAATGTTAACATAAAGTCAACTCCCAGGGTCCTGGGATCAAGCCCTGAATCAGGCTCCCTGCTGAGCAGGAGGCCTGCTTCTCCCTCTTACTCTCCTTGCTTGGGCTCTCTCTCTCTCTCTCTTTCTCTCTCAAATGGATAAATAAAATCTTTAAAAAAATACTAATTTCCAATGACCAAGTAGGATTTTATCTAGGAATGTAATAATCTCAACTTTAGGAAACCTATTAATATTTTTCATTATATTCATAGATTAAAGGGGGAAACATAATTATTTTGATAAATTCCTAGATTGTTGTTTGACATATAGTAGGAAATTAATAAGTATTCATAAATATTGAAAGAAGCATAGCTGATAAATAGGAAACTAAAAACTCAATAATAGCTATTAGCTAACAGTTACAATAACAATAACAATAACAATAATAACAATAACAATAACAATAACAATAATAACTATTAGCTAACAGTAATAGCTATTAGCTTTTTGAGACTTGCCATTCTCTTTGGGAATTTGATGAAAACTATGAAAACTGTAAAGAATGAAAATGCTCAGTTGGTTGAGCATCTGACTATTGGTTTTGGCTTAGGTCATGATCTCAGGGTCGTTAGATTGAGCCTGTGTTGGGCTCTGCACTCAATGCAAAGTCTGCTTAGGATTGTCTCCTTCTCCCTCTCCCTCTCCCTCTGCCCCTGCCCTGTTCATGCTCTCTCTAAAAAAAAATAGTAAATAGGCACTTGATGGGATGAGCACTAAGTGTTATACTATATGTTGGCAAATTGAACTTAAATTTAAAAATGTAAAACAAATAATAAAAGATAAAAATAATATAAAAATGAATAAATAAAGTCTTTTTTAAAAATGAAAATGATTCAGATAGACTCCCAGGAGGAATTTTACTCGCTTATGCATCAAGTAATAGGAATACAGACCCCAGCCCCAGCTATGAACCCTGACATGGCCCTAAGCCAGCTCCAGCCCCCCTCAGCCATAGGAGCCCTTGAAGAACACTGATTAGATGATTACCCACCTGCAAGAGGAATGTGGAAGTCCAGGAATTCATCAGAGAAGTCCCAGAACACTGTTGGAATAAAAACAAATCCAAGACTGGACACATTGGAAAGGGTAAAAATAACAGTTTGGCCTAACCCATCTCACCCCATGCCCAGGGTGGCACAACTCAGTGCCTGTGATCTCTCCCACAGGGGAAAGTAAGAGCATACGAGTGAGCACCCAGCTTCCTCAGATGTGCAGAACACTACCAAAGAGATCTTATTGATTGCCCCATTCAAAATACTGAGTCATAATCTACATGAGTAGGAGATGATGAGCAGGTATACGAACAATAGCCAGGGCTCAGAATCTATCAAATGGACTCAGATCTTGTTAACTGCATCATGGACTCCATCTAGAGGCCCACCCACCACTGGGAGACTTCATCCACAGGTCCCTCCCCACTGGCCCACAGACACCCTCAGTGCTTTGTGTGCCTTACCCACACACATCCCCACCCCATGGCTGGCTCCCCGTGTGCACTTCCAGTGGCTATAGTGGGAGCAAGCTTTGGCAGATGGCTAGTAAGCATGCATACAAAACAGGACTGAATCTGTAAGCAAAGGAGAGGTCAGAAACTTGAGGGTAGCACTGCCCTTAGGAAAGCAAAAAGGAGGCTGTCAGCACTCAGCTTGGTGCTTTGCAGAATTAAGAGAAGGCATACAAGCTTACAAAATCTGCCTCAGGAGGGAGGAAGAAGTGTGGATCAGGAGTATCCATAGAAGCTCTGAGAAAGCCTCAGAATCCCTGGTTAAGCTGATGGAAGGTATTTCTCTCCTAAAGTCAGTCGGTACAAACTGGAAGAGGTGACTGTTATTTCAAATGCAAAGACAATAACACAAGACTTAAAGGAACATGAAAAATCAAGGAAACATGACACCACCAAAGGATCACAATAATTTGTCAGTAACTGATCCCCCCCCCAAAAAAAAATGGAGATTTCTGATTTACCTGATGAAAAATTCAAAACAGCTTTTTAGAGGAAACTCAATGAGCCATGAGAAAACACAGAAAGTCAATTCAACAAAATTAGGAAAATAGTGCATAAAACAAAATAAGAAGTTTAACAAAGAGGTAGAAATCATAAGAAGGAACCAAACAGAAATTCTGGAGCTGAAGAATACAATGAATGAAATGAAAGATGCAATAGAGAATACGAAGATCAGAATGGATCAAGCAGAAGAAAAAGCATGTGAAGTAGAAGACAGGACTTTGGAAATTATCCAGCCAGATGAAAACAAAGGAAAAAGAATGAAAAAGAGTGAAGAGAGCCTATGTGAACTATGGGATACCATCAAGAGAAGCAATTTGTGAATTATTAGAGACCAAAGAGGAGAACAGAAAGATAGAAAAGGGGACAAAAAGCTTATTTTAAAACATAATGGGGGAGATCCCTGGGTGGCGCAGTGGTTTAGCGTCTGCCTTTGGCCCAGGGTGCAATCCTGGAGACCTGGGATCGAATCCCATTTCGGGCTCCCTGCATGGAGCCTGCTTCTCCCTCTGCCTGTGTCTCTGCCTCTCTCTCTCTCTCTCTCTCTCTCTCTCTCATAAATAAATAAAATTAAAATAAAATAAAATAAAATAAAATAAAATAAAATAAAATAAAACATAATGGTTGAGAACTTCCCAAATCTGAGGCAAGATTTGACCATCCAATTTCATGAAGCTTGTAAGTTCCCTAACAGGTTAAACTCAAAAATATTTTCTCCAAGACACATCACAATAAAACAAAAATGAAAAATAAAAAGAGAATCTTAAAAACAGCAAGAGGAAAGAAGCTTAGCACTTATAAGGGGATCTTCATAAGGCTATCAGAAGATTTCTCAGCAGAAACTGTACAGGCCAATACAGTGGAATGACATACTTAAAATGCTGAAAGAAAAAAAACCTGCCAACCAAGACTACTTTATCTGGCAAAGTTGTCTTCAGAAATGTAGAGATAACCTCATTCATTTCCAGACAAACAAAGGCTGAAGGAATTAATCACCATTAGACCTGCCTTACAAGAAATGCTGAAAGTTCTTCATGCTAAAATGAAGATGCACTAATTAATAATATGAAGGCATAAAAATACACAGTACACTAATAAGGTAAATGTATAGTCGAATTTAGTTTTGTATGCATTGAAGTCAACATAACATATACTGCTATATCTATAAGATGTTTTGTGTAAGCCTTATGATACAAAGCAAACTCTATAGTAGATACACAAAAAATAAAGAGATGAGATTCACAAAGCATACCACTATAGAAAATCATCAATTCACAAAGGAAAGGAGCAAGAGAGAAAGAAAGGAACAAGAGAAAAACAAAACAGACAGAAACCAATTAATAAGATACATTCATTAGTCTTTACCTGTGACTAGTTACTCTAAATGTAAATGGATTAAATTCACCAATCAAAAGACATAGACTGACTGAATGGATAAAAAAAACAAGACCCAATGACACACTGCCTATAAGAGACTCACTTCGGCTTTAAAGACTCACTTTAGGCTCAAAGTGAAGGGATGGAAAAAATATTCCGTGAAAATGGAAACCAAAGGAAAATAAAGGTAGCTATAGTTATATCAGACAAAATAGACTTACTAAATGTTGTAATAAGAGGCAATGTCATTATAGAATGATAAAGGGGTCAATTCATCAAGAGTATATACAAATCATAAATACATATGCACCCAATATTGGAGCATCTAGATATATTAAGCAAATACAAACAGATCTGATAGGAGATAAGCAACCATACAATAAGAACTGGAGACTTCAGTACTCCACTTTGAACATGAATAAATCATCCAGACAGAAAATCAATAAGGAAATGTTTGACTTGAGCTATATTTTAGACCAAATATACCTAAGAGATATATATGGAACATTGCATCCAACACCAGCAGAATACACATTCTCCCAAGTTTACATGGAGCATTTTTTAGAACAGAACATATCATAGGTCACAAAGCAAGTCTTAACAAATTTAAGAAGGTTCATGTCATACTAAGTATCTTTTCCTACCACAGTGGTATATAACTAAAAATCAATAATTGGAGAGGGATCCCTGGGTGGCGCAGCGGTTTAGCGCCTGCCTTTGGCCCAGGGCGCGATCCTGGAGAACCGGGATCGAATCCCACGTCAGGCTCTCGGTGCATGGAGCCTGCTTCTCCCTCTGCCTGTGTCTCTGCCCCTCTCTCTCTCTCTCAGTGTGTGACTATCATAAATAAATTAAAAAATTAAAAAAAATAATTGGAGGAAAACTGGAAAATTCACAACTATATGGTAATTATACAACACACTCCTAAAAAAAATCAGTGGGTCAAAAAAGAAATCAGGAGTGGCTTGGTCGGTGGCTTAGTCAGTCATCTGCTTTTGGCTCAGGTTCTAATCCCGTCCTGGGATTGAGTCCTACATCAGGCTCCATGCTGGGCAAGGAGTCTGCTTCTCCCTCTCCCTTTGTGCCTCCTCACCCCTGCTTATGCTTTCTCTTGGTCTCTCTCAAATAAAATAAAATAAAATAAAATATTTAAAAATAAATAAAAAGGGCAATAAAAAACTTTCAAACAAATGAAAATGGAAACAAAATACCACAACTTATGGGTTGCAGCAAAAACAATTCTAAGACAGAAGTTTATAGCGATAAATGCCTACATTATGAAAAAAAGAAAGATCTCAATAAACAACCCAACTGTACGCCTCAAGAAACTAGAAAAAAAGAACAAACAAAGCCCAAAGTTAGCAGAAGAAAAGAGCAGAAATAAATGAAATAAAGACCAGAAAAACAATAAAAAAAGATCAATGAAACTAGAACTGGTATGGGGGAAAAAATAAAATTGAAAAACCTTAGCTAGACTAGGAAAAAGGAGAAAAGATTTAAATAAATAAAATCAGAAATGAAAGAGGAGACATTGCAACTAATATCACAAAGAGAATAGTATGAAAAATTGTATGCCAACAAATTGGATAACCTAGAATAAATGGATAAATTCATAGAAATATACAACCTACCAAAACTGATCTTGAAGGAATAGAAAATCTGAATAGGCTAATAATGAATAAGACTGAATCAGTAAACAAAAACCTCTCAGCACAGAAAAGCCCAGGACCAGATGGTATAGTGGTTCATTCTACCAAACATTTAAAGAATTAATGCCAATCCTTCTTAAACTCTTCCAAAAAGTTGAAGAGGAGGGAATACTCCCAAACTCACTTTATGAGGTCAGAATTACCCTTACATAAGGACACTATCAACTACAGGCCAATATCCCTAATGAATATAGATGCAAATATTCTCAACAAAATATCAGCAAACTGAATTCAACAACACATTAAAGAATCATACACCATGATCAAGTGAGATTTATCCCTAGGATGCAAAGATGGTCCAATATATACACATCAATAAATATAATATATTACATTAATATAATGAAGGAAAAATATAATTATGATCCTCTCAATAGATGCAGAAAAAGCATTTGACCAAATTCAACACCCTCTAATAATAAAAAACTCTCAACAAATTGTGTATAGAAGGAACATATCTTAACAGAGATGTCAGAGATGACAAGCCCACAGCTAACATCATACTCAATGGTGAGAGACTGAAAACTTTTCCTCTTTTGCAAGAGTGCCCACTCTCACCATGCCTCTTCATCATAGACAGCAAGTCCTATCCAGAATATTCAGACAGGAAAAAGAAACAAAATGCATCCAATTTGGAAAGGAAGAAGTAAAATTGTCATTGTTTGCAGGAAATATAATTTTATATAGAGAAAATCCTGAAGACTCCACCAAAAAACTGTTAGAGCTAATCAACAAATATAGTAAATTTGTAGGGTACAAAATCAACATACAGAAATCAGTTGTGTTTTATACACTAACAAAGAAATATCTGTAAAATAAAAAAAATCCCATTCATATTAGCATAAAAATACAACAAAATACCTAGGAATACATTTAACCAAGGAAGTAAAATATCTGTACTCTGAAAATTATAAGACTTTGATGAAAAAAACTGAAGAAGACACAAACAAATGGGGAAACACCTCACATTCATGGATCAGAAAAATTAATGTTGTTAAAATATTCATACTATCCAAATCCACCTCTAGAATCAGTGTAATTCCTATCAAAATTTTATCAAAATTCCAATGGCATTTTTCACAGAAATAGAAAAAAACAATCCTAAAATTTGTATGAAACCACATATGATTCCCAAATAGCCCAAGCAATCCTGAGAAAGAAGAACAAAGCTGGAGGCTTTGCACTTCCTGATTTCAAACTATGCTTCAAAGTCATAGATGTAAAAATAGTATGGTACTAGAATAAACAGAGACATATAGATCAATGAAACAGAATCAAGAGCCCAGAAATAAACCCTTATATATTCAATTGGGAATACTTAATGGTAAAAGGATAATCTCTTCAATAATATGGGAGAACTGGATAATCTCATACAGAAGAATGAAACTGGACCCCTATCTTACACTACTCACAAAAATTACCTCAAAATGAGTTAAAGACTGAAACTCTAAAACTCCTCAATATATATAGGGGAAAATCTTCTCAACATTGGTATTGGCAATGATTTTTTGGATATGACATCAAAAGCACAAGTAACAGAATAATATGTGAAATGAATAAGTGGAACTTACCTCAAACTGAAAAGCTCCTGCATAGCAAAAAAAAAAAAAAAAAAAAATTCAGTGAAATGAAAAAGCAACCTACAGAATGAGAGAAAATACTTGCGAGCCATATATATGATAAGGGTTAATATCCAAAATATATAAGGACCTTCTACAATTCAATAGCAAAAAAGTAAACAACCTAATTTAAAAGTGGTAGAGGACCTCAATAGACATTTTTCCAAAGAAGACAAATAACCAATAGGTAGGTACATGAAAAGAATGCTTAATATCACTAATCCATCAAGGAAATGCAAATCAAAACCACAATGAGATATCACCCCACACCTGTTGGAATGGTTGCCACCAAAAAGATAAGGGAAAACAAGTGTTGGAAAGGATATGGAAAAAAGGGAACCCTTGTGTACACAGTTGGTGGGAATATACCAATGTACAGCCACTGGTAAACAATATGGGAGTTCAATTACCATATGGTCCAATAATATCCAGTAATATCTGGGCATATATCCAAAAGAAATGAAATCAGTATCTGGAAGAGATATCTACTCCTAACTTCATGGCAGCATTATCCAGTAACCAAGATATGGAAACAATCTAAATATGCATCTACAGATATGAATGGGTAATGAAGATGTGACATATATGTACAATGGAGTACTCAGCCATGAGGAATAAGGAAATCTTGCCATTTGTGACATGAAAGGACCTTGAGAGTGTTATGCTGAGTGAAATAAGTCAGAGAAAGACAAATACTATATGGTCTCATATGTAAAATCTAAAGAAGCTGGACCCATAGAAACAGAGAGTCGAATGGTGGTTGCCAGGGTCTGTGGGATGGCTAAAATGAGGAAATGTTGGTCAAAGAATATAAATTTCCAATTATAAGATGAATAAGTTCTGGGGATCATACAGCATGGCGACTATAGCTATAACAACACTATATTTATATACCTGAAAGTTGCTAAGTAAATAAATCTTAAATATGCTCACTACACACCAAAAAAAATGTGATTATATGAGATGATTGAGGTATTAACTAACCCTATTATGGTAATCCTTTCACAATATATATGTATCAAATCATCATGTTATGCACCTTAAATTTATACAATATTGTGTCTTAATTATATCTCAATAAATCGGGGTGGGGGGAGACATTGATTTTTCAAAAGCCATAAAATTAAAAAGCAAACAATAATTGGGAGGACATACTGCTTAAATATATGTTGGGCAAAGAATTACTTAGCCTCATAATGCTAATGGATAAAAGGGCAATGCACATAAGCAGGTAATTCACCAAAAAAAAAAAAAAAAAAAAGTAAATGACCAATATGCATGTGAAAAAAATATTTAACTTAAACTGCATTTCAACCATATTTAATTCAACATATAGCCTAGAATTTAGAGTATGGTTTGCACATTCATCTTTCCCATTCAACAAATGTACAGTGAGACACTGGGAAGACAGCCAAGAACGGGACAAGGTTCATCGTTTGTTTAGACGAGCAACAAAGATGCAAATTGACACGAGGAAATGTCACTTTGCCTAACCAATTGGATGATTAAAAGAACCATAACCAGTGTTGGTAAGAGTTCAAGGAAAGAGGCAGTCTAATGCTCATAAAACAGTAGGAGCAAATGTTAGCACCCTGGTAACTGGGTAACTCCTAGCAATCAAAGTGGGCATACCCTTTGATCCAGCAATTGTACTTTCCATCCTCTATCCTATGGAAAAACTGAACAAGCAGCACAGGGTATATCATTGCCATCCACCAAGCATTGCATTATTCTTGTAGGGAAACAATGACCAAAACGTCCAACAATAAGAGACTCTTGAGGAAATGGAGAGAATGAGGTCCAGAAAACAGATGAGGGCATCAGCAATGAAATAGCAGACAGATTTGGTCCAGATACAAGTAAGTGGGTAGATTTGATGTCGGGAAGTTGTAGAGGTTTTGTTTTATGTTCTGTATTCCACCCAGACGCACCATCTGCTCTCTGACCTAGAAGGCAAGTCTGTCTTCCGAAGGTGAAGGAGTAGTGGAATTGAAGTTTTGAGATTGTAGAGAGGGTTTGAAATAGTTCTTGCATATTATGGGAAAGGAAACTATGTGGACAAATACAAAGGATCCCTGCACAGCAAGGAAGGCCTCCATAATAAGATCAGAGATCGTGTACATTTACCTGAGACATAAAGAGCCTGCAAAAGACTACAGCAACCTTGAACACAAATAAATGCAAAGTAAAAATCCACTCTATTTGAAGAAAAGTTCTGTTAGTAGCAGATATATCCATAAATCCACATCGTTCGACATAATTACACAGTACAGCTCAAGTGTCAATTCTAGGATTTACATTAGAATTCCTCATAACAGGAGCTTCTAGTTTAGCCATTAATTTGCAATGAAATTTGCAGATGTATCTCAAACCAAGTTTGGGAGTTGGAGAGAGCAGATAAAATGGAAATAAATTCTATCCACAGTAGAAACCAAAAAATATAACATTAAAACTTAAGAAAACTGCAATTCTCCAGGAAACCTAGCAGTCTGATAGAAGAAAAGATAACGTAAAGGTGAATTCTTCCCAAAATTAAGGTGGAAGCCTAAAGTAAGTCAAATCAAAATCTGAACCAGGCATTTTTTAGCTTCTCAAAAGAAAGAAAATCTAATAGGAAAAAAGTCAAGAATAACTTAGAAACATTTACAAAAACTAAAATAGGAGTGAAGAGGACGCCTGTATTAAGATATTACAGTATGCTTTAAAGACACAGTAGTTAAATTTGTGAAAGAGTGATACAAGATATAATGTAATAGCCCAGAAGTACCTGGAATATATTAATATTTAACTCATGAGTTATTTCATGATTCCCACCTACCTCTCACCCTTAGTTGAAAAAGAAACTTCTTAATAAATGGTGTTGGAACAAATATTCATAGATGTGTGCGGGCCAGACAGTACATACAGGAGACAATAAAGACGTGCCAGCATCCCTTGTGAGAGGTGGCTGTACAAGCTCTGGAGAGTGAAATCCCTGTTCATTTGCCATTTATTAAACAAATAATTGTTGAACTATTCCAAGAGCTGCAATACAGCAGGGAAAAGAGAAAGAGTTACCTGCCTGGAAGACCTAGGAGACCTGGAAAGGTGTCAGGAGAGAAGTGACAAGGAGAACCTTTCATTCACCAAGATCATTCAGGCTCCCATGTGCCACCTCCTTTCCCAGCGAACGTGGAAGGTGGCTCCATGTCTCACTGGGCTTCTGAAGAAGCAAGCATGTTCCCAGGCAAACGCCAGTTACTGCCAGCAGTGGGCAAACATTTCCTTTAAAATATATATATATTTTATTTATTTATTCATGAGAGACACAGAGAGAGAGGCAGAGACACAGGCAGAGGGAGAAGCAAGCTCCCTGCGGGGACCCGATGTGGGACTCGATCGATCCCTGGACCCCAGGATCATGACCTGAGCTGAAGGCAGGCACTCAATCAGTATCGGGAACTGTTTCTCTGAGGAACAGCCAATCAGTATGCAAAAGCAAAAAATATTACCCCCTCTGCTGGGAAAGGAAGTCCTGCCTGCAGTACACCTACCAGGGCAGGTTTGGTCAAAGGTAACCACCCCCGCATCCCCCTCCTCTGTCATCCTCGCCCATCCAGAAGTGACTTTCACTAAGTGTCAGGTGGCTGACACCAAACAAGAAAATGACCTCAGGAAAACATATAGACCAGGGAGTTTAATTCTGGAATGAAACTACAAATAGCACATTTTCAAAAATTCATTTCTGTCATCACCATTAAGATAGGAAATCTTATTTCTTTCATAAATAGCCCTGACCATCAAAACCTGGATGACTTAACAACCTAAACATTCCTCTAATCTCTGTTATGGTTCATAGTGTCATTTTATTACATATGTTCAAATGACACAATTCTGTGTCACCCTCTTTCATCAAGTCACTTCAGGGACAGGGGTCTGTTCATGGAGAATGTATTTCGATGGGTTGTAGAGGCATCGTCAGAAGTGCCTTATGTTTTATGAGAGCTGAAACATATTTGCATTGAATTTTTCTAGCAGATTTCTGTCAACTATTTAAAAGGACATATGGAGTTTCTTTTCTTTCCTTTGAAAAGGGAAAAAAAATACATGAAATCAGGGCATTTGGACAAATTTCCTTGCTCTCTCTGGTAGTTTGATGGAAGCGTTTCATAAAGGCAAGACAGCATCTGTAATATGAGACAGAAAAGTAAGGAAACCGTGAAGTCTGGGCCACACTTAGAGCAGATTTCCTTATAAACCACATCCCTTTTCACTGAGTGTCCTTGGTAGCTCAGTCCTAAGCAGGTTCAGTAGGACTCAAACCCAGAGTTCATCACTGGGGAGACCTCAAGCTCTATAGTGTGACTTGGTGGATGGTGTCGCCAAATCAAGGATCTCATTCAGATCAATGTCAACTGGTAGAAGCTGCGGAATGACCTGAGGGTTCCCCCATATGCGGCCCTTCTCTCGCTGACCTAGTGTTCACTGATCTGATTACTCAATACAATTCAATTCCACAATCACTTCCTACAAACCACTGGGTCCTAGGAATTATGTGTGGAGGAGATGGTGTGACAGGTGGGAAGGAGCATGGGCTTTGAAGACCAAAGTCTCTGGGCTCAGATCCCAGCTCTGCATCTTCTTCATTGAGCCATGGTTTCTTCAACTCTAAGGAGGGAATTAAATCAACAACCATGTCAGGTTGTTGTGAGGGTTAAATGTAATAGAAGCCTGGAGTCCTAATGGTACCAGGTGGACCCACATTAGCTCTGAGTTGGCTGTCTTCTTTCTTCTTCTCTTCACACCTAGAGAGGTCTTGGGAGCAATGGTCAGCAGGGGAGAAGGTGGGGCACCATGCGACTTTTATGTAACTTGAGCTCCTTGAGGGGCTTTTCTACACTGCATGAGAACCACTCCCTGGCATTAAAATAGGTCCTTAGAAGAGCCCTGGGAAAGTTCTTCCTTGGGTTATCTGGGATGTCTGGCAGTCTCTCATTAGCCCCCTGAAGAAAGTTCATTTGTCACAACGCTGAAAGGAGAACTGGAGGGTCCCACACTTTTACCATATTCTCCTTTTTACCCAACTATGAAGGTTGCGTCTCAGGAGACTTGATAGCAGAATGATAGATTCAAAAGAAAGACTACATGGATAACCTGGAGCTTATTCCATCCTGGCCATTGGTAATCATAGTCTCTTGGGTTGTCAGAAAGAGCTTTGAAATATTATATTTTCCCTTATTCCGAGAGTCCAGTGAACCCTTCTTGCTCTGCTGGCGTTGAAACCTTACTGGCATCTATTTGTGCCAGCTCACTGGGTTCACTAAGCTCACCCGGCTGGGATTACAGCCCATCCTGCTGTCTCCCTACCCACTCTGCAACCACAGCATGCTCTCAGCTCTCTTTCCAGAAAACTACTCTTCATCCTTGGGCTCCCTGGCAGCTGCCCCACCCCAGGCCCCGGTGACCTTGAATTCCAGCCGCAGTAGTAGTTTCCAACACTTTTCTCTGCCTTGAATTCTCCCCAGCCCTAAATCTGTTCCTCCTCTGGAAGTCAGAACAGGCTTCCTAAAGCTTAAGCCTCTTGCTGAGCATGTGAGGAACCTGAGCTTCAAAATCGGGCAGATCTGGGTGCAAAGCCTCAGAGCAAACCCATCCCTGAGGCTCAGCTCCTCGTTTGTGAGATGTGATCATAGTACGTGCATCAGAGGGCCAAGAGAGTCAGGGAGGCAAGGCCAATAAAGTGCTCATCCCAGAGCCTGGCACCCAGGAGGTGCTCCGGAAATGCCAGCTCTTGAGAACAACAGCAGCAAGAGCCTTCGGTGGCACCTGATAGCTGGGAGCACAAAACTCAAACTCCTGAGGTTGGTGTTCAGGTCACTGCCTGGTCCCCATCTCCCTTCTCCAGTTTGTCATCCTCAGCAAATCCTAGGCTACAGTGCTGGTCTCCATGTCACCACACCTCCAAGACTGCTGTCCAGAGGATCCTCCTCATCTTCACTGTTCCTTACTTCTTTCTTGTGCTTTTGGACCAACCCCAAAGTCACGTACTGCTGGGGTCCCCGCAGATCTGCAGCCTATTGTTCACAGTGCAGGGTAGGGCCTGTCTTCTGCTACCTGCTCTTGGTCGTTATGACCCTCTCCCCTCTCTGCTCTCTGAGGACAGGGACCGTGGCTCACACCCCTACGTCCCCGGCAGGGCCCTGGCACAGAGTAGACTCTTCCAGAAGTCTTGCATTAAATTAGTGATGATGGAAAATAGCAGGTGATGTTTGAGGGCCTGATACGTTCAGTTTCCCAACTAGGCAATGACATCCCTTGTTTTTATTAAATATCAATACACATGGTTCACTCTGCTCCCAGTCAAAGGGGAATACAGGGTCCAGGGTATGTGTGTGTGGGCCTGGTGGTGGGAGTGGGAGGACAGTCTGAGTGTCCATGTCAGATTGCCTGCTGCTGTTTCTTAGGACAGACCATTCTATGTTTAGATACTACATTCTCCTTTTTTGATGTCAAGTCATCCCTTCTTTATGAATTATGGTGGTGGTCGGCAATACTAGATCATAGTGGCTTTTTTTCTCTTTTTTAAAATATTCTGAGTTGGCAAGAAAAAAACTGGGAAATGAAGAGCAGCAAAGTTTAACTTTTTTCCATAAAGAACAGTAAGAAGCATTCTTCAAAACACCAGGTAGCCAAGGAAAGATGTTTTGAGAGCATAGTATATAATGGAAGCCATCTAAGTCACAGGGCCATTAGCAGTAACAGATACGCCTAGAGGCAGTGGGGCAGATGGGGGGGCATTGTTCAGCAGGGGCCAACCCACACAGGCACTGTGTGGACACTTGACACATTCTGTCTAATTTAATTTCAAAAGCCTTTTGAGCTAGATGGTGTTCTCTCTTTCACTTCACAGCGGAGGCTCAGAGAGGTTAAATCATTTACCCAAAGTGTCACAGACAGTATAACCAGAATTTCCCAAGCCTCATGGTCTGGGGTGTGCAATGAGGAGGTCACATTAGCATCAGTGCTCAGAGGAAGCCACAAGACCACAGCACCCATACCCATTGTTTCCCTTCATCAGTTGTGAGAAGCTACAGAGGGTTTTCCCAAGTGTGTATTAACAGAACTCCTAGAGGGACCTGCTTGGGGCCTTCATGAATGTCTAGGGAGGACAGTGATGCCCCCAGAGGACAGGCCCCACTAGCACGCTGCTGTCCACATGCCTTCTCACGGGGTCTCTGGTGCAGCCACTTCAGAGCCAACTTATGACTTCCCTGTGCCCAAGCCCTTTTGCCCATATGGGCCCTTGCCTCTATAAAACACACTTACAGATCAGATTTCACAGCTGTGTTGGTATAAAGATTAATATATCAATATTATGTATTAAAACATGTTCCTGTTCTTTTTTATCTTCTGATTTTAAAAGAGATTAAAACATTTTTATAGGCTCCTAAAAGAATGATGATCCATAGGCTCCATGCCTGCCGAGCCTAGTGGACAGGAAGCCCTTGGCAAGACCCTGCCAGAGTAAGAGTCCCCTCACCACTGCCCACTCCTGTTTCAGGGATTGACCCATGGGCCTCAAAGCATACTACCTGCTTCTGTATCTCACAAAAACCCTAGTGCCGATGTCCCTTCAGCTTTTACCTGTTTAGCTTTTCTACTCATGTTAATAGGCGACGGAACATTTCCCAAGGTAGGGCTAGAAAAATTGCTCTTCTGCCCCAGATACCTGCACACATCATTTAACCCTCAAAGCTCTTTTTCCCCCCACATTGTATTAAATGAGATCATACCAAGACTTATATCAAGTCAAATTAGTAGACACCTTAGGCCTCTGTCACAGCTCTGTTCATCACACACAGCCAGACATGGGATCTGTTTTGGCCTACCTGAGTCAGGCAGACGCATGCCTGTGCCTGGGGGGAACCAAGGCTGGGATCAGCCCTCTGGCATCCAAAGCATTCCCCCTCTGTGAAGCCAGGCATTTCACGTGCTCCTGCTGTTCACATGTTGGCAAGCTTGGAATATTCTGGTAAGGAGCATTCCTGTCTATTCCAGCTTGAAATGAGTCTGCATTTCTTTGGCCAACACAAAGCTTTGATATGAATGATGATGCCAGAGAAAAATCTCAGGAGAGTTTGCAAGGATTGCTAATAAGCAAGTATACCTAGCATTTAGGATGGAAACTGTCTTTTCTTTAGAACTCTATAGACTCAGAATCTCCCCCTGGCAACACCTTGCATTCTACATGTCTTTGGGAAACTGTTTATAAGGAGGAGTAAATGGAAGAGGAGTGTGTTCTGGCAACATGTTTTATATGAAGAGGGAGTGCATGGGGACAGGATAGAGAAATCACTGATGCTGAAGCTGGAGAGGAGAGAGACAAAAAGTAAAGAAGTCTTCCCTCTCTCTGCAGTCTCTAGAGAGAAGAGGTTGCTACAGCTGGGGTTTGTGATTTGGGTGCAGCCCTGTTCTTCTGCAAGTCTACAAGTCTTGGGTCCCTTGAAATGGCCACCATGGCGGGACTCCAGCCTTGGAGTGGTACATAACCTTCTGAAAGGTCTGCTTTGGCCCTGCCATTTCTTTTTTTTTTTTTTTTTTTTTTTTTTTTGGCCCTGCCATTTCTTACAGGCAGGCAGGAAACATGAGTCTTTGTTGAGGTTGCTTATTTTGTTGCCTCTGGCGAATGATCGAGGAAACTGGAGTGCTCTTATCACTTTCTGTACCCTGAATGTGGACTGTTTGTGTCAGTCCCAGAGGTAGTGAAGCCAGCGTTAGGATTTGATGTTCCACGTGGGGCTGTGACACAGGCTGAACTCTAGAAGTGGACACTTGGGCTCTTGGCAGTAACCATCAGTGGTAGGGAGACTGAGGCATGTGAGTGCATCAGAGCAAACAGAACCCATGGTAAATCAACCCCTTAAAGCCATGCTCCAGCTGCGCCAGGTCATGTTGGCGCACACCAAGCGTTTAGAAAGAGAATCGTGCGGATATCTGGCACTTAATGAAATTTGTCATTTAATTTGTATTTCTTTGATCACTAGAAGGTTGAATTTGTTACTACATGGCCATTTCAATCCCATCATCTGTGGAGCCCTTGGCCTTAAATGTCCTTGAGGCCAACTTTCCTGATCTTTTGTCGCCCTATGCTGTCTGCTAATGTCCACACTTTTACCTCTCCCTTTTTTGATCTCATGAAACCATCACATTGGATCCATCTTATAATTACTATCTGGAGTACCATCAGCTACCATAATAGCTATCTTTGGGCTCTCAAATTATGCTTGGTTTATGCCATTCAGCTCAGCTCTCTGGGGCTTTAAGCAGTAAAGCAGAAGGATCCTTTAGCTATTCACTTCTCCCACACACAGGGCTTCCTGCCAGCACCCCAATCCACACCAGCTTTTCATCTGAACAAAACCCTGTCCAGTGCTAAATATAGCTTTATTTAACATAATTGTGCAAGGTGCTTTCTACTTTTAAATCTAGACTGGGCAGGGAGCAGGACATTTACATAACAAGTCGGTGTCAGCCCTCTAACAAATCTTCTGACTTCCTTTATTGGATCAGTGAGTAAACTAAGGAACAGGGGGGTTTGAAGCCCTGCTCCTGTCATTCAGCTAATTAAACCTCAGGAATCTTCACTTCCAGTAGGTGCACTGTTCACTGCCATCCCCATGTCCAAGCAGACAGCCCAGTCCTCGGTAGTGGGCAAGGAGCAAAGCCCTGATTCCCTGCAGAGGCTGGTGGATTCCAATGGCAGTTCCCTTGGAGGGCTCACCGTCAGACTGGAGGGAATACTCCTGCCAACTGGCTCACCAGCCAAAGATCTTGTCCAGTTTTCATATACTTTTTTTTTTTTTTTGCCACTTCCTCCAGATGGTGGCTAGTTAGCTTCTGAAGTGTTCCAGGGTTTTATCAAGATCAAAGACCTTCCAGGAGAAGCTGTGGTACTCTCCTCAGACCAGCTGCCGGGTATGCCACATTCTGACTTAGTGGCAAATGCAGATGCTTTCGGGGGCCAGGAAAGTATGTCCATATGTCAAGTGGCTGGGATAAGACTAAGGACATGCCGGGAGGCCAGGGACCTCATTCATTGTCCACTGCTTTATCCCAGCACCTAAAGAGGAATCTGCACACCATAGATTATCCCTATTAAAATATGTAGAATCAACAGTATGGGGATTGCAGAGAACTGGCAAATGCATGTTTCATGGAAGGCACTCTTGTCAAAAAAGCATGCCTCTGTGCAATATTTGGCTCCCAGCTTGCAACCTCTATGGTTGAATAAACAACCCTATTAGTGGATAGGATGGAATAATGACAGCCAAGCAACAGGGATGCCTGGCTTTATCACTTTGATATGATGTGTTCAGTTGGAATCAGGACACATACAGTACCTGTTTAAGCACCTCGTAAATCCTTCCCATGAATAACCTTGACCCTTTAATAACCCTGTACTCATTGGAGATATGTAAATTTTCATACTTTCCTTTCTACTGTGCTGTGGTCTTTTTCTGAATCCTTTAGTCATATGTTTTTCTTTTCAAAAAAATGTACAAAGACACCTCTTTTACCAAAGAAGAGACAGACTTTCTAAACACAAACTTACATACTAAGGATGACAAATCTGCTTTCATACATACATCACCTTTTCTAAAATGAACTTAAGCAAACAGTGGCAGTGTTTTGTGCCAAAATCCCTTTAAGCCCAATTCATCTTCACAGTCTGCCATAACAAGTCACAACATCCTGGACAGCAGGGGACAGCCCCTGCAATTTTCTCCTCTCATGAAGAGTTGACCCTGGCTGTTTCCAGGGACACCGCCCTTATTCTGCTGGGTCTGTGTCACCATCCTTCCATCTCATTCTCCTGACACCCCAGACCCAATTGTTTGGGTTTATAGCAAAGTCTGTTGAACCAAAAGGAGTGTGGCTCTTCGGTCAGTCAAGCAACTGTTGTGGAGTAGACAGGCCAGATGGGGAGCCCTCTGAGCACATGTGCCCTAACCCTACATAGGGTTGACAGATACAAGACCATATGTCTCTGCATGGAAGCCCAGAGCCAGCTTCCAGACTGGATTCAGCCGCTGACTTGTCACTTAAATACATTGATTCCTTAGTGAATTGGGAAAGGTATCAAAATATCCTCTAGCAAGATAAAACCTGCAGTAGAATCTACCTGGAAGAACAGACTTCACAAAATGAAGCCATAGCCATCATTAATCTTTTGGCCAGGATAAATATGAGTGAGAAAGGTATCTCCTAAGATTCCAAAAGCATTACAATTCCAGATTATCTTGAAACATTTTACTGGTAAATGGTAAACACACATATACACATCCCTCGGTCGGCAATAGGCAATATTGGACTTCCAATTTACAAACCCTTTGATAGGATAAATAAACCTGATTCTAGATAGAAACCATTACTATCAGGAAACATTGAACTCCAACTTACTGCTTGGTGTTCTATGTTCTGATGAACTCAAAGATGCAGATAAATTTTTGTGGTTGCAGAGCCTCTCTCCATCAATGACCTTGGCCCAGAACTGGACTGATTGTAATTTTCAGCCCTGAATGTAAAAGTTTGTGTCAGTGAGGAATAAATTCAGCTGCAAATAACAGAAAATCTGGCCAATAGTGGCTTCAATGGTAGGGGACTATTTTTCTCATGTAACAAGATGTTCAGAGACAGGGGGTGACTCACAGTGGTTCAGCTGATCCACTGCTGTTGGGGCCAGGCTCTTTCAGTCTTCCTGAGCCACCTTACTCAGCATTTCAGTATTTGTCCTCACCCTTGTCACAACTATACACCTGTGATCAAGGCAGAAGCAAGTGGGGAAGGAGAACATCAGCTGGATCTATTGACCTGGTTAGGGAAACAAAAGCTTTTCTAGAGGCCCCCTTGGCAGGCTTTCCTGTCAGGCTCACTGGTCACGACTGTGTCACATGACTGCCTCTGGCTGCAAGGGGGGAGGGAAATGGAGTATATTCCTGATCAGCCTCTATGGTAGAGCAGAACAAGGGGGAATGGGCTTGAGAATAGGTGTGAATGAGCTAAACACACAGGGGCTACTGACACACTACAGGGAAACTCTTCCAAAACTCTCATTATACAGATGACAAAGCTGAGTTCCAGAATATAAAGTAATTTGGTCAAGATCCCATCGCTAAATGAAGCTAGAGCCAGATCTAGAGCCCAGGTCTCTTAGCACCCAGTCCAGAAAGCTCCCTACTGGACTGCACCATGGGTGTAGTTTGACAGAGTCTGTGACTGAAGCTCTGTTGAGGAAGTAAATACCATCTAGAAAATGAGGTGTGGGTATAAAACCACCAATAGTGGGCTAAAGATGTAGTAGCCTCAACTTGAGGTCTCCTTCTTCCCTCCTGAGGAATCAAATGATTCAGTGTGAGTCACAGAAGCTAGGCCACGTCAAATCAGGCCTCCTCCAGGTGCCCTCCTGCTGTGCAGACTTTTTTAGCTTCTTGTTCCTTTGGCACATCGATGTTTGTGTGTGTTATAATGGGATCAGTCTCATGATGAGCACCATGATGACATAGAATTTCCATGTCATTGTTAATGTGCTGTTCTTGTCTTCTGTCCCCTTCTGTTATTGAATCAAACAGAAGTATTCTGCTGTTTCTCTCTGCAACATCTCCACAGAAGTCCTAAAAGTCATCAATGCCACTGAGGAACTGATAGCAGAGTCCGCGGGGCCCTGGGAGTTCCCACCTGTCCCTCCTGACAGAGAGAAGGGGACGTTTCCTCTTGGGACAGACCAAGTGAGGCTGGATGAGCAGCTGACTTCCCTGGAAGAAAATGTAAGATTTTATTACTTGTGGATGTTTCCCTATCTAGGGCAAACATGTGCAAAAAAGAAACTGATGAAGGTGTAACCCATCACAAACCATGCAAGGACACATACACGCCACCACCACAGCGAATACATTCTCAGGGAGGGTACAGGCTGGGTTCCTCAGAAGCAGACCTTGAAGTGAGGGTTTGTGTGCAAGCGATTTCTTAGGGAAGTGCTCCCCCAGGGAGGCCAGTGAGAGACAGGGGGAAGGGAAGAGGTCAAGCAAAGGTATGGCCTTAGACAAAGAGTAGTTTTGACAGATCCTGCAGGAAAGCCTGGGGTATCAATTGCAACTCAGAGTTGTCCCGACCTGAAGCAAAGGAACTGGCCTTTTCTACAGCCAGTAGGCACTTCACTCTCTATGCAACCTTGTCTAGAGTAGCCCGAGGCAGTCTTCTGCATAGCTGAGCTGTTGGGAACAAAAGCAAGCTAAAGCTTCAAGCCTGGGGGGATGTCTTAACTGTAGGGGGACCTCAGGGGATCCAGGTGGAGCACTAACAGTGGCACCACAGGGAAAGGGGGTGTCTGCCCATCAAACTTAGGTCACAAGTGGTCTGTCCTGCTCATAGACCGATATGCTGGTAGTGGATTTTTCTAGCCAAGTTTGGGAGGAGAGAAAGGAGGTAACAGATTCTCACATACAAATACCCACATTCATTATTTTAATAAATTCCCAATGAGAACTTTCTGACGCTGAGAACACCACTGCAGACACAGAGACTGGGACATTAGCCACTCGGGCTGCAGTCACCATCACCAATTGCCATAGTCCCTCCTGCCCATGAAACTGATATTGAATCAAGTGATTCCATCCTTCCAGATCCAGCAGAATCAACCCTGATTTTGGGGTGCAGTTCTCAGACATCAGGAACTGTTCGTAAAGGCAACTTTTGCAAAAAGTTGAAACAACAACAAAGCAAAACAACTCAAGGTTTAAAAAAAATATGCCAATAGTTGCTTTATCTTAAAAGTTAAACACTGGCTCCCTCGGAATTCCCATAAAACCTAAATAGAGGTCTGACTGCCCCTTACGTCACTTTACTTCCGTTTCTGTCTATTCATCTATCTGTCCCCATTAGATCAGCACCACTGACATTTTGGTTTCAATAAATCTTTGTTGTGTGGGGTGTCCTGTGTGGTGTAGAATGTTCAGCAGCATCCCTGGCCTCTACCCACGAGATGCCAGTGACATCAAAATATGACAGTCAAAATGTCTCCAGACGTTGTCAAATATTGGAAGAGGAGATGCAGGGAGGCTGTAACACAGGTTGGCTGTCATCCCCAGATTAGGAATCCTATGTATAAATCCCTGCAGAGCACAGTCTTTCTTTCACATCAGTAGTCCCAGCCCTTTCCCAGAGCTTGACACAGAGGTGCTCGAAGAATGTTTACCTGATAATATGATTCAGATAATTGAAGTCCTTTTTTATAGGAAGAAATGTTTTACTGCTAATGTGGAGGGTCTCTGTTAAGTATGTCTATACTACAGTTCTTTCAGTGCTGATAGCCCTAAAATGGCCTTCATCTTGGACACCCAGAATTGAAAAAGTTAAAGTCAAGATATGGTTCACCAGGAAAGGGGTGTTTTTTTGTTTTACCAAGTGTTGTATTAAAAAAAAAAAAAGCAATATACAATGCATGAGATATTCAGATTTACATGACAACCATGGGTTCTCGTGGCATACGTAAAGCAAAGACAGTGTACCTTTCTTTCCTCCAAGGGGCATGTTGAAAAATGCAATGGCTTTGTGGGAGTTTTCATTTTGTCAGATCCTTTTCATATATACTTTCTTTCCTTGGGTTCCTTAACATTTTCAGGTCAAAACACATGCCTTTACCCACTGATGTGAGCTGTCCATAACCTCACATGGACCTGCTACAAAGGCAGGGGTTTCTGGGGGTGGCGGGTATCTGTAGTTCCCTGCACCTGTGTCTGGCCCTCGGAGATGCCTCGCCTGTTCCCTAAGAGTTAACTGCTTCTTCCCCCTCCTCCCTTCCCCCCTTCCAGCTTTTCACATTGCCTCAGAAGAAACTCCATCTCTATTCCTTTGAATTCTATTGGTTTTGAGTTAGAGAAGGGACAACTCTTCTCTTTATCTCTTCAGAGATAAAGATCACAGAGCTGGGGGCTGGTTTTGCTCTGCGGTTTCCAGGATGGAATTCAGCTGAGCAGCAGAAGGGTGGAGCTGATTCCTAAACTGGCCTCTGGGTGCAGCTGATTTAATTAAACCCTGGCTTTATGTCCATCTGTGTTCAAAAGAGCGCTCCCTCTTTCTCCACTGTTTGCTCCTTTGTGCTGAGGAACCGGGGACTGTCAGAAATAGAAATAGAAACGGAGATGCTTATTCTCACCTTCTGAACATTGGCTACCACAGACCAGGACTCGGAGATGAAAGAGAACATTTGCTTGAGAATGTTTCATCTTTAAAAAACACTCTAAAGGTTTCAGAGCTACCTGAGATAACACAGAATGTCATTCGTATGTCAAGTCTCCTGTTTTCACAAACTGCCTTGTTAACCACTTAATTAGAGTAGGGCTTTGGGGACTTCAGAATCCCCAGATTTTCAGCTCTCCCTGAAAGCTGTAAGGCACAGGGATCTGTAGGGGCCTGGATGGGAAAGACGAGTTTCAGGAAGGGACTTCTCTCCAGGGATAGATTCAGAGAGTAGCAGTTGGGGTGGTGTTGGGGAAGCAGTCACCACCCCCCAGGCAGTATAGTCCATGGAAAGCTGGTGCCTGGAGGAGCGCTCCCTAGTGGGAGCTGTCCCCCTGAAGCCCACATGGGTAGAGGACAGGGAAAGGAAGGCAGGCTTCTTTGTCCTCCTGCCTTTGGTCTCCTGCTGGTGTCTCCCATTCATTGGCCAAACCCATCCCAGCCAGCCAGGAAGCCTGGATGATGAGGTTCATACAGGACAGCCTCACAGAAAACAGAGTGGGACAAAGAAGAATGGAAAATGGATCTAGGGGTCAACAACAACTGGCATGACCATTCTCAGACCTGTGGTGTGAGTAGTGGGGACCCACAAAGGCCACCTTGTGGATTTATGCAGAGTTATAAGTGGGAGAGATGAGCCACCTCCCAGCTCCCTCACCCTTCCTCCCCACCTGCTAAGGACCTGCCCATTCTCTTCATTGTTAAATGATCAACAGCCTGGGGCACCCCATAATTCCCAGCACAGAGACAGTGGAAGGACAGTCCCAACTTCCCTTTTGCACTGACCTATAACTTTTGACAACACCAAGTCCCACTGTGTCTATAGTAGCAGCAGACACAGTAGAACTGCCCCATAAGGGAGCCCAGCTCTGCCACAGAATCCAGGAGCAGGCAGGGGATGTTGGTCCTTCTCCTGAAGGCTCTTGGGCACCATCCATGGCACAGGAGAGGACATGGCCCTGGCACTTGTAGAGATGGTCCTGGCTACTTAGGTGGGCCTCTGCCTTCAAGAGCAAACCAAGAAATGCTATCAGTTACTGTCTAGATGTAGTCCTCTAGAATGTGATTCATGGAAAGCACGTCCGACAAGACACTAGAAGTTCAAATCAGTTTCAGCAATCTGTATAGTCTTTCTGGGAAAATTGAGATACATATTAGCACATTAAAGACTCTGTGAATTCCTGCAGTGAAGAAAACTGTTTAATTCTCTTTGCCCTAGAGGCTTTGACGATAAAGTCCTTCCATAACAAAACACCCATTCTTGTCCCTTGAACCACTTTGAGGAAGGTGTGTTGAACCAGGAGCCATGCCATGGGGTCATGAGCAGCAGTGGCTAGAACTTGGAGAAGTCATAGCCATGGCTCTCACTAAAAGCGGGCCTTTATTCAGCCAGCAATTCCAACTTACTGGTTTTCAAATAGGTTATTTTTTTTTTCAAATAGGTTATTTTTAAAACTAGAATAACATTTCCATTATTATAGCATCTTAACTTGTGTTATTGCACCCCCAGCCACAGAACCAATGTCATGTTGATCTATAACCACAATAACTCTAGTACCTTCAGGTCAGAGTTTGAAATGTAAACCATCCTAACATTGCAAGCGAGATTGAGTATCAGGGCATCTCAGGGCACGGTGGATAAAGTCATGGGATCTGACATCAGCCCCCAGGAGCTCAAATCCCACTCCCCCACTTCCCAGCTGTGAGGCCTGGGGAAGTCACTCAACCTGTAGGATTTAATATTCTCCTCTTTCACACATAGCAGCACCTACTTCAGGGACTGCTGTGAGCATTAAAGGAGAAATGTCCCATAAAACCTTTGGCTTAGTGCCTGGCTCAGTAAATACATGTCATCACCATCATCACCAACACTGGCCCTTTAGGCGTCATGACTTTGGCAGTGGTGAGTTCCTGCTCAGCCTGCATTGGGGCCAAACCACAGAACCTTCCCTTCCCCCCTTCTGCCAGGAAAGCAGGCTTTCAGGGAACAGAAAGTAAAAGGTGAACATTCTGGCCTTGCTGAGGGCTTGGAGTTGGTCCATATTGCTTTGATTTGGCAGAGAAAACAAAGAACATTAGTGGATGACCATGATGAAGACAAAACAAGAGACTATTAAAAGACGATACAGCTGTAGGATGTGATGATGTTGAGTTTTGTGTGTTTCCAGAAAAATCAAGGTTCTTGAGACCAAAGTTATGTCAAGTTATGTTTAACCCATTGCCACACTCACTCAAATTATTTGTCTCATTTAAATAATTCCAAATTTTGTTTCATTGTATAACCCTGTAATTATTATCTCTCCTTGTCTCTTCCTCCCTCTTTCTCTCTCCTCAATTTTCTTCCCCTCTGAAGAGAAGTTTTCAACTTCAAAACTTCTAAGACACAAATTTTTAATGTTTCCTCCCTTCAAATAGCTTTGAAATATTCATCATTTCCTTCATGTGACAAACAATGAAGCAGAGTATCGTGTTTTCAAGACAAAGAATAAATGTCTCATATTAACTGTGGGAATCATTTAGAAACAGAAGTTCTCTGATACTTGCATATGACAAAGAAGTACAAAACTAAGGGCAGACTGAAATATGGCAATTGTCAATGGACATCTGATTCACGGGCCCTTCTCTGACTGATGAATCACTCAACATGGCATCCACTGTATCAGTCACTGTTAGAAGCTCCCCCAGCTCATCGTGCCTGGCGATGTACAACTGTGCATTCATCAAACCTGCACCTGCCCTTGCTTCACTTTGAAATGTTTTGTAAAATTGCCAGTTTTAATGCAGATGCATGAATCAGGCCAAGGAATTGACAGGATAGGAGCATCGCAGAGTTATTTCCCCTCCTCACCAGCACTCAGTGTCACTCGGCGCAAAACACTTGCATGGCTTGTGTGCACAAACTCTTGGCTTATCCTGTTTTATTTTTAACTCAAGTTAAAAAAGCTTGTGTGACCATGTGTTTTCATTCAAAGCAACTCTAAATTGCTGTGATTACATGTGTAGAGCTTTATATATGTTGATTCAATTTCAAAAAACTCTTGTTAAGTAATTTGCTTCTTCGGATCAATCTCATTCCATGTAATTGGTTGTTGCATCACATTATTATCTAGGCTGAAGGACATTTGTTCCACTCACCCCGTCTCGCATCCCTTGGTCTGTATTATTCCAACGATCCGACCTTCTGTTTGCCCACTTTTACAGCAATTGCCTTATAAACTCAAGTCAATTTTTTTCCTTTAATTTTTCCCCAGACTACTCCCTTTATCTGATTTTTCTCTTTGATTTTCAAGGACTCTCAAAAATCTGTCTTCACTGATAGATGAATAGATTTGACATATTTCTTTTAACATCGCATTATTTTCTAAGAAATATTTTCCTACTATAAATTTCAGGTTCATCTTAGTGCTCTTAACCTGCTTCAAGCGAGCTGAAGGTCATCAATCAGATAATTCACTCAAAATGAATAATTGTTTTAATTTCTTCTTGGGCAGCCTGGGTGGCTCAGTGATTTAGCACCACCTTCAGCCCAGGGCGTGATCCTGGAGACCCCAATCGATTTCCACGTCAGGCTCCCTGCGTGGAGCCTGCTTCTCCCTCTGCCTGTGTCTCTGCCTCTCTCTCTCTCTCTGTTTCTCATGAATAAATAAATAAGATATTTTAAAAAATTATTTCTTCTCTTTCCCTTTATGTTTTCTGAATTTTTTTCAATTGCTAAATGCCAACCAATTTTTTTTCCAACCAAAATTTTTATTGGAAAAATCACATCATGAATTTTTCTATGACTTCTGTCTTGGCATTATGGTTGCTATAGTCATTGGAAAAAATTGCAAATTATGTAATAGCTGATGCCATGTACTTTGGACTATTTCATTGTATTTTCTAAACTTTTAAGGTGCTTTTTCTTGCAGGAAAGTTGGGGGGACCTAGGTGTGGTTGACAGTGAGGAGGTGGTAAGACCTCGTGCTACCATTTCAGTGTGAAGAATGTTTATAAACAGACGTATTCTCTGAGTTTTCCTCCAGCATTGAGTCTGGTCCTCTTTCATTCCTCCTGAATTACTGGGGTGCCCTGAAAGGACCCCACCAGTCTCAGTTCCAAAATCTGAGCTCAAAGGCTGCACCTCCTCTGCAGGTGTACCTGGCGGCAGGCACAGTGTATGGACTGGAAGGCCAACTGAATGAACTGGAGGATGCTGCCCGTTGCATCCATAGTGGCACCAATGAGACTGAACTGGCAGATCTGGAGGACCAGGTGGCCACGGCTGCAGCCCAGGTTCACCATGCTGAGCTCCAGGTAGGAACTCCTTCTTTGCCCAGAAGGAGCACCATCACAAAACAGGAGAGGGCACCCCACCTTCCACAACAATTATTGCAAAGCCCTTTTATCGGTTCTCTAGTGCACTTGCATTGTCCTTTTGGGTGAATTCCACCAAATTCTCCTTCTAAAAAATTATAGCTTTGATAATATATCAGACTTTCCTTTAAACCTATGTCACTTTCCTCTTAGACAAATTTTCTGACCCATAGGTAGGTCTCCTTGCTATATAGGTTCCCATTCTATCCCAAGATCACCCCTCCCTAACTGTTGATTACTTACTTGCTGCCAGCTTCCCCCTCTACACACTGACAGCCCCATGAGGACAGGACTGTAGCTGTCTCTCTTAACACAGTAACTCCAGTGCCTAACATAATACCTGACACGGGTTTGGCAATAAAAATGGTGTGGATAAATGAATGAAATTGGAAGTGTAGATTTCTCAGACCAGTATTTTGCGCGATTTAGATATGGCTGATTCAGAACTGAAATGATGTTGTCTATAACTTCATGAAGATATTTGTTTAAAGTTTTCATGGATATTCCCCTGTCCCCTGACTCTGGATCAGAATTGACTGTGGACTAAATCACTGATTCTCAAACACAGAATGTTTGAGACACGGTGTCTGCAGTATATACTCAGTACAGATCCCTGGTTCAGTGATATTTCTATAGACCCCATCTCTTAATACTCCCCCTTGTATCTTGTATCCTAGGGGATCTGGGGTCAATAAAAACCACCTATGGATAGAGAAGATGATTATCTTGAATAGTAATTACTCTTTAAATAAATATTTTTGTTTTAGAGAGTCAGAAATCGCAACAACTACTGGCAGCAGTAAGCACTCTAGAGAATGTAAGGGCACCCATTCCCCACCCTGCAGATGAGTTAATGCTGTGTATTAGGAAGGATCTCATTGCACATGGCCCTGTGCAACTATAACTATTCATTATCAGCAAGAATGATTGAAGATCATCTCTCCTCAAAGACAAATCATTTTCCATAAATGCCACCCAATATTTAATCAATTTATATTCAAAGTTATAAAAAGTAGATCAAATAATTTGTTTTCTAGGGGTACATTTTGCAGCAAATACTTCTCAAATGGCTTAGCAGGAAGTAATATTATGTATGTGTGTTTGGCAGGAGTTTTTTGGACCTGCTTCTAGATTTTTCTAGTCTTAAACTTCTGGAGCCATGTTTTATAGAAGAAAACCCTGGAGTCCAAAATGCCCATTTTCTGTGTGTTTGACTGTGCCTAGTTTTTATAGATTTTTAAATATGACAGTAATGTTATCAATAATGCCTATTGTTCTGTGAGCCTTACCTTGTGCCACAAGTTGTACCTAACACTTGACCTCATTATTGTAATTAATCCTTCCCACAACTCCATGATGTAGCTACTGTTATTTTTCCCCTTTTGTTTCTAGGGAGAATGAGGCTCAGAGAGGTTAAACCACTTGCCCAAGGTCAAATAGCTAAAGAGCGATGAAGCCAAAAAAAAGAAAAAAAAAAAAAAAAGAGAGAGATGAAGCCAGGACTTGAACCTGCCTTTCTAACCTCACAGGCACATTCTTCACCAGTCTGTGTGATTTCCTGAGAAAATGTGTTGGTCCTGTCATCAGACACATATCCACCTGTATAAAAACTCCTTAATTTTCAAGGGAGGTTCTCAACACTGCCTTCCATTTCATGGATCTTTGCAATGTGGGGAACTTCAGTTCCATGGAGGCTCTCCCCCTACTGCTAGCTGCCACCAGAGAATGAAGCCTCACACTCCCTGTTGTCTGTTCTCATGCAAAATTGTCCCCACTGAGGAGGGTAGATGTACTAAACTGTGTTCTTGGATTAGGTTGGACTCCAGGGACTCTATCATCTTGGAGTTTACCGTTGGGACAGGATTGCCCAATGCTTTGGGAGATTGCAGAATGATCCATGGGGATGTGTGTGCTATGGATGCCATCCACTGCATCATGTAACATCATCTCTGTGGGCTTCGTGGAGAAGGTCTCTCTGAACACTCAGTACCAGGAAAAGCTGTTCTTCTGAGCACTTGGTCTTTATCTTGCAGACATAGAATCCTACACTGATCTCTTTGCTTTGGCTCCCAGGAAACTCATTGCTGAATTAGTCATCCCCTCAAATAGTGTAAGGGTCATTGGGTATGCAGTCTTAGGAATGAAGTGGAACATAATTAGATGATAGATAGATAGATAGATAGATAGATAGATAGATAGATAGATAGATAGACAGCAAATGTAGACAAAATCAGGCCTCAGTAGTCTCCTCTCCTCTTTCTTTGGCCTTTGCCCTGTGAACTAAAACTCAAAAAAATATACCCTTCTTCTTCCAGACCCTGTCAGCAAATCAGGTGGTGAGCAGCTTGCTGTCCCTGTCTCCCAAGGCCCGTCGAGTAAGGCCCTCCATCACAACTGCTTCCAGGAAAGAGCATGGTCATCTAATCCATACCAGCTGCAATGACTGATAAAAGTTTAGTCTGCAACCTTTCTCAGAGGCCTATGCAGTTTATTGGCCTATAAGGCAAAAGAATGCAGCTTTCAATATGAAATTTGAGGAGTCAGAACAAGAAGGGGGGCCAGAGAGGGGCAGAGGCTGCTGGGCAGCTTGGAGTATTTCACCAAATGCCACAGTCTTGGCCTCTGCCTGCCTCCTCCTCCTCTTCTGGCCAAGACTGCCTCTGCTTGGGGACAGAGGAAACACCTCCCATATTTGCTGACCCTTCAGTCCTTCTCTCTGGCACTTTCTATGGCACCTGTCCCAAAAGGCTTTGTCCAAAAAGGTCCTCAGTAAGTGACAGCAGAATTTGAATTTGTCCTGAGCAGCTCAAGAGAGGAGGAAAAAGGGAGGCAGTGGAGACCTCAGGGCAGAGTCCACACACACTGGCTGCTGGGCTGACTTTTGAGCTCCTTGTCCAATGCCCAGCAACACTCAGGCATGTCCAGAGAGCATCAGGACAGCTGTGATCCTCACCTCCTCTCTCCACTCCAATAGCCTGCTCCTGCCTCTCCACATGTCCCCCATGCCAGACCTTGGCAGATCCTCTCAGAATGTGGCAGTGAGGCAAGAGCATGAGCACTGGCATGAATTCAGAGTTCTGCCCCAGACCACCTGTGCAATGTTAGCTGTATTACTTATCCCTCTGAGTCATAAATCCCTCATCTACAAAACCAAGAAAATGGTATTATGTCATAGGTTTATGAATGAGTTCACATATTTAAAGTGCTTAGCATGGTGACAGCACATATTAATGCTCTTTCATAAGAGTCAGGACTGTGTCTTCTTCATCCCTGGGGACATGGATGGGTCAGGGCTCTTCCTGGGCCCTGAGTGGGCTCTTTCTCTCTGTATCTGCCTTAAGACTCTGTTGGAAAGAAATCTGAACTCTTTATGACCTTCTGATGTTATAGACAAGGAAACTGATGCCCAGAGAGAAGAGAGAGATTCTCAAGGCACTTGTCCTTTTAATGAAAGAAATGGACTTGAACCAGGAGTGGCTGAGCCTCCCTCCTAAGAGCTGGTGCTATGGTTTGGGTTCATGGAGTCATGGAAGAATGAAGAAGGACCTATAAATCATACTTGCCTTTCAAAGCTGGCAACAAGTGTTGCCTGCTCTGGAAGCTTTCCCTGACAACTCCCCTTTTCTCTCCCCACTAGGCTGGGCCACAGTTACCTTCATGCGCTGGGCTTCTGCTTAATCCCCTAGAGATAATCTGACAAGGGTGTTGATATACTCTAGAGCTACCAAACTAGACATTTAAATTTACAAAGAAAGGCCTGTGTCTTATTTTCTTACTATAGCACTAGATATAGAAGGGCTTGGTAGAAGTTGAATGAGTGAGGGAAGCCTGGCTGGTTCGTGGAGCATGTGACTCTTGATCTTGAGGTTGTGAGTTTGTGCTCCACACTGGGTACAGATATTACTTAAAAAAGAAAGTTTTTATATTAAAATTGAATGAGCATATAGCAAAGCAGATTTGTTCATTATAGATTCCTATAACAAAGATTCTCCCCTCCTGTGCTTTTCCCCTACTGATTCTATCTTTCTGTTGCATTAAGATTTCTGATATTGAGAGCCGAATTTCAGCCCTGACCATTGCAGGATTAAACATAGCACCGTGTGTGCGCCTTACAAGAAAACGAGATCAGAAGCAAAGGAACCAGGTGCGTTTGTCCCTCACTTCCTTTGTTGGAATATTGCACGACTTGGGAAATTTAGAAGATAAATACCTTTGCTTTATGAAGGTGTGTTGACTGTTGTGTTCTATTTGTAGGTACAAACCATAGACACATCAAGGCAGCAGAGGAGGAAACTGCCTGCCCCACCAGTGAAAGGTGTGCTTAAAATAAAACTACAGAGCTACCAAAGAATTAAGTCTGACTTATTTACTTTGAGTGACTCAGTTATCTGAGTTTGAGGACTAGATCTGATGGGGAGTTCTCACCCAGAAGTGCTCTTGTGAAGAATCCGTCTTGACTTGAATCCCCCCAAGAAGCAGACCCTGGGAGAAGGATGTGATTTGGGTAGTGATTCTAAGAAACACTGGTAGAAGAAGAAAGAAATGATACAGGGACAGAAATTAAGTCAATACAGTGCAATTTATTTATTTATTTTTAATACAGTGCAATTTAATTTGTAATTTCTCTGAGCAAATGAGGCCAAATCCTGCTCAGGACATCTGGGAGACAGTATTTACTGCACCTCAGAGTTTCCTGCCCAAAGAATAGGAAAAGGAGGATTTCAACTCTCAGCTATCATCCTCTGATCTTTACTGGGGAGAAGGCATTAATTCCCCGGTACTTCTTCCCCACTCCATGCATGAGCCAAGAGAGAGTGACAGTGCTTGCAGAAGCATTCTGTTGGAATGTGCTGGATGTCGGAATGTGTGGTGATGTCAGGAAAATGTGGGCAAGGCACCAGAGGCATCTAACACAGTGCACAACCCACAAGGGATTCTAGTGATGCTGGCGGTGTCATCCTCATCCCCTGGACATTTTCAACAGCTTCCCTAGATTCAGGAGCCATATATGATGATGTCAAGCTAGAATTTAAATCCACAAATCAGAAGAGTAGACAGAAGATATATGTTTAAGTCGTGGCTCCACCATTGTTTGCTCAACAAATATTTATTGAATGCCTACTTTATATCCCATTAAACCTCACATGATTGCAATGTATTACAGACCCATGGTCTTTTATTTGAAATCCTTGGATAAATACATGTTTCAGAATGTCTTGAACATTAGAAAGGTAATATGGCACATGTATTGTATATTTCCTAACAGTCCCCTCCTCATGGTGTCTGGGGCAGCATCTGACAAACCCATTAATGTCCTTGCAGCAAAGCACGAGAATGTTCACTCTCAGTGGAATGGACAAGGATTTTAAATGGCCATATGTCAGTGTAAGTCAGGTTTTGCCATTTGACAATTTGGGCCCCAAAGTCGTAAGAATTTACAGCCTTTAGAGACTTCTATATTCCAGAATTGCAAATTAGAATTTATGAATTATGGATGGTGTGCCTGGGTGGCTCAGTCAGTTAGGCATCTGACTCTTGATATCAATGGAGGCCTCTATCTCAGCATCGAGAATTCAAGCCCGGCATTTGTCTCCATGCTGGGCAGGGAACCTAGTTTTAAAAAAAAAAAAAAAAAGAAGAAGAAGAATTTATGAACTATGGTGGATTATCTCCAAGCTACTTTTTCCTAGAAAGCCATTTATGATTCTTGGATTTATTTGATGCATACCATAAAAATAATAACAAAATTAAAAGATTCTACAGTCAGACCTGCAGACTGAAGTGAGATACCAAGTCTAGAACCAAAATCTGGGTCATGGGGACAGCTGGGCTTTCTTCCTCAACACTTGGCCGAGCTTCTGGGTACCATTTATTTCCATTTGTTTCCTTTTAGCTGAAAACATTGAGGCATCTTCAGTGACCACCATGAAAACATTTAACCGCAACTTCATTCTCCAAGGCTCCTCAACAAACAGGACTAATGAAAGAAAAAGCACCACCAAGGATTTGATGGTAAGTCAGCTGTGTCGCAATGCCTATCACTTGCACTGTACATGATGCCTCCATTCTGTAGCCCTCCTGTCTGCAGCTCTCCCATCAGAGTCCCAGGCAGCATCCTTCATGCATGGTCTCAAGGTCGTTGGTTAGGGAGGTGGGGAGGAAAGGGGAGCAACTAGAAGCATAAGCACCCTGCCTGGTATTGCTAACCTCTTTGATATATGGATACATCCTCACAACTATATATCCAGCTCCTTGTAGGGTATGATATTAGAGAACTAAAAATACATACATAAGAATGTAAGGTCTGGGGGTGCCTGGGTGGCTCAGTTGAGGGTCTGCTATTGGCTCCAGCCATGATACCGGGGTCCTGGGATGGAGCTCCACATCCGGCTCCCCATGGTGAACCTGCCTCTCCCTCTACCTATGTCTCTGCCTCTGTCTCTGTGTCACTCATGAATAAATAAATAAAACTTAAAAAAAAAAAAAGAATGTAAGGTCTGGTTGAGATGTCAGAGTTTTCATCCTGTTTTGTTTTTTTTTTTAAGATTTTATTTATTTATTCATGAGAGACACAGAGAGAGAGAGGCAGAGACACAGGCAGAGGAGAAGCAGGCTTCATGCAGGAAGCCTGATGTGGGACTTGATCCCGGGACTCCAGGATCATGCCCTGGGCTGAAGGCAGGCGCCAAACTGCTGAGCCACCCAGGGATCCCCTTTATCCTGTTTTTGATCCATATTCACCCTTCCTTACATCTCTTGTTCACCATTAATTACTTGTGTTCCTGAAAAAAGTAAGCAGCTGCCCCTAAATGCAAAGAAAGGGACAGGAGATAATTTGCACAAATTCTGGAGATCATGTAAACAAGTCTAAGGAATTGTTTGCCTAAACACCAGCTGATGCTTCAAATTTTGGCAAAGGCTTGGTGCTGCTTATGTGGGAAGTAATAATCCAGCTAAACTGCCTCAGTGGTACCATTATGCTGAGGACAGGCAGTATCTGGGTGACAAAACTGAAGGAAGGGTAAGTTTATTCTGTTGCCTTTTATTCGTCACCCATCCCTCCCTTTCCCTTCCTCCCCCTCACTGTCCCTGTCCCCTGAGTGCAGGAGCACCAGGTAATGGCATGACGGTGGGCATGCCCTTGGGGTTACAAATCACTGCATCTCTGGGCACCACATGGCAACAGTGCTGCCCACTGCCTTTTCCTCACTGCTCAGCCATTACCCCTGACCTTTTAAAGTCCAATTACTTTGCTCCTGGCCATTACTTTACAAAGCTAAAAAGATGCATTATCGCACTTAAAAGGACAGACCAGTAGGGCCAGAGAAGAAATCTGTTATAAATAAGATAGTTAAAAGTATTACCTTTCATAGAGATAGAACAGATTAGTGGTTGCCAGGGGCTGTGGGGAGGGGCCATAGGAAGTAACCACTTCATAGGTGAGATGTTTTGTTTTAGAGGGACGGTATGCTTTCAAACTAGATGGAGGTAGTGGCCACCACATTGTGAGTGTACTAAATGCCACTGAACTGTTCATTTTTTCAGAGGGGGGAGGGGCAGATGGAGAGGGAGATAGAGAATCTTAAGCAGGCTCCATGTCCAGCAGAGAAGGCCAACATGGGGCTTGATGCTTGATCTCACAACCCTGAGAGTATGACCTGAGCCAAAATCAAGAGTCAAGAGCTTATCAGACTAAGCCACCTAGGCACCCCTAAATTGTTCATTTTTAAATGGTTAATTTTATGTTATGTAAGTTTCACCTTAAATTATTTTGAAAAATAAGCTACCTTTAGATAACACAGAGAGATTAAAAATGAAAGAATGGGCACTATTACTAAACAAATACAAACAAAAAAGAGAAGCAGCAATATTACTTTCAAACGAAGTAGAATTCAAGAGAAGAAGCATTCAGAGAAAACAAAGAGGGAGGTTATTTTAATTTTGATTTAAAATACAAGTCGTGACCCTTTCCTGATTTGGCATGCAACAGAGCGACACAATTTATTGTGCAAGGCCGGTGACTTTAAAATTCCCTTATCAGCCCTGGGAAGCCCAAGTACACCAAAAATAAATACAAATTAGAGCATGTGAATAAGGTATTTAATAAGCTTTAGTTAAGATATTTATCTTACAAAAAAAAAAAAGATATTTATCTAGCTTTGTAGAGGATTCACTTTCTTTCCAAGCATTAGTGGACCTTTTATAAAAGTTGATTTTTTACCAGCTACAAAAAAAAAAAAAACAAAAAACAAAAAAAAAACACCAACTCAGCAAATTCCAAAAAGCAGGAAGCATAAATGATCATCTATGACCTCAATGCCAGCAATAATCTCCAACACAGCTGTCCAGTAGAACATTACAAAATGATGGATATGTTCTCTATCTGCAACATGCGATATGGAAGTCACTGAGCTATGTGTGGTTGTTGAGTGCTTACAAATGAGCTACTGCCTCAGAGGAACTGATTTTTTAATTTTATTTCATTTTAATTAATATAAATGTAAATAGCCATATGTGGCTAGTGACTGTCATAAGGGACAGAGCAAATTTAGAAAATTAGAACAAAAGTTAAAATACACAGAAATTCTACTTGGAAATTAGAAAGCACGTGCACCCACATACACAATCATACACACACACACACACACACACACACACACACACATTTCCAAGTAGCTACTGAACTAAAGAGCAAAGCAAATCCACAGAGCACTTAGAAAATGAAAACAACACATGTATCCGGGCACCTGGGTAGCTCAGCAGTTGAGTATCTGCCTTCTGCTCAGGTCATGATCCCGGGGCTCCGAGATCAAGTCCTGCATAAGGCTCCCTTGAGGGAGCCTGCTTTTCCCTCTGCCTATGTCTGTCTCTCTCTACGTCCCTCATGAATAAATAAATAAAATCTTTTTAAAAATTACATATATCGAAATACATATAAAAATACACTGTCACATTCATAGTATTAAATATTTTCTTCATTATTAAAAAAGGAAAAAGCAAAAAAAAAAATGAACTAGACATTGCATTCCATACATCAAAGATCAAGACAGAAACCAATTAGTTCAAATCAGAAAACTGCAGAAATGGTCATAAATCCAAGAACTTATTCTTTGGAAAAATATAAAACAGAAAATGTTTTGTAAGCCAAGTCAAGAAGAAAATAAATAAAAATAAGAGATTTTAACAGAGATGTAAATTTTTTATTTAAATATGCAATGTACTACAGAACACTTCTGAAAGAAATTGAGGAAGACACGAGATGGAAAAACATTCTGTGCTCATGGATTGGAAGAATAAATATTGTAAAAATGTCAATGCTACCCAGGGCAATTTACAGGTTCAATGCAATCTCTATCAAAATACCATGAACTTTCTTCACAGAGTTGGAACAAATAATCTTAAGATTTGTATGGAATCAGAAAAGACCCCAAATAGCCAGAGGAATATTGAAAAAGAAGACCAATGCCAGGGGCATCACAATGCCAGATTTCAGGTTGTACTACAAAGCTATAATCATCAAGACAGTGTGGTACTGGCACAAAAACAGACACATAGATTAGTGGAACAGAACAGAGAACCCAGAAATGGGCCCTCAACTCTATGGTCAACTAATATTTGACAAAGCAGGAAAGACTATCCACTGGGAAAAAAAACAGTCTCTTCAATAAATGGTGCTGGGAAATTGGACAGCCACATGCAGAAGAATGAAACTAGACCATTCTCTTACACCATACACAAAGATAAACTCAAAATGGAGAAAAGATCTAAATGTGAGACAAGAATCCATCAAAATCCTAGAGGAGAACACAGGCAATACCCTTTTTGAACTTGGCCACAGTAACTTCTTGCAAGATACATCTATAAAGGCAAGGGAAACAAAAGCAAAAAATGAATTATTGGGACTTAATCAAGATAAAAGCTTCTGCACAGCAAAAGAAACAGTCAACAAAACTCAAAGACAACCTACAGAATGGGAGAAGATATTTGCAAATGACATATCAGATAAAGGGCTAGTATCCAAGATCTATAAAGAACTTATCAAAATCAACAGCAAAGAAACAAAAAATCCAATCATGAAATGGGCAGAAGACATGAAAAGAAATTTCACCAAAGAAGACATAGACATGGCCAACAAGCACATGAGAAAATGCTCCGCATCAAATCAAAACCACAATGAGATACCACCTCACCCCAGTGAGAATGGGGAAAATTAACAAGACAGGAAACCACAAATGTTGGAGAGGATGCGGAGAAACGGCAACCCTTTTGCACTGTTGGTGGGAATGTAAACTGGTACAGCCACTCTGGAAAACTGTGTGGAGGTTCCTCAGTTAAAAATAGAACTTCCCTATGACCCAGCAATTGCACTACTGGGGATTTACCCCAAATATACAGATGCAGTGAAATGGCAGGACACCTGCACCCCGATGTTTCTAGCAGCAATGTCCACAATAGCCAAACTGTGGAAGGAGCCTCGGTGTCCATCAAAAGATGAATGGATAAAGAAGCTGTGGTCTGTGTATACAATGGAATATTACTCAGGCATCAGAAGAGACAAATGCCCACCATTTGCTTCAACGTGGATGGAACTGGAGGGTATTATGCTGAGTGAAGTAAGTCAATCAGAGAAGGACAATCATCATATGGTTTCACTCATACGGGGAATGTAAGAAATAGTGAAAGGGATTATGATGGAAAGGAAAGAAAATGAGTGGGAAATATCAGGGAGGGAGACAGAACATGAGAGACACCTAACTCTGGGAAACAAACCAGGGGTGGTGGAAAGGGAGGTGGGTGGGGGGTTGGGGTGACTGGGTGACGGGCACTGAGGGGGGCACTTGACGGGATGAGCACTGGGTGTTATGCTAAATGTTGGCAAATCGAACTTAAAAACAAATGTAAAAAACAAATAAACAAACAAACAATACAGGGCAGCTGCTTGGCTCAATCAGTAGAGCATGCTACTCTTGATTTCAGGGTTGTGGGTTCAAGCCCCACATTGGGTGCAGAGATTACTTAAAATCTTAAAATACACACACATATGTATATATATATATATGTATGCACACATATATATACTTATATATATTTACATACAATGTCATGTAAATCTATGCTAATTAATTTTAATGTCTGAATTCTAATAAAATCTTATTTAAATCAGAAATTACTAAAAACTTACTGAAATTTTAAAATTTAGTAAAATTTGGGCACCTGGGTGGCTCAGTCAATTAAGTATCTAACTCTTGATTTTGGCTCAGGTCATGATATTTGGGTCAAGAGATGCAGCAGTGTGGCATTCCACTTAGAATTTTCTCCCTCTGTCCCTCCCTCCCCTTGCAAATGTGCCCTCTCCCTCTCTCTCTCTCTCTAAAAAAATAAATAAATAAATAAAAGGGAGTAGATATTTTTGATCCCCTCTTCCTGCCTTTGTCAGGTGGCTGATGACAGTGCACTCCTTGTCTCCCCACAGGAGCCCACTCTAGAGTCTGCTGTGATGTATTAGTGCCATGGAACTCCACTGCCACTGACCCACTGCCTCTGGCCGTACACGACAGTGCCTTGACCCAACAGCCATCGAATACTGTACGGATTTCCACCTGAGGAGAGGGCCTGGGGAGGCCATGGTGCACCACTGCACAGGGCTGCCCTGATACCTCACCCAGAAAGCAGTCCCGGACTTGTGCACTGTGGTTTGTCCACTCTCTGCCTTAGGCTCCCAGGGGAATCCAAGACAGAAAACCGAGAGGCTGGCTTCCAACAGTAGAGCTCCGTGTTCAAAAGATGCATCTTTTCCCTGTTCGCTTTGCTACTGTCTGTTGTCTTTAAGATCTTTTTCTTTCTTTCTTTCTTTTTTCTTTTTTTTTTTTTTTTTTTTGATCCCTCTGATTCAACTAGAAGTACATGTGAAGAGTTATCTGTCCGAAGGAAAACTATTGGGGGGGGACGGAAGGAAGAGAGATGGGTATTATCATTTAATTTATCATCAGTTCTTACTAATCTCTCGCAAGCATCTTTGTCCCATGGGTACTAAGGTAAAAAGTACAAATGCCCCCTGTAGTGAACATCCAGACTGTCCCATTTGGGGAGCACACACCCAGCAAGGATGAGGGTCTCCCTTCAGCCACTGCCTTCCTGGGAAGCTCCTACCCACCCACCCCCTACAACCAGTCATTCCCATCACTTTGCCATCACAAGCCACAAAATGGAAAGCTCTGACTCACCCATGCCATGTCCAGGTCTATCAGAAATATGGTCTCATTGAGAATTCAGGATTCTTTACTGAACCTATTGGCAGTTTCCCCACTCTGAAGGGGAAAGGAGCTTGAGAAAGCCCATCATTGGCTTAACTTAGGGCACTGTCCAGAATCCACATGCAGTTTAGCAATGACCACATCTAATGGGGTTTAGGTAAATGGATTCTTGCAGACAATGACCACGTTGAAAAAATGTTGTCCTCCAAAATTTATTTCCCAATAAATATTCAGCAAAACAGTAGAATGACCTTAAAGATAACAATGGTTAAAGAATCGCCTTGAAAAACTTACAGGCATGAAAAAAGCAAGGATAAACTGAATTTAATGGACACAAGAGCCGACACAAGCTCCACATTTGTGGCCTTGAATGCATGACTATGTAGAGTGTGTGTGTATAAAAGCAAATGGAATGGAACTTCACTCAATGAATTAAATCTGTCCCTGATACATTCTGAATCTAAGGAAGAGAGGAAATGAGAGTCAAGGGGATAGTTCGATCAAAATGTATTAAATGACTGCTTTCAGGGAGGTAATTTCTTCTCATTTTAATCCTTAGAGCAACTCTCTTCAGTAGGTATCCCCATTTTTCAGATTTGGAAACAAAGAGGGCCAGAGAAATTAGTTTGCTAAAGTCACACCTTGAAGTTAAGTATAATCGGAATGCTTCACAAAAGCCTCACAGTTTGTTTCAACTTCTATATTCTTTTGCTGCTATGCACATTCCCAGACCTGATTTGCTGCTGAGATGTGTGTTATGATCCCTTCCTGATGGGGGTCTACCTATCTTCCAGTGATACTCCCTGCTGACGCTGTGTATGTGTTATCCAACAGAAATGACTCCTTTGAAATAAAGTCAGTCTTTGGCTTTTTGTTCTGTTGGTGTGACTCAAAGCAGACAAATACAAATTTTAAAAACACAACAAAAAAAGATCTGAGTTCCAAAAAGAATGTTTTCTTTAAGACGCATGAAAAGCAACTATTGTTGTGTTACAGTGTTAAAATATTCAGTTTCCTTTGACAAAAATGTGTACTGTGTAAGCCTTGCAAAAAAAAAAAAAAAAAAAAGAAGAAGCCTGCTCTATGGCATTTGAAATTTTATAAAGGTTTCCTTGTGCCAAATAAGTGCAAAGATTTAATTTACTATTAAAAACCATAAGCATATGTTATAGTTTCAGAAGAATTATTTTGTCATCAAGTGATTTTGATCTTCAGTGTCAATATTTATATTTAGATTAATTTTTATAAATGAAAATATTTTAATGGTTTAAGAAAATGAGGACAATAGGACCATATCTTTGATGACTTCTGAAAGTTATGCTTGCCTTCATGTTATCTGCACATTGCCAAGAATTACTGTCAAGAGAAATGATAAAGAAGTAAAAGTCATTTATGAAAATAATGTGTGTGAGTGTGTGGTTTTTTGGGGTGGGGGAGACTGGGAGTGCAGAGCGGATAGAGAAAGAAATCAATGGTCTGTCATTGGAGGGGCCGACATTCAAAGCTACTGTTGCGCCGCACCCGTTCCTTCCAGTAATACCACTTGCTTCTCCATTGCTCATTGTCCTGGGGCAGAATTTTCCAGTATAAGACCAGCAGCTCTCAAAGCAGGCGGGCAGGAAGGGGACACCATGAATTTATCCCTCACAAGACCTCTTTGATTGTCATAACTTGGCGAGGGTTGCTAATGGCATACAGCGGATATTGGCCGGGAATGCTGCTAAACACCCTATGATGCATAACCACCTGCAACCAAGAATTATCTAATGCAAAATGTCAACAGTGCCAAGACTGAGGACCTTAGACCCTGGAAGTAAGACATGAACAGAGAGGCCCCTGCCAGTCTCTGTGGGAACTATGTAGTTACACAGGAAGTAGGACCATGACTTTCCCAGAGTCTTTCATAGGCTCAGTGGCAACTGTTGCATCTCTGAGGCGGGGCTACACTGACACTGGCCCTTATCATCCCCAAGAAGGAATAGGAACCCTCCTTCAACCTGAAATGAATGAGTGAATAGTAATACTAATAGAAGCCATGGGCCTTTGCTGCCTGGTGGCCTACCACACAGTGGTACTCAAACCGAAGTGGACATCAGAATCACCTGTTAAGACAAATTTATGAGATTCACCCAGTCACCCCCAGTACTCAGTCTACATTTCTTACACTACTATTCATGTGCCTGGCATGACAGTGTTTGCAAATCATTAATAGCAAACAAGCTAACCTTTAGGTCGACAGGGCATTTCAGGTGGCAAGAGAATAACGTCAGTAGACCCATCTGAGGTCCTCTTCAGAGGCAGCATCTCTGGGCTGGAATTCCTGATTTCTCCATCCTTCTTCCCCATGGCCCCACCCCTACAGAATAGCAGGACATGTTAAACAGTAAAGAGAGTCCAGTCACACTCAAGGGGCAGGAACATTCCACCTCTCTAACCCAGAAGCCCCCACATCTTATGTTGAGCAACCAATCTCCCTCTGAATATTGAAGAGAATCCATTTGAGCCAACAATTTTAATATCAAAAGTGATGGACATCTATACTCACTCATATGTTGAAATTTTACAGCTTTTCTTTCATCTGGGGTAAAAAGGAACAGTGTAGCAACGATATTTTCCCCTAAGAAATAAGTGCTTGATTTGCCATGACAAAAAAAATAAGTAAATCATAATGTGACCTAATATTCAAAGCACTTGAAAGCTGCTAGAAAAACCTAGGTTCCACTCTTAGACTTTCCATTTACTAGCTCTGTGGCTATTGCCTTGTACGTGAAATGGGTTACAAAAATTTTCCTAATGTTGTTAGAAGTTTAAATGAAATAACCCATGAGGAAACTCAGTAGAATCCTGGAGTACTATAGGTACTACTGTATACTATAGGTATATACAGTACATATCTGTATAGATATATGGTATATATAGTATATTATAGGTACTTTTTCTCTTAGGACTAGAAAGTCATTCAAATATCAGCACCATGACTTAGGGAAAATTCTGTGCCTCAATTTTCCTACTGTTAGTAGAAAAGATCATTGTTCTACAAATATATGCTCCTTTACACTCTAACTCTGAGAGAAGTGCACTACCCTTGACATCGGGCTTAGCCACGTGACTTGCCTTATGGCTGGTGGAACATACTTCTCTTAGTCCATTTGGGTTGCTATGACAGAACTCCAGAGACTGAGAAGTTTATAAACAACAGAAATTTATTTCTCACGGTTCTGGAGGCTGGAAATCCAAGACCAAGGTACCAATATGGCCAGGTGCTGCTGGAAGCTGTTGCAGACTGCTGACTTCTCACCTCCCAAGGTGGAAACAGGTGAGGGATCTCTTTGTAGCCTCTTTTAAGAGCACACTGATCCCAATTGTAAGGATGGACCCCTCATAACTTAATCACCTCCCAAAAGCCCCAACTCCTTATACCATCACCTGAAGGGTTAGGTTTCAACATATGGATTAGGGGTGCCTGGGGGAACACAAACAGACCATAATATTCTCCAGCCCTTCGTTTGGACTTGGCCACATGACTTTCCCTGGTTACTAAGATGTTAGCAGAAGAGCTACATACAGGGCTTGAAAAATGTTTAAGGAATTGGGTTTGTCCACTTACATTTTGCCATTGACTGTACGTACACCACAGCCAGCGCACTTGTCCAAGGTACAGACTCAGACCCAACCAACCTGCAGCTTGTGGCCAAGCTCAGCTGAGCCCAGCTGAGGGGAGCAGAGCCACCCCACCAACCTTTAGACGTATTAGCAAGAATAAGCCATCCCTCTTTTAAACCACTGAGTTCTCTTTTAAACCACTAAATAAAAATAGTTTATTACACAAGAATAATTGATACATTTCCTGAAAAATTCATTTTATCACCTTAGATTAATCCTTCTGTTGGGGGTGAAATGAAGATGAGTGACTGGCAAAGGTAAAATCACATACCAATATGAAGGATGTATAAGCAAAGTATTGAACTGCTTGGTTTTGACATTTCACAATTTATATATGAAATTTCTGTTCTGTTTACATGTTCCCCCAAAATATAGCACCTCTTGTTCTCTTTGTCCCTTGCTTTCCCTCTTGCTGTGTGTGCATGTATTGATCTTTCTGAAGGGTCCTCTAGGCACTGAAATTTTTGATAAAATACTAAAGCATGGGAGACATTTGGTGTGTTCTTTTAAAAATAACTTCTCGCACAACTACTCCATTTTCTCCCAGGGGAACTATTTCCCATGCACAATTTGCATTTTACAGAACAGTTGGTTGTGTGAGCCTTCTGTCTCTGCAATTGAATATAATTATGATAAAGCACAGGTATATGGAGTTGCATTTTAAAGAGATTTCAAGGGGCTAGAAAACTTTAATATCCATTTCAAACATTGGAAACCTCAAAGAAGTTATTTAGAGGGATCTAGTTTGGTAGAATCAAATCCTACAATATGGAAAACTATGTTTTATATCAAAGCTATCATGTTTGATAAAGATGAAAGCTTTAAGCTGTGCTTATTGAATGCTAATGTGCAAACAAATTCTGCTTCAGCAGGTCTGAGGTGGGGGCAGTACACGATGCTGCAATTCTAACAGGTTCCCTAGTGATGTCCATGCTGCCAGCCACTCCTGAGCATCGAGGTTCCATGGAGTCCCTCAGACGGCCACTTGCAGGATAGAAGCCAGTTACCCACAGCATACCCTGTTCATTAGCACCTCTTTTCTGACTACCCCTCCCTTCGTTTACTCACATTCCCCCTCCCTCAGCATGTATCCTGGGGTCACTTCCCCAAGGAACTACTAAACAGAGTCTCCTTTGGGGAAAACCCAAACTAAGACATGCCCCGCAAATGCATGTGCCTGTTTGCATATTTTTCCTGCACTGACCTGAAAGCTTCTTCAGGAATTGGTTTGATTCATCCCACACAGAGCCCAGCACAGAGCAGGTGCTTGAAACAAATGTGGTTCATCTAGGATGGCCAAGGTGGTCCCGGCTCTAGGCTGTGTGGTTGCCCCATGCCCATGTGACTGAACTGAAAATTATGCAGAACAGGGAGCAGTCACTCTCATGCCCATCCAGGGGTTGGAGTGAGCATCCTCACAACACTGAAGTGTACGGGAGGGATCTCAACACCAACATGGAGGAGCAGGAGGCTTCCCCAAACCTTTGCTTCATTCTCATCCCTCTTCCAGACAGTAGGGAAATCCCACATAGCAATAAACAGCCCAGGCTTCTGCTCCCTTGAGTCTGAAAGAACAAGCCCTAGATGAGCATCTTGTGAGCCATAGATGCTCACAACTCGTGGGTCCCAATGAGATGCCAGTCAGTTTGGCTTAGTTTAGCTGGGCCTCTTCAAATAGTCTCCAGGCTGAGTAGGAGTTAACACAGAGTTCTTGGATGCAATCAATCAACCCTTCCTGCCATCACTGATAAGGTGGGAAAACTTTGAGATGCTCACTTGTTTCACTGACTTCTTTCAACAAAGCCTATGTGCCTAGCCAAGACCCATATTTTCTCTGAGTGGATCCCCCTCCTTTATTCTTTCCCCACCCAAAGCCAGAACTTCAGGAACTTAATGGTTAAAGTAGTAGTCCAAAGTGGGGTGCAGATGACACATGGGTTGTGGAGATGGTCAGTGGAGGCAGGTGAAAGAAAATATTAGAACTTCTATTTATACTTATTTTTTCTAGAAGTAAGTTTACCAGTATGAAAATGCCCATTTTGAGCATGCATTGTTAGTTTTTACTAATAGGATATGCAGCCAAAAAGGTTTGGAGACCACCTACTAGTTGGAAAACCAGTACACTTCTGATGACTCAAATTTCCCCCTCCAGCTGTCCCCACCCGTGCCCTGTCAGGGATAGTGCTAACTCTCAAGAGCTTACCCAGTGCTTGAAGGGCAGCTGAAAGCAAGGAAGAGGGAGGGAAGTCATCCCAAGGGCCCCAATCTATCATTTTGGCCTGGGATGGCTGTTGCTCCATCCCTACTCTCTTCCCCAGTCCAGGGAGGGAATGTCTTACCATCCAACTATCTTAACTGAACTTCTGAAAAATATCCGCTTATTTTTGTCCAGAAATAACCCAATGGGCAGCCTTGAGGTGGGGGGATTTCTAATCAAGTTTTCTTGTGGTCCTCTGAAGTGGACCCATGTTAAATCTCTGCTAGTAGAGGTAGCACTGGGAAGCAGATGAACTAGGCAACAGCCTCCCCCCTCTCCAGCTCTGCCTCCCTTGATTTATTGTACCCAGAGCCCTCCAGTCAGGTGGGCTCAGTTGTTCACAACCCAGCCAACCTGAGAACCTCTGGGAAGTCTACTTATGCCCGAAAAAGGCACCAAACATCCACACATCTGTCATCTCTTAAAATCTTCCATGAGTCTGGGAGAGTTTGACTCTGCTATAATCAGAGCAATTTGGAGAGTACGCCTTTGGCACTTCCCAGACAGCCCCAACAAGTTTGCCAAGTTCTGTCTGTACTTGCCCAAAAAGTTGGAGAAGCAGGCCCGAGAGCCTGGTGGCCTGAAGACCATGAGAGCCATCTGTGTTCTTCTCCGTGTGTTGTGTGTCTCAAATGAAAAGGAGCAATGCTGGACCAGAACTATGATGTGCCACAACCATGAGGTGTTAGGTAGTAAGATGACAGGATAAAAAGGCACGTAATTGTTGTTCATTGAGTAATATGGCTATTACTTAACTGAAGATAAGAGGGCAATTTGCAGGCAGTGGGGGTAGTAAGGATTTTCTGTTGCACTTCCATCTTCTGCATGTCTGGTAATGACAATAACTTGCATTTTCAAGCCTGTCTCTTCTGATTTATTCTTCCCTACTCTTTTCTTCATTTCATGACAAATTCACTCAGGAGTCAGAAAAGGATTTCCACCTTGAAGGAAAGGCCAGTCTTTAAAAGCGGAAGGTTGGATGAGTATTCTTTGCCCTGAAAAATGTAGACCATGTGTCCTGAATGCTCTGCTGAGAACAGATTCTGTGAATGAGCATTTCCACATCATTTGTAATTTGGGTCTTTGCAGAACCATCCTGGTGATGAATGGGTGGCTTTCCTCAGTCTGGCAGAATCAAGGTTTCTTTTTGTCTTTGAATAACACTGTTATTGGCCTTCTGTGTCCAGTAGCAATTCTTCATAGTGACCACGGGCTATTGAAATGCTGCCTATCTGAGGTTCAGTGACTCTGCTAATGTCACTCAGCCAAATGTCAGCTTGGTGCCCATTGATTGTTGAACTGTCTAATGACAAAGGAGTAAATCACCCCTTCTTGACTTGAAGCAGTTAGGATTCTGCTCTCCTGGCCTCTACTTTATCTTTGATTGCAGGTGAAAAGATACATCTTGACTAGTGCTAACATGACAGACCTAAAATGTAGTTGGAAATCCTATTCCAAGCATTATCGGAGCCCTGTACCATATGGGAATTCTGGATCACAGCTCCTGGCAGGGCCCCATTTATTCTTGGGGTCACAAACTATTACAACTAAGACCTTTCTCAACTCTGTGTTCAGAGTTGAGAAATCTTCCCACATTATATTTGATTCCCTGGCATGCCTCCCTCCAACTGCCCTACCTATTCTTTAAGAAGGCTCAGCTCAAACGTCATCTCTTCTCTGATGGTCCCTGGCCCCTCTCAGCCTACAAGAATCCTAGTGTAACCCAGATGGTTGGAGGTGGAAGTAGACTCCATGCCACTCAAAATCTAGGTTCAAATCTACACTGGTTCAAACCCCTAACTCTATTTCCTATGAAGCACAGACTTTCCCAGAAGCCTGTGAGTTTGTGTTTATGAAGATCCATGGTTTCTGAGCTTTGTTCCCTTCCTGCAGACTCCATTTTGCACTGCATCAATCCAGACAGGAAATTTAAACTTTCATCATTTTCATTTAAAACAACAAAGACAAAAGTGGCTCAGTCAGTTAAGCATCTGCCATCAGTTCAGGTCATGATCTCAGGGTCCTGGGATCAAGTCCCGCATTGGGCTTCCTGCTCAGTGGGGAGCCTGTTTCTCCCTTTCCTTCCACGGCTCCCCTTCTTGTGCTCACTCTCTCTCTCTCTCTAATAAATAAATTATATCTTTTAAAAAACAACAAAGACAATCATCAACTATCCCATAATAGTAGACATCACCGAAAGGCTAATGGGCAATAGGAACTTGCAGAGATTGGGAGTGGGATTGGGAAGTAAGTGGGACATACCACCTAATAGCTGAAAATTCCATTTAGACATTCGTGTTCTTCAAAAGTCCTCTTTCAAACCAATAGTGGACTTCCCATGCAGCACCAGTCTCTTGCTATGCCCTGTCTCCTCCTCTCTGACCTCCAGGATTTCTTGGCCAACTCTACAGGCCTCTGTGATGTCTCAGCCCCACTGAAAACCCAGGGCATAGGTGTCCCACTTACTGCCCTAAGCACTTACCCAGAGAAAACTCTCCACCTATGCAGAGTGCTGGAACTCCCTGTTAAAGATATCATTTTCCACCTAGTTGCATGATTCACTCCTTCCTCTCTACACAGAGCATTTTGCATGTTCCCCCATCATTATCCCATTCATCACAGATAAACATCATTTATGTCCATGTCAGGATTGATATCGTGCATTTTGTCTTTAGTCCATGATTAAAAGTAAGACACTGAAAAGTTTGGGAGGGAAGTGACCTGATCAGATTTGTGAGCTTATTCTTTTTAATTGTTCTGTTTTTTTAGTGTAAGTAATACATTACAGCAGCACAAAGAGATTGTGGATAAACTAATTTGGAGATTTCCTATAGAGTCCAGGAAGGAATCAAGACAGCTTAAATTAGGGCAGGGAGAAAGGAGAATTTTGGTGGATCCAGAGAACATTTTGGGGACAAAAATGAGATTTGAGAACTGGTTGGATATGGGGAGTGAAAAAGATTGAGGTGTGAAACAGGGAAAACATTGGTCCCATTCACTGCGCTGGGGGATGGTGAAGGAAGACAAATACCTTTCAATTTGAGATATATGGAGAGGTCTAGGAGGTAGGTGGATCTACATTTGTAGAGATCAGGGCTGAGGTGAAGATCAGAGGGCTACTGGGACGTGGATTGAACTGGATATGTACACATGAATGAGGTCACTGGGGGACCTTATAAAATCAGATTGGTGCCAAGGGCCCTGGACCTGTGGATCTGCAGAGGAAGAGCAGTCAGAAAGGTAGAAGGAAAACCAGAGGAGAATAATGCCTCAGGAAACAGGAAGTTTAAGAAACAAAACATGACTGGCAACTGAAGCACTGAGCACTGAAGTTGTATACACACTGGAAGACATCAGGGCTGAGACTTCATGACTCTATTCCACCAACCAATACAGAAATGGAAGCAGAAGTTTCAGCACAATTTCAGATAAAAGGATCAATTTTGGATCATGTTGAGTTTAACGTGCTTCTGGAAAATCTTGATAGAGATATCCAGGTGCAGATTATAAACACACATCTTGTCACTGAATTCAGCAGCACATGCTTAGTGTCTACCCTTTGCCAGGCATAATGTCTAGCACTAGATAGGTGAAAAGAAAAAGATATAATCCTGCCCTCTGAAAGTCCACAGTCTAGGAAGGAAGAGAAGACACAGAATTAATGAGAATTTATATCATACCTTGAGGTTCTTAACTGTGGGAAGGTGGGTATCAGAATCCCCTGAAGTGCCTTTTAAGAATACACATGCCAGCCCATGCCAGCTCCCTTTTCCTAAAATTCTAATATTTCACAAAATCCTATTCCCTATCTGATAGAATAGGCAGTTAGCTAGATATGAACAGCAAACAGGATTTTCTGACCACTAAAAATAAACAAAATTAATCAATTAATAATAAATTTTTTAAATAATAAAAATCTAGAAATTGCCAACCATCCCCAGAACACAAACAGCTGGGGGAACGCCCCAAGGATCCCACGTGCACTTTTCCCTGTAACTGCTGCCCTAAAGTAACCTATAGCTTCATTAGAATTCATTTACATTGTGGTTCCTACCCATCCCCCCTTTAGGGGAAAGAGTGTCATGATATCAGACAAGGACCATATAGGGCCCAAAACTCCTCCTCCCAACCAGTAGGAGTTGTCCTTTAGATGATTGGAAGTAATCTCAGAGACTGCTCTAGCTATGACCTTTAAACAATGCAAGCATAAAAAGAAAATACACTTCCAACAGCTGGTACAGTTGCCATCTCTAGGCCTGCCTGCTTTCCTGTCCTAAGAGTGTACTTCTGCTTTTGAACTTTCTAATAAAGCCTTACTTACTTGAGAGTTTGGCTCTAAAATCTTTCTTGGCTGAATTCAAGAATCAAGTTCTGCGCAAAGGCAGGGAAGGGACCCACCCATGACATAACCACCTCCCCACCCAGGTGCAAGGCAATAGTGAGTCTGAAAGCAGGTGGTGCTCAAGGGTTGGAGGTTGACTCAAAGAACCAAGCAGAGAGAGTGGAGAGAAGGGAAGAAGGGTAGGAAGACCCCCTGATTTCCTGCTAGGGCTGTTGGGTAAGTGGCAGTTCCATTAGCTGAAACAGTGCAATAGATAATGGGATATAGTAGCACTTTCTTTTACTCTGAAGTTTGCTCATATATTTGTTTGAACTGATTTTGCAATCTCCACACTTTTTAATTAGCCACTCTGAAAGACACCTAAAATTATCACTCTGAGTAACTAAAAGAAGACTGGTTGTACTGTTTCCACCACTACTGTAACTTAGCACCCTGGCTATACAACACGGGGACTGGGTTTATGGCCAATGGTGTATAATATTTTCACATCCTAGCTCAGACATGAAGACAAATCTTATTGTTTTCTCTGTTAATGTGTTTATTGTGAAAAATGCTCTTGAAAATATTGTCTGTTATATTGCTTGGGGTCCTTTATTATTTTGGAATATACACCAAGAAACAAGGATGTTGCCCTCCAAACCAATTGCTTTTATTGACAGCTCTGAAATTTTCATGTTTCATGTTTCTGTTTAGGAGTATTATCATTAAAGGGGACTAATATTCAAAGGGGATTAAGGTGAGGTGAACTGACTAGCAGATTTTCTTTTATTTAAATAATCTGTTTTCTCACCCTCTCTCCCTGTCCTACCCATCTCTCACGGCTAAATGGCTGTTTTTTTTTTTTTGTTTTTTTTTTTACATAATTGCCCACATTGGTTTCCCTTCCTCAAAAGTGTTTTTGATGCAGAGTAACTTCCTCTCCATCTTTATTCTTTAGCTCAAGGGGAAATTCTAATACATTTCCTTCTTGCTGGTAGCTTATTGTAACCAGTGTAACCCAAATGGCAATTATCTGAGACCCTCTTGATCTGGTCTTCCAAATGTTTTGGAAATAGCTACCTCTTCTACTTCAGCTCTATCCCTATCCTGACACCATGATGCCACTGAATGCATCTGTGAGGTTGCCAGGTCACTAAATTTAACTGTCCTCTGCTGGTGACTACCACTCCTAATCCAGCCTCTAGGATGCACACACTTCCTTCTTTTGGTATCCAAAACACCATCTTCTGATTTTTCTCCTATCTTAATGATCACACTGGCATAATCTAAGCAGAGAAAGAGCCAGCAAAGGTGTTGGAAATAGTGTGACAGATGATATGGAAGAAAACTAAGAGTGGGTGATATCATAGAAACCAAAGTAGTTCACTTAATCAAATGCTGAAGTAAGAAAAAAAAAATTGTGAAATGGCATTCGACTGGCAATAGGGAGTTCAACCAAACTTAGGCAAGAATGGTCACAGTGCAATGGAGAGAAAAGACCGTTTGGAAGGGTTTAGGAGCCACCCAGGTGCCCCTTTTGCCAATCTTTTATTGGGCTATTTGTTTCTTATTGTTGAGTTTAATGACTTTTTTGTACACATTGTATACCAGTCCTTTATCAGGTGTGCCACTCCCTAGGAAAGAGAGGTCTTGAGTAAGTGGAGAGAGTAATATAAACAACTCTTTGGAAGAACAGAGAAATGGGTCCTGGCAAGAAAAAGAATGAGGTCAAGGGAGATCTTTTCAAGATGGAAGATGCTAGAGCATTTTTGCATCCTGGTAGAACTATAAAAAGAAAGACATTATAAATGCAAGCAAGAGAAAGGGATTCTTCCAAGAGCAACATCCTTGAAAAGGCAAAGGAGGAAGATGGGTTCTTCATCCACTGTAACAAGAGGCAAGGTAGAGAGTAGACGTACAAATGCAAGGAAATTTGGAGATTTGGTTGGCTGGATGATATTTGTTCTCATCCAATTGCTTCTATTTTCTCAGTAAAGTATGAGCAAGGCTATCAGCTGAGGTGAATATAGGGGAAGGATTTGGTTTTTGCAAAGAGATCTGAAATCATCACTGTAGTGAGAAAATGAACCTCTTAGGAAGTACAGCAAGAAGTGAGGTGCTGACTGCCCTTTTGAGATTTGCGGTCTAGAATTTAAAATAATGCTGGCAATGAAAACAGAAATATTGTGTGTAAAGCACTTAGCCCGGACCTGGTACATAATGCACACTCGGTAAACACAAGCTGTTACTATTTTGCCACATGAATATGTCTCTATTGTTTGCTTAGATGAGATCCAATCCTGTCAGGGAGGGAGGGAGGGAGGGAGGGAAAATGAGTCTTGGATGAGATGGTTTTACCAGCATTGGAAGTCCATTAAGTACAGAAAATGTTTTCAACAAAGTAAGATGAGTGAATTTAAGAATCTTGAAAAGTAGACCTAACGGCCTAAGGAACCAACAAAACATGAAAACCATGATATCAGTTAAATAAGATTTTATAAGGATATGATACCATAGTTTGCATCTCAATGTGGCTGTTACTAGAGCCTTGCACAGCCCTGTAACATAAAGGCATGATTGGTCTGGGATTACAAACCTTGGTGAGCAGACTATAATATAGGTATATCATATATTAAAAAAAAAAAAACCGTGGCTCAGTTAAAAGAGTAATAGAATTGATTAAGCAGCTCTTATATTGAAGAGAGCTAAGGAAAGAATTTGGGGAAGCTATTATTACAATGAAAATATCAGCATAAATTTGAGACTTGGAAAGGTCACTGATCCCTCCCTGAAATTAGACACAACTTCCTGCATCATGCCACTTCATGTATAACATGCAGCCTTAAACTGTGGCCCTTCCCACACTGGGGACAAAAAAGCAGGGGGTGGGGGTTGCTATCCTTCGGGAACAGAACAAGGTGTTTAGTTAAAATCACTTTTTATTTCACCTTATTAAGAGGACCACGGAGCTTGGATTACTTAATTTGTCAGTGTACTGGGGAAGAGAGGGATCAGTCCTTTCACATGGTAGTGCGTCATATCCTTAACTAGAAGTTAAAGCCCCCATGCCATTTTCCAAATTTATATTATCAGTATCCCTTTCCAAAGAGCCTTTCTGAAGTTAGCTGACTTGCACCGTGATGCTGATCTTTCTCTTCCATGCTGTCAGGGGTCTCATCTCCCTCATCTGAGTATCACGAAGTCTCCATTCCCCTGAGCATCCCACAGCCCCTCCCACCTTACTAAAAGGCAACTCCCACCAGTCGTCTTGGTGATATTTGTTTCGTAAAAGCCTGTCATTCTGATGTATTAAAAATTTGCAGTGTAGGGGTGCCTGGGTGGCTCAATTGGTTAAGTGTTTGCGGTCTGCTCAAGTCATGATCTTGAGGTCCTGGGATTGAGCCCCATGTTGGGCTCCATGCTCAGGGGGAGCCTGCTTCTCACTCTCCCTCTGCCCCTCCCTCCAGCTTGTGCACATGCTCTCTCTCAAATATATGAAATCTTTATTAAAAAACAACAACAACTTAGGGGTGCCTAGGTGGCTCAATAGTTGAGCACTTGCCTTCGGCTCAGGGCGTGATCCCAGGATCACGGAATCCCAGGGTCCTGGGATCCAGTCCTGTATTGGGCTCCCTGCAGCGAGTCTGTTTCTCCTTCTGCCTACATCTCTGCCTCTCTCTGTGTCTCTCATGAATAAGTAAAGAACATCTAAAAAAAAAAAAAAAAAAACTTGCAGTGTGGAGAATTGATAAACACTTCTCTCTCTTCCTCCAAAATGACAAAATCCTACATTTAAATCTTTATATATTAAATGCTGAATCTTTTACTGCAATTACAATGATATATTTACTTATGATTAATGGCCCTAGCATATCTGGGTTAATAATATTCTTTTTTGATATAGTGCTGACTTGATTTGCTAATATTTTATTTAACATATTGACAGTGAATAGGAGAAAATGGTTTTCACATTTTTGGATTAATTTATTTTTATAACAGTTTTGTTGAGATAGAATTCATAAACCATACAATTCACCCATTGAAAGTGTAGAATTCAACTGCTTTTAGGATAGTTACAGAGTTCATGTAACCATCACCACAAATTTTTAGAACATTCTCATCACCCAAAAAAGAAACCACATACTCATAGCAGCAACCACACACTTCCCTTCACATGTACCCCTAACCTTAGGCAACCACTAGTCTACTTTCTCTCTCTAGAGACTGGCCAATTCTGGACAATTTCCATAAATGGAATCATATAATATATAGTCTTTTGTGATTAGTTTCCTTCACGGAGCATAAATTTTTCAAAGTTCATCCATGTTGTAGCATATATCCTTCCTGTTATGGCTGAATATCCATGGATATATCAGGTGTTATTTATGCATTCATCATCAGCTGATGGACATTTGGGTGACTTCTGCCTTTTAACTTATGAATAATGATGTTACGAACATTCACACACAAATTTTTGTGAACATAGAGGTTTTCGTTTCTCTTCAGTAAATATCTTGAAGTAGAATGCTTGTATTATATTACAAGTCCGTGTTTAACCTTTTGAGGACCTACCAGACTGTTTTCTAAAAGACATTCCACATTCCTACAAGCAATATATGAAGTTTAATTTCTCCACATCTGCATCAATACTTACTAGTATCTCTCCTTTTGGTTGTAATCATCCTAGTGGGTGTGACATGGTATCTCACTGTGGTTTTGATTTGCATTTCCCTGATGGCTAATGATGCTGAGCACCTTTTCATGTGCTTATTTGCCATCTGTGTATTTTCTTTCTTTTTTTTTTTTTTAAAGATTTTATCTATCTATTCATGAGACACACAGAGAGAGAGGCAGAGACACAGACAGAGGGAGAAGCAGGCTCCATGCAGGAGCCTGATGTGGGACTCGATCCTGGGTCTCCAGGACCATGCCCCAGGCCAAATGCAGCGCTAAACCGCTGAGCCACCAGGGCTACCCCATCTGTGTATTTTCTCTGGAGAAATGTCTATGGAAATCCTTCGCCTATTTTTAATTGGATTATTTTTTATTATTGAGTTGTTAGAATTCCTATGTATTCTGGAGACAAATCTCTTATCAGGTGTATGATTTGCAAATATTTTCTCCCATTCTGTGGGTTACTGTTTCACTTTCTTGATGATATCCTTTCAAGTACAAAAGTTTTTTAATTTTGATGAAGCCCGATTTATCTTTTTTCTTTTGTTATTTGTGCTTTTAGTGTCATACCTAAGAGGCCATTGCCTAATCCAGTGCCATGAACATATATACTTATGCTTTCTTCTAAGAATGTTATAGTTTTAGCTCTTACCTTTAGCTTCATGGTCCAATTTGAGTTATTTTTTTTAAAGATTTTACTTATTTATTTGAAAGAGACAGAGTGAGAGAGAGCAAGCATAAGTCTGGGGGGAGAGGCAGAAGGAGAAGGAGAAGCAGACTCCCTCATGAGCAGGGAGCCTGACTCATGGCTGGATCCCAGGACCCTGGGATCATGACCTGAGCCGAAGGCAGATGCTTAACCAACTGAGCCACCCAGGTGCCCCCATTTTGAGTTAATTTTTGTGTTATGACCCGAGTTAAGAGTTTAACTTCATTCTTTTGCATGTGAATATCCAGTTGTCCCAACACTAATAGTTTGGAAAAAATTAGTCTTTCCTCCATTGAATTGTCGACACCATTGTCAAAAAATCACTTGATCATAAATTTAAGGTTTTTTTTGTCCTGAACTCTGAGTTCCATTCCACTGACCTAGATGTCTATCCTATGCCAGTACCACACTTCCTTGACTATAGTTTTGTAGAATGTTTAAAATCAGGAATACGAATCTTCCAACTTTGTTGTTCTTTTTCAAGACTGTTGTGGTTATTTGGGGTCTCTTAAATTTCCGTATGAATTTTAGGATCAGCTTTTCAAGTTTTGCAAAGAAGTCAACTGGAACTTTATCGGGCATTGTGTTGAATCTGTAGATGAGTTTGGGGAAGATTACCACCTTAACAATATTAAGTTAAGGTGGTATAATCCATGAGCATAAGATGCTTCTCAATTTATTTAATGTCTTTCAAGAATGTTTTATAGTTCTAAAAGTATAAGTTTTACACTTATTTGGTTAAATTTATTGCTAAGTATTTTATTGGCTTTTACACTATTATAAACTATTTCTTGTATGTCTTTACTTTTAGAATTTTTAGAACAGGTATTAATTCTTCATTAAGTGTTTGGTAGAATTCCCCTGAGAAGCCATCTGGCTCTGGACTCGTGTCTGTTGGGAGTTTTTTTGATTACTGCTTCAATTTCCTTGCTAGTTATGGGTCTGTTCAGGCTATTTCTTCCTGTTTCAGTTTTTGGTAGTTTATATGTTTCTAGGAATGCTTCCATTTCTTCCAGATTGCTTTATTGGCATATAGTTGCTCATAATATGTTCTTATAATTGTTTGTATTTCTTCAGTGTTGGTTATGATCTCTTCTCTTTCATTCATCATTTTATTTGGGTCCCTTCTCTTCTCTTTTTGATAAATCTGGCCAGGGGCCAGGGGTTTATCGATTTTTACTAATTCTTTCAAAGAACCAATTCCTAGTTTCATTGATCTGCTCTACTGTTCTTTTGGTTTCGATTTCATTTATTTCTGCTCTAATCTTTATTAATTTTCTTCCTCTACTGGGTTTAGGCTTTATTTGCTGTTCTCTCTCTAGCTCCTTTAGGTGTAAGGTTAGCTTGTGTATTTGAGACCTTTCTTGTTTCTTGAGAAAGGCTTCTTTTGCTATATACTTCCCTCTTAGGACTGCCTTTGCTGCATCCCAAAGGTTTTGAACAGTTGTATTTTCATTTTCATTTGTTTCCATGAGTTTTTTATTTAATTTCCTGGTTGGCCCATTTTTTGGTAGGATGCTCTCTAACCTCCATGCATTTGAGTTCTTTCCAAATTTCCTCTTGTGATTGAGTTTCAGTTTCAAAGCATTGTGGTCTAAAAATACGCAGGGAAAGATCCCTACCTTTTGGTACCAGTTAAGACCCAATTTGTGACCCAGTATGTGATCTATTCTAGAGAATGTTCCATGTGCACTCAAGAAGAAAATATATTCTGTTGCTTTATGATGGAATGCTCCAAATATATCTGTGAAGTCCATCTGATCCAGTGTGTCATTTGAGTCCTTGTTTCCTTGTTAATCTTCTGCTTAGATGATCTGCCCTTTTCAGCAAGTTGGGTGTTAAAGTTCACTACTATGATTTTAACATTATCAATGTGTTCCTTTAATTTTGCTATTAATTGGTTTATATAATTGGCTACTCTCATGTTAGGGACATAAATATTTACACTTGTTACATCTTATTGGATAGACTCTTTATTTATGATACAGTGTCCTTCCTCATCTCTTATTACAGTCTTTGGTTTAACATCTAGTTTGTTGGATATAAGGATTGCTACCCCAGCTTTCTTTGATGTCCATTAGCATGAAAAATCACTTTCCATGCACTTATTTTCAATCTGGAGGTGTCTTTGGGTTTAAAATGAGTCTCTTGCAAATAGCATATCAAAGGGTCTTGCTTTTTTATTCAATCTGATACCCTAGGTTTTTTGATTGGGGCAGTTAGCCCATTTATATTCAGAGTAACTACTGAAAGATACGAATTTAGTGCCATTGCATTATGTGTAAAGTCACTGTTTTGTATATTATTTCTGTTCCTTTCTGATCTATGTTACTTTTAGGCTCTCTCTTCACTTTAATGATCCCCATTAATATTTCTTGCAAGGATGGTTTATTGATCACAAATTCTTTTAGTTTCTGTTTGTCCCAGAAGCTTTTTATCAATTCTATTTTGAATGACAGCTTTGCTGGATAAATATTCTTGGCTGCATATTTTTCTCATTTAACACCTGAATATATCTCTGGCCTGTCAGTTCTCTGTAGATGGGTCTGTTGCCAGTCTAATGTTTCTACCTTTGCTGGTTAAGGACCTCTTGTCCTAAGCTGCTTTCAGGATTTTCTCTTTGTCTCTGAGATTTGCAAGCTTAACTATTGTATGTCAAGGTGTAGATCTATTTTTATTAATTTTGAGGCGAGTTCTCTGTGCCTTCTAGATGTGAATGCTTGTTTCCTTCCCAAGATTAGGGAAGCTCTCAGCTACAATTTGCTCCAATTTACCTTCTGACCCCACCCCCACTCTTTCCTCTTCTTATGGGATCCAAATTATTCTAATATTGTTTTGCTTCATGGTATCACTTAGCTCTCAAATTCTCCTGATGATCCAGTAGTTGTTCATCTCTCTTTTTTTCAGCTTCTTTATTCTGTATCACTTTAGTCTTCTGTATCATTAATTTTCTCTTCTGCTTCTTTTATCTTAGCAGTTAGTGCCTCCATTTTTTTGTGCCTCCGTTTTTTATTGCATCTCATTAATAGCCCTTTTTATTTCAACTTGATTAAATTCATTGATTCACTTGATTTAATTCATTTCTCCAGGAGGGGATTCTTAAGTGTCATCTGTACTTTTTTTCAAGCCCAGCTAGTATCTTTATAATCATTATTCTGAACTCTAGTTCCAACATCTCACTTATATCCATACTGATTAGGTCTCTGGAAGTCAGTACTGCCTCTTCTTCTCTTTTTTGAGGTGAGTTTTTCCACCTTGTCATTCTGCCCAGAGAAGAAAAGATGAAGGAGAGAACAAAAAACTAAAATGACAACAATGATCCTAAAGCAATATATACTAAACAAATCAGAAGGGACCCAAAACCAAAGAAAAAGAAAAAAAAATTTTCAAAAAAGAATTGAATCAAACAGGTGAAAAGAACAATACATTGGATCCTGTGTGTATTTTGGTCTGTTAGAAAACTGGATCTCAAATTGTAAAGAAAAACTTATAAATGTACAAAAATAAAATTAAATACAATGAAAGGATAGAATATAACTGTGAAAATGAATATTAAAAGGAAAGAATATAAACAGACAAATGAACAAAACAGAGCAATACACTATACCCTGGATGTATTTTGGTCTGTTAGAAGAAACTACATCCCAAAATGATAAAGAAAAAAAAACATATACAAAAAATAAAACTAAATACAATGAAAGAACAGAAGGGAACTATAAAAATGAAAATTAAAAGACTTTAAAAAAGAGTTGATAAAAAAAGAGTTGATAAAATAAGAAACTGGTTAAAAAGAGGAAAAAATTAAAATGGAAAGACTAAAGTGTTGTGGGGAAAAAAACATGAATTCTATTTACTATATTCCCCCTAGTGCTGGAATTTTGCAGTTCTCTATGATTGGTAAATTTGGTCTTAGCTGGATAGTCTTTCTGATTTCTCCCAGAAGCAGGAGAGGCTGTTGTGCTGATTCTCACGTGCTTTTGCCATGGCGGAATTGCACCATCCTTGCCAGGGGACCAGGCTAAGTAATCTGCTCCAGATTACTTATGTGGCTTTTGTTCCCTGAAGGCTTTCCATGCAGCTTTAGAGGATAGGAGTGAAAATGGCAGCCTTCCAATCCCTACCCCCATTGCTGAAAGCTCTGGCCCCACTCCTCGGTGTGCCCTCAGTGCTCATTCAGCCTGAGACCAAGCATTTCTATCTCAGGCATGCAATCCTGCTTTGAGTCTCCAAACCCTGCAGACTCCTGCACTGCCCCTCTTGGGGGAGGAAAAGGAGGTCTTGTGGCAGTTCTGGCACTTGCTGGGCTCCTGCTTGAAGAGCAGCTGCCCGACCATCCAAGGTTCCTGGTTTATGGTGCCCAGAGCTGAGAAGCCACTCGGCTCACTGATTACAGCCAGCTTCCCCACTTCAATGCTTGGGAGCTCTACCAACTCAGGCACCCTCAGTCTTCCTGTGACCCTGAGGATCCCTGAAACCACACTGTCCCACCTAGAATTCCACCCTCGCTTTGCCACCTGAGCACCTTTCAGGCAGGGATGTCTCCAACCTGAGCAGACTTCTAAAAACTTGAATTTTGCACTCTGTGGCTCTATCACCTTCCTGTAGCTGGCTGCCAGAGGCTCCCTTCTCCCATGGCTTATCTTCCCATATATCACTCAGATTCACTTCTCCATGCCTCCTACCTTGCAGAAAGCAATCACTTTTCTATTTGTGGAATTGCAGCAACTCTTTTCTTAGATCTCTGGTTGAGTTCACAGGTGTTCAGAATGATTTGATAGCTATCTAGCTGAATTCCAGAGACCAGATGAAAATAAGGTCTCCTACTCCTCTGCCATTTGACTTTAAATATGTCATAAATAGAAGCTAGATTAAAGTTTTGCAACCATTTTTAAATTGAGATCAGAGGTTGCCTTATAACTGAAAAATATAACATTCACATTTTTGGTGATTACTGATAATTATGTACTTTCTACTTCTTTATTACAATTTAACGTTAATTCACTTCATGATTTCTTCTTGCTTTTATCCTTTTTCCCACCTTTTGTTGGACTAAAAAGTGCATTAAATTTCTATTCTTCTAGAAATTACCCATAAAATATTTCACTCTCATTACATACCGATATTATTTAGACACAACCACAATTTTTACTGATTTTTTTATATACTTATATTTCTTTTTTCCCATTTCTTTCTTTTCTTTGGGTTTTAATTTTTCTGAACTGTGTCAGAAAAATTTTTTTCTTCTATGGAAGAAAACTTTCTGAGTTCTTGAATGTTTTAAAAAGGCTTTTAAAGGCCTTTATTTTACCTGCTTTCTTGCATATTCTTTTACTTAAATATAGGACTTTGGGTTCAAAAATCTCCAAATTTTAAAAGTATTCTATGATCTTTAAGAATCCAGTGGTGCCAGTATTTAAACATGCAGTTTATTCCATCAATTGATTTCCATCTGTTTTTCCTTCGGGAGAAAGGAAATGTCTAATCCATAGATGGTATACCTTCTTGTCTGGTGCTAGATTTATTCTGTCACAAGATATATCTTGGCTGATATCATCAGGGACTTTTTGATGGTAGAGATGCTTAGTTAGCCATTCTGAGCCAACTACTATCCCTTCCTCTTTAAAGATAGTTTAACCTTTTATTTTCATGATTACTTTTAATGACCTGTTATTCAAGTTCCTACTGTAGGTTACGTAGGTTTCTGCAGACATGATTTTACTTTGGCCTATGCAAATATTCATAATAATGAGTTCTGCTATAACAGAATTCTACTATTTTCAGTAGTAAATAAAATAATTAAATCCTTATTTAATAATATTTCAAGCATTTCATTTATATTGTTGCTAAATAAAAAATCAGGCACTCATAATAATAGAGATTCTTTTACTTTTTCTAACTGACTTGGACACGACAGAGTATCCAAAAGGTCTAGAAACATAGTATATTTATTGTATTTTTTCATAATAAAAAATAGATTGGACCTATTTCTGTAAGCTTAGAGGCATTTTATCTGAAATGTTTTCTGGGAGTTGAAAAAACATCCTAAGAGTATATTATCTGAGGGGCACCTGGGTGGCTCAGTGGTTGAGCATCTGCCTTCAGCCCAGGGTGTGATCCTGGAGACCCAGGACTGAGTCCCACATTGGGCTCCCTGCATGGAGCCTGCTTCTCCCTCTGCCCATGTCTCTGCCTCTCTCTGTGTCTCTCATGAATAAATAAATAAAATATTTTTTTAAAAAATAGTATATTATCTGAAAATATAATTAATATACTTCTAAAAATGAATTCATCCTTATGTTTCTTGACTTTTCAGACACTCTAATTATTTGTTTGCTCCAGCTCTGTGAATCATTTAGGTATATTTATCCAATTTCTGTATGAGAGAGTTTGCATACAACATGAGACTTGGATCAGAAGCCCCGGATTCAAGGCTCAGCCCAAACACTTACTACAAGTTATGTGAATGTGAACAAGATTCTTAGCCCCTGTTAGCCTCAACTTTCTGCTATGTAAACAAAAGATAATAAGACCTACTTTATTTACCTTCATTTAACAAAATGATATATATAAAAACTCTCTGGTTTGGGTTTTTAGCCAGGATGGTTGTATGCTTAAATCACATTATCAGATTCTTAAGTTTCAAATTGAAATAGATGTATAGTATAAGGAACAAGTCTTGCTTCTGTTTGGGGACCTTAATATTGTCAGATAAACCATTACAAGTCTTGGTTTCTAACTGGAACCAAATTTATTTCTTAAACTAAAATCTGGAAAGGCTGTTATTTATATTTAGTAAAAGGCAACTCATTATCAGGACAAAAATTTACAAGTGACTCAGCCTCTCCACATCACATCTGGCTCCAGTTAAGCTAAAAATCAAGAATATCGCTCACCATAAACAAAAGGAGAGAGTCCAAACAGCTACTTCCCCAAAGCTATCAGATACTGTGAGTGAATTAAAAAAAAAAAAAAAAACCCTATAGTAACAAAAACATTTTTGGTTTTGGCAGCATTTTACTATTTAAGAGGGGTTTTACATACATTATTTCATTTGATTTTCCTGGCAGGTAAAATTTGGCAAGTATTCTCTTTTTTTAATAATTTACAAATGAAACTGAGAGAGAGATGATATTATATATCTGTGAAGTCATATACCTAGTAGACAGAGGTAGCCCTTGGGCCTTTGGTTATTAATATTAATCTGCTAGAATAGAAGCTCCCAAATGGACCCTCACTAATCAACTATCCAAACCAATCTACACTTTCTTTCTGTAGAACATCCCTTTGCCCTGATGCTGCTGCCCAGTCTGGCCCTGACACACCTTGCCTCTACTTTGTGAAACACGTGCTTAACCAGGAGTCACTTATGTTTGCTCCCAAATTTGAAATTTTACATCTCACTGTAATTATTTAATTCAAATATAATGAAACTGATTAAATGAGTGCAAAAAAAAAGATGGTGGTCACTTCTAAGAGAAATGTATTGGCCACTTTGGAAAAATTAGAGAAAAGTAAATTGCTAAAGAGAATTCTGGTCAAGTAACATGCAAATAAGGCCAACAAATATTGGTAGGAAGTAGTCATAAAAATCTAGACAGATTTTGCATTGATAGCTTCAATAAACTTTTGTTTTGTTTTGTTTTTTGTTTTGTTTTGTTTCAATAAACTTTTTAAGGTCTTACTTCAAATACACAAAAATAGGGGTGCCTCAGTGGTGCAGTCAGTTAAGTGTCTGACTGTTTCAACTCATGACCCTGCTCAGGATTGTGAGGTTGAGCTTCACCTTTGGCTCCCCACTCAGCGGGGAGGCTGCTTAAGACTCTCTCCCCTTCTCCCTCTGCCTCTCCTCCCTCCCCCCACATGCATGCTCTCTCTCTAAAATAAATAATAAATCTTAGTATATAAATACACAAAAACAAGACACTGTAACCAATGTAGTATAGGTAGAATTTGTGACACCAGGAAACTACAATCAGTAAAAAAAAAAAAAAAAAGAAAAGAAAAAAATGTCTTTATAGGCTTTGTCCGTATTTGCCTTTTGCCAAACAGGGAAAGTCTGTCATGCATAATTTCCATAAACATATGTAATCTAGGCATATCCAAGGAGTGTGTCTTCTGAGATTATGGCTTCCTTTTCTCCTTTTAATAAGCTAATTCAAGTCTCATCCCACGTGACTCTGGGCCATCCTAGACCCTACCTCTGATTTCCAAGGATTCTCTGGAGGTCTGCATTCTCCTGATCCTCTCCTGCTTTCGATTCTTACTCTGGTTGAATTCTTTGTCCCCAAAGAATTTTTTGCTCCTCCTCCCTTACTTCACTAAACACTGCTAACACTGCTAACACATATAACACAGGATATGGTATGTAGCACTTTTATGGAAAAATTGGAGAGAATCCAAGAGGCTATATTGTTTCACAGGCTGGGGATCACCTTCCGAGGTCAAGTTTGGGTGTGGCTGCTTCCTCCTGAGACCCCTCCTGCTGTCTTGTCACTCTTCCTCTCCCTATGTTCTGGGCAAGGAAACCACTCACCAGGGGAAGATGAACCTTTTCTTGGTACCTTATTCTGTGGAGCAATTTAACCCTCCCTCAATCCCCCACCTGTTTCAGCAGAGAGGTCTTTCCCATTACATAGGGGCAACAATAGCCAAGAGCAGCAATGTTGTATATTTTGCCAATCTGAGAAATATTTTAAATATTTTTTAAAAAGCCCTAGCCCAATATCAAAAGATTATCAAATTACGTATTTTCATAAAATACAAAAACATTGTATGTCTATCACTGCTACAGATCTTTAATGGACCTTTTGATTAGCTACCCTACTAACAACCCAAAATTACCTGGTAAAAGTGTCTATTATACTACAGGTTCCAGGTTTCTCCCCACAAACCATAACATCCCCAGAATCCATGGGTCCTGGTTGGTGGAGAAAGAACACAGCCCAAGAAATTTCTTTTCTAGAACTTAAAGCAAAATATAATATACAACACTGCTGCTCTTGGCTATTGTTGCCCCTATGTAATGGGAAAGACCTCTCTGCTGAAACAGGTGGGGGATTGAGGGAGGGTTAAATTGCTCCACAGAATAAGGTACCAAGAAAAGGTTCATCTTCCCCTGGCGAGTGGTTTCCTTGCCCAGAACATAGGGAGAGCAGACATAGACATAGACAGCAGGAGGGGTCTCAGGAGGAAGCAGCCACACCCAAACTTGACCTCGGAAGGTGATCCCCAGCCTGTGAAACAATATAGCCTCTTGGATTCTCTCCAATTTTTCCATAAAAGTGCTACATACCATATCCTGTGTTAGCAGTGTTTAGTGAAGTAAGGGAGGAGGAGCAAAAAATTCTTTGGGGACAAAGAATTCAACCAGAGTAAGAATCGAAAGCAGGAGAGGATCAGGAGAATGCAGACCTCCAGAGAATCCTTGGAAATCAGAGGTAGGGTCTAGGATGGCCCAGAGTCACGTGGGATGAGACTTGAATTAGCTTATTAAAAGGAGAAAAGGAAGCCATAATCTCAGAAGACACACTCCTTGGATATGCCTAGATTACATATGTTTATGGAAATTATGCATGACAGACTTTCCCTGTTTGGCAAAAGGCAAATACGGACAAAGCCTATTAAGACATTTTTTTTTGTGAATGAAAAATGAATGAAATCAAAGTGTCCAAATATTCTACAAAGCCCTAACTGTGCTAGTTATTTCTAAAAACATGTTGGTAAGGAGAAATTAGAAGTCTGTAGATTTGGCACTTAAAGAGAATATCCTCTTCAGGTACTCACTGTTTGTACCTCAGAGCTTTGAAAAGTGAAGTAATTATTTACTCAGTATAAATTTGTGATAAGTTAATGTTGAAATTCCACTGAGGAGAAAACACAAAACGCCTATGTTCCTTTCATCATCTGTCTGCTTTGATTTTTCATAACTTTAAGTATTTTCTCCCTTCCTTCATTTCTTTGTTCGTTCCAGAATGGTTGTAAGTACCCTTACGAAGACAGGGAGAAAAGCAAACTGGACACTTATAGACAGGTTCATAAGATTAAAAAGAACATCTTTCCAGGAGTAATACAACAGTTTTTGCTTCTAAAACCAGTTAGGCAAGTCTCTGAGGACTCTCATAAATAGATGCTGATACAAAAAACACAGCTTGACAACATTCTGTAAGACAGATGACAATGAGTGTCATTTGCGGCGTTTCCTCCTGTCTCTCAGCACAGGCTGATGACATCACCCCAAAACACAATTCAGCAAGACCAGTTCTCGAGAGGGTGAGAAGGGGTAGGAACAAACTGAAATAAAACACATTTTCAGTTCCTCTGCTGACCTGATTTGATCCAGGGTTGGGCTCTGGAAAATCTAGAACACCTCCCTCCACCATGTTTCAATCAAAATACTGACAAAAATTGGGCAGCAATGAACACACAGCCGGGAAAATGAACACTGTGAGCTCAAATGCCTAATTTTAAAAGTGGATAGTGACTAAATCAAGGAAGACCTTGTTGCCAGTGAGGCATCTGCCTTTCAGCTGCTTGTTCATGCAATGGTCTAAGAGGTGCAAAGGGAGGAGCAGGTGCATGGAGGCTGGGCAGTACCTATTTGCCAAGCACCACGAAAGCATTTTAATAATTTAACAGCATGTATGGATGCAGTTATGGACATCAGCTGGAGGTCAACCCTCCAATATATATAACCAAATTATAAAAAACAAAGAATGTTTATTGATTTAAGACTTTTTAAACTTGAACTTTAGGAACTCTACTTCCAGTTTCATGGTGAGAGTCCAGGTGTATAGTTTACAAAGCAGATAATAAACAAGGCTAAATTCGATCAACTCTCATTTAAAACTCCCATAGGCCATTGTCGGTCACTGTTGTTTATTGCAAAGATGTGATGAGCCCAAGACAGTTGCTGGACATCTACCCTGCCAGTGGCCTCTGAAGTGTGAGGAGACACAATCTACTGTCAGTTTACTTCTAGCATGTCCTCCTACAACCCACATTGTAGCAGGCACAATTCTGCTGGATCACTTAGCATAGAAGGTATAATCCATGCCACAGACAGCACTGACACGGGGCACTAGGAAAGTGTGTGCCTAGCTTCCTTAAGTCCTGGGGTTTCCATTCACACAGCAGCACTCTTCAAAAGATTGGGTTCCACTTCATTTCACTGGAAACCCAAAATAGCACAGGCTTAAACATGTGTCAAGTAAGAAGATCAGAGATGGGAAGTCCATAGCCCCAGGCTCCCTCTATCATTCTACACCACTTCTGCAGCACATCCAAATGGCGAGGTCACCTCATTGTCCAAGATGGCTGTTGTGCTTCCAGCATCCTGTCTCCATTCTAGGGAGCAGGAAGGAAGAAAAAAGGAGAGCAAATGGACACTTTTCTGAACTGAGTCTTCTTCCTTTAAGTGATTTTTTGGAGAGCCCACTCAACATTTCTGCCTATGTTGCTTTGGTCACATCTAGCAAGGAAGGCTGAAATGTAGTATATTCTTTTAGCTGAGCACATTGCAACCCAGAATAAAACTGGAACTCTGTTTCACTAAGAAAGAAGGGTTCAATGGAGCTTAAGTAGCAATTTGCAATCTCTGCCACAAATCCCAGTGCACAGAACAGCTAAACAAGACAGAATGGCAACTGCTGATGTATTATATATGCTGGACTAACCCAAGTCAGAAGAGGAGCCAAAAATTCTGTACCACCAAATGCTCTCTTGAGCCAAAAGGTTCAATTTAACTTTTTAATACAAAACACATGTTCCTTCTTTCGTGACTCTACCCTCTCACTTGGCACTAACTCTTTCCCAAAATGTCCTCTAAGGTGGAACAATCCAGGTCACATTTGGCTCCACCTCCTTTTTTAATATTTTAACTCATTGATTGTTTTTTTCCATCATAATTTCATTCACCTGACCCCACTGCTTGGGCAATTGGAAGTGAAGTATCTACAGATCAGCCTTGACTGATTTTTTTTTTTTACACTTGATCTTAGCCAAAAGGCTGAGAAGTGATTTTTTTTAAGATAAGCTGTCAGTGTAGATTTTTTTTTTTTAAGATAGAAATCTGAATTTTCATGTGAAATGTGACAGCTAATTTACCTTTTTAAAAACAATGGGTGAGCCTCTATCTGACCAAGTCCTAAATTCTACTTGCGTAAGTGTCCACTGTGTATTGGATTTCCTCACTTTTATTATCATATGGATGCAATCATTTCCACAGAGCATCCTGCCTGCCTTTTCCTCCCTGTCCTTCCTCCATTCCTCCCTCCTCCTTCCATGTATGTTTGCCTATCTTTACCAAAGTAACTGATTTTCTTCCCCCTGACCTATATTTCTTTTCTGAAATACTCCTCTGACCAATACTTCCCTCTCGACATCTAGTTTTGATAGCCAACTATAGATCCTCTTCCAAAATCAGTCCTACATTTTAAAATCTATTGCATTTCCTCCCGTCTACCCCTTGACTCTCAGGAAGCTCGAGCTAAAGAAAATGCATTTAAAAAGGCATCTATAATGCCTTCTCTAAATCTCTGGCAAGAGGCTGCAAACCAAGGCCACCAGCATTTAGTCAGTCAGGCGATGTTCTGGACAACTGATAATGGCAATAGCAATGGGCATTCAGCATCCATGTTAAAGGGACAGTAAGATATAATAGGCATTGTGACAAATTGAAAAACTGTCCCTCAGCTAAGGTAGAACAATTGCTACCAGTGTTTCTGAATTTTGTTTGTAAAGATAAGCTAAAAATTCATATATTCTTTAAAAAATCTCTTAAAAAAATAAAAATATATTTATTCTCTTATTTATTTATTCATGAGAGACACAGAGAGAGAGGCAGAGACATAGTCAGAGAGAGAAGCAGGCTCCTGATGCAGGACTCGATCCCAGGAACCTGGGAACACAGCCTGAGACAAAAGCAGACACTCATCCACTAAGCCACCCATGCACTCAAGAATAAGTATATGTTATAAAAAAATATGACATGAATTCACTTTTTCAAAAATAATCAGTAGGAAAAAAAAATAATCAGTAGGCTTGTAGTTTCAACCTTTGACTTCCAGCACATACTGAATTACTCCCTAATTGATTCAAATATAGGTCTCTTGTCACAGCACCTGGCAGGGTACGAAAGCATGCTGGAGGCACTCAATAAAGGCTGACTGATAAATGCTCACCTGGGTCAACGGACTCACTTGTACTCTTTGCGGAGGGAGGAAGTTCAGGACTGTTTCAGAAGCTGGATAACGTTACGGAACTGAGAAATATGACTTTGGTTATGATGAAGGGGAGAGCCAATGCTTTTTTATTTCCAATGAATTAGAACACTATGGCTTTATACCTAATTTGTTATCAATGAAAACCCCAGCATTATGAAAACTTAGCTTTGGTGTATACTTTTTTATTTGAGAGAGAGAACAAGCAGTGGGGAGGGGCAAAGGGAGAGAGAGAGGAAGAAGCAGACTCCCTGATGAGCAGGAAGCCCGATATAGGGCTCAATTGCAGGACCCCAGGATCATGACCTGAGCCGAAGGCAGATGCTCAACTGACTGAGCCGCCCAGGGCTCCCCTTTAGTGACTTCTATTTTTGTGAGTTATTCTAAGTCATTTATCAGCAACCACTGAAACTACTTCACCAGTCCCACGTTTTGCATGTTTTCAATTGGCCAGATTTGCTTATTCTTTCCCTGTAAAAATACTAATAAACATAGTATGGCTCAAACTGTATGCTTAACCTCCATAAAGGAGTAAGGATATAGGAGTAAGGACATGGAATTTGGAGGCAGACAAACCTGGGTTCAAATCCCAACTATGGCACTTACTACGTGTTCTTGAAGAAGTAATAAGCTTATTTTTTTGTGAAAGTGATAAACTTCAAGTCTCATTTTCGTCATCTGTAAAATAGGATAATAAAACCCATTTCACATTATGAAGAGTAAAAAAGAATGCAAAGTGCTTAGCATATTTCCGGCCCACAGTGAAAGATTACAAAATATTACTAGCAAGTTTCTTTGCTCACTCAGTGCATGCTTCAGTTCAGAATGTTTCCTCTTTTTAGCTATAAGTCAACTCATGTTTACCAAATATTGATAGTATATTTAATGCCCTACACAGTATTTGGACATACTATGAAAATTGCAAGGTCTCAAGTATAAAAGTGGATAGGTGGGCAAACTAATTGAACAGAAATTCAGTTGACCTGATTTATAGGTTAATTTCTCTGCCCAAAATTTCCACTATAAAACAGCACTTCTAGAAATACACATTTCTAAAAGTCTTCTGAAGTATCAGTTTTTAGTACTGTAAGAAATTTACACTGTTGATGGATAAAAAATTTGCACACTCATGTTTATACCACTGTAGGACATCCATAAGGCAAGGTCACTGCACTGTTCAAGCGTCAGACATTCATAGCAAAAGGTTTAACCTCAGGATGGATGCCAAGGAGAAGCTAATTCATTGATTCAAAATACATGTACTGAACTTCTGCTGTCCACCAAGATGAATCTACTGAATTTACTCCCTACCTAAAATAACCAAAACACAGGACACAGTATAACCAACAACAGTTTTTCAAGAAACTCTGTGTCAAAGAATAGTGATCCCTAAAAGATGGAAAACAAATGAGGTGAGCCCTGCGACTGCCCCAGCTCACTGCCTTGAAAGTTTTAAGGAAAACAAAGGCAGAGCCCAGCTGACTCCCTAAGTTAAGCAGAAAAAGAGCCCAAGGCAGCTAGAGTCCATTGACAGAGTCCTAGAAAGAGCTTCAGAGAGACGGGAAACTCTAAAGAGTTCTTGGGCCATCCCCCAGTATTTAGCACAATACTGATCAGTACATAAATGTAAGGAAACCACCCAAAAGGTTAGGGGAACAATGTGCAAGACCCACACAGGGCTAGGGATAGTGCCTGTATATATCCCTTCTACTTCTCTGGTTGAACACATGCACATATATGGAAAGGAATTTGTTACAAGGAATTGGCTTATGTAATTTCGAGGGATTGTTAAGCAGCTTCTGTAGGACTGTACCTCTGCATCCAATGCCGAGTCCAGCAGGAAGGTAAGAGAAACAAGATCCATGCAAGCTGGAATCCTATGTACATAAGCTAGAAATGCAAGGATGGACAGAAATTCATGCTCTTTCTTGTTGACTCTAAGCTTGGTGCAAGAGTATACTGCAGAGGCAGAACCTTGTGTCCCACCTAGCTTGGGGTTAGGTGTATCAGTTTGAGTCCTTTGAGAAGCAGACACTGAGATGGGTTTAGAGTTGGATGAGATTTATTGGTGGAACATTTGTGAGGGAAAGAGGAAGGAGCCAGAGGAGATGACCCTGTGAAGGACAGACAGAGGAGGGGGTAAATAAGAAGAGTCTTAGATCTCAGTCTAAGGCTAGGAAAGTTCAGCCAGGCCCATGGAGAGTCATGGTGAAAGTTGCCCATCAGCAGAGTCCCTCATCTAGAGAACAGGCCTGTGCTGGGATCCCTGTCACATGCAGTCACTGGCTGGGAGCAGATGGCGGGAAGTGTGGCCTCAACAGGACCCAAGACTGAATTCACAGGGCAGTGGCTAGGGCTGTTGATCAATTATGCTCACTGAAGCAGGAAACCTGAGTGGCCCATTATCACGCACCTGCCACAGTAGGACAGATGAGGACCCAAGATTCTAACCAGAGAGCACATTTTCATACCTAGCAGATACAAAGAACAGCTGCATAAAACCCACCATTGTCTTCACGGGAGGCAAACTGCTGGGGGTGCTGTCCACTACATCACAGTGTCCCCTTTATGAGGGCCCAAGAAAAACATCTCCTGCAGCTCAGGGCCAGGCAAAGTCATTCCTCCGGCACAACTGGTATGTTTTTATCCTGTAGATATATACGAATTTTCCTGATAGTTTTCTCTTTTTCTTAACCATTAGGAAGTTAAGATCCCAACCTGGGGTCTAACTCTAGCTTTGGGGATTTTTTCAACTCTTCTACGTTTTTTCTATTCTTTCCTGATTCTCTTACTACTACTCTTCCCTCCACGTGATCTATACTCCTCCCTGACACAAGGCGGGAAATAATCACCTCAACTATCTAGTACCTACTAGAACTAGAGACTAGATTTTAAATGTTTCACTTTATTCCTTTTATAACTTTCCTGATAGGTCAATCCTTTTACTTTCAGCCAACCCTGTCTATTAGAAACAGTGAAGGGCCCACATGTAACTTTAATTTTTCTAGTAGCCACACTTTAAAAAGTAAAAAGAAACAGATAAAATTGAAACAATTTAAATCTTTGAAAGGCCAGTGTGTACTTTATACAAAGAACATGTATTAATTTGGACCAGCCACACTGCAAGAGCTCAGTGGCCACATGTGGCAAGTGGTTCCCGTACTGGACAGTGTAAACCTAAAAACAAAGCTACCAAAGAATTTTTAATATAACAATCACAATTGTATCTAACCTACATAGTTGGCTTTTATTGAAGATTTCCGAGGCCCTGGGGGGTTTCTGATGCAACACTAGGGGGTAGAAGGGAGTTCTCCCAGGGGAAATGACCATGAAATCCCTAAATTACCGGATTGTGTTTTTTTGACTCCTTTTGTGTATCTTTGTTATCTTAGTCTTCACTGGGCCACCCCTGTCTTCTTCAGAGAACCAATGTAATATAAAATGGTATGGATATCTAATATGAAAGAAAGCAGAAACATATATGCAATTGTTTATAATTGTCTATACTTCATTTAGAGTAGTATTAAAAATTAAAGCGTGCTTATAGAGCTGTAAGATCAAAGAACAGAAACCACTGTAGCTGTGATTAACAAACAGACAACAAAAAAGAATCTTAGAATCAGCTCTAACATACCTAAGTCTGGATTTTAAAAAGTATTATTTATTTACATCAAGATTAGAAGACTAAAAATGTAGTAAGATTCCTGAGAGTCATGAATTGAGTTTTTTAAGGCAAATCATTTAACCTATGAGATCCTCCATTTCTACATCTCAATAGAGTTCTAACTGCATCACAGAATGGCTATGAAGATCAATAATACTGTGTGTAAGTCTAACAGGCAAATAGCACTCAGTAAAAACATGGTTAATCGCAAAAGATAATTAAGTACAGGTATTCTTAATTTGGGGCCTACAGATTCCTGGTCCATAGATAAAACTGCCCTGTTGGAGAGAATCCCAAAAATTGGACGGGGGGTAAAAAGATTACATCAACATTTTCACTAACCTCTAAGCAAAACTTAGCATTTCCCCATTATGAATACTGGCAACACCACAGCAGTATTAGAAGAATCTGCCACTTGGCATTAATAGCACAGTCATTTTCATATTACATTTCTAATGTCAGATCTATCTCTATCTTTCATCACCTTTTAGAAATTCTAGTACTTGTTAGACCTGTTACTAGATCTTGTTAATTCATGCATTAGCAAAGACACAATACTGTTTTATCAACGTATTGTCTTTAATTTCAGTATGAACAGTTTGCTTTGTAATCCTCCGTGTTTTATTTTAAGCACTTAAAGCACTATTCTGAGAAGGGGTCCATAGGCTTCGCAAGGGGTCCATAGGCCATGACACGAAAAAAAAAAAAGGTTAAGAATGCCTAAATTTTAGTCTCTCTCCTTCCTTCCAGAAAGTCAACCAAGTTTGATAATCGAGTGCCTGCCTGGGTGAGCAGGTTTGTTTTCTGTGTGTAGCTGGCTTGAACAGACACGTGACAGCCCTGGTTCCCGACTCCGTACCCAGGAACCTGTCTGCCGAGCTCACCTCCCATTTCCGTGGGGCGCCGATCCTACCGAAGGTTCGGGTCCAGCAGACAGGCTGGTCTCCCGCTGTGCCCCGAGGACACCTACTGGCCCCCGCGGGAGGTCGGGGCCCGGGCGAAGCCCCCAGACCAGGAGCGGCCGCATCTGCCGGCAGCTTGTTAGATTCGCCAAGTCCCGGGTCACGCCGCAGACCTGAAACAGAAACTCTGAGGTCCACGGATCGGTGTTTTATCAAACCCTCCGGGAGATGCGCGCGGGACCCCGAGAACCGCGGCGCCAGGGGGTCAGGCCGAGGGCAGCCCTGCCCGGGGCGGGGGCGGGGGCGGGGGCGGGGGGCTCCCTCGCCTCCCACCTCCACGGGGACCAGGGGCCGGGGTGAGGCTGGGGGGACGGTACTGCGATAGCGATACGGGCTGCTGAGAGGCGGCTGACGAGTCGAAAGCCAGGGCTGCGGTGCTTGTTTTGCATTTGCCCTCCGATTTAGCTTACATTACCCCAAGCCTCGACGGCGACTAAGAACGTCCCCCTCCGCCGAGCCCTCGGCGCCGCCGCTACACGGCGAGAGGAGGAGAGCGAGGGGAGCGCGCAGCCCCCGCAAACCTGCGGACTCGGCCCCGACAGCCCCGCAGCCCCCTGAACCCTTCCAGTTCTGGCTGCCCGCGCCGGAGGGCGTGCTCCCTGCCGGGAATTGCGGTCCCGAAAGCCCGCCCGCCCCAGGTTGGACGGGCTCGGCCGCCTCCACAAAACTACAAGTCCCAGGATGCCTGGCGCGGGTGGGTCGCGAGGGAGGGGCGGCGGGCGCGGCTAAATAGCCTCCATCGGCCATTTTGTGGGAGAAGCCACAGCGCCGCCTCTTCTCTCGCGTCTTTGCCTCCGTGGCCGCCGCCTCTTCCTCCGCCTCCTCCTTCGCCTCTTCCTGCCTCCTCCCGGCTTCCGCCGCCGCCGCCGCTGCAGCCGAATCCCAACCCCGGGGCGAAGCGTCTCCGTATTTATTTACGTTTCCTCGCCACTGCAGCCTCCAGACACGGTGATCCGGGCGGGCCCCGCAGGAATTTTATCCCCTCACCGGCCTCACACTAGTATCGCATGTCCACTATCCAGAACCTCCAATCTTTCGGTAAGCTCCGGCCGCCGCCGCCCCTGCCCCCGCGCGCCCCCCGCCGCCCTCCCGCACCCCGAGTGGGGCTTTGTCTCGGCGCCCAGAAAATGGCGACTGGGCCCCTGGCGACCCCCTCCCCGAGGACGGCCGCGGCGCCCCCCGCCCCCCCCCCCCCCGCGGCGCCCCCCGCCCCCCCCCCCCGCGGCGCCCCCCGCCCGGGCCTCCCCCGGCTGCCGCGAGCCCGCCCGGCCGCTCCGGGGCCTGCCCTTCCACCGGGACGGGATGCGGGGCCGGGGACCCGCGTCCGCGGGCGGTCCGGGCGGGTCCGCAGCAGCTCCTGCGGGCATTTGGTGAAAAGCGGCTCCGGGCCTCTGATCTGTCACAGGGCTGCGGTCCCGCTTCTCTGTTTGCGTAGTAATTTGTAAGATGACGCCTCCCGACAGATAGGTCTATGTGCGTCGGTGTAGATAGAGGCATCTTTTTCCTTTTTTTTTTACTTTTTCAGGGCACCGTTAGGGTGAAACGATTGGGGTGGACACGTTTGAATGTTTCTGCTGTCATCAGAATGTAATCGAGATGACGCACGTTTTTATAGTAGCTGTAAAATCACGGCTTTTAAAACCGCTTTTCTCTCATTAGAGGACTTGGTTCAATGATAACCTCTACCTATAACGACGTTTTCTATTCAAATGTCCCCACGGACGTAGCTGTTTAAATTTTTGCCTCTTTGGGTGGTTTTGTTAATACCCCACCTCCGTTTCCCCCTCCCATTCCCCACCCGCAAAAAAAAAAAAAAAAAAAAAAAAAAAAGCACTAGAACCTTCTTTGCTGTCTAGATTGTAGTGTGCCCTACACTTGGAGATAACTCACTAAAAGGTGTTTTTCTGCTTTGGAATTTTTTTTGTATCCTTTTGCAGACCCCTTTGCTGATGCAACTAAGGGTGACGACTTACTCCCGGCAGGGACTGAGGATTACATTCATATAAGAATCCAGCAACGGAACGGCAGAAAGACACTGACTACTGTCCAGGGCATTGCAGATGATTATGACAAAAAGAAACTTGTGAAAGCTTTCAAAAAGGTAAAGGTGTTGGGAAGGAAAGATTAAACTATAGTTATTGATGCACTCCTGAATAGGACACCTTTGCTTGAGTAGGTGGAAATGACTGGACCTAAGAAAGCTGTCTTCATTCTCTTAACACCCAGATATTGGTGCTGTCCCCCATTTTAAAATAATATTCAGTTCTTGATATTCCAAGTAAAATCATTTCCTTTATGTTTCCTGCTGATTCATTTGCAACTTGATTTGGGAGTTGTTGGGGATTACAGATGACAAAACCTGTTTCTTAAACGTGATCAGGTCTACTGAAATAGTCAATATTGGTCTTAGGGTGAAAATAAAACCTCATTGTATCTGACTCGGTTATGTTAAATGTATACTTCTCCAGAAATTTGCCTGTAATGGTACTGTGATTGAACATCCTGAATACGGAGAGGTTATTCAGCTTCAAGGTGACCAAAGAAAAAACATTTGCCAGTTTCTTTTGGAGGTGAGTGATTGGGTACTTTATGTACAACCTTGAAATTGCTTCCAAAATTGTATTCAAGGGCAACATGAATTATTTCCTACTTAGTTAAAAAAAAAAATCATATATGAATGAAGTAGATTGGTTCATTGAGAGAGAAATAGAAAGTTGGTACTTATTTTGAAGGCATTAGAACTTTTACTCAGTTTATGTTGCCATGCAAATGACCTGATCATTCCCGTATCTACATAGCCAGTTGAGTTTTGGGGCATGTCAGGGTATTTAAGTGTGTGTGGAACTGTTTATTGTTAACAGTTACCACCACAAGTAACAGTGTTGCACTAGACTATTAACAATGATTCTTTTTATAATCAGTGCTCCCTGTTCTCTTAGGAGTGAAATCATGCATTTCTCAGAGTGATTCTGTTAAATTTTGTTTTGCAGGTTGGCATTGTCAAAGAGGAACAGCTTAAGGTTCATGGATTCTAAAATGAACCTAAATGCGTGGAGAATTTCTTGAATAATTTTGTTCTCTAAACCCAGTTTGGCTGCCTTGTGAAATGATTCTCTGCAGTAAACGGACTTTTCATGTATTTAATCATTCAAACTCCCATTCACATCTGCATGATTACAGAAAACATGGGGTATGTAGGCTAGTAACACATAAGAAAATTGCAGTAAGATGGTAATGAGACCCCGTATTCATCTTAACATGTTTCCAATGGAAAATATTTTGTTTTGAGTGTTTATTTGTTCGGTTTATTATTTTTCACTTGATTAAATGTTTTTTTGTTGTATTAAACCATGTATGTTGCAGCTTAACAATAAAGAAACATCTATGAATCCTTTTGTGAGCAGTTAGGCTCCCAAATCTAAGCAAGTAAATATACATATTTTGCCTTTCATAATTGGAGTTCTTGTTCTGCAAGTATTCTAATTCGTTTTTAGTGGCTGTTAAACCCAAAGCTGGAGGGGGACCTTTGTTATATAACTTGCATTCTTCTTTTACTGACTTAAAGATAAGAATAAGAATAGCCAGAGCCAAGATTTATCAGAATGTAGTGTTAAACTTTAAAGAGAATATAAAGTACAGTTTAAATTCTTAAGTATTGTTGCATAGAATTTTTTTATGTGTTTTTATTGATGATGTTACTGGGTTGCCAACATAAATCTGTCCTAATAACCAGATTAAATACAGTAGGCTCCTGACAAAAAATAAATTTAGTCACAGGCACTGTCCTGCAAGTGTTGGTGGGTGGGATCACTGTCTTACAAATGAAAGGTGGAAGTGCAGAAATGAATTTACCTAGGGTGCCAGGAAGTGACTGAATTAGGGTCCCAGCTCAGCGCTTCCAGGCCAGAAAAGCCATGTTCTTTCACTACATCATGGTTTTGGTTTGTGTTTCACCAAAGGAGAGCCACAGGTGACAGTGCTTGGGCATTGGGGCAGCTCTTACAAGATTTCTGCAATTCATCTTCTTGAGTTCCACACTTCTGCTTTTTATTGACTAGTAATAATTTGCTCCGTTATATAAGCTGTGTCATCAAATCCAGTTTGCCAAGACAAAGAAATGCATCCACAAGTGCCTACTCCAGTTTAATGCAGTGGAATTATGGTGATGTGAAAAATGTCTCACTTGGACCACTACGTTTTATACCAGCTGAACTCTTTGCCCCTATTTTGATGATAACTGCTTTTGTAAAAGCAAAATCGGCCTCCATAGTTTAGCTCTTAAAGACACTAAAGTAATAGGTTTTGTTACTTTAGTACTACCCTATGCTACTCCAAGAAAGACTGGGACTCTTACGGGAGTATGTCAGAATGGAGTGCTAAAGTTGGGAGGTTCATTGCTAAAAACAATGTAATTGGACCAAGAAGATCAAGCAGTTTAGGAGCATTTTCCAATTTAACCTGAGAAGTCCTCGTTTTTCTGCAGGTAATCATTTTGTAATGATTACGCTTTTAGTTGAGAGGTGCTATGGAAATAGTTTGCAAAAATGATAAAGCAGAAACCCAAGTTAACATTGTTAGGTACACTCAGAGGTTACCTCCTCACAGTGTTTTAAAATAGAGTCAAACTAGTGCCCAGGAAAGCACTGACCGTTAAAACTGAAGAAGGTGGAGGGAAGAGAGAAACCTTGTAATAAAAAGGCCCCTCATCTTAGCACAGTGGCACAGGCCACTTCCACTAGATGAATCAAAAGCCCTGAGCAAAATTATTTCTTTGCGGTGTACTTGTCTTGATCTCCCCAGCCTGTGAGCCCCAGACACCAGATTGGCCTTCTCACCTATAGAGAGGGGAGTCTCTAACCTTAGAGCAAGAACAGATCATGTACCCTTCTTGTGTTTGCAATGCCATGGAAATACAGGACATAATTAAGATCTATAGGTTTCTTGCGACTTTACTGAAACTTTATCAAAGGATGAACTTAAGATAAATATCACCCCGTGGAAAAGCTCTCTTTGGCAGGCTTGGGAATACTAAGAGCATGGGAGCAGGGCTAACTGCTCTTGTCTGCTTTGGGCAAAAGGGACTAGGCAGCATTGTATAGCTGAGGAGGGAAAATAGATTGTTTTAACAAACGAGCAAAAGTAGCCACGGGGCATACCTCCTTTCCCATGTGGGAATATTTAGATCAGTTTCATGGTCTGTACTTTAAGGATGCAAGGTGAAAAACAGTGATAGAGGACAAGTAAATCTGTCCCTGACCCTCTAGACTTGGCAGAGATCTTGGCGAAGCCGTTAGGAAATGAACCTTTCGTTGAGGCACAGTTTGGAGTAAATTTCTGCCAACATTGATGTCCTCTGCCCTTCGATCTTCAACCTGCTGAAGCAAAAGAAAGCCTGGGGAAGCAGCCTGCTGTATGTACTTAGGAATTCAACAGTAGCTGTTCAAAACCATCCTAGAAACAGGGTGGCTCTAATATGGAAGGAACGGTTCTAGTCCCAATCAGATGGCAGTTGATGAAAATAACTTCAATACGGAATGCAAACAGACTTCCATATGCCACTTGTCACCGGCTGGGCTCCAGCTAAAGCAATGAGTAGTTACAGCTCACTAAAACTCAACCTCATTGGATTGCCCACAACCTCATTAGATTGTTCCAGTGGGCCTCTTGAGGATTCCCCTTACCAAGCCAGAATTCCTAGTGGGGAGGAAACGAGGGAGACCTGGCTCTGCTGTAGCTAAAACCAAGGGAATCCTCATTTGCTATGGATTGCAACCAGCTGCCTTTCTTGACAGGAAGGTGCTAGCCAGGCCACATGGTGCTTGTCTGGGATCAAGGGGTCGAGTGAATGAGCTAGAATTAAGCAGGAACAAGACCATGTAAGGGACCCTCTGTTGACCCCTCCTTTTGCATGGCTATCCTGACATTTAACTCCGTTTTATCTGAATAATGGAAACTTGGAAAAAGAAACGCCGTTAATCAGAGGGATGGCTGTATCATTTCACTCCTGGATAATTCTTCAGAGTGAAATTAGTGCCAGAAAGAGGAGGGAACTTCAAACTCTGGACAATCCTAATCCAGGCATTTTTGTGTTCGATGACATGTGGCCCGTGGGGAGTTTCTGACCTATACAGAGAACGGAAATGGCCATTTAAACCCAGTCTTGGCTGGGAGGGTACCCATGTGGGTCAGGTAGCTTACCTATTAGCTCATCTGTCTGATTTCGAACCTAGCAGGGGAAGCTGTAGATCTGCCATGGGATTGTAGCTCTGTTCCCAATGAATTGGGGGCATGATTGAAATTACAGTTGGTGCCTTAATCTCAAACGAAAGAATAAGCGACAGACTTTTTTTCATGCAAAAAGCAATTACAGGGATAAGTACCATTCATTGATTCAAAGTACAAAGGGGACTAAAGTTCAAAGCCAAAATCCGCCAAGGGGAATCTAAGTGATCTCAGCCCCCAAATTGGGCTTCAAGCTGAAGCTCTCTGCTCCAGCCTGGAGGGTTTTGAAGGGCCTCTGAGCTTACAGACCAGTCAAAAAGGAAGCTAGCTATATAACCTGCGGGTTTGTCTCTGTGTCCTTCATCCATTCTTGCCAGGACCTCAGGCCCACCTCCTGATCCTTTGGGCAAGGGACAGCATACAGCAGGGCAGTGGAGATGGAATCAGAATGTACTTTAATCCATGTAAACCATGACAAATTCTGCATAGGAGATATCATTAAGGATTTGGAGAGAAGTATTATTTTTTGAATTAGTGAAAAAGCCCACCTGCTCCTTGGTCGTGACTTGAGTGCACTCTGGGCAGTTTATTGCCATTGACTTGTAAAAAACATAGGAAACTAGCCCGACATTCAGATTGGATTACAGGACCCACTAGTGACCTACTTAGTAGACCAGGATTGTTAAAATAACACAACATGGAGTGACCAGGGAATCGGTATATTAAAAATATAGGGAATTAAAGGGGTGCAGGATGGGGAGTGATTAGGGCAAGTGTGTAGTGCTTTAACACCCCCTTGTGGCCACTTAAAAACCTTGCTCACTCCTGACAGTTCACAGTAAATTCCTGAGGTTTCAGTTTTTTGGGGGCATCATTAAAGCACTAGCTGACAAGTTTGATTTTGTCATCCCTCAAATGGTAGGCAGAAACTGATCCAGCCAATCCTTTATCATTGCAATCCATAAAAAAACTATTTCAATTTGCTTTTACATGAGAGAAACAAGAAAATGCTTCTGCAGTCTTGCCCAGGGAATATATAAAGCCACCACCCCCACTGTCTACTGCAATGTTATTAGAAGGAATTTAACTCAAATGTAAACAGACACATCTGTTTATGGCCTCCAGAGAATGGGTGATTAAACTAGAAAGAATTAAGGCTCCTCCTAAATCGTCACCTGTTGAGGAACACAATCTGGGGTTTTATACATATATACACACACAGAAGCCAAATTTATAGTGCTTTTTATTTAAACCTCTGTCACAGGTTACTGTGTATTTTTTGGCTACTAAGGGCATAGCCACATAGAGTGTCACCTGAAGATTGGCGATTTTTATCTGGGAAGACTAGTGACTGGATTCCCTAGAAGCTCGTAAGGCCACAATAGGCGATGCCATTCCATTAGAGCTGATGAATCCAGAACAGGACTCACTTGGAGAGCCTCACCTTCACAAGTAGGGGAGGACTAATGAGAGCTCGGGGCAACCTGGAAATTGTACTGTAGGGATTTGATTCTACATGGTCAGCGTCAGCCTCATGAGGTGGGCCCCTGACCAGGGGATCCCTGCACAGGGAAGGTATTGCCAGAAAATGTACTATCCAACAGATCCTTTGAAACTTTCCACATTTTTACCAAGCGTTGCCCCTCATTTCCTCACTTCCCTAACAATAAAAGTAAAAATGGCTAACCTCTTTTCAACGCTTGCAATCTACAGCTCTGAATGCTCTTCATGCATCTGCTCAGGTAACACTTAGAGACTTCATGACCCAGTGTGGATTCCCTGGCCTCCTGTCACAATTACTTCCTTGAAAATACCCTCACATCCTTTGAGCCTCTCAACTCATTTGTCAATAGGTCAACTCATGTCAAACTCAACCGCTGACTCCATGCCTGTACAGAGCAACTGGAGGTAGCTGGAGGGAAATGGTGGTTTCTCCCATCTTCCTTGCCCCCCATCCTCCATCCACAGCAGAAGGCTTTGCATCATCCATCACTGAGATTTTTGAAACTCCCTCATTTTTCCAGCTCCAAATCTTCCAACCTCAGGCAGTGGTTTCTACTCTCTGTCTTCTTTTCTGTTTATAATGAATGAAGTGTGCTTACTCCCATCAAAACCAGCCCCTCCCTTTGAGTCCGGGGCATGTCCCCTCTTCTCCATGAATTATCACTGTAATTATCCTCTTTTTTCTGAATCATTCATTTCTTCCTTCCCTGCTGGCTCCTTTCCAACAGGCAAAAATACTTGTAATATCTCCCATCTTTTTCAGACAGAAGAAAAGAAAAACCTCTCTTGATCTCTCGTAGCCCCTTGAGGTGCTAACCAGCCTTCTTGACATCCATTTGGATGTGTAACAGGCATCTCATGACTCACATGACTGAAGCAGAAATATGGACTCCACCCTCCCTTTCCTCCCCACCCCATTCTCTTTCCCAGTCTACCTCATCTGAGCAGATGGTACCACCATCCGCAAAATAACTCAAGCCTAAAACTTAATCACCTGTGAATCTTCCTTTACTGCCTACATTCCCACCCAAAGCTAATGAGGCTTTCCAGTTTCTATTTGCAAAATATATCTATGTTCAACTACCTTCCCACATCTCCTGACCTAGTTCAAGTTCGAGCCACCATTGTCTTTCACCTTTCACTGACTGCACAGTTAGCAGCCCTCCAACTGACCTCCTCATATCCATTGACCACACAGAGCCCTGAAGATTCCTTATAAAATTCAAATGAGCTGTGTCAGCTCTCTGCACAAAATCTTCTGTGAACACTGTGCTGAATATTAATGCTAAACATATTATGGTGGTTTATGGCATCCCAATGACCTGTTCCCTGCCTACCTCCTATTCTTGCCATCCACCCCTCTGACTTTCACTCTGCTTCCAGACATACTGATCCCCTACCTTAGTGCACTTGCATTTGTGTTCACTTTGCCTGGGATGCTCCGCCTCTTCCATCTCTCTTCTTGTCACTCAATTTTATTTTTTTATTTTTATTTTTTTAAAGATTTTATTTATTTATTCATAGAGAGAGAGAGAGGCAGAGACACAGGCAGAGGGAGAAGCAGGCTCCATGCAGAGAGCCTGACTTGAGACTCAATCCAGAGTCTCCAGGATCACGCCCTGGGCTGCAGGGCTGCACCACCGGGGCTGCCCCCAATTTTATTTTTTTAAAGATTTATTCATTTGAGAGAGAGAGAGAGAGCAAGCATGCACACACAGAGACACACATGAGTATAGGTAGGGACACACGGAGAGGGAGAGGGAGAGGGAGAAGGAGAGAATCTCAAGCAGACTCCCCACTGAGCACACAGCCCAAAGAAGCTGGGGCCTAGATCCCATGACCCACAAGATCACGACCTGACCCAAAACCCTGACCCAAGTTGGTTGCTCAACCAACTGAGCCACCCAGGCACCCTTGTCACTCAATTTTAGTTCAAACCTGGAGGGGGCCATCCCTGACAACCCTCCCGGTCTAAACAAGCCCCCTATTATCCATTGCTAACAAAACACTGTATTTTGCTTTCTTCATAGTACTTATTTTTATTCAAAAGTATCCTGTTCATTATTCATTTGCTGGTTTACTTTCCATCTTCCCACCACTAATATATAAGGTACACAAGAGACTCTTACAGGAGATGCTTATAGGAGATGCCATCCATATTCCCTTGGCAGTTACCATTCCTGTGCATGTTTCCTGGGTGCTTCAACTGCAAGCATCTATGACCTTTCCTTGAGGGCTTTCTCTAGCCACAGGAGCATGCTGGAACTACATAGGGCAGGATAGAAGTACTAGGGAGTTAACACTTGTCCCTTGTCCCCTGCCTCAATAGCCTTCAACCAATGACTGATGGGAGTTGGTATATAGTATCCCAGATCCCTCACCCTCAGGTGGGAGAACTTGGAAGCATGTTCCATACTGGCTCCCAGAATTCCCCTGCAGGATCAGATCTCAGTTGCCCATAATGATAATCTGGTCAATATGTCACCCTTTATTGGCTCCCTTTCTTTTCCTGACTCATTTGCCCATTCTTCTACCAGTGCTTTCTGAGCTCACCTCCCAAATAAATTACTTGCACTTAAATCCTTATCACAACCTTCTTTGGGAAACCAACCTAAGACACCTCTGTGCTTAGAACAGGGTCTGGGGAAAAGTAGGTGTTCAGTAAATATTTATTGAACAAATGACTAAATCTCCTTTCTTCTGACCTCCACTCACCTTTTGGGAAATTCCAGTCCAATTACATAACTTAGCTGTAGATCATTCCTAATCGTGAAGAAGCACATGCATCCTGAAATGGCAAACAGCTGTGATTTTTGTCAATGGATTGTTTGAACAGTTATTCCAGGCAAGCAATCTCCTCACTCTGCCTATCTCCCATGCTCTCTCTAAGCGGGGGCAGAGGAGTGGAATTCAGTTCTAGAAGAAAGAAATTTGGCAGAATTACTAGCAGAGGCGCAGTCTACCAGGGCCTTGGGAAGACCCTGGTGCCAGGCCCCTTTCCCATTCACCAACATTACCCTAGTGCCCCAACCTGCCAAGATGCTGTAGAAGACTTAGTTATATTCTTACCACAAGGCATCTAAATCACAATGGATGCCCACTGGGGAAAAGAATGGATTGTTTGGTTGAAGGTGAAGAAAGAGATGGGTCACTACTTCACACCATAAATAATGGTGAATTCCAAATGGATTAAAGATCTAATTGTGAGGGGGGGCCCCTGGGTGGCTCTGCCATTGGGCGTCTGCCTTCAGCTCAGGGCATGATCCTGGAGTCCCAGGATCAAGTCCCGCATCAAGCTCCCTGCGGGGGAGGGATGTCTCTGGCCCTCTGCCTATGTCTCTGGATCTCCCTCGTATCTCTCATGAATAAATAAATCTTTAAAAAAAACTAATTGTGAAAGACAAAAATATTTAAAAAATAGGATATGTTGTGATGTCTCTAATAAATGAATAAATAAAATCTTAAAAAAAAGAACATAGAGTGAACTTTGAGCTTGAACTGCTTAATCTCCATAGGACTATAGTTATGGCTCCTCTTTTATTCTTGTTTGTACCTTCTCTTTTTCTCTTGATCAGTATTGCCAGAAACTTACCAGTTTTTGTTTAACACACACACACACACACACACACACACACACACACACACACACAACAGACAAAACTTCTTTGGTTTCCTTGACCCTACCTATTATAGATTTATTTTCTGTTCCTTTCGTTTCTACCCCATTTTATCTTCTTCCTTCCATTTTATTTGTTCTGTCCTTCTTGTCACTTCTAAAGTTAGATGCTTAGCTCATTCACTTTTTTCTTCTTTGCAATTGTAAGCACTTTAAAGATGTCAATTTTCCTTGTGCAGCCCACAGGTTTTCACAGCTAGTATTTTCATTATCATTCACTGAGAAATATGTTCTCATGTCCATTAAATATGGTCTTGCCACTCCTCAGGGAGCTCTATGGTCTACTCACCCTGCTCCACTCTGCAGAAATAGGCACCTGTTCTTGGCATCCTCAACCTGGTTCATTTTTAGCGCTGGTGTCAAACTTTCTTCAAATACTGTATTTGGAGATATCAGATGTCAACTAATTTCCTTGAAGATAGCAATCTTTCTCACTTTGTGGTTTCTCTTTGTTACAGCATGCGGGGGTGGGGAGGAAGAGAATAACATTGCCTTATGTTTGTACATATCCCCAGGTGTAGATTATAATTTTACTAGCTGAAAAAAAATAGTAGATGCAGTACCCACATATTGGCCAATAGAAGACGCTATCGACCTGTTTAAGGCCAGCTCATATGTTTCCCACGGTTGCTCTAATCTTTTCGTCTTGTTTGCAGTTGAGTTCGTTTTAGAGAAAATATCCCAAAATCAAAAGTAGAGAGGTTATATGATACTGGCTAAACACTCAGATGCCCCAGGCTCCCAAGATAAAAACATAACAAATAAAAATTTCAGTTTAAAAGGTGCAGGGAAATGTATCTCTGAGAACTTCTCATTCCAGAGGTACAGTGACCTTAGGGGAGAAAGAAACATTTGCTTCCCTGCGTCCTGATGTCACAGTTATCTGTCTAGCCATTTCCTGGAGATGCTTCCTCTGGCACAGTCACCTGGCTGACTTGTCTTGGATTACAAATGAGCAGTCCTCCCAAAAATCACCTTCGAGGGTTAAAAAAGGTCAGAATCTTTATTTGGGACCAATTTTCTACCGGAGTGAAATAGGATGCGGAAGAGTGGTGAGGGAGGCATCAGCCCTTGAAGGATTAGACCTTTCCAAAGTATACATATCCCCATGTGTGCCTCCTGTCTGTCTCTTTCTCTCAAATGACCTCTATTCAAACCACAGCTTCCTAAGCAGTCCTTGAGATTTAATGTGATTAAAGAACCACCTGGTGTCCCACTTCTGGGTATCTATGAAGGAAATGAAATCACTGCTTTCAAGGAGATATCTGCACTCTCATGTTCATTGCAGCGTTTTTCAAAATAGACAAAATGTGGAAACAACCTAAGTGTCCATTGATGGACAGATGAATAAAGAAGATGTGGGGACATTAATGCATGTGTGTGTGTGTGTGTGTGTGTGTGTATCAGAATATTGTTCAGCCATTAAAAAAAAAAAAGAGGGAAATCCTACATTTGGGACAACATGGATGGACCTCGAGGACATTATGCTAAGCAAAACAAGTTAAAAAAGACAAAAACTGTACAATCTCACTTATGTGTGGAATCTAAAAAGGTGGGACTCATAGGACCAGGAAGTAGAATGGTGGTTGTCAGGGGCTGCTGGTGGGAGAAATGGGGCAATGTTAATTGAAGGATACAAAATTTCAGTCATAAGATGAATATGTTCATCCACAGCATAGTGACTATAGTCAGCAATACTGCATATCCTATACTCAAAAGTTACTGTGAGAGTAGAGCTTTAAGGTTCCACCATAACAACAACATAGTAATTATGTGAAGTGAAGGATGTGTCAACCAACCTCATTGTGGTAAACATTTCATAATACATACATGTAACAAATCATCACATTAAACTTATACCTTAACTTATACATTGTTATGTATGAATTGTATCTCAATAAAGTAAGAGGGAGGATTTCATTAAAATGCAGATTCGGACTCAAGAGATCTAGTGCATGCATGAGAGTCTACATTTCTAACAAGCCCCCAGGTGATGCTGGGGATGTAGGTCTGCCAGCCACACTTTGTGTAGCAAGGGCTCATGGCAGTGGTCCAATGGTGGGAGTCAGTGTGATGGCTTCAGAGAAGCTCCAGGATTTGGAATCAGAAGCCCTGCCTCCCAATCCAGACTCCAGGGCTTCCCAGCTGTGTGACCAGTTCAAGCCAGAGAATCTCTCAAGGGCCTCAGCTTTCTCACCAGGAGCTGAAGATTTGTTTGTTTGTTTGTTTGTTTGTTTGTTTAAGATTTTATATATTTATTCATGAGAGACACACAGAGAGAGGCAGAGACATAGCAGAGAGAAACAGGCTCCTTACAGGGAACCGGATGTGAGACTTGATCCCAGATCCTGGGATCACGCCCTGAGCAAAAGGCAGACACTCAACCACTGAGCCACCCAGGCATCCCAGGAACTCAAGGTTATTACCCTTAGTAACACATGAGGTGAAATGAAGTGATTTGAGCATGGCTCCAAACTCATTGCCTTGCCAGGGAAGAAGCTTGGTCATGATTTCAGGAAATGTGAGACTCACACATAAGATGGCAGTTTGAGTACTGATATAGAACGTCCTGGACCACTTCTAGTTTGTCATGGAAACGATCTATGGAATCATTTTCTAAATCTGCATGGGACATAGTGAGAAAAAACAAAGTCTCGAGATTCATCCCCTCCTACATCTTCAGAATCTCTGTGGAGGGAAGGGACTTACCTTTTCAATAACAAGTACTCAGAAACATTCTGGAGATCAGGCAAGTTTGAAACACTGGCGTACAGAATAAAAGATATTAGAAAATCTGCCTCCATATTGGAAACTAGGGAAATATACCATCCATCTGCCTAAAGTGGCAGCATTGTTCCTCAGCTCTCATAATGATGGGGTCAAAGGAAGCCGAGAGAGACAGCCCTAGCCCTCTGGTGGAAGATGGAGGAAGGAAGGAGGGGACAACATTCACCAGAGCGCCCTAGAAGGATGCAGGCAGGCTAGGGACAGGCCTCCACACTTCCATCCATGAGGCATGTGCACTCCCAGAAGCAGGGCTTCCTGCTTGGCAGCAGACAAATCACTTCCCACCAGTCCTTGTCTCGGGTCTGCCTCTCCTCCCGCAGAATGAGAAAAGGAGGAGAATCATCAGGATCACAGAGACTGTACAATTGTGTCCAGAACATTTTATCATTTTCATATCAAAAGGTCATATAAGAAGTCCCTTTCCCTCTAGCAATTCCATTCTGGGAATTTATGCCAAGGAGAAAATCAGACAACAGAACAAAATTGAATGCACTCAGATGGTTCACGCAGCATTGTTTGTAACACAGAGAAGTTTGAAACAAGCAATCAGACACTGAATGGTCAAACATATTTGAACTGAGGGGGATCCAGGGAAGGAGGTGACAAGCTTCGAAATGCAGACTCAGCAGACACAAAGTGACCCATGAGAGAGCAGATGACCAGCAGGATGAGAGAACTGGGCAACAGGGCAGGTTGGCAAACGAGGAGGAAGTTAGGAAGGTGGGTGGTCAGATGGGCTTATAGACCATGGCCAGAAGCATGCAGATACTCTGAAGCATTGGTGTGTTCTAAAGCAGGGGAGCAGCCTGGTAGACTTATTATAAGAAACTAGCTGTGGTTGCTCCGCAGAGGAAGGTGGGAGGGGAGTGGAACTACGAACAGGAGTGCAAGTGACCAGACCGAATCAAGGCTATAGTCCAGGTGGGAGGCGGTGGTAAAGACACAGAATGGGTGGGTGGGTGGTTTAGATACTTGTTCTATGGACAGAGCTAACAGGATGCACTGTGGTATTGGACATCGGTGACAATGATAAGATGACTTCCAGATCCAACCTTTAGAAACCAAGTGGCTGGGATGCCAGGGTGGCTCATCGGTTTAGCATCTACCTTCGGCCCAGGGCATGATCCTGGGGTCCGGGGATTGAGTCCCACATCGGGCTCCCTGCATGGAGCCTGCTTCTCCTTCTGCTTGTGTCTCTGCCTCTCTCTGTGTCTCTTATGAATAAATAAATAAAATCTTAGAAAAAAAAAAGAAAGAAAGAAATCAAGTGACTGGAAGTGACACGACTGAAATGAGAAAGGTTGGTGTTGGAGGGACAGGATTGAGGGTGGGAACATTTGGATGTTATGTTTTAGATACTTTAGACACACGTCCATTTGGAGATATCAAGCAGGTAATTGGATTTATGAGGCGAGAGGTCAGTGAAGATGCAAATTCAGGAGGTATTAACTCACAGAATATTACAATTTTAATTTAATTAAAATTTATTTAATTTTAATTTAATTTCACAGAATGCATGAAATTTTTTAGGGAGAGATTGTATAGAGAAGAAGTCCTATAAGGAATCCATGTGGAACATCAGAAATATTAGTTTCAAAGAAGTATACCTGGGAGTACAGGTTAGCTCAGTCAGCTAAGCATCTGACTCTTGATTTTCAGTCAAGTCTTGATCTCAGGGTCATGGGTTCAAGCCCCACATTGGGCTCCACACTGGACGTGGAACCTACTTTATAAAAAGAAGTATCTCTGTTGTTACATTGTTTTGTTTAAATTTTAAAAATTAAAACAACATCTTAGTATATACATAGAAAAAATCTGCATGAATATTCACCAAACTGTTCATGGTGGTTACCTCTGAATGGTTGGTTTCTGGATGGTTGGTTGGGAGGGCTTTCATTTTTTCATTGTATGTCTCTGTCACATTTGAATTTTTATAAAGCACATGGTTATTACCTTTGTAAAATTGAGAGAAAAACAATAAATAGACTTGTTTTAAATGATAGCACCCATTGTTGGTGAGGATGCTGTGATATGGGCATATTGTATCCTCTTTGGAGAAAGTGTAAATTGGCACAACTTTCTGGAATGAAATTTGGATTTCATTTATACAAAATTATCTGTCAAGGGCCTTAAAAAGTTCAGACCTTTCCACTTTCTGGTGCTTTTACCAGGGAAGAGATGGTTGTTAGGAAACATGAAAAGGTTTTAATAGTTTTAAGATAACAATTTGGCCATAGGCCTATGAACACTATAAATGCCCCAAACTCTTCTGGATCCAGCCATCCTTTATCCCCATCAGACCCCTGAGAGAGCTAGGTATGGGGAACAACCAACACTCAGGATGGGAATTACCACCTGATCATTATCCACCCTGTGTCTGCACCTCGCCCTGCATTTCTCTACAGAGCCCCAGGAAAGTTGCTCCTTCCCACATCCAGCTTCTGGATGAAGAAGAGTGGGATCCGTGAGATGGGGAGATAGCCAAGTTCTCCCTGTGAAGACCAGTTTCCCTGCATGCAAAAGAACATCAAACACAGGGCTGTATGCTCAAGGGCACCAGTTCCTAACAATTGGGTTTGGTGCCATGGAATGTCACCCTCCATCCCAACCACCAAAAGCAGCTTATTATTAGACTCCAGCCTCAATGAGCTCACCCTGAAATGAACATACTTTAAGATCCAGGGCCCTCCTGTCCAGGCCTCCTCTAGGACTCCAAGCCTAGACACAATGTGTACCTTTGTCTCCCTTTCCAAAGAGTCTCTGAAGTTACATGAGCTACAGGTCCCTGCAGATCAAGGATGTTCCCTGTCAGAAACCTGAGCTGGAAAACAGGGAAATAATCAAGTGTTAGTAGGACCTGAAGCTTTCTGAGAATAGGCACAGGGAGGCCCCAGGAGAACAGGAGCATGGGCAATAGGAACATTTGCCTAAACTGGGGTTAGGAAATGTCACTGGTGGGGAGGGCTAAAGGGGTGAAATTGTCTACCGGGTCCTGCTAAGGAACAAATGAGTGTGAGAGATGATGTGTAGAAAGACCTGAGCAGTCCCTGCACAGAGTCAGGGCTTACTAGACTTTAGTAGTAGAGCATTATCACTATTATTACTAGCGTTATGGTGAAGATCTGCCAACCCCATTTGCTGAGGCCCCTGGAGCTGCTGTGGGGCTGGTTTCCATCACTCCAAAGTCGGGCACAACTAACGTTTGCTTTGCAAATTTCCATGAAGTCTGTCTCTTCATTGCTGTCATATTCTTGCACTAAATTCCATGTGGTTGTGCAGCAGGCCTAAACCTGGAGGCATTATCTTACAGGAACCACCCCCCACCAGGGGTGGGGAGTTAGACAAGTGACGTCACCCCCACATCACAAGTGAAGGCACTGTGGCTGGAGTTGTTTCCAGGTCTCACCCAAAGTCTGAGACTTGGGATGTAACAAGGCCCACACCTGAGCCCAGATTGTGGCTTTTCTGATCTTCCAGTGACTTCTCTGAGCAGTGAAGTCAGCTTGGCAATGGACAGAGAAGCTGGCTTGTTGGTCCCAATAAAAAGTACTGAAGGCTGTTTAAGGGGTCCAGGGGCTAAGAAGCCTGGAATTCATAGTGCCAGTTGGATTACAAACCCAAGACACCACTCTGTATTGGCTCCCCCAGTCTGCCCCCCACACTAGCTATCTCCCTTTGCAAAAGAGAAAGAAATATGTCCCACAAAACTGCTCTGGGGTCATTGATCACACACAAGCCTGAGAGTGGTCCGATATGGCAGGGAGTCCTTGTGCTACCCTTTCAAACCTTGTCTACAGGAAGTACCCATGAAGTTAAACTGGCCACTCCATCTGTAGTGGAGTTTACTTTAATTAAATGTTAATTCACTCATGCCTTGTCCCTGTGGCCACGTGGACCACAGGAATCTATGGACCTGCTGGGAATCTATGCCACAGTAATCTGGACCAAAGCCAGGGCCTCTCAGAAGAACACCAAGAGGCATCATTGAGTAAAAATAGATTCTCCTGACTATTAAGTACAATGCTCCCCTGGGGGATCCAACGAGAACACTCCCAAAGGAAGCTGAGAGCTGCCTCTGGGCAGAGAACAGATGCTTCCAGTAAATGTCCCCACCCCAACACACACGCAACACACGAACAAATTGGAATTGCACAATTACCCATTTAGATTCGTCACGTTTCTGATGGGAAGTCATCAGGATGAGGATGAGAAAAGCAAGAGCTTCTAGTCATTCTCATGAAAGAAGTGCTAACTTGGTCCCAGGTGCTGTGGGGAAATGAGATGAGATCACCTTTCAGCAAACAGGGCCAGAGCCCCGCCCATCGTGCACCTAGAGATCCCGCTAGAGTCCCTTGGCTTCCTACCCTAAACACTTGCATTTCTCTGACTGGTAGCCATCTCTGGCTGTGGGAGCAGAGGACACGTGAACAGGACTGTCCCAGAGTTGCCATGGACTTAATGCCTCCAGGAGGGGATCCAATGATGGAGGAGCAGGTGGATAAATTCTACAGCTTCCTTGCCTCTTACTCTACTCAGCCTCCCAGAGGCCCCTCAGTGGGAGGGAGCCCCAGTTGCCCACCTGGCCTCTGCTCATTAATTTCTGCTCTCTTGTCTTTCAACTTTTTCTAACTAACTTTATAGACTCACTTTCCAAGTACACTATTTGCATCCAAATCCTAGTCTCAGCATCTGGTGTCATAGGAACTCAAACTAAGACTCAATTTTACTCTTAATCTCAGTAATGACATTTCCAAGTTAGCTGTACTAAAAGTGAGCATCTCAAACCCAAATATCTACAGGTCAAAGCCATGAGTGAACTAGCCAAGTGCTGCATGGGGACCCCAGGAGGCCAATATCCTCTCTCAGGGGTAGCTACTACTCTGTTTAAGAGACCAATGCCATGCAAGAAAGTGGCACTATTGCTAGATCTTTCTATTTTTTAAAGAGTCTGAAATTCTACCTTTAATATGGGCTTTCTTACTTTTTAAACTTTGGAATCAAATAAGAAATGTTAAAATACTATGAAGTTAAGAGAAATCTACTCATGCACCAGAGGCCACCCACAGTCCCCCAGGTTGTAATGTCTGTTTCCACTGGACTTGTCAATCATGCGTCCACCGGCAACCTTTTCTGGGATAATTTAAGTTGAGTGGTGAGGCCTGTGGAGAATTGAGAGAAGAATTAGAGGCAAGGATAGAGAAAGCCAGTGTAGGTGGTTCATTCCAGAACAGAGAGAGTAGTTCTTGAGGTCAGAGAAGCATCTTAGTTTTTAAAGTTTGGTCACTTGAGAATATTTGTAAGCAGAGAGGAAAGATCTAATAACAAAGAAGAGATTGAAGACAGAGGAGAAAAGCAGGGTAGCAAGTTGAGAAAAGTCCATCAAATGAGGGCAAGAATGGACTCAGTAGTGCCAGCTGGGAGCTTGGCCTTCATGATGAAGAAAGCCCAGCACTCTGGGAGTGAGTCTCAGGGGTATGAGGGCAGTGGGGTGTGGGATCCCTGACACCCTAAGGTAAAAATGTTCTGAAGCACCCCAAGGCAGAGTGTCACATTCCTTTGAAAATAACATATATTAGGTATTTTTTTAATTATCTAATTACAAAATTGACAACATGCTTGTGGATATTTTGAAAAATGTAGAAAAGCATAAAGAAGAAAATAAAACTGTTACCCCACAACCTAGAGAACCTATGAACCCCACTGTTCGTATTTTGCATCTATACCTTTTTCCTTCAGAGTGGAATTATACTGTACATACTGTTTTGTAATCTGAGTTTTACTTCTTAACGTTACATTTTCCCATGCCATTAGATATTCTTTTAGGATATGACTAGTTAGAGTGACACCATGTTATCCAAAGATACCCACACTGGAATATATCACACACCACGAGCTCTTCTACAGTGTGACATTGACATGCCTCTATTAAGAGGTGGACTCTTTGTTGCCTCTCTTTAAATCTGGCCACAATCAATCAAATGAGGCATAGCTGATGCTGTGTGACATCCAAGTCAGATCATAAAAGGTGACATGTCTTCTGCCTGGCTCTCTTTTCTTTTTTGAGTATTTTATTTATTTATTTATGAGAGACACACAGAGAGAGGCAGAGACATAGGCAGAGGGAGACACAGGCTCTCTGTGGGGAGCCTGAAGTGAGACTCCATCCCAGGATCCCTGGATCACGACCTGAGCTGAAGGCAGACACTCAACCACTGAGCCACCCAGGTGCCCCTCTTTTTTTCTTTTCTACCTTGGAACCAAACCACCATATCATGAGGAAGCCCAAGCTACATGGAAAAGCCTCACGTGAATGTTCCAGCTGAGCCCCTAGCTGGTTATCAGCATTTGCTAATATGTGAGGAAACACCATCACAGGATTCCAGCCTTTAAATTCTCCAGCTGAGGCCCCAGACATCACAGAGATAAGCCATCTCTACTTTTTCCTGTCTAAATTTCTGACCACAAAAACCATGATTAAAAATAACAGTGATGGGACACCTGGGTGCCTCAGTGGCTGGGCATCTGCCTTCAGCTCAAGGCTTGATCCCAGAGTCCCGGGATCAAGTTCTGCATTGGGCTCCCTGCAGGGGGTCTGCTTCTCCCTCTGCCTATGTCTCTGCCTCTCTCTGTGTGTCTCTCATGAATAAATAAATAAAATCTTTTTTAAAAATGATAATGATATAATAAATGAATATTGTTCAATAACTTAAGCAGTATTGCATTGTGTAAATACATAATAATTCTTTTTTGGGCCTTAGATTGTCTCCAATTTTTTGTTATAATAAATAACAGTGAGATGAGCCTCCATATAGCTGATTCTTTGCCTAACTAATCATCCATTTCCTAAACTGATGGAAATGCAAAAACTAGGTAAAAAACCATGACCATTTTAGGATGATCTTTGGGAACACATAGCTAAATTGCTTCCTAGAATGATTGCCTCAATCTACATTCCCATCAGTAGCAGTGAGAGCATGTGAAAGCATCTAGTGAATTATCCTTAGTCGCTCACTGTCCTCTGGAAACTTTGCATCTCTTTCCTTCAAACTGTCATCCCCACCTCTGTTGGTCCCCCATCCAAATCAGTGAATGTCATGTTGGGATCTGCTCAAGGCAAAGACCAGGTGGTAAGGCTATGTTGCCCACAAGCTCTGCTCAGAACAGGAGTCCTTGGAGGGCTGCCAATCTTGATCAAACCACAGACCAAAGGCTCCTGCAGTCCTCCACGAAAGCCACAGTGCCAAACCCAGAAACTATGCCTACTCCTGCCCAGCTTCCTAAATGTGGATGATAATAGTGGGAGAATATCCTGCTATCCTGCTGTTGAGAAGAAAGTCACATGACATAAAATTACCCATTTTAAATTCAGTGGCACTTAGCAAAATTCACAATGCTGTGCACTGACTGACCATCTCTAGTTTCAAAATATTTTCATTGTCCCTAAAGGAAATCCCATACTCATTAAGCAATTTTTCCCCTGCTGCCCCTTCCCCTAGCCTCTGGCAACCACCAATCTGCTTTTTGTTTCTGTGGATTTGTCTATTCCAAGTATTTCATATAAGTGGGATGCTGCAGTATGTGGCCTTTTGTGTCTGGCTTCTTTCACTCAGCATGATGTTTTCGAGGTTCATCCACATTGGAGTATATATCAGTACTTCATTCCTTTTTATAGCGAAATAATATTCCAGAATACGGCTATCCTATAATTGGGTTATCTATGGGTGGACATTTGGATTGTTTCTTTCTTGTTCTTTTTTGCCAAGATACATGTACTGAAACTTGTCCCACAAATAGAGTTATTTCTTGTCATTTCTTTGTCTGAATTCTTCCTAGGTTCTTCCACTCAGTTACTGAGGAATATTCATCACTCTATTTTTCACCTCTAAAAACTGATTCCTTACTGAACACCTCCTTTAACCTGACTTGTATTTAATTTATCCCACTTTCTTTTATTTTTTAAGATTGATTGATTGATTGATTGATTTAGAACATGGGCAAGGGGAGGGGCAGAAGGAGATGGAGAGACAGAATCTGAAGCAGACTTTGCCCTGATTGTGGAGCCTGATGAGGGATTCTATCTCACCACCCTGAGATCATGACCTGAGCCAAAATCAAGAGTTAGGCACTTACCCGACTGAGCCACTCAGGCAACCTCTCTCTCACTTATTACTTTCAAAGCCAAACAAAAATCTTTCCAGAGTCTATCAGGTAACTCAAAAAAATGTTCATAGAATATGCTTTGAAGGAAGATATTCAAATGGGGTTCAGGCAAACTGTTGTCCTAGCAGGCATTTCTGATTTAGCTGGAGAAATTTGGGCCAAATAAATGGTTACCAAATCTCCTATGTGCTTCCACATGATTTGATAAATTAAGCACTTGACTAGAAAGAGAATTGTTTTGGGTGTTAGAGCAAAGATGCTAAAGAAGGAATTGGTGGCACTCCTTGTCTTTACTCAGTCCATTTTCCCACCACTGGCCTCAGCACAGTCCTCTCATGGTGATGTGCGATGAGCACAGGGCACAGTGGGTATGAATTTAGTTACCCCTCTTGTGCCAGAACTACAGTACAGCTGCCCTATTCTTTATGTCCAGTTGTTGGATCCACATGGGAACTCAAGGGGAAGCTATAACAAATATGTCAGAGTTAAAGGGCTGTGTCTCATTCACTGATTCCATCTGAAGACCTACTGAAATGGGAACTAAAAAAAGTTCACTGAAGCTTAAGAATGAAAATATTTGTATGTCCAAATCTTACTGACCAGTTCTACATGTCGTTAAAGACTAAACATCAGCATCAACCATCAACATCTTCATCTATTGAACAGTTCAAAACAAATCTATCTAAACAGTATGACTCTTACTTCTTATCCAAAGTAAATACTTGAGAATTGCTCCAAGATTCTGTTCGGTATTTTCCGGTCCCACAGGTCAAGTAGAATACAAGCTTTCCCCCATTATCTAAAAACAGAGCATTCCTATGAAACCTTGCATAAACTGAAACGGTGTGAATAGAAGAAGCGTTACCACTTTGTAGAAACAAAAAATGCTCTTCAAATTTCTTTCAGCTAGCAAAAAAACAGGTAGGTCTTTCATAAAAGCAAACTGGCATAAAGCAAGGTTCTAGAGAGCAGGGGAAATCTGTATTTTAATCTGGGTGGGGGGTTTGGGTACTGATCAGGGATACAGTGATCAGCAGATGAGACGCCTGAGGATATATACCTCCCTTAGGTGAGCATCTCTCAAGTGGTGGTGAAAATCAGAAGGTTTCACCTATAAGCTGTCTTCTCTCATCCTCTGCTACTTAGGATGTAGGCTGCTAATGGGGTTGGATAGGTTAAAGGGAAGATATTTTGAAATATAAGTAGAAGCATGTGTTATTATCTAGACTGTTTAGATCATCTGCACTGTAAACATAGCACAAATTAACTTAAGCATAAACAAGCAATTTATTGGTTAACTAACGTTCAGTCATGGCTGACTCTAGGAGCTCAAACTACATCATCCATTCTTCATCCATTCTGCCTTCATTTGTTAGGCTGGGGGGAGGTCAGCTCCATCTGAACCAAAAGATGGAGAAGGTTGGCCCCCCAGAATAAAAGCCAGAATTTCAAAGTAGACAAGGGCAAGAGAGTCTACCACAAGAGGCCATAAAGGGACCTCCATGAATCTTGCCCTGAGAGACACAATGCCTGATCTCATGGTTCCATTTCAGCACAATTGCTAGAAATACACAAATAAACAAAGATATATTCCCTCTCTTCTCATGGGATTTGCATTTTAAGGTCAGTATTCTTCACGGTGACTCCATCCAGACTAGCCCTCTTTTCATTAGTCGCCACACAATAGCTTATGGGAGGAGCATCAAACACCAGAGCCTGAGACAAGCCCTGGGTACATATGACTTACAGAGGGAGTGTTCTTAGGAGAAAGGAGAGGGAGTGAAACAAGATAGAGTAGGGGAAGAAGCTAAGCAAGAAAGTAGTCTCAGCCAGAGTCAGCTTCAGCCTGATCCCATGGGAAGCTCTGAAGTATGAATTATACCATAGGGCTGGTCTCAGCTTGACGCAAGATGGCTGGCCCTGAGTACCTCCATGTCAGTCACTCGTTGGCTGGGGGCTGCCCTGAGTGGGCTGGGGGTGCAATATTCCAGGACAGATGGCTCCTGGTCTGACAGAACAATCCTCTGAAGGAGATAGCTGTGAGCCACTAGCCACCAACACTCTCAGTGGCTGGGGGTGGATCCACTGGCCTGGTGAAGTTATTCGCATGGTATCGCACGGTGCTCACACAGGGAAGGATGTTGTTGACTACTTTTCTCATCATGTAATATGCAATGGCTATATATGTATTAGATAACATCTTTTATTCAATTAGTTAATTAAATTATCATTCAGTTAGTTAAATGATATGACCAGAGAGAAAAATAATAGTAATAGTAGTAATAATATTAATCATGGGAGATGGATTAAACTTTCTCTACGTCTTTCCTAGGACCTTGGTGATTCTTTTTTTTTTAATTTTTATTTATTTATGATAGTCACACACACACACACACACAGAGAGAGAGAGAGAGAGAGGCAGAGACATAGGCAGAGGGAGAAGCAGGCTCCATGCACCGGGAGCCCGACGTGGGATTTGATCCCGGGTCTCCAGGATCGCGCCCTGGGCCAAAGGCAGGCGCCAAACCGCTGCGCCACCCAGGGATCCCATCTTTTAGGGAAAATAATACTAAAAAAGTAAGGCCACATGGTAGGCTGAATCTTTCTCAACAATGCCTTAGGGTAGTGAGGGAATTTAAGGGAAAGAGGTTGCATACCGTAAATTGTGTTCGGCAGCTGGAGAGTGCCATGGCTACCAGGAAACCTATGCTTCCTAAAAATGGAAGCACTGATAAGGTCAAGACAATTACAGCCTTTAATCATTTGTCACTGAAAGCTTGTCACAGAACAAAGTGGGAGTTGAAACCTCAAAATCTAATTTCTCACTAATGGACAGAAGATTACGTCTATTGGAACATCCATTGAAGATGAACAATGAGCAGTGTTGGTAAAAAAAAAATTTTATTCTTTCTTCAACTTAAAATGATTCTGTTAGGATCCCTGGGTAGCTCAGCAGTTGAACGCCAACCTTCAGCCCAGGGCATGATCCTGGGGTTCCGGGATCAAGTCCCGCACCAGACTCCTTGCAGGGAGCCTGCTTCTCCCTCTGCCTGTGTCTCTGCCTCTCTCTCTCTCTGTGTGTGCCATGAATAAATAAATAAAAATCTTTAATTAAAAAACAGACTTCTGTTTCTCAATAAAACCCAGCTTTGCCTTTGCCCCTTGAAGACACAAAGTTCTGCTGCCATAGTGTTCTCCTTTATCACAGTGAACAATCAACTCAGCCTTGTCTTATCTATAGGTTGTACCGGTGATATTTGAGGAGCTTGTATTTGACAGATTTTAACAGCTATAGTTTTTCTCAGACATAAAACATTGTGATTGTTTCCCTCCCATCCTCAACTCTTACTCCAGGGCCACTTCTTAAATCCCTGCTCTTAATATTGTGATGTTTTCCATCTTACTCTATGCCTTTTCAATGAAAACAACAGGGATATAAATAAATTTTAAGAGAAGGTAGGAAAATTTTAGAAAAGTGAAACTTTATGCACCTAGCATTAAAACTTTGAAATCTGTGAAACAAAAATGATAGATATAAGGACAAACAGACAAATCCACAATCTTTATGACAAAATTTAAAATATCAGAAATTGTTAGACACAGATAGGAATATAAAATATCTGAATAACAATTAATAGTGTACATTAAATGTTATAGCCTCAGAACAAATAATATTTCCCCTCTCCTTGATTCATTTTCCATACTGAGCCTCCATGACCCATCTTCTCTGTTTTCTTCCCACTTCATTGGTGCCCCTTTCTCAGATCTTTGCTTGTTCCTCTCAATCTCTCAGACTCAACAAGTGTGTCCCACATCTTGGTGCTGGGGCTCTTCTCCTCTCTAGTTACATTCACTGCCTTGAAGAACTCATCTGGTCTCTTGGCTATCGATATCAACTGCCTATTAGCAGCTCCTAAGTTTATATCTCCATTCTGACCTCTCCTCTGAGCCCATATTCATGGATCCAAATCATCCACTCAACACAACTCAAATTTAGCATCTTGGAAGTTGAATTCCAGATCTTCACCCCCCAACCTGACTCATCGACAGTCTTCCCCATCTCAGTGGATGGCAATTGTAGAAAGTCACACAAGCCAAAATCTTGGCATGATCCTGGACTCCAATCTTTGATTCCCTATCACTAATCTGTCAGGAAATCCAGTTGGCTCTGCCTTCAAAATACATCCCAAATCCAATCACTTCCCACCTCTACCGCTGGCGATCCAAATCACCATCATCTCCTACCTGAACAACGGCAGTAACCTCCTAGCCACCTCCCTACTTCCACTCTTGGCTCCCTACAGTCAATTCCTCACAAAGTTATCAGTGTGAGCACTTAAAAACTAAATGATATCATGGCACTCCTCTGTCCAAATCCACTTCACTAAGAGTCAAGGTCCTACCCAGCCCTACATGGCCCTACAAAGCTCTCGCAGGAAGTGCAAATACATGCATACACACACAGTTACCTACCTCCTCTACCCTCACATTCCACATCACCTTTTCAATGAGGCCTATCTTGACCACCCAATTAAATTATAGTCCTAATTCCACTTACCGTGGACTATTATTTTAGAAAACATTTGAGGTGGGCACTTGATGGGATGAGCACTGGGTGTTATTCTATATGTTGGCAAATTGAACACCAATAAAAAATAAATTTATATATAAAAAAAAGAAAACATTGGTCACTTTCCATAGCACATATATCATTATTTTATAATTTGCTTATTCATTTTAAATATTGCTTACCATTTGTTTCCTCTTGGCAGGATCTTTGTTTTGTTCACTGATGGATCCTAAGAATTTGGAACAGTATCTGGCACATATTAGGCCCTCAATAAATATTTGTTGAATTAATATGCATTTTTTTCATGCTAAGATGGAACATTAGCAAATTTTGACTATATATTAGGTTACAAAGGGAATATTGACAAATTGCAAAGAACAGAAATTTTTAGGTCACATTTAATGATAAAAGTGCAATATAATTATAAATTAATAACCAAATAAAACTTTTAAAAATCTTTGCACTTTGATACTTTAAAACGCTTTTCAACTCCTTTGTTTTCTTCCTCCTTTCTTTCTCCCTAGCCAACCCTGCCCTGGAGCCCCCGCAACAAGCCTGCATTTTCCTGGTGATACTCCATGTTTTGTGCTACCAACATGCTCAGTTCTGAGCTGCAGGACTGAGGAAAAAGAGGAGCCCATGTGGGATGTGGTGTAGAGCTGCCACTACCAGATCAACAACCACTTACATACTAAGTACAGGTCATGGTCTGTCTATTAGATCATCAGCTCAATGGAGGAGAAAACCTTGGAGGGCAATGAGGTACAGCATTCTACACAGCGACAGTTGAGTACTTTGTTACTAATCTGGGATAGGGTGTGTCCACCATGGTCAGTCAGGCAAAAAGCCCAGGCCTGGAGACCTGACTGAGATTTTCACACTGGTTATGAGCAGTAGTCCATCTCTGTGTAAGTCGGTTATGTGATCTATGTGCCCCAAGTGCAGTTGTGACCATGGAACTTGGATATCTAATCTTCATCATGTTCTCTTTCATTTTCTTTTACTGAATACACATTTTAAAATTGAAGTGTACCATGCATTCAAAAAAACATAGAAATCATAAGTGAAGAGCTCTGCTATGGACTGAATTGTTCCTCCCCCCGCCCCGGCCTTATCTCCCAAATTCATGTTGAAGCCCTAATCCCTAATGTGACTGTGTTTGGAGATATGGCCTGTAAGAAGATGATAATGGTTAAATGAGGCCATAAGCATGGGACCTTAATCCCATAAGGCTGGGGTTTTATAAGAGGAGGAAGAGACACCAGAGTGCTTTCCCCTCTGCCCTTCTGCCATATGAGAATATAGGAAGAAAGCTGCCAACTGCAAGCTAGGAAGAGAGCCCTCAGACTGGCTGGCACCTTGAACTTAGATGTCCTAGCCCCCAGAACTATGAGAAAATAAGTTTCATTGTTTAAGCTGTTAAGTCTATGATACTTTGTTATGGTAACCTAAGCTGACTAACGCACTCTCAATGCATTTTCACAAAGTGAACACACACCCATGTAATCACCAAGGGGGTCAAGATAGAAAATTATCAGCATTCCAGAAGCCCTCATCATTTCCCCTTTCTCAATTTCCCTCTTTCCCAAAGTTAGCCAATATACTAACTTCTACTAACCATGGATCAGTTTTGCTTATTTTTTTGGACTTAAGTAAACAGAATTATACAGGGTAAAAAAGCCATTTTCTAAATAATTCCTAGACTAAGGGCCAAAAAAAAAAAAAAAAGAAGGAAAACTAAAAATTATTGTATTAAAAATAAGAGCATGGTCTCTAAAAACCTGTGATATAATCTAGTTATACTTAAAGGAAAGTTTTGGTATTACATGAATTTATTAAGACAAAAAAAGACTGAAAATAATAAACTCAATAATCTGTAAAAAGAGCGAGTGAGTCAAAGCAAAGAAACTGAAAGAAAGGAATTCATAAACATAAAGGGCAAGAAAACCACAAAAACCCATAAAGGAAAAAAAAAAGAGAGAGAGGAAGAGACAAAGAGAGAAAATGAAATAGGAAACCAAAATTAACATAGACCGTCAAACTAAATGCTTGTTCTTTAAGAAGACACCCTGCACTGGACATCTTTCTTTTGTCCCTCAAAAGCCTTCACCTTCTTGACCTGATCCTGTGTTCTGAGATACTGATCTCTATGTAGCATATCCAGGGGTCTCAATTGGACTTGGCCGCTGGGGAGCGCCAGCTGGAGTTGAGAGGGAAAGGAGAATCAGATTCAAACATTTATTCCTTTATTCCACTCATCTCCCTTTCTGTGGGCTGTGTCTGCCTGTGTTTCATTGTCAAATCAGAGCTCCTCCCAAAGCAGCCTCCCCAGGGCTCTATTCTTCTAGGTTTTGGTCACTGCTTTCTTCCCTCACCTCTTCCTGTCTCGGAGTGATAATGCCATCCCACTGCTAAACCCTGTCATTTCCCTGTACCCCGACCACACCTTTGTAAAGAGTACTTTGGTTTTTGTTTTGTTTTGTTTTGATTTTTTTTTATTGGAGTTCAATTTGCCAACATATAGCATAACACCCAGTGCTCATCCTGTCAAGTGCCCCCCTCAGTGCCCGTCACCCAGTCACCCCACCCCCTGTCCACCTCCCTTTCCACCACCCCTTGTTCGTTTCCCAGAGTTAGGAGTCTCTCATGTTCTGTAAGAGTTCTTTGTTAAACTGCTCTCAAATTATCCGATTTGAGAGTGCCAACTATTTCCTGACAATAGCAACACCTCTCAAATTTTTAAATTACAAATTAATTAAAATTTTAAAATATTTTGGCAAGTCTCATCAAGAAAAAAGAGAATACGCATACACGCTTGGGATCAGCAAAAAAGAAACAATTGCAAACATGGAAGAGTTTGAAAAAGAGAAATTAGCGGCACCTGGGTGGCTCAGCTGTTGAGTGTCTGCCTTTGGCTCCGAGCGTGATCCCGGAGTCCCGGGATCAAGTCCCATATCGGGTTCCCCACAAGGAGCCTGTTTCACCCTCTGCCTATGTCTCTGCCTCTCTCTCTCTGTGTCTCTCATGAATAAATAAATAAAATCTTTTAAAAAGAAAGAAAAAGATAAATCAGTTACATGAAACTTTATATGAATAGATCTGGAAAACTATAGGAAATGGATTGTTTTCCAGGGCAATATAGATGATACAAATCGGCTTGAGGAAGAAAACAACCAGAAAAGAAAGGACAGTCATAGATTTACCCTAAAATGTGGCCAACACCCCAACAGAGAAGCTGAAGTCATCACCGAATTTGAAAACTTTAAAGTGGATACAAAACTGTTTCAGCAATGCAGACAATGAAGTGAGTGGTTGTGGCTGCTGGTGCTGTTGGTAGAACATACTTCCTGATATCCTACACAACAAACAAATTTCTATCTGAGTATGTACCAACCATTTTTGTCAACTAGGCAATCGCAGTTATGATTGGCAGAGATACTGCAGGGTAAGAGGACTATGCCGGTTATGACCACTGAGTTACCCACAAACAGATGAATTTCTAGTCTGTTTTTCAGTGGTCTCTCCATCCTTATTTGAAAATGTAAAGGAAAAGTGGGTGCCTGAGATAACTCACCACTGCCCAAAGACTCCTTTCTCAGCGCACCTGGGTGGCTCAGTGGTTGAGCATCTGCCTTCCGCTCAGGTCAGGATCCCTAGGTCCTGGAATTGGGTCCCACATCAGAATCCCCAAGGGAGCCTGCTTCTCCCTCTGCCTATGTCTCTGCCTCTCTCTGTATGTCTCTCATGTATAAATAAATAACATCTTTAAAAAACAAAAAACAGGACTCCTACTTGCTTGTTGGGACTCAAATTGATCTCCATGATGACCCCTCTACAATTGAGAAACTTGCCAAGAACAAACAGAAGCCTATCACTCCAGAGACTTCTGAAGATCTGGTGCATGACCAGAAGGCAGTCAAGTATGTGGAGTGTTCTGCACTCACGCAGAAAGGCCTCAAGAATGTATTTGATGAAGCAATAATGGCTGCCCTGGAGCTTCCAGAACTGAGGAAGAGCCACAGGTATCTGCTGTTACGAATCTTTCCAGAGCCCTTTCCACACAGCTGGTGTCAGCATCGTACTAAAACAATGTTAAATCAAACTAAAGTTTAAAGATTAAAATTCATCTTTCTAAGAATGACAAGTGCCTTGTACCTACCCACATGTACTTGTGTGAGACAAGGCCCCTAGGTATGATCCCCTTCCCTCTCTTAGTACTAGTTACTTTAAATAACTGTATTGTCAGAAAAGTGATTACTACTAAGTTTTGTTTTGTTGTTTCAAAAAAAATTTTTTTTAAAGAAAGGCATGCTTGTGATGACTCTGTAACAGACTAATTTTAGTTGTTGAAGCTGCTCCCAGGCTCTATCTACCCTGGAGAATGATCAGGGACATTTACGGAGTTTTTTTCCTTTTTTTTTTTTTTTCTTTAGAGGTATGTATATGCAGGGAGTGTGTGTGAGATTTATTTATTTTTATTATTTATTTTTATTTAGTCATGTTTTTTAAATTCATTAACCATTGGACAGCCCTTAAGGGAAGGACAGATTGATTGCACATTCCATTTCCTAGATCTAGTTTAGAAAATGTGTTCCCTACTTGGTGCTCTTACAAAGGAGTATAGTAAATGCCTCATTTAATAACATACTCCTTTTTGAAAGTTGCTTTTTCTCTCCACCCTTGAGTAGGTCCACTCTTTGATGAAACTTGTGAAAGTGGGTGGAGTCTGTCTTGTCCCTTCTCTTTTCTAGGATGCACTATGTATATGTGACTGTGACTTTCAAGGAAATTTGCTTTCCATTTAATGAATTTTTTTGAAGTTAATTTCTAACTTCTGTCACTGATAAATGAAGAAAAGGATTGCACCTTTTGAAATACATCAAATGTATTGAGTGTGCAATTAAAAAACATTTTTCCGGGGATCCCTGGGTGGCTCAGCGGTTTGGCGCCTGCCTTTGGCCCAGGGCGCGATCCTGGAGTCCCGAGATCGAGTCCGGCGTGGGGCTCCCGGCATGGAGCCTGCTTCTCCCTCTGCCTGTGTCTGCCTCTCTCTCTCTCTCTATGTCTATCACGAATGAATAAATAAATCTTAAAAAAAAACATTTTTCCCTGTCAGTCATTGTCTTATATGCTTGCATAGATGTCCAGCTTAATAGTGTATGATACGGCGTTCCTAGAATACAGCTGAAGACCTGATAAATCGAGGAAATGTGAGGGGTGGCCCTAGGAGACAGATGTCTATCCTCTTTCAAGCTGGGAGGATGGAGACATGTTTCAAGAAGCTGGAGGTGGGGGTGGGGGTGGGGAGAACATTTAACAATGTGGGGATTAATCAGGGGAATCCCCTTATTTCTGTTTCGCATATGAGGAAACCTAGAGTAGCTAGTTAAGGCTTTCTAGTTTAATTAAAAAATCATGGGGTCTTATGAAGACTCTTCATAAGTGTTCATAGGGATTTTATCCACTTATTTTGGTTGCAGTTTCCAATTTTTAAAAATGTTTAGATAATCTTCTCTACCTTTCCCAAATCCTAATTCTTGTAGATTCATTAGTGTTGAACCAATATTTTCTCATGCTTCAATTCTTGGTATATGTATACTTTTCAGATGTATTAAACAAACAAAAAAACCCTTCACAAGCCAAAAAAGAAAAGGAAAACCCACCTACACTAAACAAGGTACTTGGGGTAAGTGATTAAAACAAGGCAAGAGGGGATCCCTGGGTGGCTCAGCAGTTTAGCGCCTGCCTTTGGCCCAGGGACGAGATCCCGGAGTCCCAGGATCAAGTCCCAGGATGGAGTCCCATATCAGGCTCTCTGCATGGAGACTGCTTTTCCCTCTGCTTCTCCCTCTGCCTCTCTCTGTGTCTCTTATGAATAAATAAATAAAATCTTAAAAAAAATAAAACAAGGAGAGATTTTCCATGTTACATAAATTGTCTACAGCAGAGAAAAGGGTAGACTTCTCCCCAACTCATTTATGATTGTGGCATAAATCTGATGCCAAAATTACTAAATTAGAAGAAAGTAATTGGTCAATTCTACTTAAGAATATGGTGAAAAAGTATCTCAATAAAATACTAGCAAACTGGTCCAGCCGTGAATTAGAAGAATAACATATTATGGGTTTATTCCAGAAATGGAAAGAGGATTCAGCATTAAGCTATCTATTACTATAATTCAGTACAGTGAGATATTAAAGGGGAAATATGTCACCATGTCACTAGATGCTGAAAAACCATTTGGCATAATAGAGATTGTTCCACAGTATAATACTGTCAGCCACACAGCAGAGGTTTTTATGAGAGGGTGGGGTGACAATGAAAAATGATAATCAGTTCCACATCCTGGATTGTAAGGGAATAAAAAGTCATGTGGAGGGAGGCACTCCCAGGAGACATGAGAAGGGTTCAAAGCAAGGAGGTGGGGAGAACATTCCCAGAAGTGGTTGAGGCAGGAGAAACAACCCAGCATTTCTGGAAGTGGAGAACAGTGATGACCACCACTTTGTCAAAGACAAAGAGGAACACAACATGGCAAAGTGACAGATGAGGCAGTAGAGTGGCCGTCATTAAAACCGGGAACTCAGGCTCCCAGGTGGTACCAAGGGATTTTGGAGAGCAGACAGGATTCAGACCCTCTCCTTCCTTATGAACTCCTTCCTAACACGAATCTCTCCGAGAAGCTTGCCATCTGCCGTTCCTCTTTCTCCTGTAGAAAAGGATCACCTCTCACACATCCCAAACCTTCCAAAGAGAATTGTGCCGGCACACAAATACCTCCGGGGCATCCGAAAACTGGACACATAAAGAACATGTCGCTTCTGGAGGAGACTGGAGGAGACCCTACCTTTTCTACATAGTGGTGTGCTTGTAAAGAAGCATGTATAACATATTTATTTGAATTTTATTTTTTTTAAGATTTTATTTATTAATTTGACAGAGAGAGAGAGAGCACAAGTAGGCAGAGCAGAAAGCAGAGGGAGAGGGTGAAGCAGTTTCCCCACTGAGCAGAGACTCTGATGCGGGGCTCATTCCCAGGGCCCCGGGATCATGACCTGAGCAGAAGGCAGCCACTTAACCTGCTGGACCACCCAGAGGCCCCTATTTGAATTTTAAATGCAGTGACTTCTGTGAAAAAGGAAGTCAGGTCTGGTGGTTGGGTTTGGCCAGGAGGACTGGCACTGCCGACTAGACTGTACCCAAGCATTTCCATAAATTGAATAGGCTCAATCTGTGACTACAGTGCTTTGACAAAAATATATTTAAGAGGGGCACCTGGGTGGGTCAGTGGTTGAGCATCTGCCTTCAGCCCAGTGCACCCCCCACCCCAATCCCAGGGTCCTGGGATCCATTCCCACATCAGGCTCCCCGCAGGGAGCCTGCTTCTCCCTCTGCCTGTGTCTCTGCCTCAATCTCTGTGTATTTCATGAATAAATAGATAAAAGCTTTAACAATATATATATTTAAGATTCATATATTAAATGTATACCCTGGAGATTCTATCCTTTGCAGGATTCTATCCTTTATTTAATCTTATGACAAAAAGAAGTAGATGTTAACTTAAAAGTGTGTGAAAGGTACATCGTTAGGACATACTCTTTAGGTCCAAGAGCTCGAAGAAAAGTGCACTTGAAATCTGGGGAGGTGGGCACTGGCTAAAGAAATTAGAGATTTTCACCATCTCTTGAGGGGTGGGGGAGGGCGCTAGGGGGAGGACTCATTTCACCTGCATGTGTCATGGTAAACCCAGAAACCCTGTGCCCCCCACAGCTATGGGGTTGGGTGAGGGAGGGTGAGTGGTCAACATGAGGAATCTTCACGTTATTCTTTTGAAATCTCACTCCCTGGGAACCCTGGGTGGCTCAGCGGTTTAGCGCCTGCCTTTGGCCCGGGGCGCGATCCTGGAGACCCGGGATCGAATCCCACGTCGGGCTTCCTGCATGGAGCCTGCTTTTCCCTCTGCCTGTGTCTCTGCCTCTCTCTCTCTCTCTCTCTCTCTGTGACTATCATAAAAAAAAAAAAAAAAAAAAAATCTCACTCCCCTTTCCACCTTTCCTTTCCTTTCTCCACCCTTCTGTTTATTTAATCCTTAGCCCCTACCCACCCCCTTCCCGCCTTCCTATTTCCTCCTCTTTCGGTTCTGTTTCCTCCACCTTCATCCTGTGACTGAATCAGCATCAATCCTGACCTAACAAATATGCTCTAGTGTTAATTTGGGTTTTCGTGTTTCAGGCTCCTAATTCTTCTGGAAATGGTGTGAGATGTATTTTATTTCTCTCTCTTTCAAAAAGTGTAATTCAGCTACCATTTCCTTGTGAAAGATTGCTTGCTTTATTCCTTGTGGCTCAGAAGCTTTGACAAGCTAGAAAAGAGCCTGTCTGGAATATATCACACAGTGCACACTTTCCCTCCAGAATGCGTGCTTCCTTTTCTCTTAGAAGTCTGGAACACAGCGGTTCCTGTGACCTTCCTTCTAAGAGCGCAGCCTTAGCACAGCGTCAGCCTCCCGTCCTTTCTTTCCGCAGACTGCCCCTTCTTTTTTCCACCTTGACTATCGGTGTCATTAAGGACTTTTCACTTTATTTCTGGTTGGTTTTACTCCCTGTTTTCTGCCCTCAGTGTTTCTGCTGCCTATCCAACACTTACTGAGGTTTCTTTTGTTTTGTTTTGTTTACTGCCGTGGCTTAAACTGGTGGCCGGATCAGTCAGGGAGGTCCCCTGCCCTTGGGGACAGTTCCCTTGTCCTTGGCGGGGCTGCTTAGTGAGTTTTTCCTTCTGTGAAAAGTCAAGACATCCCTTTAGCCATGTTTCCGGAACCTTACTATGAAAAGGGGTGCAGAATATCATTGTCTACACCTCTTTCACACTTCTAATAATCTACTGCAGGGACCCCAACCAGGCTGGAAGCTGGTTTTCAGTTCTGCAAATACCAGGGAGATTCTGGGCCAGTTTCCTAATGTCACTGGGACCCATCTGGAAAGATTACTTCTAAGGGACCAAATTTATGATTCTATCAAATCCTTTGGTTAGTTGGCACCACAGAAAAATACAGAGCATCTTGCCTCACTCCTCCTCTCTGTAATTCCTGAACATAGCCCAGAGTCAACTCATGGTGGGCAGTGAATAAAATTTGATGTTCAAATGACTACGTGACAGATTTCAACAGACACTCTGGAGCCTGCTTCGTCAGGGACATGGTAAATGACATGAGGATGATGGAGTTATGAGGACTTTTAAGGACTGAGCCTCTCTCACCTCCTCTACAATTAAATGAGGCAGCCTTGGGGATGGTGTTTTTCCTCCCCTTTCCTGCCCCCGCTGGACTTCATGCTTGAGAATGAATCCTTAGGGCCCAGGGGAAAAGTGTTTAGCAAGCACTGGACAAAACACAGTATGCTTAATAACAAGTTAGGCTGCCCCCAAATCGCATCTTGTCTTTAGCAATATCTGTAATTCTAAGTAAACCAGCAGCTAAACTCACCACTAGCTCTGGGAGAAGGATCTATTGTCAAGCTTCAGGACAGAACATTTGGCTTGAAGTCAGCATCGTTCATTTTTAAAAGTGGCAGCAAATACAAGAACATTAAAAGTAGGGCCCATGCCTATGAGAAAGAAAGGGAAGTTGTAGTTATTGTAAATGTGTTGAGTTTTAGCCCAATGACGTGATTATTTTTTCCAGAAAAATTGTTATCAAAGCAACAGTATAGACTACTAATGATAGTGTCAACGAATGATGACATTCCATGAATTTGCAGCAAGAGTCACTTCACTGCAGTGAGATTAAATTTATTTTATGGGTGCACATCTCATCAGAATTCCTTCTTGTTTTAAATGCCTTTTAAATTAATATCTATTTTAATAACAACAATATAAGCAAATTATCCTTGGAAGAACACATAGGAATATGTTGGTTGCTTTTGCACAGGGGAACAAGGTGGAAGGGGGCAGGGGAAAAGGCAGACATTTTATTTTTTTATTTTTTATTTTTTTTTAAGGCAGACATTTTATTGCACCATTTGAATTTTGAAATGTGTGAAAATACTTTCTATTATAAAAAATACTGATAGAATAACACAGGTACCTAATTTAACAAATAGTGATATAAGAGATAGTTCTCTCCTTGGCCTTCCCCACCCCCACCCCCCCAGCCTTGTCCTTCTTCAGAAGTATTTGCCTTCAAGTATTTTAGTGTCAGGGCACCTGGATGGCTCAGTAGTTTAGCATCTGCCTTTGGCTCAGGTCATGATCCTGGGGTCCAGGATCGAGCCTGCTTCTCCCTCTGCCTGTGTCTCTGCCTCTCTCTCTCTCTCTCTCTCTGTGTGTGTGTGTGTGTGTCTTTCATGCATAAGTAAATAAAATCTTTTTTAAAAAAGTATTTTTGTGTCACACTTATAAACAGGATGCTCTTGATTTCCACTTAGGGCATTGGTAAGGTTAGTTCTCTTACACAGCCTGATCTCTGCTGCCTCTTCTTCATCTTCTCAATATGGGGAATTTAAAGAGCCAATGTGGGACTCCATCCCAGGACCCTGGGATCACTTCCTGAGCCAAAGGCAGCCGCTCAACCACTGAACCACCCAGGTGCCCCTCAATATGGTTTTATCACAGTTTTTGGTTGAACAAATAGCCAATGTCAGTATTGTTCACTGGTGAACCAAATAATTCTACGATTTGCTTCCTTGTCTTAGTGTTCTGTTATTCCCTAGTTTTTATTTGCTTAATTTTCTGTGGTATGTTTTTCAAGTGACCCCCACCCCACCCCGAATTTTTTTCATTCTCCCCATCCTGTGATTATCAGCCCAGGTTATCAACAGCAGCACCCAAGGTGACTCACTCTCTTACTAAGAGCCTCCTTTGTTCTGAGACTTTTCACAGAGCCTGTGTTACCAACACAGTCCTACTTGGAAAAAGGTCAATTGGATTCTGTTTCCTCCAGGGATATGCCCACCTCTCCCTGGGGGCCGGAACACCCTGAACTCCCTCTTTGCCTCACAAGATAAGCGGGGCTCAAGGTGTAAACTCTCCTGTTCACATCAGAACACATTTTAACATAAAAAGCTGGCTTCACTGGTAGGATTTGTTTGTGTGCCTGGTATCACAGCGGGTGCGGAGTGGCAGCTAAGTTCCCTCATGCCAAAGACACCGCAATCAGGCTTATCTAGTAGCATAGGGGTAAGACAGAGCCAACAAGAAGTGCTAGAAAAGCTGACTTCTGGGGCGCCTGGGTGGCTCAGTTGGTTAAGGGCTGCCTTGGGCTCAGGGCATGATCCAGGGTCCTGGGAGCAAGCCCTGTACTAGGCTCCCTGTTCATCAGGGAGTCTTCTTCTCCCTCTGCCCCTTCCCTCTTCTCGTGCTTTCTTTCACTCTCTCTCTCAAATAAATAAATAAATAAATAAATCTTTTTTAGAAAGCTGACTTTTTTTCCCCTTCCCACTTCTGACTGATATTTTTGTCACCTCTTAAATGTAGTAGTATCTGTAAAATTCTTTCCTACTGTGTTTTAACTTCTAGCCTTGTATGCCAGATACAACATTAACAGTTTACTGCATAATCCAGGTATTTTCATAATTCTTTGGAAACTCATTTTGCCTCCAAAGCTTACTCTCTGCATGGCCTTTGATAAATTACTTGAGCTTGTTGATCTTAATTTCTCCATAGCTATAATGGGAATAATAACGAACGGTATCTTGAACATTTGTTGTATTTAATGAGAAGATCAATGCGAAGAATTTAGCATAGTACCTGACATTTGGTAAGCAGTCAAATATCAGCTATCATCTTTAGATTGGAATTATCATTTACCATCATCATCATTTTATTTGGTCATAAAAAGGAATCTTAACACATAACTTGATCATCTTCTAATATTCAGCATTATTATTAAGAACACTGGTGGGGGCAGCCTGGGTGGCTCAGCGGTTTAGCGTCGCCTTCAGCCCAGGGCGTGATCCTGAAGACCCCGGATCGAGTCCCACGTCAGTTTCCCTGCATGGAAACTGCTTCTCCTCTACCTGTGTCTCTGCCCGCCGCCCCCCCCGCCACGTGTTTCTCATAAATAAATAAAAAAATCTTTTTTAAAAAGTACACTGATGGAATACTATATAGTTAGTATTAAATATTTGAAAGTTAACTAAGAGAGTAAATCTTAAAAGTTCTCATCACAAGAAAAAAACTTTCTATGTGTGGTGATGGATGTTAACTAGGCTTATTGTAGTGACCATTTTGTAATATATACAAATGTCATACAGCTGAAACTAATATAATGTTATAAGTCAGCTATAGCTCAGTGAAAAGAGAAGTCTGGTCAATCTAATTTCCATTCCTATGTAAATGAGCTGTTTTCTTTCTCCCCAGTCTTCTCACCATCATCAGTGTTTGGAAAATTCACAATGACATACATGCATGATTGCTTCTTCTGTCATCCATGGTGCTAGGCACTCAACTTAGCACTTTTAATCTGCACATTATTTTTTTTTCTAGTTCTAAGGATTTTTCTTACACTACTTCTCTGATAATCTCTTCCTTTATATTTTCTTTGCTTTATTCCTGGAACTTCTTACTGGGTGCTGTACTTCCAGGAGTGGCCTTCCAATTTTCTTATAATTTCTCTCCCATTTCCCATATCTTTATCTTTTTATAATATGTCTTAGTATATTTTTCCATCTTTGTCTTCCAAACAATCGATTGAGTTCTTTACTTCATTTATCATGTTGCAAACGCCCATTGGAGGATTTCATAGGCTCTGACAGTTCCCATTCCATAGCATCCTTTCTTGCTTAATGGATCCAATACTTTCAAGTCTGTCTGAGAAGCTAAATGGTCATTGGGGTTTGTTCTTTTATATTTTCTTTTGTTATTTGCATTGTCTTCATTTTCTCTGAGTTCCTTTTTTTCTGATTTGTTTTGTTATTGCTGTTGTTTCTTGTTTTCTCCCACTTTATCGAGTGTTGGTGGTTTTTCTTTACTCATTGTTGGCTATTGGTTCAGATTTATCATTCAGCCTGGAGCTGAGGTCTTCAGTCATCACCAGGCATCTAATGAATTATCCAAACCAGACTCCTAGAGTGTAGACTGTTTGTAGGAGAGCCTTAGAACACCCATCCATAATCTCCTGTGGTGAAGCCATGAAGGGTTTGGTCAGAAGAAACCGAGCGAACCAGTCTGATCCTTTTTAGACATAAGGCCTCCCCTCTCATTCAGACAAGACTTTCTGCAAAACATCCCCAAGTACTCCTTTATGACCCCCAGTCAAGCCCATGTCATACCCTCAGGGAGAAATGTGATCACTATTAGCCAGTTTCCCTTGAATTTCCTTCCTAAATAGACATCACAATTTACTTCAATTTTTTTTTACTTCAATTTTTCATTCAAAAAATTATTTTTCTCCAAACCCAAAACAGTAAAACAAGTAAGGGCATGCTTTCTGGGAAAAACAAACAAAAAATAGGGGTGCCTGGGTGGCTCATTTGGTTAGGCATGAGACTCTTGGTTTTGGCTTAGGTCATGATCAGGATCTTGAGAATGAGGGGCTTCAGGCTTCAGGCTGTGGGCTCAGCAGGGAGTCTGCTTCTTCCCTCTCTCTCTCTGCCCCTCTCCCCCTCCTGCTCACACACTCACTCTCTCTCTCTCTAAAATAAATTTTAAAATCTTTTTATATAAAAAAGAACAAAAAACTAATGACACCAAATCAGAAGAATTTAAGGAGCATGGACCAGGGCACAGGGCAGGAAGATTAGAACTGAAACTCATAGGAAGGTGACATTTAGTAGACATTTCGTTGACCTGATGCTCAGATATCCTAGCTCTAGGGGCCCTGAAGAGAAAAGGTACAAGGCATTATTTTGATGGGAAATGGATACCAGCAACTGTATGTTGAATAATTCTGTGGCAGAAATACGTATACTAAGAAAGAAACTTTAAATATTAACAGTCAAAAAGGAAATAGAAATATTAAATTCCTTCTAAAATCTGAAAAAATTTCAGAAAAAAGTTATGAGCAACACTCCCATTTTTAACAAGGAACCATTAAAATATAGCATGTCATTGGAGGAAGATTTACTTTCCATCACATACCCTTTTGTGAGAATTCTGTGTGGGCAGCAGGAGTGTCTATTTGAATTGGCTGCCAGAGCCCCACCACCAAGCAGGAACTAAAGGTCTGGGAGAGAAAAAAAAAAAAAAAGGTCTGGGAGATGTGGAGCTGCACGATCTGGTGCAGCCCTGTATAAGAAGGGAGAAATAGTTTAGCTGAGCAGCCTCAGGGGGCAGGATGAGCAAGAGAGGTCAGCCCTACAAGGCACAGCTTTGGTGCAATGTCACAGCATAGAACCTCCGCCTTTCCCTGGGCCAGCTCAAACCACATCTGGATGCAGCAACCACTCCTCCTCATTGCACAGAGTGGCAGGTGTGGGGAAGCAGAAATTGAAAGGGAGGCAGGCAGTCCCCACAGAGCACTAGTGCATCCTGCAATTCATTCTTTGCCCTTAGCCAATGCTCGTGCAGGTGAAGCAGGTGTGGCAGTTTTCTCATGAGTACTACAGTTCTAAAGAGAACTGTACACCTGCTCTTAGTGTCCACTCTGGTCCATCTGTTGGATCCAGTCTCCAGATTAGGGGAATGGCAGAGAGGCAGGTGTTCCAGATGAAGGGGCATTTGCAGGAGGGTGCCATCTCTCTATGTGGTTCCTGTGAGTTTGTACAGGCAGGACATATCCTTGTGGTTCTTTCAGGTACCGCACTGCTCATGCAACTTGTCCCTCAGTCTGGCTTTTCCTTGGGGTACTTGGCATCCCTCTGAAAATGAGAAGGTCAGTTCTTCCCTGCAAAGTCCAAAGGCTGGGTGCCCCACGTTACAACTGCCAACACCAGAAGGAGTAGCAACCGTGCTGTCATTGATCAGGCCCTGTCTATCCTCAATCCTGAAACAAACAGACTAGGATTTTCAAGTCCTCCAAAGATTCCAGCAGGTCCAGGGTTTTTGAACACAAACCTTATGTTTAATCCTTTACCTTTTCAAAAAAATTTATTTGAAAGATGAACAACCTAATAACAAGATAAAGAGTATGAATAGCCAAACTGCGGAAGGAGTCTCGGTGTCCATCGAAAGATGAATGGATAAAGGAGATGTGGTCTATGTATACAATGGAATATTACTCAGTAATTAGAAACGACAAATACCCACCATTTGTTTCAACATGGATGGACCTGGAGGGTATTATGCTGAGTGAAGTAAGTCAATCAGAGAAGGACAATCATTATATGGTTTCACTCATGTAAGGAATATAAAAAATAGTGAAAGGGATTATAGGGGAAAGGAGAGAAAATGAGTGGGAAAAATCATAGAGGGTGACAAAACATGAGAGACACCTAACTCTGGGAAATGAACAAGTGGTAGTGGAAGGGGAGGTGGATGGGGGGTTGGGGTGACTGGGTGACAGGCACTGAGGGGGGCGCTTGACAGGATGAGCACTGGGTTTATACTATATGTTGGCAAATTGAACTCCAGTTAAAAAAATATACATATATAAAAAAAGATAAAGAGTATGTACTCCCAATTCACCAAAATGAACAAATAAAAACAACAAATGGCCAATAAAATATGAAAAGATACTAAAAATTTTTGTCACTGTTTAAATATGTTAAATACGTCATTCTGTCTTTGTTATAAGAATAAAGGATGGAAATTAAGATTTTCTCCAGATCTCATATTTTCATTGGTTTTTCTAAAGCCCACAAATGCCTTTCCCTTGGTCCATCTTACTTTTTTCTAATATCAGAAGCAAAGCAAAGTAGGCTTACTTTCAAAATGAAAACTAACTTGAATAAAGAAGAGCCAAAATATATTCAGTTCTTTAGTCATGCCACCTATCTTCTTTGATTCCTATTATCCACTGTCTAATTGATTTGGGTATTGAGTTCATGTTAATAACTGAAGCTGTCAGTATAATTACTGAAGTCATCTTACTTTGATGGTTTTAAAGCTGGAGATTTCTATATTTAAAAACAACGTAACATCTCACAGTTAAATCTAAAAAAATTTTTAAATATAGGCTAGAAGGCTACATATCTCATTTTCTAACTTTGCTCTGGAATGATTTTAAATTATGTTATAGAAAGATGCATTCAGCTCTGTCCTCCTCTATATAGAACAATAGGAGGCAAAGGAATTTTAAAATAGAAGAACACAAGAGACTGAGTGGCTCAGTCGGCTAAGCGACTGACTATTTTTTCTTTTTTTTTAAGATTTTTAATTTATTTATTCGAGAAATAGAGAGGCAGAGACCCAGGCAGAGGGAGAAGCAGGCTCCATGAAGGAAGCCCAATGTGGGACTCGATCCCGGGTCGACAGGATCAGGCCCTGGGCTGAAGGCGGCACTAAACCGCCCAGCCATCCAGGCTGCCCTAAGTGACTGACTCTTGATCTCAGCTCAAGTCTCGATCTCTGGGTTGTGAGTTCAAACCCCAGGTTGGGCTCCACATTGGGTGTGAAGCCTACTTAAAAAAGAAAAAAAGTAGAACACAAGAGAAGCATTGAGGATGAAGTGTGGATCATTCATCTGTGAAGTTTATCTCCTTCGTGTCTTCAGCAGGACTTTATTTAGGGTGGCACCCCAAAGAATCAGAGTTCCATCTCATTGACAAGTAATGTAACTAGCATCCCTGGTTATAGAATATCCATGCCTATCTGAGCTGTTTGAAGACCTTTGTATGTCTTGAGCAGTCCTACTTTGAAAGCCCCACCTATATTCTTACCAAAACCTTCAAAATGCACCCATGTCATAAATATTTATTGAGAGCATTGCCCTAGGCGTTGTTCCAGAAACTTGGCATATAGTAATGAACACAATTAAGAACCCTACCTTGGTAGAGCCATTATTCAACATAATTTATATACAACGATGGAGGAGTCAGGTTGAACTACGTATAGTTGAATGGTGGGTACGTGGTTATGTAGATGCTTGTACACAGGTTAGGCTGGACTCTGCTGAGGTAACAAACAACCCCCCAAATCTCAGTAGCTTAGCAGAAGACAAATGTATTTCTGACTCATTACATGTCCAGTGTAGATTGGAGGGGCTCTGCTCTCATGGGTACCCAGACTCCAGAAGGCATCATCATCTTGTAACTGCACCAGTGAGAACATAAGACCTCTTCAGTCTCTATAACTGGGAAGCAGTAACCTGGAGAGTCATGCACTGGCTCTTAAGTGTTTCATACCAGAAGGGACAAGAGTCACTTGTAGTCATAGCCAATGGCCAAAACAAGCCATAAAGTCCTATCTAACTTCAAGGAAACTAAGAAATGCAGGGAAGCCCAAGGTTATTCATGAGCAATAAAGCTTATTTAATATTTGCTGATTTTATTTTGCAGTTTTCCTTTTATAGTATAGAGCCAGTCAATGTTTTTTCAAGCTTCAGATAATTTGCACGAAATGCTCATATACCCTGAGCACTGTTACTATAATAGTTTATATTTACTGAAAGTTTGTTATGTGTAGGCACTGTTTTTGGTGCTTTGTAGGCATGCATAAATATGCAGCTTATCTTACTCTTCAGAACAACCCTGTGACATAGGTACTAGTCCTGTCCCCATTCTACAGCTGAGGGGATGGAGGTACAGAAAGGATGAGTCACCTGCCCAAAGGCACACAACTAGTAAGTGGCAATGCCTGAGTTTATACCACCTAGTTTCACTGCCTTTAAAACATGAGGGTGAAGACAGTCTGTGGGACATGCAGAATTTATCTTTTCTGCCTGTACCAATGCTTATGGTAACAATAATGAAAGAGGAAAGAAGAGGAAGGGGATTAGCAAGACCCTTCTTGCCCAAGTCAAGCCCAGTAGTGAGTAGCTCTCATTTTCCTTTGGATGTGTCTCTACCTAGCACAGTGCTATAAAGAAATGGGAGAAATAGGAGGTGGCTCTATCCTTTGAAATCTACTACAGTCCACATTCTGGTAAAATGGTGTAAAACGCTTACTCAGCCAGTGCAGGCCTGATGGAGTTCATTTTGTTTTCTTTCTTTTTTTTTTTTTTTTCATTTTGTTTTCAAATGAACATCTTAATGTGATTAGAGAACAGAAGTTATTAAGCAAACAGATGAAGTTCACTGAGGCAAAAATTTTCATCATTGTGCCTGAAACAAACATAAATGTAGCCTTTTCACCCAAGATGTTGCCTTACTCCAAACCTAGCAATTAGAGATCTACAGCACACCCATTCACTGTGCATGGTGTTTATTTCCGGGTTTGTACTCAGTGTGTCACCGAGAAGGGCAAACAAGACTCAGAGTACACAAGTATGTGCTAGCACACACATGCCCATTGCCTAGAGTAAGAAACCACACTTGAGGGCCTATACCATGACATTGCATTTATATCAAATTCAAGAAGCGGCAAAACTTATTTATGGTGACAGACGTCAGAATAGTGATTAGCCCTTGCAGGAGGCACGAGGGGATGTTCTGAAGCAATGGAAATGTTCCATATCTTGAACTAAGTGGTTCACACATTAGAAATTCATCCAACTAAGCACTTCAGATGTGTGTGTGTGTGTGTGTGTGTGTGTGTGTGTGTATCGGTAAACTTACCTCACTCCCCTCCCTCACTGGAAATCACTAGTCAGTAGATATGATTCCACTATAACAGGGTCATAAACAAGGAATTACCTTTACCACACTTTTAGCTGAGTGATCTTGGTCAAGTCACTCAATCCCTCTGCATTCTAATTTCCACATTTGTAAAAAGGGCCTAGTCATTGTGCCTACTTTCAGGGGTTCCTACCTATACCCCCTTAGCCCTAGGCACAAAAAACTCTATGTTATATGCATTAATTAATATATTTGTGTGTAGGGGTGCCTGGGTGGCTTGGTTGGTTAGGCATCTGCCTTCAGCTCTGATCATGATCCCAGGGTACTGGGATCGAGCCCCATATGGGGCTCCCTGCTCAGTGGGGAGCCTCTTCTCCCTCTTCCTATCATGCTCCCCTGGCTTGTGCTCTCTCATGCATGTTCTATATCTCAGATAAATAAATAAAATCTTTAAAAAATAAAAAAATTCAAATTCATATATTTGTGTGTATACATCTAAATCTGTATTTCAAAGCCGTAACCTTCATAGCCCATCAGTACGGGAGACAGAATCATTAGCATCCAAGAACTGGTTCACAGTTCCTAAAGGCGAGAAGAACATGATCTTCAAACAACCCCAGAGGTGAGCTGGGGGGCGGTAGTGGGGGTGCCTCAAGGAGGTACATACTTGAAACTGCAGCCTTGGAAGTTGATCTTATATGAGTTATGGAGACAAAAAGGCAAGATGGGGAGAAACGAGAGCCCTGTTGCTCTGGAAGACTGTGCACCTAGCCAGGTCGGGCCACTGTGCTCAGCTATGCAGATTACACACTGTACAACCCCAGGGCCATAGTCCACATGAATGGCATCCCCTGCAGGTGTGTTGAGCAGGATCACTGTGAGAAGCACTATGGGAGAGCTAAGACCTCACCAGCTGAATGTCCCACCTTCTCCAGGAGAACCTCTCAAATGGGATCTCAACATGGCTGCCTCAGCCTTCACCTGGTGATTTCTCAGGTGAGCAAAACCCATCACTACAGTGCACTTTGTTCCATCAGAGTGCCTGGCTCCATTCAACTCCAACCAATAATGTCTTGGGAACACCTAAACCCAGTGGTGCTCCTGGATAGCCACGAGAGCAGAGGCGTGAAACTCTGCAACTATACTTGTGGAGGAGGGGGACCCCAGAGCTCAGTAATGTTAGTGACACACACACACCCACTGTGCTAGTGGCAGCAGTAGTAAGACTGATAAAATCTGTAGCCGTAGCTTATTTGGGGTTGCCCAAGGCAAAAACTTTGATAAGGCAAAAACTACTAGGGTGCTCAGAAAGGTGCAGATCATGGGACAGACGGGTCTTATCATACCAGAGTGCATCAATACCTGCATTTTTAAAATTTGTAAAGCCTCAGAAAAAAACAAATCCTTTATGTAAACTTTTTGCAAATTTCCCCATCCTCTGACTAGTATGTGAAGTTAAAAAATGGTGAACCAAAATAAAAAACAAGACAAAAATGTTTTCTTCTGGAATGATGATCCTGAGTTTAATTGTCTATTCCAGTGTTACAGAAAAGGTAAGGGGGGTGGGTTTAGGGCTCACAGCCCTCCTGGGAGGACACTTAGATCCAGATCTTTGGGCAATGCAAAGTGGGGACCAAAGGCTTTGCGAGGCTAAGAGGGGGGATGCTTTCTTCTTCATTATAATCTTTCTCCCTTATAGAAACATGTTAATTTTAGAAATAGAGAAAATAAAGATTGCCTCACCACAGAAAGGAATCCAGTGGGACAGTTCATCCATTTTTCTTACTGTCTTATTTTTCCTTTTCCTTTTTATCTTTTGTAAAACTCTTAGTGGATTTGTTACTGAAGTTGATTATTAAGACAATTTTTAAAAATTGCTCAAGAGATTGTTCAAATTTTCATGAACATCCACATAGGCCCTACACCCATTCTGGTAAAACAAGACTTGTGGCTTCTTGAGAATATACAGATTGAGGGAAGTGGGGCAAACGTAGAAAATTCTTGCTTGGCAAGTTCTGCTCTTGTATTTTTCAAAATGTGTATGTTAGAGTAGTTGCGTGTATATCTTTTATTGTTACTGTTATTGGGTATAGTTCATGGAATATGGGGGCCCTTTGCCTCAGTCGATGGCTCAGAGCAAAGTGGATATCTTGATTTGGACCAGGCCGAATCCCTGCCTAAATGTCCAGAGTCACCTGTTGTGAAAGCCTCAAATAAAAACAGTTTTAATAGGGACGCCTGGGTGGCTCAGTAGTTGAGCATCTGCCTTGGGCTCAGGGTGTGATCCCAGAGTTCCACAATTGAGTTCTGAGATTGAGCCCCACGTCGGGCTCCCTGCATGGAGCCTGCTTCTCCCTCTGCCTGTGTCTCTGCCTCTTTCTCTCTCTCTGTGTCTCTCATGAATAAATAAATAAAATCTTTTAAAAAAAACAGTTATAATAATTGGCCTCACAATGAGAGCAGGTGAATCAGTCTATCAATGACATCAGAGAGGAAAAAGAATGAGTTTGGGCTGTAACAGAATAAAAAGGACTTAAGAGATATAAGAATCAAATGCAATATATGAGTGTGGTTGAAATCTGGACTCAAATAAACCAACTATAAAAAGACACATATTATATGATACTTCTACCATTATTCTGTTGTGCAGAAAGGAACAGGAGCTTTTAATGTCCCTATCAATTTACCAGTGAAATGATATGTCTGATATTTGCTCTAAGATATTCACAGAAAAAAGTGTTGCCTGGGGGCATATGGAAGCAACAAAGTGTTAATTATTGAAACCAGATTATAGGAGTTCACAACACTATTTACTTCATTTTTGCGTATGGTTAAAATTTCCATAATAAAAAAATGTTTAAAAAAAAGCAATGGAGGGGTGTCTGGGTAACACAGTTGGTTAAGGAACCAAATCTTGATTTATTTCAGCTCAGGTCATGATCTCAAGGTCAGGAGGTTGAGCCCTGTGTCAGTCTCTGTGCTGGGCATGGAGCCCACTTGGGATTCTCTCTCTCCCTCTCTCTCTGCTCATCCCCTACACCTCTCTTTCAAAAAAAGAAAAAAGAAAAAGAAGAAGAAGCTAGGGAGAACAAAGAAATTGGTGAACATAACAATTGAATGAAAAAATAAGTACCTAAGAATACTAAATAATTTATGTAGAAGCTCTGCTCTCAAGGAGGTGGAACATAGCTTCCCACCCCTTAAGTATGGGAATCCTCATAGTGACTTCCTTCTAAGAAGTACATAGTGGAAAAGAAGAATAACTTTGGATAGAACTAATAAACATGCTCCAGTCAAGTGCTCAAGATCAACATCATCAGTGACAAGTCATGTTGACAGCAGATACCCTTGATATGATGTGATGAGAAGGGCCCTTCACCTCTGTGGGCTTCCTCCCCCAAACCGATAATTCCTGTTCAACTATGAGAACATCAGACAAACCTAAACTGAAGGACATTCTACAAAACACTTGCATAGTGTTTCTCAAATTTGTCAAGGTCATCAAAAATAAAGAAAATCTGAGAAAGGATCACACCCTAGAGGAGTCTAAAGAGACATGATGACCACATGTAATATGGCATCCTGGGACAGAAAAAGAATATTAGGTAAAAACTGTAAATCTGAAAAAGTATGGGATTGAACTCATAAAAATGTACAATATCAATTTATTAGATGTCATTGATGTAGCATAGTAACAATAGTGAAAACTGGGTATGGAGAACACAGAAATTGTGATATTCTGGAACTTTTCTGTAAAACTAATTCTAAAATGAAAAGCTTATTTTGGGGCACCTGGGTGGCTCAGTTGGTTAAGCATCTGCCTTCAGCTCAAGTAATGATCCGAGGGCCCTGGGATCCAGCTTCACATCAAGCTCCCTGCTCATCAGGGAGCCTGCTTTTCCCTCTACCTTTGCCTGCTACTCCCCCTGCTTATGCTCTCTCTCTCCCTCTCTCTTCCTCTCTCTCTCTGACAAATAAATAAAATCCGTAAAAAAAATTAAAAAATAAAAAATAAAATAAAAAGCATACTTTAAAAAATGACTACCTCGGGGATCCCTGGGTGGCTCAAAGGTTTAGTGCCGCGTTCGGCCCAGGGTGTGATCCTGGAGACCCGGGTTCAAGTCCCATGTCGGGCTCCCTGCATGGAGCCTGCTTCTCCCTCTGCCTGTGTCTCTGCCTCTCTCTCTCTCTCTCTCCTCTGTATCTTTCATGAATAAATAAATAAAATCTTTAAAAAAATAAAAAATAAAAAAGTGACTACCTCTGAGAAAGTGAAAAATACAAATGTAAAAGTAATGAAATAGCCAAACTGACTACAGGTCACTTAAATCAAAAGCAATGGGGGTAGATGTCAGGCATAGTTAGTTTCTATAGTGTCTGAGAAAGAGACACAGAAGGACACAGAAAAAGAGAGATGCATATGGAAATGTTATGGACTGAATTGTTTCCCCCAGAATTTGTATATTGAAGCTCTATCCCTAAATGTAACTATATTTGGAGATAAGGCTTTAGAGAGGGAATTAAGGTTAAATGAGGTCCTAAGGGTGAGGCCCTAATCCAGTGAGACTCATGTCCTTATAGGAAGAGACCAGGTCTATCTCTCTCTCCATCCCTCCCTCCCCATGGGCACAGAGGAAAGGCCATGTGAGGATACAATGAAAAGGTGACTATCTACAAGCCAGGAAGAGAGAGATTTCACCAGAAACCAACCTTGACAGCCCCTTGATCTGGGACTTCTGGCCTCCAGAACTGTGAGAAAATAAACTCCTGGTGTTTAGACCACCCAGTCTGTGGTATTTTGTCATGGTGGTCTGACCTGCCTAATACAATAAATGCATGGCAACATTTTGGGAGATGGGCATACGGTGATTGCATGCTATAGACTGGGCATTGTTTGGGACTAAACTAAAGTTACTGGATTACCTTCATCAGGCATATATTTTATATCTTCGTACATGTTAAAGAGTAACTAAAAGAAAAAAGTTTCACCTATTTTCCTCTCCTTTCACACTTCTGACACCAAACATGTGAGAGTTTTCCCCACACTAATTTTCAAACTCTTCAGATACCAGTTGGGTGTCCTAGAATCCAGTCATGGCATTAACTCCCTGGAGTTAGTGCAGACACCACAGGTCCTTGTAGGATTGGTTCTACAAGACTGCCCCTACTTCAGATGCCAGTCACAGATCTCAGGGTGTCTCCTGTACTTCTGCCTACTTGGCTACAAATTGGAGGTTCCCACAACACCCTCCTCAAATTCAATAATTTTCTGTTAATACTCAGAGAACTCCCAGAAACACATTTATTGATTCATTACAAAGGAGATAATAATGGAGACAGATATAGAGATACATAGGGTGAGGTCCCAAAGTGTTCCACATGCAGTGAACTTTGGATAGGCCACCCTCCTGGCACATGGCTATGTTCACCCAGAAGCTTTTTGAACCCCATAGTTTAGGGATTTTTACAGAAATTTCATCACATAAGCATGATTGATTATTAACTCAGTCTCCAGCCCCTCTTCCCTCCTAGAACGAGAGGTTGTGGCTAAAAGTTCCAAGCTTTTAATAATGCTTTGTCTTTCTGGTGACCAGCCCCATCCAGGAGCCTGCCAAGAGTTGTCTCTTTAGGACAAAATCTGCTTCTATCACCTAAGAAATTCCAAGGCATTTTGTGAGTTCTGTCATGAACCAGGGGTAGAAACCATGTATACTTATTATGTCAGAGTAACCAGTGAAAGAAAAATAGGATGCATACAATCAAAACTGGTGGATGGTGGGATGCCTGGGTGGCTCAGTGGTTGGGCATCTGCCTTCGGCTCAGGGCATGATCTCGGGATCCAGGATCAAGTCCCACATGGGGCTCCCTACAAGGAGCCTGCTTCTCCCTCTGCCTTTGTCTCTGACTCTCTCTCTCTCTCTCATGAATAAATAAAAAAACAAACACCGGTGGATGGAAAACAAGGGAATAAGGAAAGCTCCACATATTCAATGGAAGGCAGGAAGGAAAGGGTGGAGGAAAGCAAAGAGAGAGAGAAAAGTATAGTAAATAAAAGTCACTAAATAAGATGGTAGAATAATAAGTGCAAATATATCAGTAATCACAAATTCACCTTTTAAAAAGGAAAGGTGTTGGGATGCCTGGGTGGCTCAGTCGTTGAGCATCTGCCTTCAGATCAGGGTGTGGTCCTGGGGTCCTGAAATCAAGTCCTGCATTGGGCTTCCCACAGGGAGCCTGCTCCTCCCTCTGCCTATGTCTCTGCCTCTCTCTGTATGTCTCTCATGGATAAATAAAATCTTTAAAAACTATAACATAAAAATAAAAAGGAAAGGTGTTAAGAGGTACATAAAATCTAGTGATACAGCAAGGTTGAAGTAAAAGGATGGAAAAAATCTACCATATGCGTAAGTCTGGATCCCAGTAGAATCCAAATCAGATGGTTCAAAAGACCTTAGTGACAACCCACAGATAGAGGTAGAGGTAGGGGTAGATTCAGGAAATAAAATAGGGATGAGGGCACCCCGGGTGGCTCAGCAGTTTAGGGCCACCTTCAGCCCAGGGCCTGATCCTGGAGACCCGAGATCAAGTTCCACGTCAGGCTCTCTGCATGGATCCTACTTCTCCCTCTGCCTGTATCTTCGCCTCTCTCTCTCTCTCTCTCTCATAAATAAATAAATAAATAAATAAATAAATAAATAAATAAATAATCTTAAAAAAAAAAAAGGGATGAGAAGCAGAGAGAAACTGTTGATACTCTCAGGGTAGACATAATGAGGGGAAGACAATTTGCCAGGCCTCAGAGGATGACAGAGCCATGGAGGAGGGGTCTCCATAGCCCCCATAGTCATAGTGAAACATGGTACCTGCCAGATAATGAGTTCAGTATAAGGGGGAAGAGGCAAAAAAATACTTTGACCTCTTTTCTCCACTCTTACATCTCCTGCCTCTCCTTGGCAGCCTAACCATGGGCAGTAAGCAAGAGAGCCTGGGTGGTATAGTTTGTGGGCCAGGCAGAGAAAAGAAGATGGGCAAAAGGCATCACAGTATTCATACCCAATAAAAAGGACTTTAAGACAAAAGGCACTGTTAGGCATGAAAAGGGGTTTTGCATAATTATAAAACAAATTCGTCTAGAAGATGTTAACAATCCTATAGCTGTATGAATCTAACAACATAGGCTTCTCAGTATGCAAAGAAAATACCATAGGGGTTATAAGAAGACAACAACAAATACACTATCATAGTGGAAAGTTAACATATCTCTCCCAGAAAGTGATGGATCCAACAAATGAGAATTGTCTAAGTCTACAGAAAATTTAAACAACACAATAAGTTTCATATGATGGATATATAGAGAATTCTTCTCCCAATAATTTAAAGCATACGGTGTTCCCGAAAACCATACAAATGTATTTCAGTTGGTGGATGGATAAACGAACTGTAGTATATCCATAGAATGGAATACTATTCAGCAATAAAAAGAAACAAATTACTGATAAGCAAAAATGTGGATGAATTTCAAACACACTGTGCTGAATAAATAGATTCCAAAGGCTACATAACGATGTGATTCTATTTATATGACTGGAGGAGGCAAAAGTAAAGCAATAGAAAACAGATTAGTGATGGCCAGGAGCTGGGAAGGAGTTGATTCCAAAAGAGCAGTGGGGGGGACAGAACCATTCTGGTTGGGGCACGGTAGATAGTTACTTGATTCTGCTTCTGCTAAAATTCACACAGCTGTCCATCCAAACCAGGAATGTTGCTGCATACAAACTTTTAAATTGGATTTTAAAAACATAGTCTATCCAAGCTCAAATAGCAATATAATTGACCAAGTGCATGGTCACAGAATGAATATTAAGAACCACAAAGGATCAGTATTATACCCACCAGAGCTTCTAACTACAGTGCAATAAAACTCAAAATTGCTTTTAAAAATTTAGCTCCCAAATGTCATACTTGTGGAAACTAAGAAAATGCATTTTAAAAAATCAATGGGTCAAAGAATATCATAATAGAAATCACAAGCTATTTCAAGTTGAATAATGACAGAAGTGTTAAATATGAAAATGGGTGGCCTGTAGCCAAAATGGCGCTTTAAGAGCTGAGTCAGGGAAGACAGAAGTTGTGTTGGTTTGTTTTAAATAATACGGTAAACTTTTTCTCAGGAGTTAGAAAATGGACAAAGACAATTTAAAAAGTGGAAAGAAGGGGATGCCTGGGTGACTCAGTGGTTGAGCATCTGCCTTTGGCTGTTCAGGTAGTGATCCCGGGGTCTTGGGATCGAGTCTTACATCGGGCTCCCCGCAGGGAGCCTGCTTCTCCCTTTGCCTGTGTCTCTGCCTCTCTCTGTGTCTCTCATGAATAAATAAATGAAATCTGTGTCTCTCATGAATAAATAAATGAAATCTTTAAAAAAAATTTTAATTAAAAATGAATAAAAAAATTAAAAGTGGAAAGAAGGAAATAATACACCTAAGAACAAAACTCCCTGTAATTGCAACAAGGCATGCTGCAGAGAGGATTGGTAGTAAAATGACAAAAGAATTGTGGCTGCCAGACAGAGAAGAAAACTATGAAAAGAATGCAGAATCCAATCAGGCAGTAAAAAAGAAAGTTGAAGCTGGTCACGTGGAAAAGGAAATCAGACATATTCCAGTGAGGAGTGCAGAGGTTCATTCCCTGAAATCAAGTGATTAAAAAATACAGAGAGATTACACGAAAATTGGTGCCCAGGGAAAGCACTTGTTTTTGAATCTCAACCCACCTGAAAGGCTTTGGTTGGGCCCGCCCATGCCCACAGATGCTGGCATAGACAGGGCCCAGTCCTAAGAAAGGGCTTTAGTATGTGCGCATCTGTGGTCAAGTAGATTTGGTCTAGAACAGTTGTCAGGACACCACAGGGCTTTTATTTTCATGGGTTTTACCTACCAACATTTAATGTATTTGAATTAAAAATACTTTATTCACTTAAAAATAACAATAATAAACTCAATACAACATTGTTGACAAACCATGCAGAATGAGAACCCAAATATCCAAAAATATGGAAAGTCATGAGTGAATTGCACTTCATTTGTTCAATAAAATACTATACAGCTTATTTCTAACTAACTCTATAGGTAACAATATGGATAAATCCAAGAAAAAATAAACTTAAATGGAAAAGGCAAGTGGCAAAATAACAGAGTATACATAATTTATGTAACTTTTTTAATGTAGAAAAAGAATTAATTGGCAGAAGCAAATCTTTGAAGGCCAGACTGAATTTGGACCTACTTCAGCAAGCAGTGAGAGCTCATTGTTGAATGAATGAATCATCAAAAGATTTTGAGCAGGAAATCCACACGTCTGCTATAAAAGATCAGTCTGGCAGGTTCTTAACCTGGGGTCCACAGACAGAATTCAGGGGGCTTGTGTCCTTCCATGGGAGGGGGAAAAAATCTTTATTTTTAGAAAATGGAACATTTCCTTCAATTAAGTGTACTCAACAAAACACAATGCTATTGGCAGGACCTGTGAGTTCATCACCAACAGAAATCACAGGTATGTTCATATCACATTATAGTTGTAGTGGATGTCTTCAAATATTCTTTATGCTCGTCACACTTTGAAATTAGAGTAGGCTTTATTTTTTTTGTAGGCTTTATTTTTATTTTTTTAAAGATTTTATTAATTTATTCATGAGAGACACAGAGAGAGAGGCAGAGACAGAGGCAGAGGGAGAAGCAGGCTCCATGGAGGGAGCCCGACGTGGGACTCGATCCTGAGACCCCAGGATTATGCCCCTGGCTGAAGGCAGACACTAAACCCAGGGGTGGCTTTAGATCTGCTGCTGGATCTCACTGCTTAATAAATTGATTTTTTTAAAAACCCACATATATATTACATCCCAAATTTGTTTTTGTTTGTTTTGTTTTGTTTTGTTTTGTTTTGTTTTGAGAGAGAGAGAGCATGAGCTGAGGGGTGGGGCAAGACAGTGGGGGAGAGAGTGAATCTTAAGCAGGCTTCATGCCCAGTGCAAAGTCTGGCATTTCCTCGATCTCACAAACCTGAGATCATGACCTGAGCCAAAATCAAGAGCCAGTCGCTTAATCAACTGAGCCACACAGGCATCCTCCTAAATTTGATTTTTAAAAAGTTTGGAGGGGGACCTGGGTAGCTCAGTCAGTTAAGCACCTGCCTTCAGCCCATGTCATGGATCCCAGGGTCTCAGGACCGAGTCCTGCATCTGGCTCCCTGCTTAGCCAGGAGTCTGCTTCTTCTCCTTCTGCCCCTCACCCCACTCATTCTCTCTCTCTCTCTCTCTCTCTCTCTCTCTGTCTCCTTCTCCCAAATAAATAAATAAAATCTTTTTAAAAATAAATAAAACGTTTTGAAAACACATTTCAATGTAAAAGTTTCCTTTGTAATTCTGCGTTTCATTTAGGACATTTTAAAAAAATGATTCTGAGAATGTTCATAAGCTTCACCAGACTGGCAAAGGGGTCCATGGCACCAAAAAATGCAGAAAGTAGGATGGCTAAGAGTGGGAAGGGGAGGGCAGATGCCTGAAGGCTGCTGCATCAGTCTGATCCAGGGATAACAGGGCCGGGATGGAGGTGTGAATGACAAGGGGAATGCTCAGTCCTGCAGCTCAGACTGACTCATTTCCTGCCCTGCCCCAGCGCCTAGTACAATGCCTGGAACATAGAGGCCACCGAGTCAAATCTGTTATGTGAATGGAAAATGTCACTGGCATGGGAAGCAGTTGTACAGTAGGATATACTGGGTTTATGGGTGGGCTTATGAGACTAGAAAGAAGGAAGGAGCAAGGGGGATAGAAGCTGGAAGCCGTTGCATCTAACTCAGCTGCTTTCCAGTGGAGTCTGGCACTGGAGCAGGTACGAGGGATTGAGATTTGCAATGAGCCCACCAAAGGGAGAGGATAGCCCAGAAGCACACAATGGTCTTAGTTTTTAATTTCACTGATCTTGTTCCAAATTTGCCTTTTCTCCTTTTTACATGGGACTCTTGAGCCATTGCCACAAAGCACATTTGTCAATCTTCCTGAATGTCTCCACAGAAGCAGGTTGGGACAAGGCTTTTCCCAGCCCAGAACTTCTATTGTAAAGGATGGCTTGCCTATACGATACTGCCCAGGCAAGACCTGGATCTGGGGCCAGAATCAAAATTAAAGAAAAGGCAAATTGGATTTCATAAGAGTTAATTTTATGTTTCAACTTGGCCGTATCATCACACGCCCGGATATCTGGTTAAATGGTGAGTGGCAGACTAAGAAAATTCACTCTGTCTGATTGTCGTTGAGCTAGGACTTCAGTCTTCTGTCTACAGACTTGGACTCAAACTGAAACTTAACACTATCAGCTCTCCTGGTTCTCAGGCCTTCGACTCAGATTAGAATTGGCTCTCCTGGGTTTCCAGTTTGTCAGTTGTGGATCCGGGGACTTCGCAACCTTCATAACCACATGATTGATCAATTGATTGATCTGTCGATCTATCTATCCTCTCTTGATTCTGTTTCTCTGGTGAACCCAGACCAATGGAAAAGATCTTTGCCTATAATCCTTTACCTACAAAAATGTTACAAAACATCTGTTACGAATGCCATAAATTCAGAGAATGATTGTTCCTTGTGCTTTGTTAAATTTGCTAAATCAACAAAAGAACATCAGGAAAAACAAGGTAATGAATTTCAATAGAACTTAAGTTTGGCTGAAATGGTAATGGTGAGGACTGCTTTGGAGGGGAGCAGGAATTAGGGTTGTCTGGGGCATATCTACACAAACATAGCACGCACACAGTTGCTCCGTGTCCTTCTTGTGCACTCTTCATGACGTCTGGCAATTTGACTTCGACCTTGAGGCTCCACTTTTATTAATTTTTTTCTCTAAAGATTTTATTTTCTTTATTCATGAGAGAGAGAGAGACAGAGGGAGATGCAGGCTCCCCGTGGGGAGCCCAATATGGGATTTGATGGCCAGACCCCGGGATCATGACCTGAGCCGAAGGCAGAGGCTCAACCGCTGAGCCACCCGGGCATCCAGAGGCTCCACTTTTAGAGCTTTGCCCTTAATTACCTCTAGTCTCCAAACACCAGCGATTCCCACTGTGCTAATGATGTTCATCCCTACACTTGAGCTTTCAAAAATAATGGAATCATAGGCAGTCTGATTTCACCTAGTGCCTTCATTTCCCAGATTATAAAACTGAGGATCTTAGAAACCTAGAGATGTGTCCAGAGTCACGTATGTACTGGTAATTAGTAGAGTTGAGACGAGTAACCAGATTTCCAAAATACCACTCTCACACTCACTTGGACAACCTGGTTTTCTCTGCATAGTGAGCTATGAACTCTCTTCAGTTAGATGTCCTTTGTTCAGCTCAGACATGACAAGCCTCAACATACAGCAGGCACTTATAAAAATGTTGAGTCTTAAGTAGAAGACTAAGGGAAAGAATCTGTCATACAAGACAGTCAAAGGGTTAATATTCTTAATTTGTAAAAGGGTATTCATTCAACACATGTTTATTGAGTGCTCACCAGGTGCACTGTGCTAGACAGTGAGAATACAATGGTGAATAAGAATAGCACGGTTTCTCCTCGCGTAGACTTTACCGTCTAGTGGGCACAAACAAACTAACCTGAAATTACCCTTGGGAAAGGCAGTCATGCGCAGCTTCTAGCTTCCTGCATAGGAGGGCAGTGTTCCTTGTGAGGACATAGAGAGCCCTTACGACCTGTTTTCAGACCCCACGGGGGAGGAGATGGGGTCCTTGGCCTACAGGGCAAAGGGGACATGTGTGCAGACCATCTCCTGTGTTGACTGTGTGGGAAGACCTGCTGAGCATAGGAGATAGACATTGGTTATGGAAGTGGATCTTGCTCTGTCTCCTCTCTATGTTAGTAAAGTGTTGTTTCACCCAAAGCATGTGTGAGTCATGTCTCTCCTGGCAACGCCGACACCTGTAAACTATGCAGTGGGTCAACACCCTGGGACTGCTGCTCCTGGTGATAGGCAACAGGTGCCACTCGTCTCACAATTACTGTAATAAAAAACACTGACTGAAGGAAAGAAATGCCTTCAGAGGCACTGAAGGCCTGACCCATGTTGTATGTGTGACTCAGACTAGGGAATGTCAGGAGCTAGCTGTGAAGTTCTGAGCTAATTAGAGAAGGATGGAAGAAGGGGCAGACAACACAGGCCAAGGAAGTTCTGTGCAAAGGCCATGTGGCATATTTGAAAAAACTGAAAGAAGGCTCATATGCCTTCAGAGCATAAAGGGAGGAGCAGGAAGTGTTCTCAAATAGAACTAGAGAAGGAAGCAACCACCAGACAGCGCAGGGCCTTCTAGGTCACTTTGAGGACTTGAATATGCATCCACTGAGGAATGGACAGCAGAGAAGAGTTTGTTAAGGAAAAGTTGACAGTGAGACTCCTGTTTTAAAGATATGAGGCTATTGGGAACAGAAAAATGGATGCAAAAGGGAGAAAGCAGACACCAAGAGCTAAGTGAGATCATTGCCAACATCCAGGAGAATGAGGGTGGTAGCTTAGGCCAGTGGTTCTCAACCAGAGAAATGTGACCCCTCAGAAGACCCTTGACAAACTCTGGGAACATTTTTGAGAGTCATACTGTGTAGGGGGATGTTACTGGCATTTAGCAGATAAAGATCAAGAATGTCACTAAATAAACATCCTACAAGAGACGTGATTGCTCCCACAACAAGGAATCACCTGGCCTGAAATATAAATAGTGTCTAGACTGACAAACTCTGGCTCAGGCTGTGGTGGTGGTGGAGATGGGGGACACATTGGAGACATAATGAGGAGGGTAACATCAGTGGTACTTAGTGACTGATGATGAGGGGTGAGGGAACAATTAGCAAAGGGAACACTCAGCTTTCTGGCTTGCTCGCTTGAATGAGTGGGGGTGTCATCTACTGAGACGAGATGCTGGAGAAATTGATGGTTTGCTGGAGAAGGATGAGGAGCTCAGCTGGAGACCTATGAAACTGAGATGCCTCTAAGACATCCAAAAAAAAAATCAAACAGGCCATTCACTAGGTCTGTAGCTCAAGAGGAAAACCCCGAGCATGACATATGCTTATTAGAGGCTTCTGTGACTAGAACAGAAGCCCCAGGCAGGGATGAGATTACCAAGAGAGGAGGTACAGAGTGAAGAAGAAAGAGGGCCCAGGATGACAAACTCTTGGGAGAGGAGCACAAGCCAGCAAAAAACATCTAAGGGGGCATCCGGAGAATGGGAAGAAAACCAGGGCATGTCACCTCCCAGAAGCTGCAAATGAGACTGTAACCCCACACCTCCTTTAACACAGAGCACCACAGATCTTTTTAAAGCTTTGCTAAACTGACGAGTCAAGAAGAATCTTGTTTAAAGATGTCAAAGTTTTCATTAGCAATTTAGGGGTGAGTAATGAGATTAAACATCTTTGCCACGTTTACTGGCCACTTATACCTCTTGTGTAAATTGGGCAGGGTGCGTCATTTGTCCATTTTCCTTTTTTTTTTAATGGACAGCTATATTTATTTTATTTTTTTCAAATATTGCTATGATTTTTTTAAAGTTTTAATTTAAACTCTAGTTTATATATATACATATATATATTTTTATTGGAGTTCAATTTGCCAACATATAGCATAACACCCAGTGCTCATCCCATCAAGTTGTCCATTTTCCTATTCTAGAAACTCCTATTTTTGTATGACTCTATATATTATGATTTTTCACTCTTTGTTATCATATTCTTAAATATTTCCTCACGATTTATCTTTTTTTTAAAGGTGTCTTTTTCTGTGCAGTTTTTTTTTCCCCCCTGCAACATTGTTGTTTACTTTATCTTCCTGCTTTGATTTCATGCTGAAAGAGGCTGTTCCTTCCCCGGGGATCATAAAAATGTTCTCCTATATTTTGTTAGGATACTAAATCCTTTTTCTACATTTAAACTTTTATCTAGGGCAGCCCCAGTAGCTCAGCGGTTCAGCACCGCCTTGGGCCCAGGGTGTGATCCTGGAGACACAGGATCGAGTCCCACGTCAGGCTCCCTGCAGGGAGCCTGTTTCTCCCTCTGCCTGTGTCTCTGCCTCTCTGTGTGTGTCTCTCATGAATAAATAAGATCTTTAAAAATAAATAAACTTTTATCTATCTAAAATCTATTTGGGGGTATAATGAGTGACTGAGATTTTTTTTTCTCACTTCAGTTGACCAATACGTTCTTTCAATCTTCTCTTTATGTTAAACTAAATTCAATAACCATTAATCCGGTGTCAGCCTATCTCTTCCGTTCTTTGATCTGTTGGTTTAGATCCTGTGCCCAAACCAGGCTGTTTTAATTACTGTAGCTTTATCGCATGGTTTGATATCCAGGGAGGCACATCTGTATCACTTTAAAACCAGGAAAAATCATAAAACTAGAAAGCTCTTCCAGGAAGAGCTTGTCCTGAATCTGAGCCTAAGGATACTTATATAAAATGGGGTAGAGAAGGGCCCTGCTGAGCACAGTGAGCAGATCCCTGCGCAGGGCCAAGGCAGTTGGTCTGAAATATATGACAAGGGACGTCTCTGTATCACTTTGCTCTCCTGGCCCAGGTGATTCAGGGACCAGTGTGCCTGCTAGCCTCACGCCCAACATTACAGGTGTTTACCGGCTTCCACCTCGCGGAAAGACGGGGGCACGCGCCCACCTGTGCACGCGCACGAGGTGCCCGGTTTCCTCTTCGCCCTGCCCCCACTCCCCCTCCGGTTAGGCTTGGGGTGAGGATGGAGGAAACCAAAAGAGAGATCAAAGGGCCCTTGGCCTCGATATTGATGGAAGAGGGAGTCAGGCAGTGGACACCCTCCTGGCCTCCGCCAGGTGAGCTCCGGCGGGATAGGGGTGGAGGGGACTGGAAGAGGGGGTGACGCCCGGGGGCTGGGCCTTGACCCCGCGGGGGGCGGTCCCCGGCCCCGGCCGCCCCGCCCCGCCCCGCCCCGCCCCGCCCCGCCCGGCCCCTCCCGGGCTCCCCCGCCTCCGCAGAGCCTCCTGCAGAGCCTCCTGCGGGCTGGCGGCCGCTGTCACTGCGGCAGCGCGCTCGCGCTCCTCGGACGTCCGCGCGCAGGTGAGGACCGGGGGCCCCGCGCCCCAGCCGCAGAGGAAGGAGCGGGACGCTTCGTAGATCTGGGAGCTGGGAGGGAAGGAAACGAATCGGATCCCGCCGAGGGCCGGAGGGAGGGAAGGAAGGGCGCGCGCCCGGGTCCTCGGCGGCGGGGAGGTGGCCCCTGCCAAGCCCAGAGAGGGGGACGCGTCTTCACCGGGCGCATCCGAGGCTCCGGCTCCGGAGATGCGCTGGCGCGTGGCTCTTCTGGCTGTGTGGAGGAGACACAGTTCCCGAGCGGGGCCTCCCAGATCCTGGGGCTCTGGATCCCGGGGGCCCCACATCCCCGTGCAATTGTTTCCAGCCAGCAGCTAAAAATACCCCTCCTGGATCTGCCGGGGGCGACTCCCGGCTCGCGGGTCGCCAAGCCCCACAGAAACCTCCCTTGCCTTGCCGCTGTGATTTGAAGAGCCCTGCCTCAGCCCCGTGAATGTTACTGACAGGTGGAGGATTTGTTCTGCCCAGGTTGGTGTGTACAGGTGGAAAAAATCTGCAAGAAATGACGGACTTAGCTTTTGAAAATTTTCAGTTTAAAATTTCGGCAAGCCTGTTCTCTTCCTGCATCTGCGGAGGGGACACTGGAATTTAAGCCCAGCTTTGGGTTTGTAGGCAGAGGGCTGCGTTTATCTGTCCCCCAAGAGGTTTTGACTTGGAAGAAGTGAGGTGGGTTCCAAAGCGGGTTCCGCTTCCTGATAGGCTTTGCTGCTGGTAGTCGTAGCTTTCTACCTGAGGACCAGGAGGCAGCCGCCTGGCCTGGCCGTGGTCAGGAGCCTGCTTACTATCACCTCCCTCCCTCCCTCCCTCCCAGCACAAATGTTCTGTAACACTGCAAGTTTCTGGAACTGAAGTCGGGGTCCACCGACACACTCATTCTGTGTTCTCTCACCTGCAGTTGGGAGGAAAGATGTTCACTGTGCTGACTCGCCAACCTTGTGAGCAAGCAGGTTAGTATGTCTCAGCAGGCGGCAAGTGTGGCGGTCTCGAGTCCCACTCCCCATATCAGCCTACAGTTCTTCCCGCGGGTCCCCTGCGAATGACCGACCTTAACGTCTTTGGTTGGAGACTCGGTTGCTTACCAGGGTTTCATCACCAGCATTCCTCAGGTGGAAGTAATGCTTTTGACCACAGCTACACGAAACAAGGACTAACATGCATGTTCCACTGAAATGGTTTTTCCGGTTTGCATAATCCATTAATTTGGCCGTTTGTGGTTTCTCTTACCAAGCTGTGTGTGAGATCTGCTTTAGAATATTGTAGATTTTGTGATAAACTCTAAAGTACTTACCTCTGTCCTCTGCTTCCATCCCAGTGTCGTTGCTGGCACAGCACCTACAGCGTCCTGCATTCCCTACCCCCACCCTAGGTCAATATTGTTACCCTTGTTAACTGGAGGCACATATGTAGAGTTCACACACACACACACACACACACACATCCAAGCTTGCCCTGCCTGCCTACCTCTGGAGCATGTTTTGCAGTTGCTCATGTGAAAACCCAGAAGGGTCTGGCCTCTCCACCCTCAGACACCTTGTAATTAGTGTTTGCTCACTCCTAATGACAGCACAGCTCTGAGCTACATTCTCTAAATGAATGAGACCTGGTCTAGTCCATTTTGCTTTGTGGTAGGCTTTTCTGCTGGAGCAAGGGTTTGCTGAAGGTAATCATAGCTATTTACCTGCTAAGTGCTGAAGCACAGAGAGGACTGGGAGGCCAGCCACACATCTGTGGTCGGGAGACTGCTCACGTATCACCTCCCTCCGGCCCCTGGACAGATGCTGTCTTTAGCTGTGCGCCAAAACTGGGCATTCTTGTCTTCCAAAAGGATATAATTTTAGAATGGTAGGGGCAATTTATACAAATCTTGTTTTGTAAAAGGAAATTATACCTAAGAAGCCTAGTTTACTTGGATTTTCACATTTTCCTCAAAGGACTTTTGGAAGGTTTGATGAATCTTGACAAATGCACACACCTATATACCCCGTAATTCTCAGAAGATATAGAGGATTTCTGTTACCCCAGAAAGTGCACCTGTGTTCCTTCCTAGTGAGTCCCTACTGCCAATCCCCTGGGCAGTCAATGTTCAGATTTCTGTCACCTGTCTGTTTTAGAACTTCACATGGATGAAATCATTTCAGTATAGAACAGTATTTGTTTTTTTAAAAATGTATTAATGTATTTGCTACTTTATTTATAAAATTTCCATTAGCCCACACTGGTTTAAGACCCAAGTAAATATCTGCTCAAAATAATTTATGTAAGCAATATTAGTTTAATACATAGACATAGTCCATTATGGTAATTATATACTTTTATACAATACAGCTATAATTATCTTTATTCAGAGGCTCTATATTTAGTTGAAGATTATTCATAGGCTTTGTTATTATGATTATTATTTTGCTCTTAAATGGATATAGTTTACATGTTTTCATTGAAATACAAATGCCAGAGTTGATATGATCCCTTTGGGAGAGAACACATGGCTTGGGATCTAGCTATTTTTTGTGAAGATGTAGATGAGACCCTATGCCTTCACTGTAGACACAGGAAAAATCACTGAGATTAACTTCTTACTGCAAACCCAAATATTTCAGAAATTCATACATGTTACTATTTGTGTAATAGTACATTACTGTGTACTGGATTTATAATCATTGATTATATCTGAAGTATAGTATTGATTTCTTTTATTTATCTGATATTATTTTTATATGAAATATTATATCACCTGCTTTAATAGAAAACCAATATTTTAAGAATTCAATTAGCCTACATATTATACATCATTAGTTTTAGATGTAGAGTTCAATATTTCATCAGTTGCATACAGCATCCAGTGTTCATCACATTGTGTGCCCTCCTTAATGCTCATTACCCAATTACCCCATCCCCCCACACCGACCTCCCCTCCAGCAACCCTCAGTTTGTTTCTTAGAGTTAAGAGTCTCTCATGGTTTGTCTCCATCTCTGTTTACTTAGAAAACCTGTATTTTAAAAATCTACATTGAAATAAATGTTATTTTTTTTAAGATTTTATTTATTTATTCATGAGAGACACACAGAGAGAGGCAGAGACATAGGCAGAGGGAGAAGCAGGCTCCATGCAGGGAACCTGATGCAGGACTCGATCCTGAGACCCCAGGATCATGCCCTGAGCTGAAGGCAGATGTTTAACTGCTGAGCCACCCAGGCGTCCTGAAATAAATGTTATTGTAAATCACCTCAGGGACAATCAGTAATATACATAACACATTTTAGGAGATAGTATAAACTATGCACACTGTCTCTGCAAATGCTATCTATTCCACTCTTTGAAGGAAAAATAAATGGGCATTAGAGTCCAATCTCCACTCCAACTTTAAAATGTGGGCCTCATTAAAGGCCTCATAAAGGAAGTGATGTATGCACATGTTATGTATCCAGTCTGTGGATTCTACAAAGAAAGCCAGTGCCTTGTTCCTACTTCTCCCTCATGTGTCTTCTGGGTCTTCCCATTTTAGGCCTCAAGGCCTTCTCCCGAACGCCAGCCATCATCGCCTTGGTGGTCTTGCTTTTGAGTGTTGTGGTGCTTGTGGCCATCACACTCATCCAGTTTCACCACAAAGAGGTCCTCCTTCCAGGACTGAAGGTAAGTGTGAAGGGATTAGCACTGATGGGATGGGCTGTGACATCAATTATTCTACAGCTGTGAGTTAGATGAAAAGCCTTTTCTCTGCATCCAGTGGGAGAAGACCCAAGGGAGAACCGAAGGATCTTTGGTGTAAGACCTAAGGGAAAAGCTCTGGACATACTGGTTTTGTAACATTTGACACCAGAGAATGTTAATGGTTACAACTTCTCTAAGGACTGTATGTCCTTACTTTGACTCCTGACTGTTGCCCAAAGCTAGACTTTGTAGCCCAGGTATAGATGGCTACCAAAGATCTACCAGCTTGTGCATTCCCCAAGACCACACAACCCTGATCATGAGTGGAGACCAGCAGACCCAGGCTTCTCTTCTGGCCTAACCTAGGAAACAAAACATCAAGGACTTGAAAAAGTCTCCTTGAGCTGTATGTGTGCTACCTCTCTTGAGTCTAGAAGTGTGCCATGATTCTTCTAACTCTAACCCTTGAAAAATTACTCAGGATATTATGCTCAGTTTTAGAGGCTACTCTTAGCCCTTGATAAAGTCTGTCCCCAAATGGCCTCTCATATGATGCCTGATAGTCTGAGAACCATGTATATCACCCCAGCCTTGGTGTAAGGGCAATGGGAGGTGATCTCCTGAGAGGCTGTCAAGTGAAGTGGAAGAGTCCTTCAGTCATTTGGGTAGATGTTGGCAAACTTCTTCTGTAATGGGCTAAATAGTACATATTTTAGGCTTTGATGGTCATTTGTAGTCTCTGTCACATATTTTCTCTCTCTCTCTTTTTTTTTTTTTTTTGTCTTCTTATGATTCTTTAAACATGTAAAAACTCTTAGCCTAAGGGCCATAGGAGCCAAGAAATTCAACTGTTATTTGAATCTCATTTAGCCTTTACCCTTGACCTCATGTGTCCTTTCTACATCTTCCTGCTCTTAGTGACTGTTCAAAGGCTATACTTGAAGCAGAAGTTTTTTAAGTTGTTAAAAGATAAAATAGAAACTAATATTGCCTCAGCTTTGTGGGTGTGTTTGACCTACCAATCTGAGGCTGCTCTTCTGGAAGATTAAAGTAAAATCTCCTTTAGATAATGGCATTTGGTTCTTTTATAGGATGTTTTACAGTAAGAATCTTAGTACCCCCCCCCCATGAATAACATGAAGAAAAAAGAAAGGAAAAAAAAGGGAAAGAAACCTTATACAACTGTCCAGTGATGAGAGGAAAACAAACTATCCAGTTGTCCAAACACATTAGCCAAAGCCTAGAGAAGCCATTTCCCAAGCTCCTGGCACTGCCTTCTTCTATAAACTACAGAAAATCAGGATTGCAACTGGGAGTAATACTATCTCCTTATACTATCTCCGCTGTTCCATTTAGTGAAACTTTTCCCTGAGTTATCTCATGTAACCCTTGTGACAGCTATAGCAGAGGGGCAAAGGAAGCATTGTCACCACCATCTTGCAAGTGAAGAAACATAGGTTTGGCCAGGGAATGGCAGACCAGAACTGACCAACCCTCCTGTTCGTAAGGCCAGGGTTTTCTTCCCTCACCTCTCTCTTCTCCTTGATCCTAAGTTCAGAACAGAGAACCCAGGAGAAGATACTGGCCCCCGAGAGGATAATTTCTCCTCCTTTACATAAGAAGAAAGATGGGGAGGTGGGTGCAAATGCAGGAAGTTTTGCTGAACTGGGGGAAGTGGGGGGAAGGCTTATAGCCCTCTTAGACCTCTAGAACCACTCTTATACCCCATATTTCAGAGGAACACCTCTAGCTGTATTCCAGAGTTATTCCCTGTCCACAGCACAAGGGAATGTGCCCACCCAGAGCCATGCTTCACCTTCTAGAATAAGCTGTGGTGCCGGGGTCTGTGTGGGCCTCGTCCTGAGGACTGACCTCACCACTGGTCTGAAGGGTGCCAAAGGGGCAACTGTTTGCAGAGATTGTAGACAGAGAATGGATGTGGAGTCTGGGCCACCACACCTTCTACAGTCAACTTATAGGTGCATGAGGCTCTTTAACTCTGTGTATTTGCCAGAGGTGGGATGAAGACAAGTAGAAGTTAAAAGGGAGAGTAAAAGACTTCATTTATAAAATTTCCCCACAGGGCCAATGAAAGTTAGGGATAGGCTGTTGGCAGTTGTCAGCTGCTGGCTTCCACTCTTTCTGGGAGGTAAGAGGTAAGTCTTCTGTTCATACTGGAGGAACATGGAGGAATTGACAGAAGACCAGAAAACCTAGTAGAGTAGACCCAGGGCAATAAGGAGGCTACCGCTGAAGGAGGTCCTGGGTCAGGTGGGTTCCCCTGATCAAAGATGTGAGAGCAAAAGTAGACCATCTGGGAAGGACCCCGGAAGCACAGGCCGAGGGTGGGGAAGTGAGACAAGAGGGAAGCAGCCAATGGAGGGTCTGCTATCCAGCCAGTTATGGGCAGTGGAGGCTCAGTCCTGCAGAGGATCCCTGGGAGCTGGTACAGAACTCATCCCAGGGTTATCCTCTACCAAAGGGCATCTAGAACACCTGCCTCAGAGGTATCTCACTCAAGGATACTTACACAGCAACTTCTTCTAGGCATTGGTTGAGTGGCTGCTCCCTGGGAGACATGAACTCCCTAGCATTTCTTTAACTCCCTAACATCCCTGGACACATTGTATGCTCAGGTGAGCTCAGGTCACTGGAGAAAGCCTTAAGGCAGGTGGAAAGTGCATGGCTGGGCATCACCAGGGTAAGGCCTGAAGGACATGGGTAGGGAGCCCTCAGTGATTCTTCCACATAGATATGATTATTGTTATCCTCGTTTTGCTGATGAGAAAGTAGAGGAACAGAAAGGGCAGATAGCTTCTCACAGTTACAGACTGGAAATAGCAGACGTGGTGCAGAAGAAACAACAGAGAGCAGAGAATGTTGGAGGCCTTGAACAAGGATTTAGAAGGAACAGAAGAGACACCTTCACCCCTTCGCAAAGAGTTCAGAGATGGGATTTTTAATCTCCCCAGATCTAGCTGTCAGGCCCCAATCACAATGTAGGGGACAGGAAGTTGTAGAAAGTTTGAATATTGGCTCAGAAGACCCATTCTGCTTAATTGGGTGGATTAAATGTGAGAAAAGACAGATGTTCTGAGCCAGTGGAACCAGAGCAGAATGGCCACTTGAAAGAACATTCCACATGCAGCTCTTTTCAGAGTGAGGACAAGCCTCTTTTTTTGGTTTTGTTTTGCAGTGTGTGCTAGGGGTGGGAAGGGCAGTTGTGGAAGTGAAGCTGAATGAATACAAGGGCTTTTAAATTGTTATGTTGATGTTTTCATACCTGGGACCTTGTTTTGCCTTTCTGTGCAGCTGACGGTTGGTTATGAGGGGCCAGCTCCACAATGGCCTATGGGGGCGGGGGGGGGGGGGCTGGAATGTTCCTTAAGACCCTATTGAAAGGTGATCGCTGTCTATTAAATCCAGCCTTGGCTTACCTAACCTTGGTTTATCTGAGTTGAATGGCAGAACTATTAAAACAGTCAAAGGTTAAAGCGTCCCCAGTCCCTTTTCATTGTTACTGGTCTGACTTGTTCTACAAACCTGAAGCGTAAACATGATGGCATCAGTTTTATTTTTCACTCAAGCCCTCACTTGCTTTATTATCATTAAGTCTGGTATCTTCCTTTGGAGACTTTGCCCTCCTCACCCCCAATCACAACTGTCTAGAAGCCCTGCAGCTTCTCAGTCCAATATGATCAGCACCCCCATCACCATTGTCCCTTGCAGCTGCATGATGTCACTGTTGAAGGGGGGCCTACATAGGCCCTCTCGGGTCACACTAGATCCCCATGTTGCATCAAACTCCCACTCTTGGCCATTCCTCTCTAAAGCACAACCAGGGGACGAGGCTGTGCTAAAACCATTCCCTTCTAATCCTCACCGGTTCTGTCATTGGGCTGGAGCTCTGGTGCCTATGGCCCTCCCTGTTTTATCCTTAGGAGAGTGAGAGTTAGATAATTGGTTTCCTCCTTTCCAGAAAGACACAGCACTTTCATCACTTTGATCCACCTCCTCTCCAGCCAGATCTGCACACTACTTAACTACGAGTTTGCTTTTGAGGGACTTTTTGTCTGAACAAAGAAAGTCTGCGATATGACATCTTATTATGAAACAATCAACCCTGATAGACCTGGTTTCCTTGGAACTCAGTGAAAGCATGGGGGCTCTGTGTATAGGTTTGGGGTTGGTTAGATCTAGACTTGAGCCCAAGTCTGGGACTGTGAGCAATTATTTACCTCTGTGAGCTTCAGTTTCCCCAACTGTCAGGTGGGAATGATGACAACACCAGCCTTATGAATGCCACACTAAAGCACTTTGTGTGTGCCTGGTATACTGTAAATACTCAACAAATGTTTACTACTACAATTCCTATTATGATGCTAATAGTGGTGATGATGATAATGATGGTAATGATGATGATAATAAATAAATCTAAGAAAGTTGATCTTATGATCTTTGCTTTTGCTTTGTTAGAAGCTCACACAGTCCTTAAGTTCGGGATCATCGGTTCATATGGAAGGCTGTTTCCTTTTGGTTAATCCACTGAGTGTGTCTCCAGTTCCATGTTCAAGCCATGTTTTTCCTGACACTGCATTAGACAGAGGGTTACTTATTGCTTTCCACGTAGCTGAACTGAATGAAATTCAGTCCCCACCCCAACCCCTCTGTCAAACCACATTGAGTGCCATTGATCTAGGCAAATGAACTCTGAAAACTGGTTAAAGACCAATTTTTCCACTTTTGAAAATGTCAGCAAATGATGGTGGTTACTCGGAAGTAGCACTGGGCTCAGGATTGGTCCCTGTCAGCACGTTCCAGCAGGTGCCGGAAGGGCAGCCATTTCTCCAGGTTCACAGTGGAAAGTCTCTGGCTGTCCCCACCCTGGTGAAAACTGGATCCCAGCTAGGATGAGGAGAATGAGAATGACCCTTCTTCCTCCTTTCTGATCTTGGCCCAACAGCCCCAAGTTTTCTTCACAGGGAAAACACACTGTTTGCAAAGAGCCGGGATCCAGAAGATGTGGAAAGGGTGGGGACCCTGTGGAGTGGCTGCTCTTGTGTGCTCCCTTGCTAGTCAGCACCAGGGGTGGAGGGGCAGGTGGAAGGGTGGTGAGGGGTCAAAAGCAGAGGGGAGGGGAAAGAGTGGACTGGTAGGGAGGCTCAGATCTCTGAAGTGCCTGGTTTCCTTCAGCTCCACCTATGCACTAATCTCCGGGTGAGCCTGCCCAGAGCAGGCTGTGAACAATGCTTCCCTTGTTTGCAGGGGGTGTCATGTCAGGATCCCTGTCAGCATTCATCACATTGAAGGCTGAGATTAAGAGGCTGTCCAAGTTCAAATACCAGTGGACACAGGATGTTCCATCTCAATATAATGGCGAGGCTGTGATTGAGGAGCTGGAGCAACATGTTTTTATTTGGTCCCATTTCAAAGGAAACAAGCACTTGTTAATAGTGGAAAGTTGGAATCCTACCAAATGTCTAGAATCAGGGAATTAGTTAAATAAATTATTGCGCATCTCACAGAAGATGTGGGGAATGTATTGAAAATGATGGTATTTTTACTGGCAGGAGAGATGTGCATGATACATTTATTAAGAAAAGAGCAATGGAAAAGACTATGTACAGTGTAATCCTCTATTGAAATGAAAACCTATGTCTAACCATATATTCATATATGTAGTTGTATACACCAAAGACCATTAGAAAATATATACAGGAAGGTGTTAAAACAATAGTGGGATTTGAGAGGTTTTATGTTCTTTTCTTTCCTCTTTTCCTTGCTTTGTAATTTTGTTTATTTTGCTTTATTGATCTTTCCAAATAGCCTGTGTTCATTGAGCAGCCACTGAGTGTCGAGCATATGGTCTCCTGTTTACTTCTCAAGGTTAAGTTGCCTGAAGATGGGGAAACCCAGAGAACTTAGGCCTTGTACCCAGGGCTGTAAAGCAAGCATCAATCTGAGTCACCTTGCCTCCAGAACCCAAATTCATCTTCCTCACTGAGACAAGCAGCCTAACCCCACAGCAGTGGAATTGGGGAAGAGCTGTGACCCAGAAGCCTCTGCTGCCCTGGGCTGACTCCAGGCCCCAGCACATGCTGACCTAAGTCAGCATTACTCATTCCAATCCCCATAGGCTGCTAACGCATGCTCTTTCTGGGTCAGGTTTGGTCCAGAGCCTGAGCTGGAAAGACTTGAGGGGAAGCTCCCTGGTTCTTGCCTCTAGCGAAAGGGATGGTCCAGGACTCCTAGCCAGCTCTCCTGGGCACAGCTAGCCCTGGCACTGCCCTGACAACACCCTTTGTTCATGCACCGTGTAACCAAAGTGGTATGTCAACATTAGTTTGTGTTTGGGGGTTTTCTCCTTAATTATGGATACTTTCCTTCTGAAGGCTAATGCAGGTATTGATGTGTCTCTCCTTCGTGAGAACTTCCTATGTTGTTTTCCAGGCTAACAGGCCTGGAAGTTTGGAGAATAGAGAGCATCAGGTGACTGACTACTCATTTCCCTCCTGAGACCCAGGTGGCTTCTGTCCCCCACCTCCTCAGAGCTCTGGATGAGGAAGAAACTGAGGATGGGCAAGATTCTCAGAGTGCTAATTTTCTACCTTGGCTGCATATTGGTGTCACCAAGGGAGCTTTAGAAACCGTCAATCCCTGGGTGCACTCCCAGAGATTCCAATTTGATGGGTCTGGGATGTGGCCTGGGAACTGGGAGTTTCAGAAACTCCCCATGTGATTCTAATGTGTGGCCAAAGCTGAGAACCATGCCCTGGAACACCTGACCCACCTCATCCCATCCCCTTTCCCCATAGTCCAAGGAGACAGTTGGTTTGGAGAAAATCTTTTTTCCCCTTTGTTCAGCCCCTACCTATATGAAGCAGTGTGGATTAAGCCCTTGAGAGTATTTGGGGTTCTCAGTGGCCCATTGGAAAGGTGTCCTCAGAGAGGCCCAGCCCATTTCTGACTCTCCCTTCCCCCTTTTGTTCAGTATGGGATCGTGCTCGATGCCGGGTCTTCCAGAACCACCGTCTACGTATATCAGTGGCCAGCGGAGAAGGAGAATAATACCGGAGTAGTCAGTCAAACCTTCAAGTGTAGTGTGAAAGGTAAGGTCCTGAGTTTGTGCAGGAGGCCGATTGGGAAGCAAGGGAGAGTCCTAAGGGCCTCAGAGGCCTGAAGGGATCCTGAGAAGCTTCCTGGAGACAGGGAATGAGCACTGGACTGGGCATCAGGAATACAGACAGTCCTGTGCTTGTGCTGTTCCTCTCCATGCAGTGACCTTGGTCCAGTCCCTTCCCTTCCCTGGGCTTCAGTTTTCTCATGTCTGAAATAATGGTGGTGCATAGTGTGAGATTTTACCTTGCCACACCTGCATAAATGAAGACTGGTGGAAAACACAAGTCTCCTGGGTCAGAACCAAGGATGATTTATTGCTCACAGTAATTGCGGTAAGCAGAACATCAGCATTTTCTTGAGCTGGTTCTCTGAGCCTCACTTTGCACAAGATGATGTAAAGAGGACCAGACAGTATCTGCTCACACAATAGGTTGTATTACAGAAGACAAACCCTAAGATTAGGGAACCTGAAACATTTATAATGCTTCCCTTTTGATCTGGGGGAAAACATCCTTGAAAAAATAATTCAGAACAAAGGCAGTCAGGGCCTCTGCTCATAAGACATGCAGAAACATGAGCGAGTCATGGAAAATTATATTCCAGTAGGGGAATTGTATTCTAATTGGCTGTGTATGTCAGGGTGGGGTGGTGGTGGTGGTAGAAAAGAAGTGAACAAGGATGGACAATACATAAACAAATGAGCATGGCTCTGCTCCAGTAAAGCTTGATTTATGGACCCCAAAATTCTGAATTTCATAATTCCCAACTGTAACACATATTGTTTTAATTTTTCCTTGTTATTTAAAAATGTAAAAACTGTCTTAGCTCACAAGCTGTACAAAAAAAAAAAAAAAGATGATGAACCGAATTTGGCCTGTGAGATGCCAACTCCTGAAATAGAACATTCTCGGCATTTTTAATGACCCTCCAAAACATAGCCTGAATTTTATATATATAAACACATATTTATATATGTTTCCTTGTTCTTCTTTCTAGTTTTGTCTTTATGCATCTAGTTTTTCCTGTTCTTGAAAATCAAATCAAACATGTATTTATATAAATGGAATTAAACATTTATTCTCTGTAATTTCCTTTGTTCATTAACATTGGGCGTTTAAGATTCATCTACATTGACAGGAGTAGCAGAAGCTCATTCATTTTTACCTGTTGATGGACATTTGTTTTTTCATGGTTATGGAAAGGATGGTTATGAATAAGGTTAAGGATATTTTTATTTATAAAATTACAAATTATAAATGCATTTGCGTATTTTATATTTACATTGTGTATACTTATGGCCATTTCTGGCTTTGTGAAATACCTGTTTGTGCCTTTTTTTCAGTTTTCTACTGAATTGCTTGGCTTTTTCTCATTGACTCATTGGAGTTCTTTATATATATTGTGAATATGAGTACTTTGCTAGTATTGTTATATATTATGTTGTTCTCATATCCCCTTACAGCTTATGGTTTCTCTTTTTAAGTCTCTTCACTGTGTCTTTTGATGATCAGAAGTTCTTACTTTTTATGTAGGAACAATTATCAATCTTCTCCTTTATCATTTGCTTTTTTATATTCAAGAAATCCTTAACTTGAGGTCATAAAGATATTCTTCAAAGTTTCATAATTTTTCCTTCTACAATTAAGTCTTTAGTACACATAACAAACCCCACTTAGTGAGTGTGTGTATGTGTGCATGTTTTTAAAAGCTATCCTCTTTAGAGCATCATGATCTTTGACTTGGCCTGGAGCATCCCAACCAGTGTATCCTGAATGTGTTAACAGGTATACCCTTGGCCCACAGACAACAGGCTAGAGACTCTGGACCAGTTCCCCAGCCCCAAGCAACTTCCTTTTTTTTTACCTCAACGAACTGCCAAAATATAATAATTGGGGGGAGGGTGTCATGGCATTGAAAAAGCTGGGGGGAAGAATTAGCCTTTCCCATAGGGAGGCCAACAGACTTCTTTGAATAACAGAGTCAGTTCTGATCATCTGCCCTTCCATGGAGGGCAGCTAGGAGCTCACCTATCCTGGTACATAGATGTCCCAGATTAAGTTAGAAGCTAATATTGAGATAGAGTTTGGGATGCAAGGTAATTATTAGAGATTCACACCTGTGGAAGGAAGGGAACAGAAGGAAGACTGGTCAGAAGGAAAAGTCAAACAGCCACATGGGCCCGACAAAGCTTCAGCCAATCAGAGTTAACCTGCACGGCCTGAATTGGCTGGGCTGCAATACTCCCGTTGAGCAAGGCAGATCTCTGCAGCTGAGGCAAACCATGAAAGAGATGACAGCTGAGGCATTAAGTCTTTATTTGAAGGGGCATCTGCTTGGCATCTCTCTCTGGGTTCCATACAACAGGGGACTTAGGTGTTTTCTGAGTACTGATTGCATTGTTATCCATGAGACACAGGTGGCCACAACTTTGCTTGGAGCTCAGCCAGAGATCCATATCTGTTCTCCTAACTTCTGAGCCATTTCCTTACCTCCAAGCATGAAAGAGGGCAGCAGGATGCTTATTTAGAACGGGGAGAACCGCCACTTCAAGAAAAGAGAGGATAGTGTAGGATAATGATTAAGACTTCACCTCATCCCTCCTATGTGAGCTCTGGGAAGTTTCTAATATCTCTGTGTCTTGACCTCTTCATCTATAAAATAAGCATAATAGTAGTAACTCCCATCCCAGAGGAATCATTTGAAGATTCAGTGATAATATATGTAAAGAAGGTAGCAAATGCATGGCATACAGTTAGCACTCAATTAAGTGTTAGCTATTATTTTTCATGGGGCAGCACACTTGAGAGCTCCTGGTGGATATTCTTGCTAAGAAGTTAGTCTGTCCCAGATCTATCTTTAGACCCAGAGAAAAATTCAGCCAAGTCAGTCCTGCTGATCTTCTGACCATAGGGGGAGATGTGACCTTCATGGAGGGACACAGGCAGTCTCTCAGGGAAGAGGGCCCTTGGCCACCCTGGATGTGATTTAGAGGAGGGGCAGGATCATGAAGCCCACACCACATCCATAAATGGATCTTCCCTTTGATCACAGTGGCCTCAGGGATCCATATATATACTCCAAATGACCAGAAGACCACAAACTAAAGCTCAAAATACAGAGTTAAAGTTTGGCAAGTGCCATCCCCTTGAAGACCTGTGGCTTCTCCAGGGATAATTTGGGTTTCTGGTTTCCCAGTCACAAATTTCCCAGGACTCCCCTGCCTCAGCGGTTCTGAGAGGGTGATGAATGCTTGCTTGCCCAGCAGTGTTTCCCAGATACTCAGGCTCTTGGAAACTTCTTTCTTGGTGTGGGGAGAAGAGGGGCGGTGGAGGGGCCCTGGTAAGTATCATCAGTCCTCAGTTGCTGCTGTTTTCCTGAGCTTACTGGGTGCTGCCTTAGCTGCTGGTGCCCATGCTGACATCTGAAGCTCCGGCTGCCATTCCCCAGAGGGCACAGGGCCTCTACATGCCTCTCATCTCTTTCATGGTGTGTGGTGCTCATGTTTGCTTGCTGCCTCCTCCCACAAAGGACATTCATGTGTTCCCTTTAAACCAGTGGTTAAAGTTCTTTAAACTCCACTGAAGTTTAAGTGTAACCATCCCCTCCATTGAAATAACTTAAAGAATTACTGTGGGGACATGGGCACTATGGCGTTGAAAGCATCCATTGCTTGGGTACATATCTTCTACTTCTGTCCCACCTTGAGTACATTTTGTGTAATCTGTCCAATCATCTTTCTCAGATTGGAATAGCAATTTCAATCCTCCTTTCTTGGGGTTGTGACTCCCAGGATCCCTTGAGCCTGTGAGCCCAACCTTGTTTTTTCTTTAGGAGGCTTACTGGACCTTATGCAAATAGGTCTCAGGTGACACACTCAGATACTCTGAGTTTTGACATTCCAGCAACCCTCCTAAGTCTCTTTCCAGAGACCAGCTCTGGCAGATCAGATTGGATTACCTGATCCCTTTAGTATAGAGTTACACACTGGTTTGAAAATCTCATTGACTGATTCATTTATTCATTTATTTAATAAATATGTGTTGGGTATCAACTGTTGGCCAGTAACTGTTCTTGACACCAAGGATTCTAAAATGAAATATACAGAAGTCTCTGCTGTTGTGGAACTTATATTTGAATCAAGGAGATAGATCATAAATAAAAAGGTCTATAACATGTCAGGGAGAAGTGCTGTGAAGAAATCAAGTAGGGAAGGTGGACAGAGAATAATCGTGCTATCTTATTTTATTTTTTAAAGATATTTATTTATTTATTTATTTGTTTATTTATTTATTTATTTGGCAGAGAAAGAGCATAAGCAGGGGAAACTGCAGGCAGAGGGAGAGGGACAAGCAGGCTCCCCACTGAGCAGGGACCCCAACACAGAACTCCATCCCAGGACCCTGGGATCATGACCTGAGCCAAAGGCATATGCTTAACTGACTGAGCTGTGCAGGCATCCCTGATCATATTTATTTAGACAGGATGGTCAGGGAAGAACAAAGGAGGGGGTAGTTAAATACAGGCAAAAGTGAAAGGAGAGTGTGAGCATTTTTGCGAGAAGGACGTGCCTGGCAAGCAGAAAAGCCAGGGGTGGAAGCTGCTCAGCATCTTCTAGGAAAGGCAAAGGGACGGGTGTGGCAGAGCAGAATGAATAAGAGGAAGCAAGGTAAGTAATGAGGCCAGAGCTATGGTCGAAGGCAGCTCATAGAGGACCTTGAGAGCAGTGAGAGGTTTGACTTGTACTCAGATGCATTTCCGTCAGAGCATACTGTGAAGCCATTAGAGGATCCTAGTCAAGGAACTAAAATGGGTATGACTTATACTTTTAACAGAGCACTCTGGTTGTGGAACATGTAGTCAGAGGCTGAGATCAGAAGCAGGGAAACCAGGATGCCTGGGTGGCTCAGTGAGTGGTTGAGGGTCTGCCTTTGGCTCAGGGCATGATCCCAAGTCTGGGGATCGAGTTCCACATTGGGCTCCCTGTGAGGAGCCCACTTTTCCCTCTGCCTATGTCTCTCATAAATAAATAAATAAAATATTTAAAAAAAGAATCAAGGAAACCAGGACTATCAGAGCAGTGCATGTTATGATGCATAAAGTTATGACACTGTAGTGGTCTGGCTGAGACTGTGCTTGTCAGTGTGAGGTAATTTGGGGGCAGTGTTCCCCAGGGAACATTTAACAATGCCTAAGGACATTTTTTATTGTCATTACTGGGGTTGGCGGCACCTAGTGATAGAGGCCAGGGATGCTGCTAAACAATGTACAAGACAGCCCCACAACAAAGAATTTTATCCAGCCCCAAGTGTCAGTAGTGCCGAGATTAAGAAACTGTGATCTAGCATGGTTCTGAGGAAGGGTGGAAGAAGTGCTCAGATTTGAGAAGTATTTTGAAAGTAGAGCCAACAAAATTTTATGATAGATTCAATGTGAAGTGTTTAAGTTGGTGATGCCTGAGCACTAGTTGTGACCTGAGCAATTGCATGCATGATGGTACCACTTCCTGAGAGGGGAACAGTGGGAGTGGGTCAGTTGGAAACATAGCAGGGATTAAAGAATTTGGTTTTAGGCAGATTAAACTAGAGATGCCTACAAACTATAAACTCTTAGAATAGCAAATTTTTTCTGTAAAGAGTTAGATGATAAATATTTGTTACTTGTTGGCCATTCAACTCTGCCACTTTAGCACAAAAGCAGCCACAGTCAATGTGCCGACAGATTAGCATACATATATATGTATTTCAAGAAAATTTTTATTTATGGATGCTATACATAGAGTCCATAATGCCTAATGGGATATACCTTAAGGACAAAAAGAACTTAAAAAATATATCTTAAACTGTTTTCAATAACCATACAGTTGGTGGCAGTACTAGTATTGTCATACTAAGAGCCTTGTGGGTGGATTGTGAAATAAAGCAAGTGAGTTCTTCAGTTGGAGTTGCTGGGAAACAGGATTCTTAGCATAGGAAAAAGAAAGTAAAGATCAACTGAAGTGAAAACCTATAGCTTTGAAGTAGAAGTACCAAAAGAACTCATGATGCATTTTTCTCTCAAAACAAAGTTTCTCCTAGGTCTGTCTTCTGAAAAGGCTTCCAAATTTTAGACGCTAAATACCATACTCAAAAAAAGAAGCCAGGACTCCTTGGAGAAATGGCTGATTCCAGAGTCAGGGCAAGAAGTGTGTAAGATCACACATCTAATATCAGAGAGCAAAGGAGCTCTCAAAGGTTTCTGGGATCATATCTAAAGGACTCAGGAGTCATGTTGAAGAGAACTCTACTGCCCAACAATGGGACCATCAATAAGAATAATAATTGCAATGAGTGGGGCACTTGACGGGATGAGCACTGGGTGTTATTCTCTATGTTGGTAAATTGAACACCAATAAAAATAAATTTATTATTTTTAAGTTTATTATTTTATTATTTTAAAAAAATAATAAAAATAAAGGGTTAAAAAATGAAAAAAAAATAATAATAATTGCAATGAATCGAAACACATCAACTATATATTCAAATTCATATGATCCTAAAGATATGCAGCAAACAAATAAAATCCCTCACTGGATAAATTAGGATATAGGACATGCAATATTTATTTCTTAGCTGGTGAAGGGGAAATACTCAAGCACTTATCCTGCCTTCCCTGTACAAACTGTACTGTAGGGTAACCAAATAGTTAACGAGAGAGAAATTTTCTTCTTATGAAAGCATTTAGGTAATAAGCAAGAAAGATGGAGATAAAACATCACCATTTCATAAACCCTATTGGGCTAATGGGTCTAAACAGTGATCTCTGATGCCTGCTCACAGCACAAAGAGAAGCAACTAGACCCGTGTACCTCGTACTAGAAGTGCACACTAATCCCTATAAATTATTTCTTCTAAAAAAGTCCAAACCTGAATCTGATTGGGCCTCTGTGTTCAGTTACCAATTTATTGGAGAAGCCTGGACTAAACAACATGTTACATGAACCATAGGGATACAGTCAGCAAATTCTAGGCTGTGGAAAACTCTATAGGACAAATGAAAATGCAAGGACAGGGCACGCCTGGGTGGCTCAGCGGTTGAGCGTCTGCCTTCAGCTCAGGCCCACATTGGGCTCCCTTGCATGGAGCCTGCTTCTCCCTCTCCCTGCGTCTCTGCCTCTCTCTGTGTGTCTCTCATGAATAAATAAATAAAATCTTAAAAAAAAAAAAAAGAAATTGCAAGGACAATTTTTTTTTAATTCAAGGGAAAATTTGAAAGGGAGGATGGAACTTACAGATAAAAGAGACTTAAGAGACATACCAGCCAACTGCAATGGGTGGAATTTATTTGGACTCTAACTCATACAAACTAGGTAGAAAGAGGGGATGGGGGAGTGAGAGGGGAGAAAAAATATGAATATGGAGGAATGTGCACCTTCACTGGAATTTGATTCTATTAGGGATTATTTTTAATTTTTATAGGCATAATAATAGAACAGTGGTTATGCTTCCTTAAAAGAATTCTGGCCTAACTCATTTTCCGTTCTTTTTGTGATGGTTCATTTCAGCTGCATGGAGATTTCTTTTTTTATATATATTTTATTTAATTATTCATGAGACATACACAGAGAGAGGCAGATACACAGGCAGAAGGAGAAGCAGGTTCCATGCAGAGAGCCCAAAGTGGGACTCGATCCCAGAACTCCGGGATCACACCCTAAGCTGAAGGCAAATGCTCAACCGCTGAGCCACCCAGGCATCCCTTCATAGAGATTTCTGACCAAACTGAGGAAGTCTGTCATGGGTTTGTTTGGGTCATATGTCTCTCTACGTATGTTACTTCTTGAAATTTACAAATGTGGACTTTTGGTGCTTTATTACATTTAATGTTTAAGATGATATCTTGTTAAATTATATATAGTTACACTAAAATGTTTCGTGAAGATAAGTCATGACAAGATTCCTTTTTCCCCCTCTGTCTGAACACATGGGACACAGATTTGAATTTTTGTTCCATTTTTCCTGTTCTACCTTTCACTGTGTCTCTAAACCTATTTGGTGGAAGTTCTGTCAAAAAATGAACTTAATGGAGTGCCTGGTTGGCTCCATTGGTAGAGTGTGTGACTCTTGATCTTGGGGTTGTAGGTTCAAGCCCCACATTGAGGATAGAGATTCCTTAAAAATAAAATCTTTATAAAAAAAAATAAAAAAATAAAAAATCTTTAAAAAACAAAACAAAAAATAAGTGAACTTACCAAAGGCAAGTAGTGTGAAAGGATACTAGAGAAGCAAAAGGCCAATAAGATTGATTATCTATGGGGGGAAAAAACAACTTTCTGTCTTTTAGTGAAACATCTAGAGAATGAAATGATGTTTCTGCAGTTTGATCTGTAAGGAGAGAGAGCAGATGAAACAAGAGTTGATCATTGTGGAAGCTGGAAGATGGGTACAATGGGGTTCATTATACTATTCTCCCTACTTTTATTTATATTTGAAATTTCCATAATGAGACCTTTTTCTTAAGCAGATCCTGGTTCATTTTTCACTTTTGTAATTCCTTCTTTCCACATTTTGGGAGTTGACTCCTCAGTGTGACCACATGTGACTTAGCATATCCACTTGTTTTCAACCCCCTACTTAAACCCATTAATTTCCAAAGCTGATTTGTTTTTTTTTTTTAATTTAGAAGTTGTACTGCTCTTATTGGTTCCTGGAAATGCTAAGAAGTACTGACTGCTTGCTCTTCAGGCTCTGGGATCTCCAGCTATGGGAAAAATCCCCAAGATGTCCCCAAAGCCTTTGAGGATTGCATGCAAAAAGTCCAGGGACAGATTCCAGGCCACCTCCATAGATCCACCCGCATTTACCTAGGGGCCACAGCTGGGATGCGCTTGCTGAGGTAAGGGCTGGACTGGCCCATGGAGCCCCACCTGACCAAAATAGCCAGGAATGTGTTGAACCCTGCCAAGAATGTAACTCTATTTCTGGGAACAAATCTGAAAGAAAGAAACCTATATTCTGCCATAAATTTATGCTTCAAAAGCAGGGAAACTTTCAGTCTTTATTTTAATACACAGAAAGAAATAGTTCTAAATGGATTCCCTCCCGCTTGGTGATTTTCTTGAGAACTCTGGAAGAAAGGAAGGGAAGATGAAATCTCATAGGGTGCACCTCTTGTTTTTTAGAAAAGTGAAAACTGTGTTTGATGCCTGGGCCTTTGATACCTGTGCGCACCTAGCTCCACTGAATGCGGCTCATAGTTATGTCGCTTCTACCCATGCGCACAATGTCACTGGAATCTGCTTTAAATAGTAGAATTTCTGCTATTCCCAAAGTCTTTTGAACTATTAGGAAACAAACAGCTCATTTCATTCAATTAAGCAGATCCTATTAAATTTGCAACTGTGACTTTTACCCCGGTTGCACTGGTTTTAAGTGACCTTTCTCTTTTTTTTTTTCCCCCACTATTTAATTTCCTTGACCTTGAAATAAAAGAAAAATAGTTTTTTTTAAAAAAAATCAAACTTTAATCTATACCCAGGGTAGAGGCTGCTCCAAACTTTGAAAATAAGGCATTAGCCCCCAAAGATGACATTCGTCCTGCTTCAAAGCCACTTTGTCTCTGATGCCAGTAACATAAAATTGTATGTGTGGGCATGTATGTGAGGAAGATACATAGGAACAAACAAACAGAGCCACTTTAACATGATCATTAAAATACATCAGGGAACACCCTCAGTTGGATTGGGCCTTTTTCTTGTGGTTTTCCTCTCCTTGTTTCTACTCCTATGTCCTGGTTGGCCAAGTAGAATGTGGGAGAAAGTTGGATTTCTTTGCTTTCTCTTGAAATCTACAGTGTGTTTCAAAACTGTTGTGTTTACCTGAAATAGAAATGATATAGAAATTCCTTCCTTCTGTGTTTTCTTTCTTATAGAAACAAAGCACTCAACTTTTTTTTTTTTTTAACTCCTTTTTCTCCCAGTCTTCCCAGTGAGGAATAATTAAAAGACTCTGATTTATAGCCCATGACAAAAACCATAAAATAGCCCACAACAAAAACCATAGAATAGCCCATAACAAAAACCATATAACAGAAAGTTCACCACTTAGGAACACAGTGAATGTCCCATTTGAATAAACTAAATATTAACTCCTCCTTGTAAAATCTTCTGATGGTGATCCATTCTTTCTGAGGAACTAGCTGACATTTTAATTGCTAGAAAAATCAAATATTTTTTAAAAAGCAATTAATGAGAACCCTGAGATGGAAACTGATAAAACTAGGAAAACTTTTGAATTATTTTCCAAGCAGTGATAATTTGCTGCTGAATTAGAATGAACTTCAGCTTGTAGCATGTCTATTTTTTCTTGAGCCAAGAGTGAGTCAATGCCCCTGGCTTTCTTAATCCACTGATGAAAGGTAAAATAATCTTTTGCCAAGTGAATCTTCTTCCATAAGGTAAAATGGCAGCAAATGAATATTATAGTACTATGTCATGGGTAATATAGAAATGCCAGTCTTCCATGGCTCAATACACTGATGGATTTCATTCCAATGATGACCGTGATGGCCATCATATCCCCTCATGATGAAGAGCAAAACAGGGACTACTGAAAACTCAAGCCTCTTCTTTTCCTCCCTCCTCCTAAGATCCCACTTCCTTCTGGCCTGATGAGGGTTCCTTTATATATGGTCCCCCCAACAGATTACTTATGCCACCCCTATGGCTTCACAGTTCCCTTTCCTGTGCTGATCTGAGAGCAATGGTGATTAAGCAGGAGCCTCTTTTGTTTAGCTGGTTGCTAGAGAATGGGATGGGAACAGGTAAGGGAGGAAAGGACAAGAGGTATTTTTACTTGAAGTTATTTTTCTGATTGGCAGTTTGACAGGTAACAAGTGAATCTGCCTTCACGGTTGCCTAGGAGGCTTCAACTTGCAAAAGGGTTGCCATTTTTGCACACATCTGGAAAACCTTCCCTGCCAGCAGAGGGGTGGGGAGGTTTACCTTTCACCTGAGATTATTTTAAGAATCTCTTGTCCAGGCACTTAGCCTTTTGTGTTCTGTGCCTTGCATAGGTTACAAAATGAATCAGCAGCTAATGAAGTCCTTACAAGCATCCAAAACTACTTCAAGTCCCAGCCCTTTGATTTTAGGGGTGCTCAAATCATTTCTGGGCAAGAGGAAGGGATATATGGATGGATTACAGCCAACTATTTAATGGGAAATTTCCTGGAGGTGTGTGAAAATAAATGCATGGTTTTTAATCTTGCTATTTATCCTGTCCCCTGTGGGTGGCCACTTAAAGCAGAGGTGCATGCTGAAGGGGGCATCTGTCCTGTGTCATCCCTATCATACAATGTATTAAGGAAATACCTATGAGACAATAGCTAAGACAAGACACATAGAGCTGGGGCAAAAACATTGCATCCTAAACAGGACCAAATGCATAGAGCAGATGGAATAACATCACTTACTAGCTGATAAGAAATTGGAGGTTGGGGTGGGGGTGGAATCTAAATCTAAAGCTTCTGAGTCTTTTGAAGGGTAGTTGGAGAAGGATCCTTCCCAAAGCTCCACAACTCTCTGAAATTTCTGGAACCCTCAAGGCTTCCCAACCCATCCTGTGTCCCCAGGTCCCTTATATTGCAGTCCCCACATGCCCTGCCCCTTGTTCAAAGAAAAGTTAACTCCAAGAGATAATCCCCATGTTATAGAGGGCATAAACCATATCCTGCCCAAGACTTATTTTGTTCCCCCTCAAATATATTCTTTAATTTTAATTAATTGCCAGCAGTTAATATTTTAGAAATTTCACATAAAAATCAACATTTCTAGTTTGTCCTGAACCCTGGCCCCCCTAAAAGTTGGAAGCACTGGTCACAATGGACTTATATTTTGCATGGCAATTGTCTACACCTAATCTGCTTCACTCATTTGTGTTGCCTGCCCAGCCTCTGAAAGCATTTGAGGTCACCACCCTTGAAATAAAGGAGAGATTTGACCCCCAAATGTTCCCCATGTCATACTTTTTAGCAATAAGATATGGATCTTGGGTGGAAAGCCCTGGGCAAACAGAGATGGTGCCTCTCAACTTTTCTCTTGCTTCCTTTTCCCACTGTGCAGAAGAACCTGTGGCATATGTGGGTGCATCCAAATGGAGTGGAGACCATAGGTGCCCTGGATTTAGGTGGTGCCTCCACTCAAATATCTTTTGCGGCTGGAGAGAAGGTAGGGCTGAACACCAGCAGCATCATGAAAGTGTCCCTGTACGGCTATGTGTACACACTCTACACACATAGCTTCCAGTGCTACGGCAGGAACGAGGCTGAGAAGAGGTTTCTGGCAATGCTCCTTCAGGTACCTGAGCTGGGGCGGGGAGGTGGGGGTACAGCAGGTGTTCCCTTGGGGGTCTTAAGGGGAGGGTGCCTTGCCTTCTGGTGTCTGTCCTTTCCACTTCAATTAGAATGTGGATAGATAGGGGCCTGGGTGGCTCAGTTGGTTAAGTGTCTGCCTTCAGCTCAGGTCATGATCCTAGGGTTTTGGGATAGAGCTCATGCCTCCCTGTTCGGTGGGGAGTCTGTTTCTCCCTCTGCCCCTCCCCATGCTCATGCTCACTCGCTCGCTCTCATATAAATGCATAAAAATCTTTAAAAAATAGAATGTGGATAGAAACAAGAACATTATCCAGTTCACTCATGGGGGTCCTAGATCTCTCTCTCTCTCTCTCTCTCTCTCTCTCTCTCTGTTGTATTGACCAATTCCAGTGAATCTGAATCAGAAATCTAGGGAAATTCCAGGGCACCAGATGTTTTATAAATGATTCAAGACCTGGGATCCCTTTATGGACACAAACTGTTTAAAACCAATAGCTAAATAAGCCTGAGCATTTTTCAACTCCCTTGAGTACAGACAAAATAATAAAAGTGATTCCAAGAGAAATATTTGCTGACGGGAGAGGACTGAGCCTTCCCCAGGCTCAGCCTCTTTTTAGATGGGCCTATATTAGGCAGGCTTGATGGCCTTTATATGGTGGGATTGTGGAGTAACAGAATTCCATCACATTGGTCAATCACATGGTAACTATTCCATGGCACAGATGGCTACTGCAGACATCAGCTAGAAGGCTGTCAACAAGGTAAACTCAACATTAGTGTGGTGTGTGTTGGAGGCTGGGCACTGCCTGGGAAGAACAGAGTGGGAGACACTGCACATGGTCCTTGGGACTTCAGAGACCCAGTGCCCACCCCAGACACACCACCCCTAATTGGCCAAACCAAGCTCCACAGGGAACCCTGTCAATCCTCCCTAGCAAGGTTTCTATAACCACCACTCCACCCCACTTGCTCACTAACATACTTCAGCCAATACGTTACTTTCTAGGACAGAAGTTCTGGAAACACCTCTTTTCTCCATCTCTTTTTATTTCTAGCAATGCTTAATGCCCCTCCCTCCAGCTCTGGTCCTGACAAGGGTGGAGAGCAGGGGCTCCTCTAAACTTATATCAGGAGAAAGGCAGGTGAAATCCTCTTCCCAGGGTGAATTAAGGTCAAAGAAGCTAACCTCTTATATTTGGCTGGCCCTGAAGAATATTTATTTGTGAGTTTTTATTTTTATAATGTTTATTAAAGAATGATTATGCATCCAAGAATATACAGTAGAGCAGCAAATACTCCACCTGTCTGAGGTCTCATTTGTGTTTGAGAAACGTAGGACTCAAGGTTTGAGCTCAGGCCTGGGGCATGTGGGAGACCCCAGCCTCTACTATAGACAGTCAGCCCGCAGGGATGAGGACAGCTCTCCAGTTTGCCTGGTAACCTCTGGATGCCCTCAAAGCCTTCTGACTCAGGTGAGGGGAAGGATCCAGGTGTGCTGAGGATCACCCACAAATGCATGTCCAGACCTGCCTAACCAATACTTTCATGTGCCAAATACATACTGCCAAGCCCCAACTTAGGAGGTTCATAAAGATTGCATCATGAACACTGGCTGAGTAAATTCCACTAGTCTGGATCTGGTTTCCTTATCTGTCACAGTGTGATGAGAATGGTACCTAGAAATATGCTTTGCAAACTGTTTTTGTATGAACAAGCCTTTAGTTGCCCTGAGCTGGAGTCTCTGACAGCCTGTAGGAGGCCAGAGACATGCATTCACTGTCTTTCTTTCCCTCTTTAAGAAAGTTTTTTCTTTTTTTCATTTTTAAAAAAGATTTTATCCATTCTCTTGACAGAGAGATAGAGCCAGAGAGCACAAGCGAGGAGGTAGGGGAGGTGGGGGACAGCAGAGGGAGAGGGAGAGGCAGGCTCCCCACTGAGCGGGAGCCTGACCTGACTGACTCATTTCCAGGACCCTGAGGTCATGACCTGAGATGCTTAACTGACTAAGCCACCCAAGCTCCCTAAAAGTTTTTTCTTTTGTTTTTAAAGACAAACATGTTGAATGAAAACAGACATGTTTGCATTTAGAAAAGGAAAAATATAAATAACAAAACAAAAAAACCTAGAATTAACTACCATAAACATACTGCATTTTCTTCGTTTTTTTTTTTCTTCCAGTTTTTTTCATGCAGGAATAAGTATATTTACAAATTTGGCTTCATATAGTATATATAATTTTGTATCCAGTTTTTTCTTTTTTTTTCTTTTTTTTTAAATTTATTTATGATAGTCACAGAGAGAGAGAGAGAGAGAGAGAGAGGCAGAGACACAGGCAGAGGGAGAAGCAGGCTCCATGCACCGGGAGCCCGACGTGGGATTCGATCCCGGGTCTCCAGGATCGCGCCCTGGGCCAAAGGCAGGCGCCAAACCGCTGCGCCACCCAGGGATCCCTGTATCCAGTTTTTTCTTTTACGTAACAGTAAATCATGAGCAGTTTCCTCTGTTGTTCAGTATCCTTTGAAGTTATTATTTAAATGGACACATAATATTCCAGATATCATTATTTAAAAAGAAAAACTGAATTGGGCATTTTATTATAAAAGAAAGTACATTTTTATTGTAAAAATGTCAAACTGCCTAAAACATTAAAGTAAAAATGAAAGAATCTCTTTCCAACCCTATTCACCAAATGTCTTCCCTGTTCACAGCTTGATACGTTGTTGTTCTAGACTTTCCAGATCAATCTCTAACTTACTTTCTTTACCTTTTAGTATTTCACAATTTGTCAACTATTCCTATCTTGATGGACATCAGGCTATGTCCTGTTTTGCTGCAGCAATCTTAATGCAGTGAAGCTTCTTGTGCATATGACCTTATGAACTAGTGATTTTGCTTCTACAGGATAGACTTGAAGAATATGTATATTTTTTATATAAGTGAATAAATAGGCAATCTTCCAAAAAGTTAAAAACCATCCAGATTCCCACCAACAATGTTGTGATGACAATCTGATAATTTCAGGGATTCTGAGACATTCTATTAATAAGTCTGTGGATAAGGAGGATCTGTTTCTGAATTTCCTATTCAATTCATCCATGTTCCCATTTTTGAGCCAACTATTCTAGTTGCAGTTTTTTTTTTCTACTCTCAGACATTTATTCTGAACTTCAAAACATTTTAAGTAGTGACAAAATGGAATTTTTTCATTGAGATTATGATTATGGTTGCAGTGAGTGAAAATTAATTTGGTAAAAAAAAATTTGCTTATTGATAATGTTATAAATTCCTATATAGGATTTAAAAATATCCTTCCAATTATTTAGTTCATGGTTTGTATCCTTCAAAAAACATAGTTTTCATTTTTGGTCTTGTACCTTCCTTTTAAATTTGCTTCTTTGTATGTGTTTTTAATAGTTTCTGTCACTATTTTTTTTTAATTTTTATTTATTTATGATAGTCACAGAGAGAGAGAGAGAGAGGCAGAGACATAGGCAGAGGGAGAAGCAGGCTCCATGCACCGGGAGCCTGATGTGGGATTCGATCCTGGGTCTCCAGGATCACGCCCTGGGCCAAAGGCAGGCGCCAAACCACTGCGCCACCCAGGGATCCCAGTTTCTGTCACTATTAGGGAGAGTCCCTATCGCTATTTTTCCACTTTTGGGGAGATTTCTCTAAGATCAAGATATACTGTAGTTTTCTAGTGGACTTAGTTGCTCTCAAGCCTAATGGTTGACCCGTTTGTGCCAGTGCTGTGCAAACACTATTCAGAGTAAATTTGTTGAAAGTTGAGGGCCTGAGCAACTTGGACCATTGGCAAATTATATATATATATTTTTTTTTTTTGGCAAATTATATTTTAAGAATGCCATCACAAATCATTTAAACTCCAAAAAGATCATAGAAATAATCTTTCCTGAGCTGCTTCTATGTTCCAAGCCAAAGATAATTGATATTCTCTTGCTTCTTCTCCAGACCAAGCCAGAAATAATTTATTGTGTTTTAATGATTTAAAAAGTATGTCAGATTTGGAGGGGGAAATTAAATAACCATCTGATTGATTTCTCCACCCCCCTTTTAAACCAATATTTCAGCCATAGAGTGACCCTGGTGTGACATGTTACAAATTAGAAATATTAATTTTTGAAATCATTTTTTTCATACTATTGAATCAGAAAGGAGCCTGTTTGCTACCTCCACAGACTTAGTCATTACAAGACCTTCCTGGAGGACACAGATTTGAGCTACACTGGATGAGTGTTGGACTTCTGTAGGCCTATGTGTGGTGTCCTGTCACTGGTCTTTGTTAAATGGTTGTATTAAATTGTTGTGTACCTCAATTTCCTGCATCACTAAACTGAAGAGTTAGAAAAAAATATTGTGAGTCAAGACTTTACTACAGGAGATGCTTGGTGACTTTGAAATTGGACAGAGTTCTAATCCAATATCTTAGAAAAGAGAGTCCATAAATAGGACCAAGAATATTTAGAATTTAGCATAAGAAGAATATTTTTTCACCAGTAGATAAAATATTGGATAGTCATTTGAAAAAAGTAAAGTCAGGTTCCCTACTACAATCTTTACACCAAATAAATTACAAATGGATCAAAGATTTATATGTAACAAGGATATTTGTTGGACCATTGTTTATAAAAGCAGAATGATTGGAAACCATCTAAATATTCACATAGAGGAGATTCCTTATCCAAGGAATATTTGTATAGTGGAGTGCTATACAGCTACTAAAAAGAGGAGGCCATTCTGTATGTACAATGGAAAAGATGTGAAAGATATATTTTTAAGTAATAAAAGGGCAAAACAGTGTGTATAGAGTACTACCATTTATACTTTTTAGAAAAAGAAAGAAGGGGGAAAATAAAGATATTTGCATATGCATATAAGAAGTATCTCTGGTAGGAAATGACAAAAATTGGCAATAAAGGTTACTTCTAGGGAGGGATCTGGTGGCTAGAAGTGGTTGGGATGGAACCTTAATTTTCATAATAAGTAAAAAAAAAAAATTTTCATAATATACTTATTTATAACCCTTTGGATTATTTTGTTAACTGGATAGGTGATCTTCTATTCAAAATGATCAATTAATCTAAACATATCTTGTTTTCCCATCAAAATGAATTTCATACAATCTGTTTCATAGGACTGCCTTAAGGGGTGGGTCAGATAATGTGAGCAAGAGCCTAACCTTGTGCCTGGTGCAGGGTAACTATTCACCCACCCCCAGTAGAGTTCTCAAGACAACCTGACAGTTGCCTTCAAGTACACACTGACACAAAATGGCATGTTTTTTCATCCATATCTCTCTTGGCATGGGAGGGTAACAATAGTGAAGATTTGCAAAAGGGAAACACTTGGCCCTCCACAAAAGAGTAGTTTCTGACACCCTCCCTCTCATTCCTCCAGAATTCTCCCATCAAAACCAGTATCATCAACCCCTGTTACCCTCAGAATTATGTCACCACCTTCACTGGGGACTACATATTTGACAGCCTGTGCACAGCAGACCTGAGGCCTGAAAATTATGATCCTGATGACATCATCACTTTTGAAGGAACCGGGAACCCATCACTGTGTAGGGAAAAGGTGGCTTCCTTGTTTGACTTCGAAGCTTGCCATGACCAAGAAGCTTGTTCCTTTGATGGGGTTTACCAGCCAAAAGTTAAAGGGGCATTCGTGGTAAGAGCAAAAATCACTAAAAGATTCCTTTTTTCCCCCATTGAAGATTTAGCTCTCACATTTGTTTCTCTTCTGATCTGTTTCCCACTTTCTTATTCCCCACCCCGAAGCTCCATATTACATGCCATTCTGAGAACTGACTTTCTTCTGTGCTACCCCCTTCCAGGCTTTTGCAGGATTCTACTACACAGTCAGTGCTTTCAATCTTTCAGGGAGCTTTTCCCTGAACGCCTTCAACTCAAGCACCTGGGATCTCTGCTCTGAAAGCTGGAGTCAGGTCAGTATTTACAGAGAAAAGGGCAGCATCAGTATGAAACAGTAAGTGGAGTTGAATATATTCCATTTGTGTACATGTGTACGTTTGTTCTGAATTTGGACCTTATGCCGTTCTACTTTCACCACATCCACAAAATGTAGTAATAAGGAACCTACCTCGTACCCACATTGTGAACTAATGTTCTGACCATGGGCACAATGGTTACAACAGTATGTGATAGAGAAGAAGCATGATACTCCCTAGAGGTATTTTCATTATGGTATGGTACAACTGGAATATTTATGGTGATGGTATTATGAAATTCTAGGTGATGAGATTCTTTAAAATTGTTCTGAAACATGCATTTTCAAATATGCCTGCCTCACCTATTTGGAATTGCCTCTTTAGCTCCCACTGCGGCTTCCTAGGTTTGATGAGGTATATGCCCGCTCCTACTGCTTCTCAGCCCACTATATCTACCACCTGCTTGTAAATGGATACAGATTCACCGAGGAGACCTGGCCCCAAATACGTTTTAAAAAAGAAGTAAGTCAAGGCACAGGTTGTTTTCTCCTCTTCCTTTTAAAGGTATTGTGCATATATACATGAAAGAAATGTAGAAATTATGAGGGTATTGGTGATTTCAGTTTGCTGAAGGGAAGCTGATGAGCCTTTGATCCCTTGTGAGCTTTCTAGAAGAGATAGTGGAGAATTCAGAGAAGGTGTCACTGGAGACCCTTCCACATGAGTGAAGGAACAGAGGCCAAGAGCTCACAGACCCTGAGCACCACAAGGGCAGGACCTGTTGTATTATCTTCATATTCCTAGCATTCAGCACAGAGCAAGAACCTAGAAGGGGTTTACTAAATGTTTGTTGAGAGATATAAATATTGTAAGGATCAGACTTCATCCAGAAAAGAAGCTTTAAATAGAGCAGCAATTTTTTTTAAGAGGATGGTAACTAACTGCTCTCCATTTTATGCAGATGTCAGGGTAAATGCTCTCTCTTAGGGTATTAGGGATTTACAGCAAACAAGAGGTAAGAGCTTCTCTCGGAATGTGCCTGAGGTCACTGTATTTACTGTCAAGTGTTCAGGATGGCCTGAAGCTGGAATCATAGCTGTCACCCTCCAGACCTTGCTTTCAGGCAGGACTCACCCAGCACTATGTTCTCATTTAGGTTTGAGGAGAATTTTCTCATTTCAGGAATAGCTGATATAAAGCCTGAAGTCAGTCTACTCAATATTAGCTTTAGCAATAATTAGATTTAACCAATCAATAACCAGCATTATGGCTGTGACTGTCTACTTTTACATAAATAAAATTGAGTCATCTACAAAAAGATAAGGCTGTCTGGAGACATATAAGGACTGTTGGTGGGCATGCACTCTCTAAGCTTTGCTTCTAATGAATCTAATTAGCAGGAAAATACATTATAAGAATGGAACATGACATCCCTTGGATACCAGTTTGGATGGATATAGAATTCCAGCTTTCAAGTCCCTTTCCTTTATTCATAAAGAAGTTTATATACAGCCAAATTAGTATTCAAATGTGAAGGCATAAAGAGAAAATATGCCACACAAAGATATCAAAAATATTTTTGGAGGAAATAATCAAATAATAAGAGATATAAATCCAAGGGTTGTAAAAATATAGGCAGTAAAAATAAATTATGTGGTGGCTTAAAATATATATTTAAAAAAAGAAAACTTACACCGAAGAAAAGTAAAAGAGAAGAGTCCATCCATACATAACAACCCAAAATTCAGTATTGCTAATATCCAATGTGAAGAGAGCAGGTAAGGGGTCATAAGAGTGGCCTAAAATGTCCATCTTATAAAAGGGGACTTCATATATGAATATCATTTTTAGGGCAAGAAAAGAAAAAAATATAGAAGAAGGAAAGTAGAACTGAAAATTTAAAACTAAGATACTAGGAAGTAGTAGTCCAAATATATCAATAATGACAATAATCATAAATTGATTAAACTTACCAGTTAAAACACAAATATTGCAGATTGTATTTTTAAAAATCAAACATATGGTGTTTATAAGAGAAACCCTTAGACGTTAAGCATAAGGACATGAAAGATTAAAAATTTTTTAAAAATTTAACTATCAGGCAACCCAAAGAAATGGTAATTAAAAAAAAATTAAAAAATTTTCTGTACAGCTATTTAATATCTAACCAAATAGTCTTTAAAATGAAGAGGATTGTTCAAGGTACAGAGGATTATAAATAATGATACAGAATTCATTCTTAAGATTGCAAATTGGAAACTTTTTGTATCTAATAAAACAGTCTAAAAACATGGAAACAAAAACTGATGGAACTAACATAAGAAATTGACACAGCCTGTTCCCTATTTAGACTGACACCCTGTGCTTAGAAGCTGGTCCTGGGTTCAGTAAACTGCACATTACCCTTTCTTTGGCCACAGACACTTCTGTACCTGACAGTAGAAAAACTCCCACTGTTGTTAACTGTGCCCTTATGCCATTTGGCTGTGACAAGGTTGTGAGGGCTCTGACGGTTTTCTCCACGGTGCTGAGCATAGGGCCCTCAAGCCTTTGTGGTCTCACTGACCTGGATTCTAGCCAGTGTCTGAACGTGAGAAAATTCTTTGACTTTAGACTGCAGTTTCAGGTGGGTGTTTCATGAGGATGATGGTGTGACACGTGTAATTCCCAACTCAAACCCTACCCTGAGAACTGAGCCATCTTTCTACCATACAGGTGGGGAACAGCAGCATAGCCTGGTCTCTGGGCTACATGCTCAGCCTGACCAACCAGATCCCAGCCGAAAGCCCTCTGATCCGACTGCCTATGGACCCACCTGCCTTTCTGGGCATCCTCGCCTTCTTCACAGCAGTGGCCTTGCTGTGTCTGGCATTTCTTGTGTACCTGTATGTTTCGTCCAGGAAGCAGAGGCAGTCCCAACACGCCTTCAACCACACAGTGGATTCTGAGTGAGCCTTGTGAAGCAGCTCCTGGAGCCTGAGGGCTGCCCAGGACCAGCGTGGGTAGCACAAGACAATGTCAGCGAAATGTCCATCTTCAGGAAATACAACGAAAGTCAAGTACCTAGGTCATGCACCTCTCTGATAGTGATTTATGCCAAAGCACCTCTTGCGGAGTCCCCCAACCATTCTGGGCACATTGCTTCTCCAAGGACCCTACCATCCACTTGCTGGCCTATTGGAGAACTGAGGAGAGACAGGCCATCAAGGTCAGGCTTTTTATTCCAAGTGCTAGGAACAGTAAGTTGAGAATATGACAGTTTGATGTTGAAGAACTGACCTCAGGGCTCAGTTTGCATTTTTCCTTCCTCAGAAGTGCCCTATACCTCCTAGCAAGTTTGGAAGTTGACAGGTGCCCATTAAGCATTTGACACAGTTAGATATGTTGCATCATGGCTTCCTCCCATTGATTCTTAACTAAGAGTTAGCAATCCCATAAACATTGAGGTACCTCAGACTAGTAGAATATAGTATCTGGTGGAGAAGATTCCTTTACCCCAATGATAGTGGCCATGGCCAGGCTCTGTCATACGGGCAGAACCTGGAAGACAGAGACACATAGAAAATCTCCCAGGAAACTGCAGTCTTTCCAGAGTGGGATTCCCACTCAGGGCACTAGTCAGTAGATTGCAGCCTGTGTGTATGAATTCATTCTCACCTACTCTTCATATGCCTCGGTCCTCCTATAAAACATTTACTCCTAGTGAGGCTATCATGTAACACATCTTTTTGCCTTTCTAGGCTTTTGCTTAGGGCTATTTCTCCATTGACAGCGTGGTGTGTGTTTTGTCCACTGTTCCCACAAGTGTACTTGATGCTGTCTTGAGATTTCCTCACTTACCACTTTCCTACGTAGGATGAGAAAGAACTACGGCAAGTCCAATGTTGAAAAAAAAAACCAATCAACATTATTTCCAATTGTTGTTGGTTAGCTGAATATGGAATAAAGGACTCTTATTTTGATTTGAAATGTGTTTGTTGCCTTGCAAACAGTACTTTTTCTACTAAGGACCCAAGGTGGTATTTATGAGAGGAAGTTCTTAAAATGAGGAAAAATTTGTTAGGAAATCTTTCCTAGTGAACTAAGAAAATTATGCATTAATATCACCTTTATTCCAGAGAAGTCAAAGTACTTCACTTTGGAAAGCCTTTGGCTCCTTGAGGTAATTGAGTCAAACATTTCTGTATCTTATTTGACATCTAAAACTTCTGTGCTACAACCTGCCACTCAGATCATTCCCAAAAATGCATCTTTGCTCACACAATTCTCACTCCTTCACCTGTGGGTCATCCTCCCAACCATCCAAATCATGCATATTTCTCAAGCCCTGATTTAGCTCTGCTCTTTCCACAAAGCTTTCCTTACACATACACACACACACACACACACACACACACACACACACAATGATCTACTGGACCACCTTTTAAAAACTAGTTGGGGGGGGCACCTGGGCTCTGGGCTCAGTGGTTGAGCATCTACGTTCAACTCAGGTCATGATGCTGGACCTCCAGGATCAAGCCCCACATCTGGCTCTCTGCTCAGGGGGAGTCTGCTTCTCCCTCTCCCTCTTGCCTCTCCTCCAGCTTATGTTTGCACGCTCTGTGTGTGTGTCTCTCTGTCAAATAAATAAATAAAATATTTTTTAAGAAGCTAGTTCAGGGGACACTTGGGTGACTCAGTGGTTGAGTGTCTTCCTTAGGCTTAGGTGGTGATCTGGTGATCCTGGGATTGAGTCCCACATCAGGCTCCCTGCCTGCTTCTTCCTCTGCCTATGTCTGCCTCTCTTGTGTGTGTCTCCCATGAATAAATAAATAAATCTTAAAAAAATAAAAATAAAAAGCTAGTTAAGAATATATATATACATACATACAAACTAGTTAGGTAAATTATTATTTATCTTGTGTGTGCATATGGCTTATTTCTAAAATAGACAGTAGGCTACTGAAGGGCAAATCCTGTTATTAATCACTCATTCATTCAACAAAATTCTAAAAAATACGTACTATGGGCCTAACACCTTGCCAGGTGTGATCTCAGATTTGGATAAGTGCTATAAATGTAATATACTTACTTAATGTATTTGTTGGTTGGTGTTATTTCCATAAAGGATGAAGAGTGGGCAATAAAGTATAGATATATTAGATAAAAATAGTATCCAAATAACCAAGAGTTTGCATGAAAAGACATTTATGTCTAAGCAGGGAAGAGGGCCATGAGTCCAAGAAGGCAAATCATAGTCAATGTTTCTAGCTGATTCGGGAACTTGGAATAAGCTAATGAAATATTTTGTGTTTTCTAACATATATCAAAGAATTCTTACCAGATGAACTATCATGAAATCTGCAGTCCTGGTAACATATCTAGTAAGATTATGATAAACAGAAGTCTAACATGGTCCCGCCACCTTACCTCCTAGTGTTACTCGGGAGATTATGTTGTACACCGCAAAAGGGATTTGCAGATGTAGTCACCAGTCAGTGGACCTTAAATAGGAGAGATTATCCAGGTAGGCTTTTTTCTCACGTGAACTCTTTAAAGGTAGAGCACTTGCTCCAGAAGACAGAGATATTCAAAGCCTGAGAAGGAGTTGATATGCTATTGCTAACTTAAAGATGGAGGAGGCCAGGCATGAGAGAACCCAAGAGCAGCCTCTAGGAATGAAGAGCAGCCCTTGGCTGACAGCCCACAAGAAAGCAGGGGCCTCAGTCTTACAACTGCAAGCAACTATGTTCTTTTAGCAATTTGCATAAACTTGAAAGCATAGTTCCCCAGAACTTCCAGTTAAGAGCTCCACCAGATTTGACCCGTCAATTTCAGCCTTTAGAGACCCTAAGCAGAGAACCCAGTTGAGCTCACCCAGACTTCTGACCTACAGAATTTGGAGGTAATACATGGGTATTGTTTGAGGCCACTAAGTTTATGGCAATTTGTTACATGGCCAATAGAAAATTAATACTATAGAACCTAGGCCCCAAGACCCCAACCAAAACAAGTGCTTACATTTGAAATATAAGTGAAGATAAAAGTGATTAGTATCACAAATTGTGTCTATTCCTTACAGTAACGTGCAGGAAAGGCATAGGCTTAGAGGTAAAATAACATACCAACATTACCCAGCTAGTAAACTTTGGAGGTGGAGACTGTGAGTTGAGATTCTGGTCTGATTGAATCTAAAGCCCATTATGTCTGTCACATTTCCTGTCACAGGAAAAGGCAGTGTCACATGGCAGATAGGAGTTTGGCTTTAGAATGTTGTAGTCCAACATACTCATTCACATATAGACACTTGATTTATGACAGAAGTATTACACCAGAGCAATGAAAAAGATGTGGGACAAATGGATTTCCATATGGAGGAAAAAAAGGAAATTCGACTCCTTCCTCACACTATTTTCAAAAATTACTTGCAGGACAGTTAGAGACCTAAGCATGAAAGACAAACCTACAAAGGTTTTAGAACAGAAAAGAGGAGAAAAATTTTAAGATCTTCAGTAAGGGAAGGGTTTCCTAAGCATTGCACAAAATGCACTTACCGTAAGAGAATACGTGATATTCGATTACATTAAAATTAAGAACTTCTATTCCTCAAAAAACACCATTATAAGAGTGAAAAGATAAGCTACAGAGTGGAAGGAGGTATTTGCAACGTATATGACTGATAAAGGACTAGTTTCCAAATTACATGGAGAATTCCGACAAATCAGTGAGAAAAAGGCAAGTGAAAAGCCATTTTACAAAAGGAGAAATCTAACTGTTCAATAAATATGAAAAGGTGCTCAACTTCATTTATAGATTAGGGAAATGCATATTAAAACTATGATGAATCATCATAATACACCCATTGTTTGATAAAATTAAAAACTCTGACAACACTAAATGTTGGTAAGTGTGGAACAACTAGAACTCTCATGCACTGGACGTAATTAATGTAACCATTCTGGGAAACTGGTATTATCTAATAAAGTTGAAGCTATATGTACCAAATGACCCAGAAATTCTTAGAAGCTATATGTACCAAATGACCCAGAAATTCTAGTCTAAGGTATATACCTTAGACATACATGTTTTAATGTACACCAGGCTACATGCCTAAGAATGCTTTTACCAGCAGCCAAGATGCCTATCCCATAAAATGGAAGGGTATATAGTGATATATCCATAGTACTAAAAAACACCGTATAGTATGAAAACAAAAGAAATGTAAATCTATGCTCAAAATGGTTGGATCTTGCCAAGGTGACATTGAGGGTAAAATCAAGTCACAAAAACACATACGAATAATTCCATTTATATGAAGTTCAAAAACCGGCAAAACTAAACACAGAAAATCAACTCTCAAGGAAAGCAAGGAAATTATTACTCTTAAATTTGAGGGAAGATGGAGGTAGTGTTTAGAAAGGGATACATGAATGTCTCAGTATGTTAGGGCTGCCATGACAAAGTACCATAGAACAGGTGACTTAAACAACACACATTTATTGTCTCACAGCTCTAGAAGCCAGGAAGCCTGAGACCAAGGTGTCAGCCAATTCAGTACCTGGTGAGAGACTTCTTTCAGGCTTATAAACAGCCTGCCTTCTTACTGAGGCTCCCCTTGGCCTTTCTTCTGTGCTTGTGTAGGGAGAAAGACAGTGAGCTCTCTGGTATCTCTTCTTTTAAGAGTACCAATCCCATCACAAGAGCCTGACCCTCATGGCCTCATCCCACCCTAAATACCTGCTGAAGTACCAAATACCATCACAGTGAAGGTTGGGGTTTCAATATATAAATATTGGGGGATACAAACATTTGGTCCATAACAAGTTCTGGGGTGACAGTGCTGTTCTGTAACAGGCCAGTAGTTACAGGTGTTCCCTTTTTCAACCATGTATACACTTTCTAGATGTCTTATATGACATTTAAAAAATAAAATTAGGGCAGCCCTGGTGGCGCAGCAGTTTGACGCTGCCTGCGTCCCGGGTTGTGATCCTGGAGGCCCGGGATCGGGTCCCGTGTCGGGCTTCCTCCATGGAGCCTGCTTGTTCCTCTGCCTGTGTCTCTGCCTCTCTCTCTCTCTCTCTCTCTCTGAATAAATAAATACATCTTTAAAAAAATAAAATAAAATTATAGATCTACATTAACTCAGAGATTTTCTATCTCTATGATCTTCATAAAGCCTTTGAATTTCTTTGAGCTCTGATTTCCTCATATATAAAATAAGGATAATACCTACCTCATGGGATGGTTATAAGAAAAGAGAAAATTGGGATTTCTGGGTGGTTCAGCAGTTGAGTGTCTGCCTTCGGCTCAAGGCGTGATCCTGGAGTCCTGGGATCGAGTCCCACATCTGGCTCCCTGCATAGAGTCTGCTTCTCCCTCTGCCTGTGTCTCTGCTTCTCTCTCTTTTTGTCTCTCATGAATAAATAAAATCTTTTAAAAAAAGAAAGAAAATTTAGCACATTGCCAGTGCCTGGCACAGAGTATAGCCAATGAATACAAGTTTAAAAAGTATTTCTTTCACCCACGTACTTATTCATTCATTCACTCATCATATATTTACCAAAAATCTACCATGTGCTAAGTAAGCACTGGGCCAAATGACTGAGATTATAGGAGAAACCAAACTACTTTCTTCTGGAAAATGAAACACATGAGACTTGAGGCCCTCTGCTGGAGCCAAGAAGAAAATCATTTCCAGACTTTTTCCTTCCCTAACTAAATATGCTGAAAAAAAAAAAAAATTCAGTAGTTCAAAAATATTTTTAGTATTATGAAGTTATGTGACAATTGGAGGTCTGAACATTTGATGATATCAAGAAACTGATTTTGATTTTTGTCTAGCTGAGATGATGAAATTGTGGATTGTTTTTTGTTTGTTTTTCAAGAATCCTTACCATTTAGATATTGCTCAACTATTTCCAGATGAAATGACATATTGTGTGTATCAGTCAGAGCTTAGCTGGAGAAGGAGAATCAGTAGGAGATATATGTTAAGATATTGTTTTTGCAAGACATTGGCTTATGTGATCATGGGGGCTGAAGGCAAGTCTGAAATCCACAGAGCAGGCTGTCAGGAGGGGCAGGCTGGAACTTCATGTAAATAAGCCAGAAAAGTATTTTCTGATGAGATGACATTTGAACCAAAACTTGAAGAAAGTGAAGGAATCAGCTGTTTGAGTATCTGGTGGAAGAGCATTCTTAGCAAAGGACATAGTATGTGCAAAGGCTCTAGGGTAGGAACATGTTCAAGATACAGAGAGGCTGGAACAGAAGGAACTAAAAGATGTAGGAAATGAAGTCAGAGAGCTAACAGGAGGTAGACAGGGCGAGAGGGAGCCACTGGAGGGTTTGAAAAAATGAAGGATATCTGGCTTCTGTTTTAAAGGGCCTATTCTCTAGCTGCATTAAGAAAAATAAAGTGAAGTGTACAAGGGCAGAAACAGGAAAACCAATTGGTAGGTTATTAGAACCATCCAGATGAGAGATGCTGGTAGCTTGGACTGAGAGGTAGCAGTGGACACTGTAAGCAATGGTCAGCTACTGCATATTTTTGAAAATAGAGCCCATAAGATTTCCTGGTGCATATAGAGTAAGAGAGGGGAGGATTCAAGAATTATTCTGAACTTCTGCCTGAACAACTGGAAGTATAGGGTTGCCATTAACTGAGATATGAAAGCAGTAAAGGGAAAGGGTTGAGTAGGGAGAAGGTTAGAATCCAGACTGCTTTTGAAGAAGGCTGTCCATATCAGCATAAATCCACAAGCATGGGGGAGAACAGAAGGCAACAATAACATTTTGCACCTGAAATGCTGATCAACCAGAGGTAATTGATTTAGCAGACCCAAGAAATCTTAATCCCAAATCAATTAGGAAATTAATAATCAACCAGGATGCTACTGCTAATTAAACAGTAGCATCATTTAAAAGCTCAGGAATTGGAGATCCCTCGGTGGCTCAGCGGTTTAGCACCTGCCTTTGGCCCAGGGCGTGATCCTGTTGTCCCAGGATTGAGTCCCACATTAGGCTCCCTGCATGGAGCCTGCTTCTCCCTCTTCCTGTGTCTCTGCCTCTCTCTCTCTCATGAATAAATTAATAAAATCTTTAAAAAAATAAAAGCTCAGGAATTAGTGAATTAGGTACAGCTGGAACTTGGGTTGGGGGCACAAAATAAACATGATTAGTTTAAAGCTATTTGAGAAATAGGAGCTCCTGGGATCCCTTCTCCCTCTGTTTGTTGGTGAGAGACTACCTCTCCCAAATGCAGGCAGAGGGATTGGAAGACTCACAGTTGAGGGTGGAGGCATCATACCCCAAACAGCAGGGTTAAGGGAACTGGGGTATATTCAGTGTTTAGAATCCAGTGTTTAGAGCCCTCTAACCCAGGCTCTAGGCTATCTCTGCCCTCCAGGCAGGTCGGAGGAGCCTTTTGTTATGGGGAAGCCAAGCAACTGCACAAAGGACAAAATGCGGTGTTGGTGGGGTGCCTGGTGGCTCAGGGTTAGGCATCTAATCTTGATTTCACCTCAAGTAATGATCTCAAGGCTCTGAGATGGAGTCTCATGTTGGGTTCATGCTGGGCATGAAGTCTACTTAAGATTTTCTCTTTCCCTCTGCCCATCCTCTAAAGAAATGTTGTTGGCATTTGGACTTTCCCAGTAAAATTATCCTATAGTGAAGCTTGAATCAACAACTGAGAACCTCATTTTTACTTCACCCTAGCTTAAATATGAGAAGATAAACAAGGGTTCCCCGGTATCTAAGGAGTCTCATCACAGTTTTGTAGTGCAGTATTAAGACGGAATGCAACTAGATATTTGTGTTCTATCAGCCATCTTTACCCAGAGTCTGTCTGTCGTTGTTGTTGTTGTTGTTTTTTACCACCCCTCTACTTTTATCACCTGCCCTTTTCCTTACTAAAAAGTAGTGGTGTTTCAAGGGGCCTCTGATTTTGTTTCTTTGCTCTTGTCTACCTAAAACTCACTTTTTAAAATCTTTTTCTAAATATTTTATTTATTTATTCATGAGAGACAGAGACAGAAGCAGGCTCCATGCAAGGAGCCCGATGTGGGACTCGATCCCAGAACTCCAGGATCACGCCCTGAGCCAAAGGCAGACCCTCAACCACTGAGCCACCCAGGCGTCCCTAAAACTCACTTCTGAAACATCTTAGAACTTGACCTCTCAGCAGAGGGAAAGTCTCATTGCCTTTCTCTGGATTTCAGAACCACGGTCAGGGATAAAAATACTCTGGGGTAAAGTGGGCTCCATAACACTTTCATATTATCTATGGTTGCTTTTGCACTAAAAAAGCAGAGCTTAATAGTTGTGGCTAAGACTGTACAGCCAGCAATGTCTAAAATATTCACTATTAGGCCTTTTGCAAGAAAAGTGTGCAGATCCCTGATATAGATAGTACCATTTAGTCCTAAAAGCCCTTGAAGTTGACATTCATCATCCTTATTTTATCATGAAGGAAGCTTAAGTTTATTTATTTATTTATTTATTTTTTTTTTTTGGAAGCTTAAGTTTAGAGAAAGCAAGTAACTTGCTCAGAGTCACAGAAAGTATTGGGAAAATCATCAAAGTGTCTGTTGACAATAGCATACAATCTCCTATCACAGTTACTTCCCCACCTCCTGGAACCCTCAATGAGGAGATACAGTAGGTCAAAGAAATCCAAAGTATTGAAGTATCCAGCCACCTGAGACATCATAAGTACTTTTTCTAGAGCTAACGGCCATTCTACGTGTCTCTGTCCCTTTAGTTTTTCAGAAGTGACTCTGTTCACTGGTGCAGGAGCAGCAACCTCACCCTAGGATCCCAACCAACCCTCCAGCTCTCCCTGCAAACCTCCTACATCTCTGCCACCTTTCCCCAGGCAGACAGCCCAACCTTTCTGAGGTAAACTCATTCTACAGGTGAATAAGAATATCAGTGGGTTCCAACAAAGCCATCTCAGAGTGCTCCTTCCCACTTTTCCAGAGCTCTGCCAGCCCTCCCAGAGGAAAAGCCCTTCCTTGTTCTCAGGTTCCAATGAGCACAGAGGTGAGAGTAAACCAAACCCAACTCTCCTGAGGGAGAGGCTGCCCCAGGCTATGGAGACCAGTCTTATCAGGCGAATTCATCCCAGGCTGCCGTCCTGCGCTGGCAGAAGGCAGTCCCCTCACACAGCTAGAGTTTTTTGAGGGTGGAGGCTGTCTTATGGACTACAGGGCCTTACTGAGCATAGGGCTTGGCACTGGTTAGCAAGAGATGAGAGCTATAATCATTATGTGTGCATGTGAGTTTGCTAAATAAATGAATCAATGAATGATAATCTCACTACAAATCTCTTAGCACCAGGGTAGTTAATTACATAAACAAATTTATAATTTACAAAGTATTTTTCATATCTTCTATCCCAGTTCATCCTTCCAACAATATTTAGGGAAATATAGAGAGCTTTCAAACCTCAATTTTAGGGAGGAAGGACCACTAAAAGGTTGAGTAACTCAACCAATATCACACAACCAGAGAGGGCCAGAGGGGAGATGTGAACCCAGGGCTGACTCCACAGCCTGTGTTTTTCCAGCAAACCACATTGCTTCTCTCTGCTAGACACCCAGATGCACTCACCATGTACATCTTTTTTTTTTTTTTCTATCTTTTCCCTTCTGTCTGAAGATCCCCTTTTTACTCTCTCTCCCTTGCCTCTCAGGTCTCATAAAAGGATTCCTTGACCCTACTAATGACTCTATACTAGATATTGTTGCTTTAAAAAAAAAAAAAGTGTGCTTGGGTTTCTACCCAGGGTTTCTCCACAAAGTTTTAATCTAATAACAGCAGGTAAAGAAAACGTACAAGGCCACTTGCGTTAAGAGCTCCACACATAGTTCTATTTTCTTTACTGAATCACTGATTGAATTTTAAATATATCGAGCAACCTTACTTGCCTTTTATGCAATTGTCCCTCAACCTGACTGCATTAAAGGTTCACAAGATTTACCTTCTCTAGTACAAGTACAAGCTCCACTGACACTTGAAAGCCTTTTTAAAATAATCACATAAGTCAAACAGCAAAACCCAAAAGTCTGCTCAGCAGATACATTTGCCTTGGGGCAAGTTCCAAGTACCAGTTATAAGGTGAGCAACTCAGCCTTCTAGCCACTCTGTGTGTGTATGGGTCAAAGTCATCCAAGACCTGATGGCCATCAGATGTCCTGAGGAATTCATGTCAGGGCCAGCCCAGGCAAGTCTTTGCTCCTTTCCAGAGTGCCTCATCAGATTCAGATTCTCTCCTGCTGCAGATTGGACATGAATAGGCATAGTGGCCAACATAGTGGCTGGAATGGAGACAGCTGTACTGATACTGGGGTAGGAAATGAGATTCAAGTGTAAGGCAGCAAGGATATTATATGATTGCCCTTGCCTAGGAACAGCCATCCTCTGCAGCTCTGCTCTATACTCACTCAGGTAGGAACTATCTCCCTGGAAAGCCTCATAGAGTACCACCTCAGACTCATCATTCTCCAGCAGATGCAGATGGTGTGGGATGAGGTACTGAACAATGTATCACAGTAAGCATTTTAACAGCTGCTCCTGCACATCAGAAATGACATGGTTCAGAAGGAGAATGAACAAGGCCTTTCTGTGGCTTTCTCGGAAGCCTATGGCTATGAAGACATTATGGGAACTTGTTGGCCATTCATCATGGGGAAAGTGGAAGGAGATCCTTCTATTCTCATACTTTACTTCACTGTACCAGGGCATAAAGCCTGGGTCCCACTTCCCCTCATCTTCAGAAACTTCTGGATGACAAGGTTGGCATCATTTGACAAGTGAACGGGGTATCAGCCTGCTGCATGTCCTGAGGCAAGGACTCGGGATATGAAAAAAATGTATTCAACACACAGCATCATCACTGTAAAGTCAAACTTGTTGATAGAATAAAAAATGCAAAAAAAAAAAGAGGCCTCTCAGCACCGCTGTAGGAGCCTATTTCCTGAAAAATGTTAATGGTGATTGTACACTTAGCTGTGAAAAGGCTCAGACTCTGAGAGTCTGCTCCATGTGGCATTTTCTCTGATGCTTCTCTCCCACTCCTCTTCCTCCTCCCAGGATTTCTCTTACTCATTCAGGAATGCCTGCAGCAAACCCAGCCAAGTGGTGAAGTGCTCTGAGAAGCAGAGCATTAGCTGTCCATGACTTGTCCACGGTGACTAGAAGCCTGGTAACTGGCTCCACTGCATAGGACCAAATAACAGCTGAAGCCATCTCCCATGTTTTAGAGGTCAAGAAAAAGACCTGGTGGAAGCTGTCACAAATCCTTGCCAGCTGACCATTGACGGATAAATGAAACCCCACAGGTGCTCCTCTGGTAAACCTTAGACTGCTATATTCTCTGCAAGAGACTCTCAGTCATGTCAGCAGCCTTTACAAATCAAACAGATCTAAACAAAGTTCCACCTTACCTTCTGCCCTCTGGTGAAAACAGCACACAAAGAGGGGGAGATTTCCATTGGAAGAGATACCAGTGCTCCTATCTAAAATTACACTGAAGAATGTATCTGCTTTTACATGTTCCTGGAGCTTGTTCTGAATTTAGGGGCCTATTAGCTTGACCAGTGAATTTTGCAATTGTTCAACTGTTTCCAGAGTACATAGCTAACATTTTCTTCTAACAGTGGGCTCCTGTTCCATATTATAATGTGAGAAAATATATATAATCTTGGTGTCAGTGAGCTTTCCATGCAATAGAATATTCTGTCTTCCACAGAGTATAAGGAGTTTAATGGTCTATTTTAGGGCATGACAACTTCTTTCTATCAACAGCTTCTTACACTCAAAAAGCAACAGAAGCCTCACCTTTGCTGTGGCCTTACCACATCCCATAGAGCTGCTATATTTCCCAAGCATTTTCTTGACACTGGACCAATATTTCTTTTTTTTTTTAAAGATTTTATTTATTTATTTGAGAGAGAGGGAGACAGAGAAAGAGAGAGCAGCAGGGGGAGCAGCAGAGGGAGAAGCACATTCCTTAATGAGCAGGGAGCCTGATGCCTGACTCCATCCCAAGACCCTGGGATCATGACCTGACTGAAGGTAGACGCTTACCATGCTGAGCCACCCAGTTGCCCCAGGACCAATCTTTGAAAAGCACAGAACCCAACACTGACTCTTTGGTTGCTAGACACAAAAAACAGACCACAAAATACCCCATCCAGGAATTTGGAGTATTGGACAAATTCATACTGCTGAAGGAGCTGGGTGCTATATCCCAAGAGTCCTGACCCATTCTAGAGTCCATCATCTCTGGAAGCTGGAAGTGAGCAACCAATGAGATGGTTAAAAACCCTCATTTTCTGGGATGCCTGAGTGGCTCAGTGGTTGAGCTTCTGCCTTTGGCTCAGGGTTTAATCCTGGCTCTGGGGATCAAGTTCCGCAGCGGGCTCCTTGCAAGGAGCCTGCTTCTCCCTCTATGTCTCTGCCTCTCTCTCTCTCTCATGAATGAATAAATAAAAACAAAACAAAGCCTTCCTTTTCTCTTACTCAGGTCCCCATGATTTAATAGCCAAATGTCTTCCACATTGTGGGTACCTTTCTCATACCAGAATGTCATTACCTGTGATTTGTGACTTTATCTCCTGCTTTACAACATAGAAGATCTAAAACTTCCCCATTGATAAAACCTTCAGAGTTCTTTCCTTCTATATGTATTATCAGCATTTCTGTGGTGTAAAAAAATTACCTCTAAGAGAGTAAAATCTTCATAGCTCTTCCTTCAGGCAGACAAAAGAGATACAAATAAACACAGCTATAAAGTTAAAAAGAAACACTATTTCTTCCAATGAATACTACATCTATAGTGTCATAATAACTTTCTTCGAGGCTTTGAAGACTATTGCTTTCTTACTAAGAAACTTTGTTCTCTAAAATCAAAGACTCTCTGAAACGCTGGTGCTTGGAATTTTATCAGTAAAAATGAAACCGTTTCAACTTACCACTCAGATAAGAAGCTTCAGAAAAGTGGTTTCTACACAAAGTTCTCAAAGAAACAGGACCATGGGTCCATTTTGCTGTCTAGGACTAATGTTGACCCCTTTAAACAGTCCTGCTTTGCACTGAGCCTATCAAAACAGCATTTCATTTAAATTTCATTTAAATTTTACACCTGCCCACAATTCTATAACTCTCTTTTCCTTCTTTTGGTTAAAAGCCTCATGGTGTCTCTGGTGTGCAGTCTCCCTCATTACAATGAATCAACACACCTGATTTTGCAGGACTACAGGTTTATTCCTGATGGTTTTAGGTTGAAACAGCTGTGACTCTGTCTTTCTCTGCTTTGGGTTTCCTAAGACGAAAATCCTGAAAACAGATGTACCATACACTTCTTTTCACTCCTAAATATATCATGCCAAGTAGGCATACATATGACTACCATGCCAGTTTGGTCATAACTGTGATGTGTTCACATCCCAAAGAGGTTACAGGAACAAGAAAGAAGTCAGGGTTCTGGGTAGGTTTCTGTGCACTTCTCGAACAGGCTTAGATTTCTGTTTTGGGCCCCCCACAAACATTCTGCCTGCTGAACCCACACTTCCACCCTCCTGACTGACAGAAACAAACGAGACGCTTGCCTCAGCTGAAGCAGGCAGGTACTCCTGGTTACAGGTGGACAGTCCTGGACACGCCGACACCTGCCGGGACCCTAAGGGGTAGTGGGCTGCTGCTGCCGTCCCCCGTGCCCCCCGCCAGGACCCGGGACCAGCTGGTTACAGGTGGACAGTCCTGGACACGCCGACACCTGCGGGACCCCAGGGGGAAGTGGGCTGCTGCTGCCGTCCCCCGCGTCCCCAGGTGAGGACCCGGGACCAGCGCGACCCCTCTGCTCGGTGCTCCCTCGCAGAAACCCCACGCGGGCGCCCGCCCAGCCCCTCACATCCATCTCTTGCCATAAGCAAGCGCAAGACGGCGCGGCTTCAGCAGGACACAGCTTCCGAGGAGCCCACGGGAAGGCTCAACGAAGGAACCCAGCCTGAGAGCGAGCGCCAGCGCGCCGCCCCAAGGTCCACCCGCGCCGGCCTCGGCCCGCCCTCCCTCCCGGGGATTGGACGAGCCGGGGCGACGTCCGGCCGGGGCGTGACTCCGCGGGGAGGAGCCGAGCCCACCACGCAGCGTGCCCCGGACGCCATCTTGGATCCTGGCGCGGTCCGGAGCTGCCCTTCCTCCCGGTGATTGGATGAGGCCGTTGGGCGGCCGGGAAGGGGCGTGTCCAGCCACCCCGCGCCGCTCGCTCGCTGGGTCCGGTGGTCTGGCTCCCGAAGTGTGTAGCTGTTAATGATGGTCCTGCTCGTTCCTGGACGCCCGCGACCTCCGGAGGCACATGAGGCTTAGTTGGATTTACGTACCCATTCCAATGGAGCTTCGAAGAAGTCTCAAAACCGCTTGGGAGTTGGTTGGGGTGGGATCTTTAGATGCTTCTTCAAGGACGTGCTGTCGTTCTTCAGGGCGAGTGGGATCATATTCTAGGAAGAGGGGGCACAACTGCACGAAGAGCTGCGAAGAGATTAGGGGTGAAGGACGCAGAAGTGGCAGGAGGAAAATGCGAGGAAGGTGCTGGGGTGAGATTGTGGGGAACTTTGAATGCCAGGCTAGGGAGTGTGGACTTTATCCTGTAGAATACGGGGTAAAATGAACATTCGGAGGCTGAACACTGGTGTAACCAACACCTAGATGAACAAACGTCACCAAGAGCTCAGAAGCCCCTCTTCCACCCCAGCCACTGCTACCTGTACCAAGGTTAAACATGATCATTATTCCTAACTACCATAGATCGCCCGTTATGAATTTTATATAAATTAAATCACACAACATATACTCTTTGTATGTGGCTTATTTTACTCAGTGTTATGTGTATTGTTCCTTATAGTTACTGTTGACTCCATTGCTAACAACTTTTATCTATTCATGTATTTATGGCCTTTGAGTAGTTTCCAGTTTGGGGCTATTACCCAAAAAGTGCTGCTATGAGCTTTCTTATTCATGCCTTTTGCTTTGTGAATTATAAAGCAAGATCCCAAGGCTTAAATACCAATTCATTCACTACCCATTCATTGAGCCTACTATACGAAAAAAAAAAATGGGGCACCTGGGTGACTCCCTTGGTTATGTGTCTGCCTTTGGCCAGGGCCTGGGATCAAGTCCTGCAAGGAGCCTGCTTCTTCCTCTCCCTCTGCTGCCACTGCCCCCTGCTTGTGTGTGCTCTCTGTCAAATAAAATTAAAAAAGAAAAGAAAAGAAACAACAAAAAAATGGCCAAGGTCCTGCCCTCATGGAACTTATTCCAACTGGTATAAAACTATAATCTCTATGGACAGAAAAATAAGTCAAACAATTGCAATTATGATAACAGCTCTGAGGAAATTTAAAAATTGAGCTAGAAAAAGAGGAAGGGGACTAATATTTTTATTATTATTATTTTTTTAGGTGGTAAGTTTTTCAGAAGAGATCTCTAGAAAAATATACAAGACATGGTTGGCACTGCTATACAAGGAGTATGAACAGAGGGAAGAGCATTCCTGGCAGAAGAGTCACCCTGTGAAAAACTCATAGACCAGGAGAGGACTTGTCCTGTTCAAGACCAATGTAGCCGAGGCACAATGAAGATGGGAAAGGAGAGATGGCTCAGGTGTGTTTGAATGTAGGAGCATATGATGCAGGGCCTATGTAGGCTACAGTAAGAAGTTTAGATTTTATTGTAAGTACTGTAGAGAACCATTGAAGTGTTTTAACAATGAAGTGATGTTATCTGACTTATGTTTTTACAAGATCCCTCTGATGAGTAGAGAATAGATTAAGGGAAGCAATGGAGAAAGTAGATCATTTAGGAGGCTGATGGAACAGTCCTGGGAAATACTGACACAGAGCTTAGACGAAAGGACTGAAAGACTTTTGGGAATTGCCAGTACAATGATCACCTTAACCTGGTGATGATGATGGCAAAGAGATAGCCTAAGCTTGTAGTCTTATGTTTTGCATCAAAGGCACAGCATTTCTACTAAAAGTGCATAATCTGAATCTGATCACCGGAGAAACTTTAAGTCCATATTAAGAGATAGTCTACAAACCAACTAGCCTGTATTTTAAGATATCAGTATTATGAAAGAGAAAGATGTAAAAACTATTCTAGATTTTAAGGCTAGACATGACAGCTTCCAATTTGTAATCCTCCATTCCATCACGAACCAGGAAACAAAACTTTATTTATTTGCACTAAAGGACATAAGTGGGACAACTGATAACACGTGAATAAAACTACCAAATAAATGATAGATTACATTGGTATAGTTTTCCTGATTTTGTTCATTGTACTGATATGTAAGATGATGTCTTTTTTTTTTCTTTTTTTTTTTTAGGAAATAGCACATTGAAGTGCTGTTAAGAGATAAAGGAACATCATATATAACATTCTCTAAAAGGACTCAGAAAAAAAATGATAGAAAGATAAAGCAAACAGAAATGTTAACATTTGGGGAGAGTTGCCTTGGTGGCTTAGTCAGTGAAGCATCAGACTCTTGATTTCCGCTCAGGTCATGAGATCAAGCCCTAACTCCAGCTCTGCACTGGGTGTGGAGCCCGCTCAAGACTGTCTCTCTCGGGCAGCCCAGGGCCTGATCCTGCAGTCCCGGGAGTCCCACGTCAAGCTCCCTGCATGGAGCCTGCTTCTCCCTCTGCCTGGGTCTCTGTCTCTCATGAATAAATAAAATCTTCAAAAAAAAAAAAAAAAAAAAAGACTCTCAATAATGTAAGATTATTTGGGTAATTTAAAAGAAGCGCTTAAAAAAAATAAAAATAAAAGAAGCGCTTATTGGAATTCTTTGTGCTAGTTTTGCAACTTTTCTGTTAAGTCTAAATTACTTTAAAATAAAATGGTAACAGAATTGCTGGGATTACTTAGGGAGAGAAAAAAAATTCTAGTACTAAGCCGCAACAACATTTAAGCAAAAATCTGAAATACTTAGGAGAAAGGGAAGGAAAAGTGGAAGAATGTTACAAGAAGTAAAACAATGCGGGCAGAGTTACATCGAAAGGCACAGCCGTGCGCTCCTCTTCACCCTGAAGTCCTAAGAGGCGGCAGGCCCCTCCCCAGCCAGGCGGTACCCCCGGAGCTAAGCTCCCTGCCAGCCCCTGCGATGCCGCTGCCGACCGACTCCGCCGAGTTTTCCCAGCGAGCATGCGTGCACGTACGCACGTACGACCCCAGCCAATCGGCGCTGACGTCGGCGGCTCGTCAGGCGCGGGGGCGGGGCGGCCGTCCACACATGCGCACGGGCGGGCGGGCCTTCCTCCTTCTCGCCGAACGCCGCCAAGATGGTGAGTGTCGCTGTGCCGGGCTCCTGGGCTGGAGGCCATGCCGCTCCACCTCAGCCTGGGAGGGGGAAACGAGGGCCTGGAATGACGCCCATCGGGTCTTAGGTGGCGAATGGAGAGGGTCCCTGGGCGGGCGGAGCACTGAGCTGAGGAGCTTCCGGGGCGCGCGGCCGCCGAGCGCGTGGAGGGCCGTGCAGGCCGGGTGCGCCTGGGGCCTCGCGTGCGCCGCGCGGCCCGGCCAGTCTGGGGCGTTGGAGAGCCCGTAGCCCTGGAGGCCGGCGGGAACCCTGCTTTTGCCGCTGCGGTCTCTGCGTATTTCCTGCGTCCATCAGATCGTCCGTGGCATTTGGGCGTGTTCCCTAACGTTCTTTCTCGCTGTGCTTAGTTACGCAGCCTTTGAGCTGCAGAGCCTTATCAACTAATGAGTCCGGTTGTCTCTCTCGCCCTCGATTTTAGGTGTTCAGGCGTTTCGTGGAGGTTGGCCGGGTGGCCTACGTCTCCTTTGGGCCTCATGCCGGGAAACTGGTCGCGATTGTAGATGTTATTGATCAGAACAGGGTAAGTGTAAGGAAAAGTGTCAGTCTCCCACGCCAATCCATGACCGATAGGGCAGTATCGTAATGGTAATGGTCGTCTTCCCAACGGCCCTCTAAGGGCGGGAGTGTTGTGGTAGTTTTATTTTACCTTTAAGGAGACAGTTGGTGCGAAGTGGGGATTTCGAGCACAGACTGGAGTTGGCCAGCATCGCTGAGTTTCCGTGTTCTCTCTGCCACTTAGGCTAGCCAGACCGATTAGCCAGTTATGGGTGGAAACACTGGTGAGGTTTCAGGGAGTTAGAACAAAGTCAGGCACGCAGCTTCCTGTGCCCTTGTGTGCTCTTGTTGGTGTTTGAGAACCGCAAACTAAGAGGTCAACCAAAGACCGTGAATGAACATGATGTTGATTGTTAGAAGCATAAGGATCAAAGACTTAAAAATTGCCCAGTAAGTTACACGTACTACTACGGATAATAGGTTTATCTTTCTTCAAAACATTTAGATAATAGAGATTTGGTGGTTCTAAAAGGACAAATATATAGATCTGCTTGGGGTGCTGTTACGTTCTGCGCTGAAATTTTTTTTATCTTACGTGTTCTAGGCTTTGGTTGATGGACCCTGCACTCAGGTGAGGAGACAGGCGATGCCTTTCAAGTGCATGCAGCTGACTGACTTCATCCTCAAGTTCCCTCACAGGTAACTATCCACCACTCAACACCCCTCCCCCAGCTTTGTTTGTACTGATAAAAATTTGCTTAGTTTAATTGAGAAAATGTTTTTGCTGTCTTGTTTCTTGAGAATGTAGTACAGAAGAAGGATTTTCGTTATAGAAGTGGGTGGCCATTTTTAAAATTTTTTAAATGTTCTGTGATTATTCCACTCTGCCTTCTCTGGCTTTAATTTTCCAGATTTGCCATCCTCTTTCTCTTGCCCCCTTTCAGGATTTACACAACAAAGACCTCTCTGGAATTCTGGTCTCCCAGACATATTTTAGTCACCTTAGTCACCGTTAGCTTCAAAACAAAAATACTAAATACTTTTTCTTAGAATAGCAGCTATCATTAGTTGAGCTTTTAGTGTGTGTCAGTTAATAAGTGTTTAAAGTACGTCATCTCATTTTGACAGGTACTAAAGAGGTTCTCTTACTAGCTGCTTAGGGAATTGAAGTCAGTAGTGATTTTTTTCTTGACATGATAGAGGTTATGGAAATTAAAATACTGGTGGTTACACTTTGGCTATTTCAACTACAATGGCAGTTGCAGTGGAACATGCTGTAAAGTGTACTGGTACATCTTTTTAAGCATGCAGGCTTTGGTACTTGAAATATTTGAAGGAAACTTCAAAATGGTTAGACTTTGTGGTGTTTAGCCACATTCCTTTAAGCAGTATTGTACAGAAGGCCCAAGGATTAGCTTTACCTCATTCTTTTTTTTTTTTTTTTTTTTAATTTTCTAAGATTTTATTTATTTATTCATGAGAGACACAGAGAGGCAGAAGGAAAAGCAGGCTCCCTGTGGGACTGCTCCACAGGGAGCCTGATGCAGGACTCGATTCCAGGCAGACTGCTGAGCCACCCATGTGTCCCTTTTTAAGATTTTGAGAGGGCACAAGCAGTGGGGAGGGGCAGAGGGAGAGGGAGAAGCAGGCTCCCCGCTGTGCAGGTAGCCCAATGTGGGGCTCCATCCCAGGACCTCAGGACCACGACCTGAGCGGTAGGCAGATGCTCAACTAATCAAGCCACCCAGGTACCCGCTTTACCTCATTCTTTATGAAAAGGAAATTGCTTTCTATAATCTCCATAGAGTGATGTTATATACAAGATCAGAGGTGATTTTTAAATACAGAAAATAAGCTGATTTGCCTTTTTTTTTTTTTTTTTTTAATTACAATGGCTTGTTTGAGGGGTGCCTGGCTGGCTCTGAAGAGCACGTGACTTAACTTTGGGGTTATGAGTTCAAGCTCCATATTGGAACTAGAGCTTACTTTAAAAGTAAATAAAAACAAAACTGAAAAATTTAAAATACATAAAATCATGCGCTTTGGATTATAAGAAATCCTGGTTTAGTGAACAACATTCAAGTAAGTAAAAGACGTAATGTGCTAAGTGGTATGTGGTGTATGGAGTCACCAAGAGCTGGAAGTACAATGAATGTGAAGCGTGCTTTTGGCTTATGCTTTTTAAATTAAGGGGGCATAAACTATGCTTTCAGAGGGCTCAAAGCTGTCCTTGTGTGGCTTCAAAGCTGGTTCCTTATTCTGGTCTTGGCTCTTTCCTAGTGCTCGCCAGAAGTATGTCCGGCAAGCCTGGCAGAAGGCTGATATCAATACAAAATGGGCAGCTACAAGATGGGCCAAGAAGATTGAAGCCAGAGAAAGGGTAATGGTTTAGGATCATTTGAATTGTGACCTTTTCTTTTGGGGGAAGGTGATAGGTCATGTGAGTGATTATGTGCTTTATTTTTGACAGAAAGCCAAGATGACAGACTTTGATCGTTACAAAGTCATGAAGGCAAAGAAAATGGTAAGTTTTTAAATTATTTCAGGATTTTTATATTCTAACTAACCCTAAACTTGGCTAGTAATTCTGCTTGCTTGAGCTTAGTGTCGACCAAAGTTGAATTCATACGGGTTTTGGGTTTGTTTTCTTACATATGCATTCCGTACGTATAGGTTAGACAAAATAGTTTTTTATGTGCATATATGACAAATAACTTATATTGAATTTTTTCAGAGGAACAGAATAATCAAGCTTGAAGTTAGGAAGCTACAAAAAGCAGCTCTCCTGAAAGCTTCTCCTAAAAAAGCACCTGCTGCTAAGGGTGCGGCGGCAGCACCTGCTGCAAAGGTTCCAGCCAAAAAGGTGGCTGCTGCGGGCAAGAAGGCTCCAGCCCAGAAGGTTCCTGCCCCGAAAGCTGCAGGCCAGAAAGCAGCACCTCCAAAGGCTCAGAAGGGTCAGAAAGCTCCAGCCCAGAAAGCACCTGCTCCGAAGGCATCTGGCAAGAAGGCATAAAAAACATAAGAGGCTGTTATAAATAAGTAATAAAGGTTCTTTTTGACACATTGGCAAGTGCACTTAATCTGTGGCGTAAAGTCTGTTGCTAGAGTCAGGATTTTGAAGCAGAATGTTGGGATTGTTAATGTTGTCATTAGAGAATTGGTTCTTTAGCCTCGGTCTGTCCAGATTTTATAAAACCATCACAAAGTCATAGCTAGTGTGTTCATGGGAAATAGATCATTTCAAAGACCGCGTAACTTTTTCCCCTTGTACAAATACATTTCCTATAAATAAAGTCCCAGCAGCATTTGATGCTTAAGAGTTTAGCAATTTTTCTTTAGAAAATGTACTATATATAAGAAAACAAGACAAGTACACAATACGTTATGGTATGGTAAAGTTTCTCTTACTTATTTTTATTCTCAGAAGTTGGCTCCCGAGCCTCACTGAGATTAATGGGGACAAAACTCAATGGCAACAAGCCATTGAGGATTTCCAGAGTAATCCCTCAGATTTAGGTCCTATTGGATTGAATTTTAAGAGAAAAATAATAGGAAGATCAAGGTGGTACAAGTTTGGCAGTATTTTCACTTTGATGGTTCTAAACCAAGAGGCAGTAGAACCACCATTTAGTAGGCCTTGGCAGATTGGGTTAGAAGGAAAGTAAGCCAAATAATGCCAAGTTTCTGGTTTGTACTTCGGGCTCATTGTGAAGGAAAAAGAATTGGAATAAGGTTATTCTGGGGATATGAGTTTGAAGCCACCACACAGACTTGTAGCCTGGTAGGTAAGGATGCCGACAACCTGCATTTAGGTCCTGCCTCTGCTACCTAAATGCTGTGTGATTTAGGCTTGCTCCTTATCCTCAATCCTGATAGGCTGTGTGGTGGTGTGCTTCATGGAGTAGGGAAGTTAAATTATGAATGGACAGCCCCATGACTGGTTCACAGTAATAGCTGTGATAGTTGTGACATGGCTCTTAAAGACAGGTTTGCAGGTATGTGAGCAGTCACTCCAGATTGCCCAGTGATAGAGATGAACAGAAAGATTGGGAAGGAGTGTTTAGAGGTGGGCAACCAATGGGGCCACGGAAGCCACAGAATGTTGGTTGAGCTTGTCAAAGTGAGGGGAAAAAGGCAGTGAGGGAGTTTGGAGGTTGCAATTTCATGAAATTGGAATGATGGACGTGTGGATGCTTCTAGAAAAGCAGCTAATCAGAGGAAAAGAGGTTTTTGAGAAAGAATGGGGCCTAGAGGAGGGATTGATAGAACCTTTGAAGAGGAAAGAAGTGGGTTTAGAAGCTAGATGTGTTTAGTTTCACTGTCAGAAAATTGAGAGTGTGGTATCTGAATTTCTTGAGTTAGAACACGAGAAAGGAAGAGGGATATAGATTTGAAATTGCTCATGGAATAGAGAGGAAAGTGCTTCTGTCAGGTTGTCATTGATTTGAAAGTCTTACCTCCAATCTGTGTGCTGTCTATACTCAGGATGAGAAAGCTTCAGGGTGGAAGCATTTACACTGCACCTACACGGTAGCACAATACGGTACAGCAGAAATTGGAAAATTCCAGTCTAGGGGACCTGCTGGAAAGTGAGGTATAAGGCACTTGTAAAGGAGTGGGAAGAATGTATGGGTAGCTCAGCTGGTTAACTCTGCTTCTGGCTCAGGTCGTGCTCCTGGAGTCCTGAGATGAAGCCCGGCGTTGGGCTCTCTGTTGAGGAGGTTGCCTCCCTCTCCCTCTGCCACTGCTACTTGGACTCACTCTCAAATAAAATCTTAAAAAAGAGTGGTAAGTACAATAGGTGGTGGACCCAGATAATAAAGATTTTTTATTTAGGTTGTAATCCTCAGAAAAATCCATCTGGCAGCATTGTCTGGATTGGATTGGGGGTTTGGAAGAGGATATCTGGAAATATTAAAATACAGAGGTGTATAATCCGCTCTGTTTATAGAGGATTGCGTACTTATCCACTTACCTTATTAGGTAAGCATTATGGGGACAGCATTATGAGAGACAGCATTATGAGAGAATATAGGTTTCAGACTCCGAAACTTCAGACTTCAATCCTGTCATGCAGCCCCAGCTCATTCTTGTACTTCATGTAAGTCTTATCTGAAGAATAGGGACCCTGATAACCTGCCTTACACAATATTGTGGCAAGGATCAAATGAGATAGTGTGGACAAGGTCCATATTCCCCCCACAAACCTAAGAGTTCTTTTCACACATTAGGTTCTCTATTTTGGGTTTAATTAATGTTGAGGTAAACTGGTCCTCTAGGCAAAATTGGGCTGTTGGATAGTTTGCTTTTCAGAGAGCCTCTGCCCCTTTGGCAGCCTCCATTTTCCAGGTAATCAGTATCTCCCAAATGTGACACCCCACAAGAATTTGTCTTGAATTCCATTTTCTCAACTTCACATGTTTACCCCTTTACCCCTCATCTGTTGGTTATCTTTTAGTACCAAAGTTATTAAGGTTACCTCTAGGTCCTTCAGCTAGCTGAATTTATTTTTATTCAGAGTAAATTATGGATATATCTACATTGTAATAAAAATATTAGAATTGAGATTAAAGGGCCCCTTGATTATCTCTACTACAATTGCATTATCTTGCAAAGGAAACCATTGTGTATGTCCTTGCAGACATTTTCCATGCATTTAAAATAGACATGATAGAGTTTGCTTGTTTTAAACAAATCTTACACTGTGTATATTCTGCAACTTTTTCTTTTTAATACATCTGGAGATCTTATCTAGTCAGCCCCTATTGATCTACCTAATTATCTTCTACATAATAATTCCTAGTGTGAATGTTGGTGCTACCTATTGAAGTTCATTGTGGAGGTTTATTTGATCTCTATTGATAGACTAAGAATGGTGCCAATTTTCTTGTCATAAACAGTACACTTGTGAATATCCTTGCATGTTCCTCCTTCGGTACATGTCATTTTTTATTTGAGGCGCATTACCAGTCCGTGCACTTGCTGGGTTTAAGAATGCATGCATGATTTGTTTTGTTTTGTTTTGTTTTTTAAAAGATTTCATTTATTTATTTGACAGAGAGAGCAGGGGGAGTGGGAGAAGGAGAAGCAGACTCCACCAAGCAGAGAGAATGAAATATGGGCCTCAATCCCAGGACCTAGAGATCATGACCCGAGCTGAAGGCAGATACTCAACCAACTAAGCCATCCAGGCACCCCTGAATGCATGTTTTTAATCACTCCTTGCAGGTTCTACCAATTTAGGAGATGGTAGGTTCTACCAATTTAGACTTGCTCTATCAATTTAGACTTAAATCAGCAGTGAATGAGGACGTTCCTGCCTGACAATCTTGAACTGCTGATATCTTACATTTCTGCCAATCCAGTATGTGAAAAGTAGTATGTTACCTTAATTTGCGCTTTCCTGGACCAATATTACTAATTACCCTAGCTTTACATTCTGTTTAGCCATTAAGGCAAGTCCTTCTTTAGAGTTATTTCAAATTCTTTTTCCTTTAGTAACCATATACATTTTCACTTTCAGATAAATTTTATTTTTTAAAAAAAGATGTATCCATTCATTTTAAAGAGAGTAGGAGAGCTTGCATTCAAGTGGGGTGAGGGGCAAAGGGAAAGAATTTTCAAGCAGACTCTCTGCTGAGCATGGAGTCGCTGCAGACTTTGATCTCATGACACTTGAGATCATGACCTGAGCAGAGACCAAGAGTTGGAAGCTCAACCCACGAGCCACCCAGATGCCCTTAACTTTCAGATAAATTTTAGAATTTGCTTGTTGAGTTATTTAAGTCCTATTGTGATTTTAGGATTGCACTGAATTTATAGATCTATTGGGACATGCCACATCTTTGCAATACTAACTTCTATCCAGGAACATGGTATATATATCTCCAACTACACAGGTCTTATATGCTTTTCAGAATTACATATATTTCAGTTTTTCCTAGTAATTTTGAACTAGAACCTTTTTAAATTGGGCATTAATGGATATAAAAAGGTTATGAGAGCAGCCCAGGTGGTTCAGCGGTTTAGCGCCACCTTCAGCCCAGGGTGTGATCCTGGAGACCTGGGTTGGAGTCCCAGGTCAGGCTCCCTGCATGGAGCCTGCTTCTCCCTCTGTGTCTGTTTCTCTCTCTTTCTCTCTCTCTCTCTCTCACTGTGTCTCTCATGAATAAATAAAATCTTTTTTTAAAAAAAGATTATGAAATTTTGTATGTGTCCATATTGCTGACCCTTCTTACTAGTTCTAATAGATTTTTTCGGTTGGTTTTCTTGGATGTTTATTGACTTTTTAAAAAGTAATCTCCATGCCTAATGTGGGACTCAAATTCATGACCCTGAGATCAAGAGTTGCATGCTCTACTGACCTAGTTACCAGGTGCCCCTAATGGATTTTCTATGCAGATGATCATGAAAATAGCTTCTAATAAAATAGCACTCTACCTCAGTAGGTAAAGTTAGTCTCAGAAAAACAATAGATCCTTAGATGTTTTTAATGGATAAACACTGCAACTTCTTTCAAATGTATGTTCTTGCCACTCCTTTCAAATAGATGTCTTACAAACCATGAGAGACTCCTAACTCCGGGAAACAAACAAAGGGTTGCAGAAGGGGAGGTTGGTGGGAGGGTGAGGTGACTGGGTGACGGGCATTAAGGAGGGCATGTGATGTAATAAGCATTAGGTGTTATACTGTGTTGGCAAATTGAATTTAACGTAAAAAAACAAACAGATGTCTTGAGGATTACCATCCATCACAAGTACCACAAAGTCTTACCTCAGATACCTGAATGTTACAAGGCCCTCAAGATCATTCTTGGAAAGGGCTTCATTTTATACTTCTGTATAAGACAAATCCTGGGCCTGGGTAGCTCAGTCCGTTAAATGTCTGCCTTCAGCTCAGGTTGTAATCCCAGAGTCTCAGGATCGAGCCCTCCATTGTACTTCCTGCTCAGTGGAGAGTCTGCTTCTCCCTCTGCCTCTGCCATTCCCCTAGCTTGTGCTCTCTGGCTCTCTCTGTTAAATAAATAAAATCTAAAAATCAATCAATCAGGGACGCCTGGGTGGCTCAGCAGTTGAGCATCTGCCTTTGGCTCAGGGCATGATCCCAGGGTCCTGGGATTGAGTCCTGTATCAGGCTCCCTGCGAGGAGTCTGCTTCTCCCTCTATGTCTCTGCCTCTCTCTGTGTCTCTCATGAATAAATAAACAAAATCTTTAAAACATAAAAAAGTGAAAAATAAAAATCAATCAAATCCTGTAACTGGTGTGCTAAGGAATAGAAGTCTGTATCAATTCTAGTAATAGTTAATTCTGATTAGTTATATCACTCCTATGAATAGTTACTCAAATAGCTATTTAAATTATTTAAATTCTTTGTATCACATATTTTCGGCTATTTGAGTTTGGGAGAGTTGTGAAAACTCCCTTTATAAGTATGGATTCGTCAATTAGATTTCTATCAGGTTTCTGCTTTACATATATTGAAATGATGTTAGAGACATAAAGATGGGTTGTAATTAGATCTTCATGTGGATTAGCTTTTTCCAAATACAGGTGTCTCTCTTTTAATACTTTCTTCCTTGAATCATTTTTTTCAGACGTTAATATTGTCATTTGTTTCATTTTTTTCATTTTGTCATCATTTGATAGATCTTGTTCTACCCTTTCATTTTCAATGTCACTGTGTTATTTTTATTTTGCTTCGGATGTGTCATGTGTAAATAGATTACAACTGTTTTTTTAATCTAATCTGAGTCTCTCCATACATCAGTGCAAGCCGTTTATGTATGCTGCATTTCATTACCCTGTATTTGGACTTCCGTCATCTCTGTTTTCCACTTGCTGGCCTCTGGTATATTCCTCCTCCTTCCCTACACTTCCACCCCTTGTTTCTTGAATTGGTTTTGAAGTCATACCTTCTATTTCTGTTATTTTGTGCATCCACAGAATTAAACCAATATCTGTATCTTTTGCCCATCCTCACTGAACAGTATTTAAAGAGGCAATATGGGGCAACTGGGTGGCTCACTTGGTTAACTGGCTGGTTCTTTTTTAAAAAATATTTAATTAATTAATTTGACAGCTTGAGAGAGCACAAACAGAGGGAGCGGCAGGCAGAGGGAGAGGGAGAAGCAGGCTCTCCACTGCCTGGAGCCCAACATGGGGCTTGATCCCAGGACCCTGAGATCATGACCTGAGCCAAAGGCAGATGCTTAACTGACTAAGCCACTCAGCTGTCCCTAAGTGGTCGATTCTTGATCTCAGCTCCAGATCTCAGGGTCATGAGTTCAAGTCCCACACTGGGCTCCATGCTGAGTGTGAAGCCTATATACATACATAAAGAGGTAACAGGTATTTAGTTTAATATCCTTTACAAAATTGCTTGGTTTACCACTGCTGCTTCTGTCCCACAGCTTCCTCTTGGATTCACAATTTTTTTAAAAAATTTTCGTAGACTGCATCCTCTAGTATTTCTTTCAGTTAGCATTCACGAGTAATGAACTTTCTGAATACTTGCTTCTCTGAAAGCATTCTTATTTTGCCCTTATATAGATGACCTGGTTTTTATTACAGCATTTCTGATAATGTGTAGGGTTTTTTTTCCCATGTCAACCAATTTTCTAATTCTCTGGACACCAACTGGATGTCCTACAAATTTCTTTTTTTTTTTTTTTTCTTTTTTCTTTTTTTTTAAGTAGGCATGGGGCTTGAACTCACAACCCTGAGATCAAGACCTGGGCTGAGACCAAGAATTGGAGGCTTAACTGACTGAGGCAAAATCAATTTAATTCATGCACTACCCAGAGTTAATGTTGGACCCCACAGCTTAAGGAGTCTGCCACACTTGAGATGTCAATCCCAAGTCCCAGGCCCCCTGCACTTCTGACTACCCAGCTATACATTGGAGTTCCCATGACTCCCTCCCTCAGGTTGGATAACTTACTGGAATGGATTGCAGAACTCAGGAAAATACTATTAACAGCTTATTATAAGGGATACAACTCCGGAGCATCAAAATGGAAGAAGTGCATAGGGTAAAGTGTGAGGGAAGGGGCAAAGCAGTGCACATCCCCTTTCCTGCTTGCCACCCTCCCAGCACCTTGATGTGTTCACCAGCCTGGAAGCTCTCTGAACCCCCCAACCCTTTAGTGTTTTTTAATGGAGGTTCATTATGTAGGCATAATTGGTTAAATCATTGACCACTGGTGATTAACTCAGTCTCCAGTCCCTCTCTGCTCCAGGGGGTGGGGGTGAAAGTTCTAGTCACATGGTTGGTTCTTCTGGTGACCAGTCCCCATCCCGAAGCTCCCTAGGACCCCCAGCCACCTGTCTCCATTCTCATACAAAAGGACACTCTTATTATCCTCAGACGTTCAAAGTTTAGAAGCTTCCTGTGTTGGGACCTGGGGAGAAAGAGGAAAGTCATAACAAAAGATGCTCCTATCATCCCTATCACTCAAGAAATTAAGCTCTTAGGAATTCTATGCCAGGAACTGGAGAAGAAGACCAAATAAATATTTCTTATTATCACAACATTACATCTTATGTCTGTGTAATAGCCTAGCTCTTTAGAGTTTTAAATTCAAAATGACTTTCCTTTAGAACTTTGTAGAACAGCCTCCAGTGCCCTTATTTGATCTTACTGTGGACTAAGTGCTTTTAGTAAAAGCGGGTTCAGGAATAAGAATTTGTTGACGTCTTTATTCCAGCCACTTTACACAAGTCTCATTTCCTTTTCACAATATTCCTATTTTCAGAAGAAGCTAAAAGGTGAAACAAGTTTACTTATTTAGTAAATATTTTGGGAGTGCCTACTAAAAGAGCTCACAGTCTACTTGGAAGAATGACACTGAAAAAGCTGATGTCAGCATGTAGTAAGTACTGTTACCAGGATAAGCATGGGGACCCTGGAAGGCCATCACCTAGGACATCAGAAAATCTTGTTCAAGTGACAGCTATTCTACTTTTTTTTCCAAATTTTTTAAAAATTCAAGGTAGTTAACGTACAGTGCAATATCGGTTTCAGTAGAATTCAGTGATTTATCACTTATATACAACACCCAGTGCTCATCACAAGTGCCCTCCTTAATACCCATCACCCACCTAGCTCATTCTCCACTCACTTCCCTCTGTAACCCTCAGTTTATTCTTCATTGTTAAGAGTCTCTCATGGCTTGCTTCCCTCTCTTTTTGTCTCTCCTCCCCATATGTTTAACTGTTCTGTTTCTTAAATTCTACACATGTGAAATTATATGGTATTTGCCTTTCTCTGACTTATTTCACTTAGCATAATATACTCTAGCTCCATGCACATCATTGCAAATGGCAAGAGTTCATTCTTTTTGATGGCTGTGTAATATTCCATTGTACACATATGCCATGTCTTCTTTATCCATTCATCAGTCAATAGACATTTGGGCTCTTTCCATAGTTTGGCTATTGTTGCTAATGCTGCTATAAACATAGGGTGCATGTGCTCCTTCAAATATATATTTTTGTATTCTTTGGGTAAACAGTAGTGCAATTGCTGGGTTAGAGGGTAGTTCTATTTTTAACTTTTTGAGAAACCGCCATACTATTTTCCAGAGTGGCTGCACCAGCTTGCATTCCCACCAACAGTACAAGAGAGTTCCCCTTTCTCCACATCCTTGCCAACATCTGTTGTTTCCTGAGTTGTTAATTTTAGTCATTCTGACAGGAGTGAGGTGGCATCTCATTGTAGTTTTAAGATTTTTATTTATTCATGAGATACACACAGAGAGAGGCAGAGAGAGGGAGAAGCAGGTTCTTTGCAGGAAGCCTGATGTGGGACTTGATTCCAGGACTCCAGATCACACACTGAGCCGAAGGCAGATGCTCAACCACTGAGCCACCCAGGCGTCCTTCATTGTCATTTTGATTTGTATTTCCCTGATGATGAGTGATGTTGAGCATCTTTTCATGTGTCTGTTAGCCATCTGGATGTCTTCTTTGGAAAAGTGTCTATTCATGTCTCCTGCCCATTTCTTAACTGGATTATTTGTTTTTTTTGGTGTTGAGTTTGAGAAGTTCTTTATATAGATTTTGGATTCTAGCCCTTTATTAGATATGTCATTTGCAAATATCTTCTCCCTTTTTGTAGGTTGCCTTTAGTTTGTTTCCTTCACTGTGCAGAGGCTTTTTATCTTAATGAAGTCCCAATAGTTCTATTGTTTTGGTTTCCCTTGCCTCTGGTGAAGTTCTAGTAAAAAGTTGCTATGGACGATGTCAAAGAGGTTGCTGCCTCTGTTCTCCTTTAGGATTTTGATGGTTCCCTGTCTCACATGTAGGTCTTTCATCTATTTTGAATTTATTTTTGGGTATGGTATAAGAAAGTGGTCCAGTTTCATTCTTCTGCATGTTGCTGCCCAGTTTTCCCAAGATCGTTTGTTGAAGAGACTGTCTTTTTTTTCCATTGGATATTCTTTCCTGCTTTGTCGAAGATTAGCTGACCATAGAGTTGGGTTTTCTATTCTGTTTGTTCCATTGATCTGTGTGTTTTTGTGTCAGTACCATACTGTCTTGGTCACTACAGCTTTGTAATTACTTTGAAGTCTGGAATCATGTCTCCTGCTTTGCTTTGCTTTGCTTTTTCAGGATTGCTTTGGCTATCCAGGGTCTTTTGTGGTTCCATATACACTTTAGGATTGTTTGTTCTAGGTGGCTCAGTGGTTTAGCACCTGCCTTTGGCCCAGGGGGTGATCCTGGGGTTCCGGGATCAAGTCCCACATCGGGTTCCCTGTGTAGAGGCTACCTCTCTGTGTCTCCCATGAATAAATAAGTAAATCTTTTAAAAAAAAAAAAAAAAAAAAGGTTGTTCTAGCTCTGTGAAAAACGCTGGTAGTATTTTGATAAGGATTGCATTAAATGTATAGATTGCTTTGAGTAGTATAGAAATTTTAACAATGTTCTTCCAATCCATGAGCATGGAATGTTTTTCCATTTCTTTGTTGTCCTCTTTACTTTCTTTCATAAGTGTTCCATAGTTTTCAGAGTACAGATCTTTTATTTCTTTCATTAAGTTTATTCCTAGGTATCTTATTATTTTTGGTGCAATTGTAAATGGGATTGATTCCTTGATTTCTTTTTCTGCTGCTTCGCGATTGGTGTATAGAAATGCAACAGATTTTTGTATGTTGATTTTATATCCTGTAATTTTGTTTAATTAATTAGTTCTAGCAATTTTTTGTGGTGTCTTTTGGGTTTTCTACAGAATGTATTGTTGCAAGTGACAGCCATTCTAGAATCTGAAGGTTTTGGGACAGTATCTGAAAAATCAGGTACTTTTGAAGGGTTTTAAAAAGCAAACCACCAACAACAAAAAAGCAGAACCGTGTCATGACCAGATTCATATTTTAGATCATCCTGGCTGTCCTGAGGAAAGAAGGGAGCAATGGGGCCAGACTGGGGGTGGGGCAAGAACAGCAATTCAGGTAGAAGCTGTTCCTAACAGGACAGTTAGGAGGCGGCTACAACAATCCAGGTAAGAGGAGATGCAGAACAAGGGATCAGTTATGACTCCCACATGAATGATTTGGTTGGTGGATGGAGAGGGGTGCTGAAACCATGCTCCACAGGGTTAATGAGGTAAAATGTTACCAGCAAGACCTCCACTGAGCCCCTTTCTTCGCAGGAATGTTAACTTTATCTTTTAGAGGCAAACAAGAGGAAGAGCTCCAGCTGGCCTAAACCAGTTCCAGCTCGGACCACTGGCTCACACTGTGATCTATCTAGATCATGGCGTGTTTTGCCTCATTAAAATCTCACTCCAGAGAAGCACAAGCTTTATTAACATAACACAGGATGCATGTATAGGCATGTTTTCTAAGTACACCTGTGCAACCTTATGCCCACCTTTACATGTGATGACAAAACTCTCCTTTCTGAATATTCATTCTAATCTAAAATAAAAAGAACCCGCTCACCTCTGCTGTGCGAGTCACAGCCTTGGGAGTGATTCCTTCAGTGCAAAAAAAGGTTCCTTTGTCTGACAACTCCACCTGGTGTGGTCTCTACCTGTAACGCACCAAGAAACAACTCACCTGGTTGGGTTACAGTTTGTGGGGGGACAGGGGCAAGGCAACCCTGGAAAGTGGAACAGGAGGGCGAGGAAAGGAGGATGAGATCAGCCTGGAACAGTTTTAGGTTCTCGTGGATTAGCCTAGTAGAAAGAGACAGCAGGCAAGTTAATACCCAGGACTTCAGCTCAAAGGTGTCTGCACAATGTCTGGCCAGGAGGAAGCTCTGCTACCCTGTTATTGTACCGGGCCCGGAGAAAGAGATAGGGGAGCGTGTTACGGGAAGCTGGCCACCACACAGGAATAACGACGCGTCCGCACTTCTTTATGATGCAGATCCAGAGTCACCCCGTGACCGCGCTGAGTTTGAGTTCGAAACTGCCGCCGTTCCCAATTAAGAAAGGGAAGCACAGAGTTTCAGTCACCGCACGGAGCCTACCGTGACCAGCTGGTGGAGCCGGGGGCCGAACCGGACAGCCAGACCTGGCACTTGGCGACCTCAGGTGCCGCTGGACAGAGCCTGGGGCCGGGGATGGCGAGGCGGTGACGGTCCTGCCGGCGCCCCTGGAGCCGCACAGCGCGCGGCGGGCTCGGGGTCCTGGGGCAGGCGCCCCGCGCAGGGCGGGAGCAGGTGGCGCGCCTGGCTCGGCACCATGGAGAAGGCGGCCTCCCGGCTTCCTAGAGCGGCGCGGCCGGGGAGCGGGCGGGGAGCGGGCGGGGAGCGCTTCCGCCTCGGCTGCGCCCGCCCCGCCCCCGCCCCGCCCCCGCCCCCGCCTCCTTGCGGCGGCCCGGCCCGCGGGGTCCCGGAGCTCGGGCGGGAGCCGCGGACGCGCCCTCGGCCTCCTGCCCCGCGGCGCTGGCCTGACCCCGGCTCGCGGTACTCGGGGTGGGGGCCGGCGGCGCGGGGGGGCGGAGCGTTCCGGTGCCCGTCGCGTCTGCGGGCTGCACCGAGCCCTGGGGCCAGATCACCCACCGCCGGTCCCGGGGCTCCGTTATCCTGCTTTGCTCTAAATTCTCGCTTTGGGTTTTTGCACCTTTGCTAGAACCGTTCGGGACAAACTACTACTTACTAATTCATTCGTAGTGGCCCAGGGATTTTCTTGACTCTTGCTCCGCAGACGTTCTTTCGAGGAATTTTAAGCCTCACCAGGCAGATTTGTAGAATCTATTTATTTTTTAAAGGTTCTATTTATTTATTCGTGAGAGAGAGAGGCAGAGACCCAGGCAGAGGGAGAAGCAGGCCCCATGCAGGGAGCCCGACGCGGGACTCGATCCCGGGTCTCCAGGATCACGCCCTGGGCCGCAGGCGGCGCTGAACCGCTGCGCCACCCGGGCTGCCCCAGATTTGTAGAATTTATAGATGCAGGAAGCAGATGCAGCACCCCATGAACCACTGGAGAAGGGGCACCGAGAGCATCCACAGTGCCCCAAGAATATCGTTTCCGATGAGAGAGGCAGGGAGACGGAGGGGGAAGAGGTGGGGAACAAGGCAAGGTCAGCCTCATTGTCATTCTCTCTCTTAGCCCCGCAGGTTCTTGCTTTTCCAAACAGAGAGGGCAGTGCATGAAGCCAGGGGTCATCAGCCATGCTCCAGACAGTGTGGCCCCAGGTGAGCTGAGCTTTCTTCCAGCTTTCCACATTCAGAACAGATCTGATCCATCACTACAGGAGTAGTAGCCTGACCTGGCCAGTCTTGTGCCTAGCTTTGCATCCATCAGTTGAGTATGGCATACTCCTGTATGTTAGGGGAAGTGATGAGGGCGAGTAGGTAAATGGGAGGATCGGGTTGCTTGGAAACGAGGGAAGCTCCAGCTAAGAAACTCTCCAAGAAAGTGAGGATCTACATCCATGCAGACTAGGGACCATAAAAGTATGGCTCACAGATGAGCAGCTTCGGCATCACCCAGGGGCTTGCTAAAAAGGCAGAATCTTAGGCCCCGACACAGATCTCCAGAATCAGAATCTATGTTTGTATGATATCTGGGGAGTGAATGGGCAAGTTAAAATTTGGGGAGTGCTAGTCTGCATCACACCATACAGAGGAAGGCCACATGCTGCGTTTAAAAAGGCATTCCCACAGGAGGAGCTTGCCCTGTAGATCACAAAGTCAGTGTACAATGAAGCCAGCACTGGGGAGCCTTTGGAGGGTGTGGATTGATGAGGGAGGTAGATTCTTGGAGGAACGCGGAGTTTGGAGCTGATGCCAGTGCCACCAGCCCATTGCAAAGATGATAGCTTAACCTCTGTGAGAGCCTGAACCCTTTGTTGGCACAAATTCATACAGCACTGGAAGCAGTGGTCCTTCCAAAAATTTCCTGGCACTAGAGGATGCTTGCATTGAATTTTTCTCCAGCATTCTAGATCTTGTAATGAGAAGCCTGGTGTCTCATGTAATGGATGTGTCCTGTAATTAGGAACCCTGTTCAAGACTCAAGGATGATGTGTATGTAGACACTGGACCATCCACCCCTCTTCCAGCACTTAAGCCAAAATTAGTTCCAAGTCAGGAAATGTTTAAACACCTGTAGGGGCAATCTCTTCTCTCCTAGTGCTTTATGTGGGGTATGGTAGTCACTCAGGATTGGGTTCCAATAAGGAGACCTGAAGTGACAGTGGCTTAAAGGAGATAGAGGCTTCTTTCCCATGCAAGAGAAGTCGGGGAGAGGCAATCCAGGGATGTTGTAGCAGTTCCAGTGTTATCACACACCAGGCTCTTTCACTTTTTCTGCTTCACCATCTTACCACTGACTCTCATGTTCAGGGCCATTTCACGGTCCAAGGTGGCTGCTTTATCTCCAGCTATCATGTGTGCATTCCAGATGGAGATGACAAAAAAGCCTAACCTCTCATCTGTTTGCACGCTTTCAGGAACCTTCCCGGAGAGTCCCCAACAATTTTTGTACTTGTGTTTCATTGGCTTCACTTAGTTGCCAGAGCTGGGAGCAGCCCCAAGTAAAATTACAATTTGATTATTAAAAAAGAAAGGGAGGGAAAAAAATACACATATATGTTTAGACAATGGTTGTGCTTTTTTTTTTTTTAAGATGTATTTATTTGAGTGAGAATGAGGGAGAGAGAGAGAGAGAGCGTGAAGGGGGGTAGGAGGCGAACAGAGGGAGAGGGGGAGAGAGAGAATCCTTAAGTAGTCTCCCCACTGAGCATAGAGCCTGACGTGGGGCTCAATCCCCACACCCTGGGATCATGACCTAGGCTAAAATCTAGAGTTGGCCGCTTACCTGACTGAGGCATACAAACCCCCCTAGACAACTGTATTATCTATAATCTCTATAAGAAATGTTCCCCTAATCTCATTTGTACTTGTAAGTGCAGGGATTTATATAACACCATGTGCCAGGCAATATTTTAGTTCATTACATGTATCAACTCATTCCACCCTTATAAGAGCCTTGTAAGATAGGCACTCCTATTATCCCAGTTTTCCAAGTGGGGAAACCGAGGCAAAAAAGTTTGAATATCTCATCCAAGGTCATACAGATGGTGGTTATCAGAGATGGGATTTGAACCTAGGGATTCTGAGTCTAGAGCTGAGCTTGTCAACCTCAGTGTTATTGACATTTTGGGCCAGATAATTTTTTTGTTGGGGGGGGGAGGGTCTCCTGTGTGTTGTTGTAGGATGATTAGCAGCATCCCTGGCCTCTACCTACTAAATGCCAGTAGCACTCCCACCATCTGATGGTTGTGACAACTAAAAACGTCTCCAGGCGCGCCTGAGTGGCTTAATCAGTTAGGCTTAATCACATCCTCTGCCTTCAGCGCAGGTCATGATCTTGGGGTCCTGGGATCGAGCCCCACATTGGGCCCTGTACTCAGTAAAGAGTCGCCCTCTCCCTCTGCCCCTCCCTCCCACTTGTGTACACTCTCTCTCAAATAATTATTATAAATAAATCTAAAAAAAAAAAAAAAACCCAGTCCCAGACAGTGAGTGCCATATGTCTCCTTGTGAGCATTTTCCCGTTGAGAAGCACAGCCCGGGATCCCTGGGTGGCGCAGCGGTTTGGCGCCTGCCTTTGGCCCAGGGCGCGATCCTGGAGACCCGGGATCGAATCCCACATCAGGCTCCCAGTGCATGGAGCCTGCTTCTCCCTCTGCCTGTGTCTCTGCCTCTCTCTCTCTCTCTCTCTGTGACTATCATAAATAAAAAAAATAAAAAAAAAATTAAAAAAAAAAAAGAGAAGCACAGCCCTAAAGCCTGTGCTATTTTTCTCTGTGCTATGCTGCCTCCAAACCCACATCCCCTATAGGGGAATCGACAGCCCTGTTTCACATCATGGAGAGGGACTAAGTGCTAGCAAAGGACAAAAGTGGAGTGATCAGAGATGAAACAAGTTGTTGAGAAGCTGAATGTTGTAGGAAACAAGGAACAAGGAATGCACCGATTAGAGGGGTGTCTCAGAGGTGTGGAGGGGTAGAAAGCCATGATATGAGGAAGGCAGGTCAAGTCCATGTTCCCAGCTGTTGGCTCTGAAGGAAGTAAAGAGAAGTTTGGTTAACATTTGGGGTCAGTGAACTATTTATTATGCACTGTCTAGTAAGGAAGCCACTAGCTATATGTGCCTGTTTAGAATTAAAATTAATTAAAGTAAGAAATTCAGTTCCTCATACTAGGCACATTTAAACTTCCTGGTCAAGGTGATACCTGATTTCTTCAGTGTCTGGTTATTATCTTTCCTTTGCAACTATTCAGAAATCTATGGGGAGACATTTAAGATCATGCAAGTATCCTGCTCCTCACCAAAATCTCCTAGATTTAGCATCCATTGATGATTCTTGTCTGTACCAGTTCTTTATCATGATGGCTGCAATCCTGCAGTTCTTCTGTAGTTCTGTTTCTTCCATCCAGCAAGACACTAGGCAGTTTGTTAACAGACTGAGGTGTAGAGTATAGTGTAAGACAAGGAGAGACGGCATAGTGCCCCTCATTTATATAAGTGGTCAGTTCATTTTGAAATGTTTGCTTCCTTATACAACCTTAAAATAAATACTCAGATAAAGAAGACTCCTTCTTGTCTATTTCAAGGTGCTTAACATCACTAATTCCCATCATCTATAATAGAGAATAATAATTCTTACTTCACATGTGTGTTCTGATGATTGAGTGAATTGATGTAAAAGTAGTTGGCATAGGACAAGGGATGGTTTCCTTCTCTCCTGAGAATGTGGAAATGGCCCCATCGGGAGGCAGTGAGACACACTTGGCGCAGAGGGCAGGTTGGATGGAGCTTAGATGATCAGGGAGCAAGTCCATGCTCAAGGATGGAGACTGCCATCCTGTTCCTGGAGTCAGGTGTTAGGGGAGGAGGTGTCACTGCACATTGCCTTCAAGGGACAACCAACTCTCTGATAAGACCTTAATCAGACCACATCCTCTGATTAAATCTGATAAGGCAAGATGGCAGAAAGAGGGAGAACCATCCAGGGTGAAGGGAACTCTGTGCCCATGGAATTGTTCCTCTGTCTATAAAAAGACATGGAAGAAAAAGACCAGAGAGAAACCCAGTAGATGGAGTCAGGGTAAAAGACAGATACCTGCTATGGTCATTTTAGAGAACATTCTAGAAAGATCAACCCAGCTCACGGAACCAGACATGGGGGTGATGTGACCATCAGGCAGGTGGGCTCCAGAGGTATGCACATGGAAAATGTGCTGAGGGCTGTCCTCACCTAGGGTACGTTTGTGGCTCTCCAGTATAAGCCTCCCATGGGGCTCCGAGCCATGGACTCCAGTAGAGTCAGCTCTTCCCTGGAGTTCAGGTCCCTCCTCAGTGCTTACATGGGGCTTGAGCAGGAGCCTGTTGTTCCAGGGGCCAGTGACCTTTGAGGATGTGGCCGTGTACTTCCCCCAGAGTCAGTGGACCAGCCTGGACCCCATGCAGAGGGCCTTGTACCGGGAGGTGATGCTGGAGAATTATGCAAACATAACTTCCTTGGGTAAGTCCTTCCTTGTCCCTGAACTAGCTCTGCCCAGGGGCTGCTGGCTTCCTCCTTGGTGGATCTGGGATCTCCTGTACCCCTAGGACTGATGTGCCATGAGGCGAGCTCCCTAATCCCCCATTTCTGGTGCAGCTAATGGAGAAAGATCTAGCCTCACTTTGGTTTTCAGAAGGACTTGCCTCTTCACTTCTTCCTGGTGGGGACTCTCCTGAGAGGGGTTTTTGCTCGGCACAGACAGCTGAGTGGGTTCCTGGTGGCCCCACGTTTGCCCCTCCACTCTTGTAGTACCCTGAAGTCCTGGGCCCCATTTCCCCTGTGTGAGAGGCTCCTAGGACCCCTGGGCACACCTCTAACTACAGCAGGAGCTTTCTGTCTTCTCTTATAGAGCTAGAGTACGCTTCCTCTCCAGCAAAACAATTTGTGCCTTCCTTAGATCCCCAGATTCTCTCCACACTGAGCTCACTTCGTGTCTCAGGATGCTTAGTCACCTGGCAAAGCAGATGGTGGATGGACAGGTGTCAGCAGGGACCCTGTTCAGCTTCTTGTTCCTTTTCTTTCTTCTTCAGCAGCATTTCCATTCCCCAAACCAGATCTGATATTCCAGCTGGAGCGCGGGGAAGCACCATGGGGCCTAGATCCCTGGATACCCATTGAGGGAGAGGCCTTGGGAGGTGTCCACCCAGGTAAGCAGGAGAACCTATCACCTTCCTCTTTGGCTTGGCCTCCTCCTGTCTTTTAATGATTCAACATGAAGAGTTTTGCTTCTGTCTTACCAGTTCTTGTGAGGGTGAAGATGGTTACTCTCATTCAGGAGAAAGCCCCTCACTAGAGCTTCAGCCCCATACTGGAAAAGATCCACCCAGAAAATTTTTTTTCTGTTATTTTTCTTTGTAAAGCTAAAGGATTTCAGAGACACTTAGTGAAAAAAGGCTTTTGGGGGTCAATTTAGGAATATAAATACAATATAGTAAGAACTTGTTTCTTTTTTTAAGACTTATTTGTTTATTTGAGAGCAAGAGAGAAATGGGGAGGTGTAAAGGGATAGGGAGACAGTCTTTTTTTAATATTTTATTTATTCATGAGAGATACAGAGAGAAGTCAGAGACACAGGCAGAGGGAGAAGCAGGCTCCTCGAAGGGAGCTCGATGTAAGACTTGATCCTGGAACTCTAGGATCACATCCTGAGCCAAAGGCAGATGCTCAACCACTGAGCCACCCAGGTGTCCTGGGAGAGAGAGTCTTAAACAGACTGCACTAAGAATGGGAGCCTTATCCCATGACCCCTAGATTATGACCTGAGCTGAAACCAAGAGTTGATGCTTGACCAACTGAGCCATGCAGGAGCCCCAGAACTTGTTTCTGTAAGAACATTTTATGTATGTGTGTATGAAATTACATGGGAAGAGAACTTCCATGAACTCCTAAACATTATTAGCTTTTGAAAGAAAGCCTGTTTATTTATTGGGAACAAATGCTTTCCTGTTTTGGAAGGTTCAGAATTGAGGTGAATGAGAACCATCCAGAGATTGGGTGCTTACTTAGCCTTCTCATTCAGTTGGCTCTGTTCTCATGCTCTTTCCATTCCTTATGTTGTTCAGAGTCTTGTAAACCAAATGCTCCTTCCTAATTTGGCGCCACTTCTGTCATCATCTGTCCCTTTGGGTTGACTCAGCACTTCCTATCATCATTTTTTTTTTTTTAAGATTTTAATTGAGAGAGAGAGAGAGCAAGAGTGAGGGAGCATGAGCAGAGGGAGAGGGAGAAGCAGACTCCCTGCTGAGTAGGGAGCCCAATGCACGACTCAATCCCAGGACTCTGGGATCATGACCTGAGTTTAAGGCAGACGCTTAACTAATTGAACCATCCAGGTGCCCATTTCCCATCTTGATGAGAAACCTTTTCCTGTCGACCGCCTGCAGTGGACAGTGTTTTCCTTTGCCACAGCTGCGCATGGTCTGTTTAGTGTGCCAATGACTTTTTAAGCCAGCACTGTCTAGTGATAGAAATGTTCTATATCTGTGCTGCCCAATATATTAGCCATTGTCCTCATCAGTGCTTGAACTGTGGCTATACAAACAAGGAACTGAATTTTAAATTTTGTCCCATTTTAATTAAATTTAATTAGCCACATCTTAGTCAGTGTCTGCCTTCGGCTCAGGTCATGATCTCAGCGTCCTAGAATCAAGCCCCATGTGGGGCTCCCTACTTAATAGCAGGGAGTCTGCTTCTCCCTTTCCCTCTGCCCCTCCCTCTGCTTGTGCTCTTGAGCATGCTCTCTCTCTTTCTCTCTCTCAAATAAATAAATAAAATCTTTAAGACAGCCAAAAATAAAAGAAAAATAAGAAAATAAATTTAAATAACCACAGGTGTCTAGGGTTGCCTTATGGGCAGTGCAGCTTAAAACAATTACAAGAACAGCCTCCACCTGCCTTTTTAGCTTCTAGATCAGTGGTTTCGAATTCTGGTGAGCATCCGAATCTTGTGAGGGGCTTGTTAGAACGTGGACTTATTGGATACCACCTCCGGAGGTTCTAATTCAGCAGGACTGGGGTGGGGCCTGGGAATTTGCATTACTAACAAGTTTCCCTGCGGTGGTAGTCCCAGGACCACGCTTTGAGGGCTACTGTCCTTGAGAATCTCAAACCATATCTTTTAAACTCTGTAGAGTATACGACTCTTGGTCTCAGGGTCATGAGTTCAAGCCCCACATTGGGTGTAGAGATTACGTGATATAAATAAGTAAATAAAATTTGAAAAACTACGTAGTTGTAAAAAACCTAGTTCTTCTAATAGAGAAGACTCAGTTAAAAAAAAAATTAGTCTGGACTATACTAGACTTAAATAGTATAAAATCTGTCATTAATCCATTTTTTTTTTTTAAAAAGTAAACTACATTTATAGCTTAAGTGCTTCCTCTGTTTTCTTTTTATCATGTGAGGTGGTAAAAACAAGACTGAGAATGAGGAGCAAACCCCAAGACTGAACATTTCCGAAGACTCAGTGGTCCACAGGCTGATGGTGGAGGGGCTGCTCAGAGAAGCTCCCCAGCCCCCTCACCGTAAGGATAGCTTAGAGAAGCCACAGCTGTGTGACATAGGGGAGAAAACAAACAAAGGAGTTTTCACAGACTTGCTGGCCCAGGATTACGAATCCTCCAGCATTGAAAGAGAGGAGACAGTCAGGCAACTAGAAGGAAATGCTGGTGTCAGCACACATTTCCTTACACAGCAGGGCCTCCCCAGAGGACAGGCAGTTTATAAATGTGGTGCATGTGGCCGGTATTTCAGCCAACACTCAGACCTTCTCCAGCATCAGAGGATTCATACTGATGACCAGCCCTACAAGTGCAAAGAATGCGGGAAAGCCTTCAGGTATAACTCAAAACTATTCCGGCACCAGAAAACCCACACCGGGGAGAAACCTTACTCATGTCAGGAATGTGGACAGGCCTTCAGTCAAAATTCCCACCTCCTTCAGCACCAGAAACTCCACGGTGGAGAGAAGCCCTATGCATGTAAGGACTGTGGGAAAGCCTTCAGCTACAACTCAAAACTAATCCGGCATCAGCGAATCCACACTGGGGAGAAACCCTTTAGGTGTAAGGACTGTGGGAAGGCTTTCAGGTGTAGCTATGACTGCATTGTCCATGAGCGAATTCACACTGGGGAGAAGCCCTACGAATGTCAGGTGTGTGGGAAAAGTTTCAGTTCAAATTCAGTCCTCGTTCAGCACCAGCGAATCCACACCGGAGAGAAACCGTACGAGTGTAAAGAGTGTGGGAAAGCCTTCCGCCGAAGCTCGGTATTTCTCCAGCACCAGAGGCTCCACACGGGGGAGAAGCTCTACAAATGCAAAGAGTGCTGGAAAACTTTCAGCTGTAGCTCACGCTTTATAGTACACCAGCGAATCCACACTGGGGAGAAGCCCTATGGCTGCCTGGAGTGTGGGAAAGCATTCAATCAGAAGGTAACCCTGGTCCAGCATCAGCGGCTCCACACAGGGGAGAGGCCTTATGAGTGCAAGGTGTGCGGGAAAGCCTTCAAGTGGAGCGCAAGTTTCATTCAGCACCAAAAGTTGCATGCTCGCAAGAAAGTGGCCCAAGTGACAGGGCCAGCCACACTGGGGCCCCGCTGCCCCTCTTCTAGCTGTCCCCCTCTGCCTGCCCCACATGTGCACTCTGCCCCCACCGTGCCAGGGGCTGCCTCAGCTTCCCCACACCCCATGCTCCTTCCTCCCTCCATGCCTGTCTTTGTGCTGCTCCCCTTGTCTGAAATGGCCAATTCTTCACCTGTTCAAATAGTGCCTTTCTTTCAGGATCTCACTTCTCCTGGGAAGTCCTCCACTGGGAGCCCGAATCCTTTGTCCCATTCCCCCTGAGCTCCCTCACATCCTCCACCACCCACCCACCTAGACTTACCAGTTTCCCTGGGCTCCTGACCGTGTCTGTGTTGTTTCTCCTCCCATCTTCCCAACTCCATTTTTATCCTCACACTGAAGAAATGGTAGGTGTTGTCCTTTACAGTTTCCAGTTTGGGCCTGTACCATCAGTCTACTAGATTTGGTAGAGTTTACAGAACATTTTGGGGCTTAGGGAGATGGCATTCCAATGGGATAGCCTGTTGTAATTCAAGAGACATGAGATTCAAAGGCCGTGGGAGGAGGTAATGAGAGAAAGTATCCAGTGATTGCTTTCAGAAATTAAGGAGGCTCATTTGGTGGGGCAGTAGCAAGGCTCACTGTGTGGAATCTGAGCCTGGAACTTCTTACTACCTTGGTAATGACCATTTGAGGATCCTGTGTAACTAGCCAATAGACCGAGGAAATCACCAGTGAAAAGAATATGAAGTGATGAGTCAGCATTGGTAGCAATAATGTAAAATCATGTCTCTAAACCTCGTTGGAAGGGGATGTTTCTGTTTGGGTTCCTTTTCTATTCCTGTCCACATCTTTGTTTAATTTCAGTGCCCACTCAAATATGTAGGTATGAAAAGTGATTTGGGCCTGTCTAGTAGAGGGCAGGTGCCTGGTTATAGCCATCTTTCAGTTATACATGGAATGAACTTGGCATCATGCTGGCGAGCCTCTGAGGAAAGGTGAGAAACCTGACCCTGACTTACTGTAGCTCCTGCTTCAGAGGAGAGATCATAATTAATCATACACATACTTGGATGTATTCTCACACCTATTCCACATCCTCTGATTAAATCTGAATTTTTGAGTCCTGGTACTTTTTTTTTTTTTTTTTTTATGATAGTCACACACACACACACAGAGACACAGGCAGAGGGAGAAGCAGGCTCCATGCACCGGGAGCCCAACGTGGGATTCGATCCCGGGTCTCCAGGATCGTGCCCTGGGCCAAAGGCAGGCGCCAAACCGCTGCGCCACCCAGGGATCCTGAGTCCTGGTACTTTTTTAAAATATTATTTTATTTCTCCATTTGACAGAGAAAGGGAGAGAGAGAGAGAGCACAAGCAGGTGGAGTGGCAGGAAGAGGGAGAGGGAGAAGCAGGCTCCACACTGAGCAGGGAGCCTGATGTGGAACTTGAACCCAGGACCCCAGGATCATGACCTGAGCCAAAGGCAGATGTTTAACCAACTGAGCCCCCCAGGCACTCCTGTTTATGGACTCTAATCTTATCAGATATTTTGATGTCACTGGTTTAGTTATACTGTTCATCTAATGGTATGGGCCCTGATCCTCACAATCACTGCTTCAGGACAGCGTAGCAACATATGGAAACGTACTTTACATAGTTAAGGAATTTAGCACTAAGGAAAGGATATGTACACTGTTATGATAACACCATACTATTATGTCTGCAAGGGAGGGCGTAAAGATACATTTTTGGTTAGGCTTATTGAGATATACTTCATATCCTTTACCCTTTTGGTATTTTTTATTTTTTAAAAGATTTATTTATTTATTTATGATAGAGAGAGAGGGACTGAGACACCAGCAGAGGGAGAAGCAGGCTCCATGCCGGGAGCCTGACACGGGACTCGATCCCGGGACTCCAGGATCGTGCCCTGGGCCAAAGGCAGGCGCAAAACCACCGAGCCACCCAGGGATCCCCGCTTTACCTTTTTAAAGTAGACAGTTTGGTGAACTTTGACAAATGAATACAGTTGTGTATCCAAGGTAAAGAAAATTTCCATCACCCTCAGCATAGGGAGAAATTTAAATGGTTTGTGAGATGTTGGAAGTTTTTCTTTATTTTCTTCCTTGATAAGATTTGTGTAATACGTATAATTCAGCAGAAGAAAAAGCAGAAACCAAACTTACCTTCAGAGCTTCCAGACTCTGCAAAATGCAAAGATCCCTCACCTAGAATCAGTATTAAGCAGTCAAAATGCAGGAAAACGACAATGACTGTGGTTTCTTTGTCATTATTTCCCTCACGTACACTATATATATATATATTTCTAAAAGTCCTATTTATTTCCCACAAGCACTATTCAACAGGGCCCCAGGGCTTCTGGGAGGATTAGAGAAAGAAGAGTGGGAATGAGAGGCTCTGAAACTAGCCAGACTTCAGAAAAGTAGAGCTTCTAAATATAGTTTAAGGTGAGAAGCAAGCAAAAAGTGTAGGGAAAAATAAATACCAGCTCTGGCTTGAAAAATGATTTTTGATTCCTCACAGCCAATAGATCTATGGGTTTCTGATGATAATTGTTATTTTCTCATTTATTTCTTCCTTTTTCATTAACTCAACAGGCATGTAGAGTTGCACATTGTTGCACAAATGTGCAATACAACCTCCACAGCACTTCCTGGGTGCTAAAAGATGAATAATGTGCCATTCTTTCTAATGTAGGGACCAGTGTCACCAGGTTGTCTGGCATTTAGTAGGCACTTGGGTGTCTTTTGACAAGAGCCATATGTAGCTCACAGAAAGGGCAGTTGTATAAAAATAAACTCATATGTCACTTAAATTCCAACGTAGAGTTCTTCCAAGAGTTTTATTTTCTCTAAAGTGCAATGACAATGTCTAAACATACCTATTCCCCCCTCCCTCCCAAACTTATTAGTTTCACATGAGCAGGAGTACTGCCCACCTCCTTCAGGAAAGGGATATGGGTATCACAATACCTGAATTGTTTAGTTTTGCGACTTTTGCCTTTATCAGTGAGTTGGCTAGGTTAAGACCCTTTAAAAATAACAAACTTACTTTAATGAACGTAAATACACTCAATTATCAGGATTCCTACGAGTAGCCTGGCAGTAAGGGCAAGAATGCAGCGGGAGATCTGGAGCCTGGAAGACCCAAGCGGGAACAACAGGCTGTCTCTGCTTTCTTCACTTCTGACCACTAATCTCCTCTTTGCAGTGCTGCTGTCTCTGCCCCTAGGCACACAACAGAAGTTGCCCTAGGTTTCATGTTTACAACTCCATTCCAGGGAGCAGTCCAATCTCCCAGGCTGTGGTGCATTTCTGGGAGAGAATCTAATCTACCCACTTTAGGTGAGGTGTTCACTTGTCTACTCCTTGCTGGCAGAGGGGTTAGGTCACATAGTGAATGAGGCTGCTCTGGTCCCACTCTGGTAAGGGGGAGTTAACTGGGCTGATCAGACACCTGAAAAGTATCTTGCGGACTTTTGAGATCACAACCTTTTCTCTTGTTTCTATTGTTCCAGGTCTCCTGGCACTAAGATAACTGAGGAGAAGCTTCAGGGTATTTTTTCCCCAATGCCTGGAATTTAGCTTTGACATCCTTCTATGGGAGGTGTTGATCATCCTCCATTAATGTTTCTTGGTTCACAGTAAGCTCTCAGTGTGTGCATTCAGATCTTTTGTTGACGACTTGTGACTGGCTAGTGTTGGGGTGGAGGAGCTAGTGGGTTATGGGAAGTGAGGTAATGGTTCCCTCTGATTTCCACATACTCTGTATTTGGGATAAACAGGCACTTCTGGTCATGAGTTGAGTGAGAGTGAATCTCTGTGCCTCTTGGGCCTTTTCCTTTGGGGTCTGTGTATGTAGTCCACTCAGCAGCTGCAAGGCCAGCTCCCTGGTTAGAGCTCTCCATCTGGTTCATTTCTTGTTATAGTTATTGATTTTCCTTGTCTTTCCACAGCCACTCCAACATGGAAGTTGGCTGGTGGTAAAAAACAAGGTGGCTGCATGATTTCTCCTTTAATCTAGCTACCACTGCCATGCCTCCTGAACGAATAGGCCTCCAGCAGGTACTCCCTCCATCTCCGTAAACTGTTCCTACCCCATCTCTCATTCCCTGAAGCTGAGATTTCTAAGTAGCACCTTCAGAGAGCTCTCATTCTGTACACTGCCTGTATCCTTTATGGTAACAGAGATCAGGCATGTTGTTACCTGAGTAACAGGTAAGTCCAGTGTAAATTGTAATGTGCTCGGTTGTCCTCAGTGTTTACAGTGTGAAGTTGGGCTAATTCTCTAGTTTCTGGCCTTCTCTCCAGGTTAGCACTCAGTATGTCAAGTCTGGCCCTACTAAGACCTCAGTTAAGGGAACAGTGATAGAGCACAGACTCCAAATTGTTCATCTTCACCAGTCCCGCCCCTGCGTTGGGTTCCAGGAACAGCGCGGGCTTAGGAGATGCACACAGCTGTTTGCCTGTATGACGCGCCCTGCAGGCCAACAAGTCTGGCTTTTCCATCACAGCTGCACGTGGAACCCCCAAACATCTGCGTAGTTCCTGGCCCTGCTGCAGCCCCATCTGTGGCCAGCTGCTGAAGTGTGCGCAGGCAGGCAGGCAGGCAGGCTTGCAACAAGACCGCTGCTAGACTTCTGCAGCACTGACACCTGCAGTGAGGGCGCGGCTTTGCAAGCGGGCGCAGGAGTGTCCGGGACCAGCGCACCACCGAGAGAGAGGGAAGCCCCCCGGCTTCCTAGAAGGGGAGGCGGGCTCGGGGGCTCCGGCTCGCCGCGGGGTGGCCGAGCCCCTGCGCTCCGCAGGAGGGGCGCTCGGTTGCGGCCCGCTGGTGCCCGTGAGCCGTCTTCGGCCTCTCGAGGGTCTGGCCAGCCTTGACCTGGAAGCGCCTGGCCCAGGGGCCAGTGATCTGCGCCCCGGGCCGTGGAGCGCGCTCCCTGGTCCTCCAGCGCACCTGCCTCGTGCCAGCGCCCCGTCGCGGCTGGAGGTGGCGGCTGGTGTCCTGGCTCCCCGGGGGTCCGAGCGGGTCTGCGCCCACCGCCACCCAGGGGCGCACTGGAGCAGCTTCGTCCTGCTTGGACTCGCGGCCACGCCGCCACCTGCAGCTCGTCCCGCAGCCCTTCTGGGTCCAGGCGTCCTCCGCCCTCTTTCTCTCCAGAGGCGGCCTCTCCTCGCCAGGGTGTCCAAGGTGAACAAAGCCGGACAGGTTTTAATCAGTAATAACTGCTGCAGGAGGGGAGAGTCCAGGGTGAACTGAACGCAGCTTTGACTGGTACAGAAGTGGCTGGACTTTTTAAAAGGAGAATGGACCGTGTGTGTGTGTGTGTGTGTGTGAGTGAGAGAGAGAGAGCGAGAGAGAGAGAGAGAGAGAGAGAGAGAGAGGAGGCCCCGGGGAGTCAGGGAGAAATCATGTGAGACCCATATGGTTTGCTAGCGGGTCTCAGGGAAGTTTGGCTCCTACCCTCCAGAGACTGGGAGACAGGGGCCCTGTCTTCAGGTGTTGGGTGGAACGAACACTAAATTCTTTTGGCAGCCCTGAATTTTCTCAGATAGACACTCTGAGTGTTTGTTGGTCTTTACACGCCAAGGTTAAGGCTGAGTAGAGAAAGGGCCCAGGAGAGACCGGCTCGAGTTTGGCCAAGGACAGAATCTTTGTCAATGGTCAGGGTCACTGAACATGCTCAGCAAAAACAATTTTCTTCTCCAACCCAGTCACTGAAGCCAGGATTCTCCAGCTGAGACTCAGTTCTGGACAATGGAGTGTAGTGGTTTATTTTGAGAAGCTTTGTGCCTTGCCACCAAGAATGTGGAAAAATACACTGAAGGAGTAACTACAACTGTGGGTGAGGGTAGGGGCCCAGCTGCCCTGGAGTGGTAGGATAGTCATTGTTTTGAGTCTAGGAGTCTGGGGATGGTGAGTAATGAATGTGCTTACGGGCTGCAAGAGAGGGGAAATCTCACTTGGAGGTCTTCTGCTGTCTTACTCTCAGGCTCTTCCTTTTCCAAAATTAGGGAGCCATGCGGGAAGCTGGGACTCAGTACCTATGCTCCAGAAAGTGTGGTCTTAGGTGATCTTGATAACCTTTCTTAGATTAGCTCTCAGATCAGCACAGGACTCAGGCGTGACATGGCTCCCCCTTGCTACACAGTTATGGAAAGTGTATATGTGTGTCTATGCACATGATGGTGTGTTTGGGAAAAGTGGTTTGAGGTGACATGAGATTATCCAGGGAAATATCTTTGATTGGAGAGAGGACATGCTATTCAGAAGATCCATTTAAATGTGTGAAGTTGGAACCACCTGCCAGTAAAACTTTCTGGGAACTATAAATCCATATCACTTTCAACAAATGAAGTCTATCAACAGGCAGGAAAAGCCTTTTAGGGGAATATGTTTGCTCTGTAAATTGTGTATGCAGAAGAGCATAAGATTAGGGCTTTTCTGTTCATTCAGTAGGTATGTACTGAGCACCCTATGTGCCATGCCATGAAATAGGCTTTGGAAGTATCAGGAAAACATCACTAATTGTTATATAATGTATTGACCTCTTACTTTTATAGATTCATTCATTTAACAAATTTTATGAAGTTCCTACTTTGTGCCAATGCTCATCAAAACTGCCTTCATAAAAGAGCTGAATAAATGACAAGAGCACATGTTCCTGAATGAGAAACATTAGTTTTATGAAACTGTTGCTTCACAAATTAATCTATAAATCAAGGCAATCCCAATGGAAATAATTTTTGTTCCAAACTCCTAAAGAATCTGAATTCAGAAATTTATATGAAAGAATAGATCAAAAGATTAGCTAAGGATATTTTGAGAAAATAAAAAAGCGAATTTGCTCGACTCAGATAGCAATATTTTCTTGAGATCTTGGTTCTCTACCGCTAACCCTACTTTAGTACATACTCAGGGCCTCCTAAGTTTCTAAAGTTTCTTCCTGAGTAAGACAGTTGTGCTCCTTCTTTAGAAGGCTCCTCTTTCCCCAACCCACCCACCTCGTCTTCCTGGGTGTTCCACTTCCCTTTCCACTTGCTAAAAGCAGAGGATGAGCTGAAAGGAGTTCCAGAATCCACTTTGATTCCCAGTACTCTTCTGTTCTAATAGCTCTGGTGGAGCAAGGGAAGGTACATGGGCCCAGATGCTTGCACACAGGTTGGCTGAAAGGTCATGAGAGAGGTCAGTACAGGTAAGTAAGAGAGGTCAGTACAGGTAAGAATCTATGAACTTCCTTTCCAATTCACCTCTCCCTTTGTTTTAATAATTTATCACACATGGGACACCTGGGTGGCTCAGTGGTTGAACATCTGCCTTCAGTTCAGAGCATGAACTTGGAGACCCAGGATTGACTCCCTCAGTGGGCTCCTTGCAGGGAAACTGCATCTCCCTCCTCTGCCTCTCTCTCTGTGTCTCTCATGAATAAATAAAATATTTTAAAGATTTTGTCACACAAAGGGGTTTTCTTTCTCGAATGGCCGCTGTGGGGGATGAAAATGGTCATTCTTAAAGTATTGTAGAATTTTTGGCAGAAGTTCACTGGATTACCAGCCCTGAACTGGGAAGGACCTTCCCCAGGGATCCATACCTGCAAGGGTTCTACAGGTTTTGCCACATATTTGTGTTACCACCCTCCTCCAGCCACACACTTTTTTTTTTTCATATAATGGGATAATTTAATTTTCTACTATTTTCTGTACAAAGATGCATTTTATTTTATGTTTATTTTTATATTTTTAAAAGATTTTATTTATTCATTTGAGACAGAGATACAGAGACAGCAGGGGCAGAGGGAGAAGCAGACTCCCTGCTGAGCAGGAGCCAGATGCAGGGCTCTATTCCCTGACCCTGAGATTATGACCTGAGCGGAAATCAAGAGTCAGATGCTTAACTGACTGAGCCACCCAGGTGTCCTAAAAATGTAATGTTCCTAAAAATTGACCTAAAAATAAACTTGGTGAGGAATTCATGGTCATAACTGGGAGGGAGACTAGCTTTCTTCATTTGAAAGAAGTCCATTAAGTGAGATTTTTAAAAATCCAGAAGAGTATATTGTGGCCTTTCCTATTCTTCTCAGCCTCTTCCAATTTCTCAAACTATACAGTGTTTATATAGCATTTCCCCTTTTAATTCAGCCCTACTGTTACTTTGAAGCAGTGCCTCTCAGGAAGGACTTTACTCCAGGAAGGACTTACGACTATTTTGGTGAAGGGGCGCCTGGGTGGCTCAGTCTGTTAAGCATCTGCTTCGAGCTCAGTTCATGATCCCAGGGTCCTGGGATGGAGCCCTGCATCAGGTTCCCTGATCAGCGGAGAATCTGCTTGTCCCTCTTGCCCTGGCTTGTGCTCTCTCTCTTGCTCTCTCTCTCATAAATAAATAAATTCTTAAAAAAAAAGACAATTTTGGTGAAAAAACTTCCCTGCATCTACTGTGAATTCTCTTTATGGGCTGTTTAGCCTGGTAATGACCTTCACGGGGGAACTCAGAGGACTTTTCTTCCATTCTTTTTTAATGGGTAGGAAATAGGTAGGACTCAGGAGGAAAAAAATAAAAATTCAAGCTTAGTGCATCCAGATGCAGATGCATCACTGCATCACTCCCACATCATCTCTAAGAAAAACAATTAAAGCTGGAGAAAAAAAGATAATGATTTTTGATTTCTGGAAGTTATATTCATTAACTGTGTTTTCCAGTAGTAATTAGGAAGAAAACTTTCAGTAGAGAGGATCTTTAGTGTAGCGAGTAGGGGTCCAGACAAGCTGGAGGTGCACCATCTTTTTTCATAGCTAGTCTACAGGACAGAGGAACCTCTGAAAAACCATTGTATTATAGCAGTGTAAGAGCAGGAGAGAAAAAGATGGGATCTCTGTGGTCCTATTTGATGGACAGGAATTTATCTTGCTCATAGTCCATCATATGGAACACTGGGAAGGCTGAGACAGTATGCCTTAAATTATTTGTAATAGTCCTTGGAGTATTTATAAAGAGCTTGATCGTAATATTAGATTTCAGAGACCTATTCTGCAGTGAGTTAGTATTTTTTTTTATCAATGACAAGATAAAACAGAATAAAAGCCCATCTAGAATAATGCCTTATACAATATAGGAAAGATAACATCTTTGATGGAGAGAAAAACCTTTGTAAACTGTACAGATAGGAGAAAAAAATCTAAATGCTCCTTCAACACTTAACAGAAAACAGTTTTCCTCTCAGATACTAAAGGACTAATGGAACTGCTTTTGGAATAGGTTTTAGGCTTGTAGTCAGAACAAGGACATTGGGCAAATGGTAGACAAAATGAAAGAAGATAAGCTGAGTGGGAGGGAAAGGAGTTTCCTTAGAAGAAAGTTTGAGTCCATAAAAGGCAGGCCAGGCAGATATACAAGGGAGCAGGACATTCCTATATATAAATGGCCTTAAAGATATGACTAAACATCTTCATTAATAGAGGGCAAAAAGAAGGAAGAATGGGGAGGACATCATGTCCAGGGAAGCATGGATCTGTTGTGGGGGAAACTGTGGACTCAATGTGACAGTTGTCCATGCTCAGCAGCAGGGCTGGAAACTTGTGTCCTCATACTGTTAAGAGTAGGCAGATAGGTTCTAAGAGACCTCTGGAGACCAGCACTAAGGAAGTCTTGGCCAGCTATCAGGAAGCTCAGAGTCCTGTCCTGACAATGGTCCACAATAGGCCAGATCAAACCAGATAAGCCCAATATGCAGATGCCGTAACAGGAAACTCCTGACCAAATTAGGAAGAAAAAGGAGGAAACCCACTTTTCACCCCAAGTAATGAATATTCTGCCCCCTTGTTAACAACTCTCAATAAAAGATAAAAATCCAATGGCCTGGGCACACATCTCTCTCTTTCCTCTGTCTCTCTTGAGGTCACCTGCTCTTACATCTCACGTGTATTTTTCACTTTAATAATCTTTCCCACTTGTGTCACTTGTCTGCTGTGCTGTGTGTCTGTCCTTGAATTCATTCTCATGACAAGACCAAGAACCTTCAGTTGCTCCTTTGGGTCTAGTTGGGTCAAGGTCCCAGGGCCTGAGGTCTCCCCAGTTTACCCAGCAGCAATACCAAGGAGGGTTTGTAAAAAACCTAGGATATCATAAAGTCAAGCAGTGGAAAATAGAAAGGCAACTAGGAATTTTAAAAAAATTGTGCAATAAGAAAATATAATCTTTGTACACCATTTGGCTCTATAGTGAACACTATTTACATGGTACAGGGAAAAGGTCTTTCTAAATTACTGGAATAACCAGAGATAGAGATATTTTTGGGTGATATCTGGGCACTGCAATCATTATTGCCACCCACAGATTCTGGCCATATTGCAGGGACCCAAAGGGCCCAGAATTTATAAACATTCCTTTACACACAGCAGTGCACACATTTGTGTGTGTGTAAATTCTTCTGACTAGCTTACCTTGAGTATAAAAGCATGGCTCCCAAAAGAGGAGTTGCTCTGATACAGAAAGACCCACTCCAGTATCCTAATGCAGGGCTTGATCTCAGGACCTTGAGATAATGACCTGAGCTGAAATCAAGGGTTAGATGCTAAACCGAATGAGCCACTCAGGCACCCCTGCTTCTGCTTTCTGTGGTTACCTCATTTCAAATAAAATTTCGTAAAACTTTTGCTAATTAAATCTTATTTAACCATATATAAATGTTGCATGACGTTTTCTCAGGGTATTTGTCATTTGTTAGTTTTTAGCAGTGATAATTTGGTATTGTTTCCATTAGTTTCATATTTCTTTCGTCTTTACTTTCTTTGGCATAAACGTTCAGACATTAAATATTACATGTGTGGGTAGCCCGGATGGCTCAGTGGTTTAGCTCTGCCTTCAGCCCAGGGCCTGATCCTGGAGACCCGGGATCGAGTCCCACATCAGGCTCCCTGCGTGGAGCCTGTTTCTCCCTCTGCCTGTGCATCTGCCTCTCTCTTTCTCTCTCTCTCTCTGTCTCTCATGAATAAATAAATAAAATCTTTAAAAAATATATTACATGTGTGCTTTGTAATGTCTTAAGTATATTGTATATAACGCCTTCCTAAGACAATGCTGAATGAAGATGGTCACACAGCCATATTGTAGAGTAATTAATGAAAGAAATGACTTTTTTTTGGTGATATGTCAAATGTTGAAATAATTGCTTTTTTTCAAAGATTTTATTTATTTTAGACAGAGGCAGAGAGAGAGAGAGAGAGAGAGTGATGGGGAGAGAGAGAGAGAGAGAGAGTGAGTACAAGCAAGGGGAGGGAGAGGGACAAACAGACTTCATGCTGAGCAGAACTCGACTTGATCCCATGACCCTAAGATCATGACCTGAGCCAAATCAAGAGTCAGACGCCCAACTGACTGAACCACCCAGGTGACCCAATTGTGTTTATCTTAATAAACTTTGTTCTGGCATAATTTGTAATGTTAGAGCTTGGAAATGTTTAAATCTTTTCCATGGAGATTAATAGTATGATAGTTTAACTGACTTAATAGTAAATGGCCTTAAGGTTTTTTGTTTTTCAACATATTGGCCTCATGATTTGGGGAAGATACTCTTGTTTAAAAGTCCTTAAAAGAAACAGCCTTGGGACACCAGATGTCCGTTACACATCTGCCTTCAGCTCACATCATAATCCTGGGGGTCCTGGCTGGAGCTTGGTGTCTGGCTCCCTTTCCCTCTGCCTGCTGTTCCCCCTACTTCTGCTCTCTTTCAAATAAATAAGTAAAACCTTAAAATAAAAAAAGCAGCCTTGATGCAGCCTGGCTAGTTCCAAGGACTTAGAGGGGGTGCTACAGGCCCAGCCAAGAGTATTTGGCTTTGCACAGGATGGAAATCAAACCAAAGCTGAGAGATTAAGAGCAGAGTATAGATACAGTCAGAGCATCTGGGAGCCTTGGAAAGGAAAGGGAGGGAAAGTAAGTCTCATTTTTGCTTGGGACCTGGGGTTTTTATTGAGGACAGTCTGGTGCACTGGTCTTCTCAGTAATCCAGAAACAAAGATTTAGGTGTTCTCCATAAGTCACTATGCCCTGGAGGCAGGGGTCTTAAATAATTGATCTTGGAAAACTTTCATAAAGACCCCACTCAGTCCTTAGATACTATCTTCTGTGTTAGAAGACTCCAAAGAATCATTAAATCCTTGAGCTTTACAAGGACATATATCATCCATTCTATGACAGTTGTGTAGGTCCGAGTAAGAATAGAAGCAGGAAAAGGAGTCAGCAGTTTTTCCCTTTAGTTTCCCTGTCTCAGCCTGATCTCAAATCCTTTTCCTGATTCCATGTAGCCTAGAGACTCTCCTTCCCCTACCCAGGCAGAAATCTTAAAGTAGGTTTTCTTGAACTGGTGAACCATAGATGTTTTTCAGGGACACCATGCAAAGTTGAGGGGGCAGGAGTGAGCCATCCAGTTTTAGAAAACTGGGATTATCAGAGGATAATGCATGCAGTATGCATCTGACTCTCTAGGCTCCTCTCCCTGCTCAGCTTCTAGAATGCTCAAATCACTCTTCCTAGTTTTGGAGAAGAGGGAGTGTAGCTAGGGCTCAAGAGCCAAACAGGCTAGGTTCAGCCACTCCCCACTGACAAAATCCAAAGGCAGAGAAATGAGTGGTGGTGAAACAAGAAAGTTTATTTTAGTGAGCAGACTAATGTCTCAAAGACTGTCACCAAAATGCCAAAAATACTTCTAGGTTTATATAAGGAGAATGCGGGACAAAGTGGGTGTATATGTGCGGGTAGGCCAGTGAAGATTAAAAGGATCATTGACTTGGAATGAATCACCCATAGGGTCTTGCTGCCTCAGGGCAGTTCTTATTGCTTGAAGGGGTAGTTTTGGTTTCCATCAGGGCATACTTGGCTCTATGGGTCTTCTGGCTGAGCCAAGAGACAAGCTGGAAAGGAGACCCGACTAAAAAGTTTGAGGTCAGAATGGAGGCAGCCAAAGTCCTCCTTCAGGAGGACAATTCTTATGTGGCACAGTAGTGCTTGGCTAGTTAGAAGCCATGTCTCTGAAGCTATTCTCAGGAGTATTAGAGCCCTTGGGGGTAAAACAAAGCCTTCCCACATTGACAACTTCCAAGAAGAGCTTTATGGGATTAGGATGGAGACATTTGCTTGGATTGCAAATACGTAATAAAGGCGAATCATGGTGACTTATCCCATTGGCATGTCTAGCTGTGTAGTGGGGTGCCCTGGCAAGTCTTTGAGGATGAAATGGTTCTGAAGACTGGCAGAGGAGGGGCTATATGAAACATTTAACTTAATACGAAGGAACCAGTATTCCCAGGAAAGGCTGGTGGGCCATTAGCTGAAATCTGTTTCCAGGCTGGGCGTGGAACACATATCCAGGTATAGGGTGGGAAGAGGGTCTAAGGCTAAATTTAATAGCTCTTTCCCTAAACTGTGCCATATCTTGAAAGTCCCAGCAGCACTCGTATCTTCGAAAGATAGATTAGAAAAAAACACAATTAGAAAACAACTCACAAGCGCTAATCTTGTGCCAGGCGTTGCTGTAAATGTTTAGCTCATCCACCAACTCATTTAATTATTAAACCTTGACAGCCCTTTGACGTTGGTATCACTATTATACCCGTTTCACACATAAGGAAACAGGCAAAGACACTTGCTGCTGCTCACACAGCTAAGAAGTGGTACAGCCAGGTTTCTGGACCTCGGTAGTCCGCACTCTCCACCGATACACAGTGGAAGTGACGGGCCCCACTCCTCCCATTCCAAACCCCCCACTGCAGCACAGCCCCAGAACCTGGGCAGCAGGCACCTTCAGTCCCTGGAAGAGCGGCCCGGTGGGGCAAACGCCCGGGAACCCTAGAGGGATTCCCAGGATTGCAGCCGGCTCTAGAGCCTGAGCGGGCCCGGCGACCTCCCCCGGAGCAGCTGCCGAGAGGGGGCGCTGCAGGACCCGGGCCTGGAGCCGGCAACTCTGGCTCGCAGTCTCCGACAGTAGAGACCGGCAGGCGCGGTTGCCGCTGGGCTGGGGAACCACGGAGACGGGCCCGTTGACGGGTTCCTAGAGAGGAGGGGCAGCGGCCCTACGTGCTTCCGGCGGAGCGCGTCGCGGCCTTCCCGGGGTCGCGCCTGGCGGCTCTCCCGCGCTCCCTGGGCGTGGGGGCGCAGCCTTAGCGGTCCCCTGGGCTCCGGGCCGGCTAACGGGGTCGCATCCGCACGGCCTTCTCAGTACCCGGTTCCTCAATCCCTATGCCTCCGGGGTGACGGGGTCCCGGGACGGAGGGGGCATCTGTGGGGTCCCCGGCAGCAGCGGCGCTGCCCGTGCCTGTTGTCTCTTCGGCCTCACCTCGAACCCCGGGGGCGCTGTGTGGCGCGGGGGCCCCAGCCATGCTCCAGATCACGTGGCACCAGGTGAGCGAGCATCCTGTCTGCCTCTGTTGGCCTTACTGGCCCTCCCACCCTCTGGTGTCAAGAGGTAGCAGATGTCAGCCTGCATTCAGGTGTTATGGGACTCGGGTCCTTGGACTCTGCATTGCTAGAAACGAGGGGACCCAAAGCATAAAGTCGCAAAGGCTTTATTGAGGCTTACGCCCGAGTACAGGGGAGCAGCGCCAAGGAAAGGATCCTCAGGCTGGCTTTCCACGGAGACGTCAAAGAGAGGTTTCGTTTTGTTCTTAGATTTTTATTTATTTATGAGAGTCAAGAGAGGCAGAGACACAGGCAGAGGGAGAAGGAGGCGCCTCGTGGGGAACCTGATGCGGGACTCGATCCCAGGACCCCGGGATCATGACCTGAGCACGAAGGCAGATGCTCAACCGCTGAGGTGCTCCCAAGGAGAGTTCTTAAAAGTTCCTTAGGTGGGTAGAGGCGGGGGTTTATTAGCACCTACACAGTTAAAGGTCCTGTTTCTTCACGTATCACTTGCATAATGAACTTGTTACATCCCCACCGCTAGGCATGATTTTTAGTATTATAATGGGGCGGGGGGGAGTCGTGAAAGTACCGCGCTGCGGTTGATCTTGGAGGAGACTGGTTTGGACAGGTCGGAGCTTGCTCCTCAGGTGGTGCTTTGCTCTGCAAGCAAAGTGGTAACAGCCATTGGGGAGTTGTGCAAGGAAAGAGTTAAGGGGCAGCAGGCAGCGGGGAGTTTCACAGGTTTACATGGGGCTTGTTACCAAGGCTCCTGTTTCACAGGTTTGTGGCTTTCCTTGTGCGTCTGTTGCTATCAGGTGTGTTTGCGCAGGGGAGGAGGAGTTGAGAAGGGTGGAGAGTTGAGAATGCCCAAACTAAGACATAATCAGAATGGAAATACAGTAGTGGGGGATTGATTGGGATAGGTTTGCAGTTGAAGCTGAAAAGTAGAAATCTGAATCATTGCATACAGTGAAGATGCTTTTCACCTTTGTCTGCAAGATTGGAGAATTCTTTCCTTGGATAAAGTAATTCTAGGGTTTTGTTTTGTTTTTGTAGATGCCATTGGATTTGTTACATCGACATGCCACCTACAAATAAAAAGTTTTACTTCTTTCCTGTTTGGATATACCTTTTATTTATTTTTCTTGCCTAACTGCACTGGCTAAAACTTCCATTTCAATGCTGAGTAGAGGCGATGAGGGCAGATAACCTTGTCTTATTTGTGATCTTAAGGTGAAACATGCAGTATTTCCCTGTGAAGTATGACCTCCATCAGGTTTTGTTTTGTAAATGCTGCGCATATCAGATTGAGGATGTTCTATGTCTATAGCTTGCTGAGAATTTTTATCAAGAATGGATGTTGGATTTTGACAAATGCTTTTTCTGTGTTGGTTTATTTATTTTTTTTAAAGATTTTATTTATTTATTCATGAGAGAGAGAGGCAGAGACACAGGCAGAGGGAGAAGCCGGCTCCCTGCAGGAGCCGGATGCAGGACTGGATCCCGGGACTCCAGGATCATGACCTAATCCAAAGGCAGACGCTCAGCCACTTGAGCCACCCAGGTGTCCCTTCTGTGTTGGTTTAGAGGATTATATGATTTTTCTATTTTAGTTTCTTAATGTAGTAAATTGCATCGATTTTTCAAGTGTTCAACCAACCTTGTACTCCTTGAATAAAAAATACTTAGTCATGATGTATCATATTTATTCTTTTACTATATTTTGGGTTTTCTTGTTAAAAGTTTGATTACAATTTTTGCTTCTATATTTGTAAGAGGTGTCTATGTGCGGTTTTCATTTCTTGTAATGTCTTTGTCCTATTGAATGAGTTGGGAAGTATTCTGTCCTCTTCAATATTTTGGAAGACTTTGTATAGAACTGATTACGTTTCTTCCTTAAATGTTTGGTAGAATTAGCCAGGAAAACCATTTAGGTGTGGAGTTTTCTTTCTGATGAGTTTTAAGATACAGTTTCAGTTCCTTTGGTAGGTCTATATAGGGCTATTCTGTTTCTCCTTGAATGAGTGTTGGTAATCTCTTTCAAGAAATGTCTAATTTGTCTCAGTTGTAGACATTAATGGCATAAAGTTGTTCATAATATATCTTCATTATCCTTTTGTTATCTGCAGTGATGTCACCTTTTTTAGAACTAGTGTTGCTAATTCTTTTTTTTCTGATTAATCTGACTAGAGATTTATAAGTTGCATTGATCTTCACAGAGAGCCAGTTTTTTGTTTTGCTGATTTTCTCTATTTTTGTGTGTGTGTTTTATGCCACTGATTTCCACTTGGATCTTTTTAAAATTCAATTTGCCAGCATGAAGTATAACACCCAGTGCTCATCCTCTCAAGTGTTTTCCTTAGTGCCGGTGACCCAGGCACCCCATCCCCGCAACCACCTCCCCTTCCACAACCCTTTGTTTCCCAGAGTTAGGAGTCTTACATGATTTGTCTTCCCTCCTAATTTTTCCCTACTCAGTTTCCCGCCCTTCCCTTATGGTCCCTTTCACTGTTTGTTATATTCCACATATGAATGAAACCACATGATGATTTGTCTTTCGCTGATTGACTTATTTCGCTCAGCATAATGCCCTCCAGTTCCATCCACATCAATGTAAACGGTAGGTATTCTTCCTTTCTAATGGCTAAGTAATATTCCATTGTATATATAGACCACATCTTTATCCAGTCATCTGTCGATGGACACCGAAGCTCCTTCCACAGTTTGGCTACTGTGGACATTGCTGCTATGAACTTTGGAGTGCAGGTGTCCTGTCCTTACACTACATCTGTATCTTTGGGGTAAATCCCCAGCAGTGCAATTGCTGGGTTGTAGGACAGGTCTATTTTTAACTCTTTGAGGAACCTCCACACAGTTTTCCAGAGTGGCTGTACCAGTTCACATTCCCGCCAACAGTACAAGAGGTTTCCCCTTTCTCCCCATCCTCTCCAACATTTGTTGTTTCCTGTCTTGTTAATTTTCCCCATTCTCACTGGTGTGAGGTGGTATCTCATTGTGGTTTTGGTTTGTATTTCCCTGATGACAACCAGGGTGATGGTTGTCACCATCTTTATTTTATTTCTTTGTTTATTGGATCTTTATTTTGTTTCTTCTGCTTAGTTTGTGTTAAGTTTGCAGTGCTTTTTCTAGATTTTAAAGGTGAATCTGAGGTCACTGATTCAAGACCCTTTTTCCTTTTGAAATTTTGTAATACAGGCATTTAATACACTAAATATCTTCCTAAGTACTGCCTTAGCAGCATCTCTCATTTTGGTACATTGTGTTTTCATTTTCCTTCAGTTCAAAAAAAAACTTTCTGCATTCTTTTCTGTTTTATTCTTTGATCTTTATTTAGAAATGTGTTATTTACTTTATAAATACTTGGGAATTTTCCATGTGTCTCTGTGTTAATTCTAATTTAATTCTGTTATGATTAGTGAGCATTCTTTGTATGACTTGATTTTTCTTTTATGGTCCAGAATTTGGTCTACTTTACAAAATATTCTTGGTCACCTGGGAAGAATGTGTATTCTGCTCTTGTTGGGTGGAGTGTTCTGTAAATGTCCATTAAGTCAAGTTGGGTAATAGTATTGTTCGTGTTTGCTGTATCCTTGTTGAGAGGGGTTATTGAAATTTCCAGCTCTAATTATGAATTTGCCTATCTCTCTTGCAGTATTATCAGTTTTTGCTTCATGTATTTTGAAGATCTGTTACTAACTGCATAAATATGTAGAATTGTTATGTCTTCATGATGACATAATCCCTTTATTTTTATGAATGACTTTCTTTATCTCTTAATATTCTTTGCTCTGGGGGTGCCTGAGTGGCTTAGTGAGTTAAGTAAGCCTCTGACTTCGGCTCAGGTCATGATCTCTGGTTCGGGATCAAACCCATCTGTTGGGCTCTGCACTTACCAGGTAGTCGGCTTGAGGATTCTCTCTCTTGCTCTGTGCATCCCCTGCCCCGAAACAAATAAATCTTTAAAAATATATTCTTTGGGGTGCCTGGGTGGCTCATTCAGTTAAGTGTCTGGCTTCAGCTCAGGTCATGATCTCAGGGTCCTGAGATTGAGCCCCGCATCAGGCTCCCAGCTCACTGGGGAGTCTGCTGCTGCTTCTCCCTTGCTTGTGCTCTCTCTGGTTCATAAATAAATAAATAAATAAATAAATAAATAAATAAATAAATAAATAAATAAATAAAATATTAAAAAAATAGTCTCTGCTCTGAAATCAACATTGCCTTAAATTAATATAGCTGCTCCATCTTTTTTTGATTAGCATATTTTTTCCATGTCTTTTGCTTTTAACTTACTCTTTTTTTTTTTTTTTAAGAATTTATTTATTTATTCATGAGAGACATAGAAAGAGAGACAGAGACACAGGCAGAGGGAGAAGCAGGCTCCATGCAGGGAGCCCAACTTGGGACTCGATCAGGCCCTGGGCTAAAGGCGGTGCTAAATGGCTGAGCCACCCGGACTGCCCTTATTCTTGTCTTTATGTGTAATATGTGTTTTTTGAAGGCAGCATATAGAAGTCCTTTGCTTTTTAGAAAATCTGATAATGTTTACCTGTTGGGATGTTTAGATTATGTGCATTGGTATAACTTTTTTTTTTTTTTGTATTGGTATAACTATTGATATGGTTAGATTTGAGTCTGTCATCTTCCTAATTGTTTTCTAATTATCCTATCTGTTCTTTGTTCCCTTTTCTCCTGACTTTCCATCTTTTTTTAGAACTAATGGTGTATTTTACTTCATGTTTCCCTCTCTGCTGGCTATATATAAACTATAACTCTTTGTGTTACTATTTCAGAGATTGCTCTGGGGTTTGTAGTATGCATCTTTAGTTTATCACAGTCTTCTTTCAATTACTTGTCCATTAAGCTTTTTGAGGTTCTCTCACAGCTACCTGATGGCTCTGCTTTTTTTGCCTTCAATCTTTTTCTGTTTCCTTTTGGTTTTAATTGCTCTGCCTTCAAATTCACAAGTTGTGTGTGTTTCCTGCAGTGTCTGATTTGCTTTTAATCCCATGAATTTTTCATCTCAGATACTGTCGTTTTCCTATCTAGAAGTTTGATTTGGGCCTTCTTTTCTTAAATTTTTAAAAAGATTTTATTTATTTATTTTTTGACAGAGCAAGAGAGAGAGAGCACATAAGTAGGGGGAGTAGCAGGTAGAGGAAGAAGCAGGCTTCCTGCTGAGCAGGACCTTGACATGGGACTCAATTCCAGGACCCTGGCATCATGACCTGAGCCAAAGGCAGACACTTAACCGACTGAGCTTCCCAGGCATCCTGATTTGGACCTTTAAAAAATATTTTTGGGATGCTGGGTGGCTCAGGTCGTTAAGCATCAGACTCAATTTCTGCTCACATTGTGATCTCAGGGTAGTGAGATCCAGACACATAAAGATTGAGTGAAGTGTAGGGCTGTATGCTCAATGGGATATTGAGTATGCTTGAGATTCTGTCCCCCCCCCCCCCGCCCCTGCTCCCCAGCTCAGCTCTCTCTCTCTCAAATAAATAAATCTTTTCTTTTTTTAAAGATTTTATTTATTTATTTATTCGAGAGAGAGAGAGAGAGAGAGAGGCAGAGACATAGGCAGAGAGAGAGAGAGAGGCAGAGACATAGGCAGAGAGAGAAGCAGGCTCCACGCAGGAAGGAAGCCTGTTGCGGGACTCAATCCCGGGACTTGAGGATCACACCCTGAGCCAAAAGCAGATGTTCAACCACTGAGCCACCTGGGCGTCCCTCAAATAAGTAAATCTTTTTTTTTTTTTTTTTAAATAAGTAAATCTTTAAAAAATAAATGTCTCTCTATATTATCTTCCTTGTCTCTATTTAACCTTTTTTTTTTTTTTTTTAAGATTTTTATTTGAGAGATGGGGGTAAAGGGAGAGCACAGAGGGAGCGAGAGAGGGAGAAGCAGGAGCCTAACACTGGGCTCTATCCCAGCATCCCAGGATCATGACCTGAGCTCAACTAACTGAGCAACTCAGGCACCCCCCTATTTAACTTTTGAACATTTGGAATACATTTATAATAACTGCTTTAATGTCCATCTTTGCTAATGCTGTCAGTTCTGGGTTGGTTTTGATTGACTGATTGGTCTCATTATGGGTCATGTATTCCTGCCTCTTTGAATGCCTAGTAATCTATGATTGAATGCCAGATATTGTAAATTTTATCTTGCCCAATTCTAGATGTTTTTATGGTCCCCCAAATCTTCTTTTTAATATTTTTTCTTTAGGATTTTATTTTTAAGTAACTTCTACACCTAGTGTGGGGCTTGAACTTAAAACCTTAAGATCAAGAGTTGCACGCTCTACTGACTGAGCCAGACAGGCACCGTTCCCCAAAATATTCTTATTTTCTGGAGTAAGGTTGTGATTTGGAAACAATTTGGTTCTTTCTGCTCTTAATATTTATGATTTGCTAGTAGAATCTGGAGTGGTGCTCAGCCTAAGAATAGTTATTCTCCACTACTGAGGCAAAGTTTCCTGAGAGCTCTAGCCAATGGCCTATGAATTATGAAATTTTCCAGCGTGGCTAGTGGATATAGGTACTGTTTCTGGCCCTGTGTGAATGCCAGGCATTGTGCCCTTCAGTCCTTTCAAATGATCCTTTCTGGCTTTGGGTAGTTTCCACACACCTATGCCCTGGTCATTCTTCTGTTGAATACTCTGGGGAACCCAGTGCAGATAATTGGTTTGTTTCTTGGTGCAGCTCTCTTCTCTATGCTATTCTGTCCTGTAAACTCTACTGTCTTGGTCTCCTCAGAACCCACCAGGGAATCTGCCAGGCTCCACCTCATTTCTCCCTCCCTGTGTTGCAACCTGGAAACTCTTTTAAGGTAGTAAGCTTGGTGAATCATAGGGCTCACCTCTTTATTTCCCATCTCTCGGGGTTTGTTGTCTTTCATTACCATCACCCAGTATCTGATAACTTGTTTTGTGTAATTTGTCTTGTTATGGTTCAGGCAGGATAAACCTGATCTCTTTGACTATCTGGAGAAGAAGCAGTTTTCACTCAGCATTTAAAAAATTTTTTAAATTATTTGAAGGGGGGGGGCGGTGGAGAAGGCTAGAAAGAATCCCAAGCTGACTCCGTGCTGAGCATAGAGCCTGACACAGGGCCCATCTCATGACCCTGAGATCATGATCTGAGCAGAAATCAAGAGTCAGAGGCTTAACTGACTGAGCCACCCAGGCGCCCCTTCACTCAGCATTTTTCAAAACATTTCTCCATTTACTTTCACCATGTAGTCTGTTGCTATCTTGATTCCCCAGGCTGTATGTGTGTTTTTTCTGCTCTGAAAGCCTTAAGGATTTTTTTTAAGAATTTTTTTTTTTATGTTCTCATTTTTCTGAGACTTCTAAGTGATGGGTCTTTGCATAGGTATTTTTCAGTTAGTGCCCTAAGTACTTTGTGGGTCCTCTCTCCTCTCTGGTACTTTTAAACAGATAGAATATTTTACCAAGTTTTAAAAGTGGAGCACACTTTAAAAAGTCCTGAGCTCATCCTTGGTTTTATGTGATGATCAGCCTCCTTTTTGTTTGCTTCCCCCTCTGCCAGCAGTTAAGATTCAGCTTTCTCTGCTCTTCTAATGTAGTTACCATTTATCCTTTTTATGCCTTCTAAAATTCTGTTAACACCTCTGCTCTGCTCTGACTCTCCTCTTGGGCCATTATGTTACTGTTACTTTAGTGGGATTAGGGAGAGAGTGGAGATGAGTACAGAAGTGCTATGGGCTGTGTTTATGCAGATGTCCCCTGTGCACATGCACACAAAACCGTGGAAAAGAACCTGAGGGACCAACAGGCACAGAGAGCAGGGCCCAGCAGAGTCAACACAGAGACCAGCAGGTGACAGAAGGGCTGTTTGTGGGGATGCTCACAAAGGGGTGCAGTGAGTCTTGGACCGTCCTGTTGAAGAGGGTGATGCTAGCTGAGGGCTGGCCCCTGAGGGGTTGGTAGGGGCCCTGGAGAGCTGTCTTTGGCAATCCCACCACACTCACTCTGCCCCAGTACTTAGGCTCCTCTGCCTTCACACTGGGCTTGAGCAGGAACCTGTTGTTTCAGGAGCCAGTGACCTTTGAGGATGTGGCCGTGTACTTCACTCAGAATGAATGGGTTATCCTGGACCCTTCACAGAGGGCCCTGTACCGGGAGGTGATGTTGGAGAATTATGCCAATGTGGCTTCTCTGGGTAAGACGTCTCTTCTCTTTGCTGTTGTCTGCCTCTGCCCTGTGTGTGTCCTGGCTTCTTTCTTCCTTAGACACTGTGGCCTCTCTGACAACCCTCATGGGTATTCGCTTCAAAGGCTGAGCTCCTCATAGGCTAGTGGGTGGGGAGAGTTTTGGTTCCCCAGGCTTTGAAATCCACTGTCCCTCTGGCCCTGGGAGGGACTCTGCCCCATACATAGAGGGAAAGCAAGAGCTCTTGGGAGCTCAGCAGAGCCCTTTTGCCTCTGTCTTCCATGTTCTCTGAACAAGATCTGGGACTCCCTCATGTAAGTGGGGTATATTCCAGGACTCTACCCCCATTTGTGGGGATTTTCTGTCCTCTGAAATAGCACAAGCTGACTTCTCTTCTTTCCCTCCTTTCTCAGTGAAGAAAGGTCAAGACAGCCATGAAGGGACCTTGCTTCCTGATTCACTTTACCTTTTTTGTTCCTCTTTCTCCTGGGCAGCTTTTCTATTCACCAGACCTGTTTTGGTCTCCCAGCTAGAGCGAGGGGAACTGCCGTGGGGCCTGGAACCCTGGGAACCCGTGGGCAGGGAAGCCCTTAGAGGCATCTGTCCAGGTGAGCATAAGAACCTATCAGGTTTTTTTTTTTTTTTTTTTTGCTTAGCCTACTTTCCTGTTTTCACATTTCAGTGTGCGTGAAAAGTTTCTTCTCTTGTAAGGCTGTTTTCTTTCCTCTGGAATCATTACATGTGGTTCTTGTGTTGACAATGGTAGCCCCCCTCAAATGAAGAAGGGCCAATCTCTTCTGGACAGGGATGGCTCCAAGATTTCTCTGCATGTTCATCTTTGTCTCTTCACCTCACCTGCTAAGGGATACCATCTGACTGAGCAGCTCTTGAACCATGACAGCCCTTTGGAGCCCTGTGTTGTGGAAAGTTTACTTTTCTACCAGTTTGTTTTTGCTGAGATGAGGACATCAACCACCTTAGAAGGAAAATAGGCTCCTGGGGTCTATTTGGCCATCCACATATTCACAAGAGCACATTATTTCTAGGGAGGTTTTTTTTTTTTTTTTTTTTAAGTAAACTGTGCCCATTATGGGGCTTGGACTCACAATCCTGAGGTCAAGAGTTGCATGCTCTCCCAGCTGAGCCACCCAGCTATATGGGAAATTGAATTATTAGTTCCCAAACACTGACTTAAATAAAAATAAAAAATAAAATATAATTTAAAAAATTATTTAAAAAATAAAATCCATTTTTGTAATGGAAATTTTCACACATAGGCAGACACCAGCACAACACACCTCATGATTCCCTTGCCTCTATAGCCATCTGTCATCTTTTTCCTGCAGACACTTAAAAAAACTTGTATTTTAACAGCTGAACTTTTGAAACAAAACTTGTTATAAAAGAAAGGTGACTCACTTTCTCATTTTAAAAGGTATGGATAGGAGGTTTTTAAATAGCAACATAGTGTATTTTTTTGCCTTTTTTACTCTGTTTCACCTCTACTCTGCCTATCAAATTTCTTTTTGTTTTATGTTATTTTTTTAATTTATTATTTATGATAGACATAGAGAGAGAGAGGCAGAGACACAGGAGGAGGGAGAAGCAGGCTCCATGCCAGGAGCCCGACGTGGGACTTGATCCCGGGACTCCAGGATCGCACTCTGGGCCAAAGGCAGGCGCTAAACCACTGAGCCACCCAGGGATCCCCTGCCTATCAAATTTCATATGCTCTTCAGACTCTTCACAGAGAATGTCCATTAATAATGCACAACTCCCTCCCCCACCCCCCCCCCCCAGCCTTCTGTTAAAATTGTGCCTTTTTTTGGATATGATCCCAGGACTTCAGGTTGTCTGGGTAAAAAGTATTTAAACAGTGTTGCCCTGACCCAGTGCCGAGGATTGTATTAGCCTGCAAAAGACTTTATTTAACAGGAAAATAGTCTTTGGTTTTCTCTATTTCACATTCCTGCTGTCATATTAAACTGTATACACAGTCTGTACAGCATTTTAGGAAAAGCACAGGAAAAGTTGTTAATCAGGTCCGCTCTGAGGCTTATGTCCCTTCTTGGAAGGGTTCTTCACATGTGCAGTGAGTGCTCTTTTGTTTTAGAAGCAAGTCTCCATGTCTTCCCCCTTTCCTTCCATCTGCCATGGTGTTAGCCTGCCATAGTCCCCTTAACCACAGCAAAGGAGTCTGCTGCTTTACTAGAGCCAACTTGATGACAGAGATGATTTTTTTTTTTAAGATTTTATTTATTTATTCGAGAGAGAGACAGAAACATAGAAGGAGAAGCAGACTCCCTGCGAGGAACCCAATGTGGGATTTGATCCCTAAACCCCAGGATCATGACCTGAGCCAAAGGCACACACGCAACCACTGAGGTACCTGGGTGCCCCCATTCCTTTTTTTTTTTTTTTTTTTTAATTTTATTTATTTGAGAGAGGGAGAGAGCATGAGTGGAAAGGAGGGGCAGAGGGAGAGGGAGAAGCAAGAGTCCCTGCTGAGCAGGCAGCCTGGCTTGGAGCTCAATCCCAGGACCCTGGGATCATGCTCTTGGCCAAAGGCAGATGCTTAATGACTGAACCACACATTGCCCCAACAGAGACCATTTTCTTTTCAAAGATTGACATGGATAATGTTGTAAAAAATAGGCAGCTCTTAGGAAATTTCAGCTGTGGGACCAAGTTTAGTTTGAGCTGTTTGACCTGCCCCTTTTTCAGTCTGGTGGATTTCCTCTAGGGGTCTCTATTCATCACTTTTCCATGCCTTCTTATCTCACCCGATTGCTTGGGAGAAAGCTGTTGGTCTTCCCATCCTAGTAGGTAGTAGGTGACCGTCTTTGCTGTTTTCCAGTCTTACACTCTTTCTGAGAATGCCTCTTGGCATTGCTTGCCTCCCACCCATAGAGTCTTCATTTAACTTGTGGGGCTGTGCTGTGTGGTTGTCTTTGGTAGCCATTTTGTGTGCGCGTATTGGAAAATAGCCACATAGGGCAGACTAGAACCATTTGATCCTGTTTCTTCTTCACAAGTATTTTCTTTTTGCACTATCAGAGGCTGACACTTGTGGTTTTTGTTTTGTTTTGTGATATCAGGGGGTGAGACCAGAGCTGAGAAGGAAGAATCAACTCCAAAGGGACACATTTCTAAAGAAACAGAGTCCCACAGACTGACATTAAGAGGGCTGCCAGGGAATGTTGCCCCGCACCTGGACTTTGGGAGCAGCCTACAGCAGCAGCATGGTCACTGGATAGCTAAGAAGACCAAGTCAAAGAGGAGAGATTTCACAGATGAGCCAACCAGCCATCGTGAGGCCTGCACTGTTGAGACTGAGGAGCAGTGTGAGAAATCTGGGGAAAATGTTAGTGTCAGCACACAACTCAGTACAAATCAGCCAGCTCTTAGTGGTCAGATATCATATGAATGTAGAAAATGTGGCAGATATTTTAGTCGAATGGCAGATTTTCAGGGCTGTCACACTGGTGAAAGGTCTTTCAAATGCAAAGAATGTGGAAAAGCCTTCAGATACAACTCATTGCTTATTCGGCATCAGGTAATTCATACTGGAAAGAAACCATTTAAATGTAAAGAATGTGGGAAAGGTTTAAGTTCAGACACGGCCTTGATTCAGCACCAGAGAATCCACACTGGAGAGAAGCCCTATGAATGTAAGGAGTGCGGCAAGGCCTTCATTAGCAGTTCTGTCTTCCTCCAGCACCAGAGGTTCCACACTGGGGAGAAACTCTATGAATGTAACGAATGTTGGAAAACTTTCAGTTGTAGCTCAAGCTTTATTGTTCATCAGCGAGTGCACACTGGGGAGAAACACTATGAATGTAAAGAGTGCGGAAAACGATTAAGCTCCCCCACGGCCTTGACTCAGCATCAGCGCATTCACACCGGGGAAAAACCTTTTGAATGTAAGGAGTGTGGGAAGGCCTTCAGTCAGAAAATCACCCTGGTCCAGCATGAACGAGTTCACACTGGTGAGAAGCCGTATGAGTGTGAGGTGTGTGGGAAAACCTTCAGCTGGTGTGGGCGATTCACTCTGCATCGGAAACTACACACACAGAAGATACCTGTGCAAGAGTAAGGTTGTCTGCGGCTGGGGGTGCTGTTCCTCCTTGTTTCTCCCCACTCGTGTTCTTCACCAGTGCACTCTTCATAGTTAGACAAGAAGAAACAAACCTCCAGACTCACAAGTGTATGAAGAAATGTAACTGGCTGATCCTCTGGAATTTGTGGTGTCCCTGAGTGCCCTGCAGAATGGATGAGGAATGTGTCAGAGGACCTATGTGAGAGAACACCGCTGTGAATTATCAAATAATTCCAGGCTTAAAGAGGAGATCTTTAAAAGGTTCAAGAGAAAACAAAAGATCGGGAATAAAATTGCACTGGATTTCATAACAGCAGTTTTGAAGGTAAAAAGGACAATGGTGTGTTCCTTCAAAATTCGAAGGGAAAATAATTCCTACTCAGAATTCAGTACCCTCAAGTGTGAGTTTAGTATAAACCCTTAGATTTTGAACCTTTATTTCCCATGTATCCTTTCTCAGGTGTGCAACACTAAAGAGGGGGTCAACCAGAAAAGAAAAAGATACATGGACATCCTATCACAATTAATATATTAGGAGTCTCCTAAACTCAGAAACAGAAGGCCCTTGTCCATATAAAGCCATCTGTATTTTGGAGGACATTCCTAGTAGGCTGCAAATTTTCAGAGACCTACCTCAGTGCAGTGCCCACACACACTACTTTGTAGTTACTTGTCACTGCTCAGTTGTAGGCTGTGCCTTTGCAAAAGTTGCGGTGTATGCACCCTTTGAGTCAAATGCAAGGCCACTTATCAGTTCATCCATCTCATTTCTGTTCCATGTGACCTCACAGCAGGAAGAATTTCCTTGCAACTTCATCTACTTCTTTCTCATCATGGAAGAAGTGTTCATTATTTTCTGTTACCAGTGGAAATGAAGGGAGATGTAAATGTGCTCTGTTTTAGCATCCCTCTTCTGCAAGCTGCTTGACTTTGCCCATTGCAGGAAGCAGAGCCAGGCAGACTTTGGTATGAGCCCAGGCATGTTACCTTGGTTAAGTTACAGATACTACTCATTTCCTTGTTTGTAAAATCTGGATGACAGTCTACCTCATAGGTTTGTGTTGAGTATTAACTGCATTAATACATGTAAGAATGCTTGGAACAATGACTAGACCCTAATAAAAGTGTTATTTATTATTAATAACACCATTGCTAAGTTTTGACTTATGTATACACCAGTGAAACCAGTCAAGGTAATAAACAGAGCCATAACCTCCCACATATCCCTTATGCCCCTTGGCAATCCCTCTCAAGCTTTCCTCAGCAACTGCTGATCTGTTGTCACTTCGAATGAGTAGTGCTTTTCTAGGATTTTATAGAAATATTCCATTGTATGTACTCTTCTTTTTGGTGTCTTTCACCCTCCATAAATTATTTTGAGGTTCACCTATGTTGCATATTCATTGTATCATTGGTTCCTCTTCTTCTTCTTCTTCTTCTTCTTCTTCTTCTTTTTTTTTTTTGCCAAGCAGTATTGGAAATATGTTTTTTATGGAACTATGGAAATAACCAGAATATGTTTTATTCATCTCTTGATGGCCATTTGAATTGTTTCCAGTTTTTGGTTATTACAAATAAAGCTGCTATGAACATTTGTGTTTAAGTCTTTGTAATGACGTATGCTTTTCTTTCTCTTGGGTAAATAAGAGGAGTGGAATGCCTGGGTTATAAGGTAGGTATGTATTTACTTTTTAAAAAAAGATTTATTTATGTAAAGGAGAGGGACTCCTGCGTGGCTCAGTGGTTGGGCGTCTGCCTTTGCTCAGGGCGTGATCCTGGGATCCAGGATCGAGTCCCACATTGGGCTCCCTGCATGGAGCCTGCTTCTCCCTCTGCCTGTGTCTCTGCCTCTCTCTGTGTGTGTCTCTCGTGAATAAAGAAATAAAATCTTTAAAAAAAATAAAAGGGAGAGAGGGACGCCTGGGTGGCTCAGCAGTTGAACGTCTGCCTTTGGCCCAACGCACAATCCTGGAGTCCCGGGATCGAGTCCCATATCAGGCTCCCTGGATGGAGCCTGCTTCTCTCTCTGCCTGTGCCTCTGCCTCTCTCTCTGTGTCTCTCATGAATAAAGAAATAAAATCTTTAAAAAGAGAGGGAGAGAGAGTGTGTGCCCACACAGGAGCGAGGCAGGGGGCGAGTGGGGCAGAGGGAGAAGCAGAGCATGGAGCCCCATGCCCAGACAGCTGGGGCTCTATCCCAGGAAGCTCTATCCCTGTGATCATGACCTGAGCCAGACACTTAACCCAACTGAGCTACACAGTTGATATATTTATGTTTTTAAGAATCTTCAAAATGGTTCTACAAAGAAGTTGGACCATTTTATATCCCCACTAGCATTGTATGAGAGTTAGACTTCCAAGACATTTTTGGCTATGCTCAGTAGTGCCAATCCTTTAAATTTTAGCTCTTCTAATAAATGTAATGCTGTCTCATTGTGATTTTAATTTGCATTTCCTGAATGACTTGATGTTGAGCATATTTTCATGTGCTTATTTGCCTTCCATATATCTTAGGTTAAGTGTCTATATCTTTTGTCTGTATTTTTATTCTTTGGGATATCTTTTTGAGGTGGGGGGGTTCTTTATATATTGTGGATACAAGTCCTTTTTCAGATGTGTGATTTATTTTTTTAAATATTTTATTTATTTATTCATGAGAAACACAGGAAGAGACATAGGCAATGGGAAAAGCCGGCTCCCTGCCGGGAGCCTGATGTGGGACTTGATCCTAGGACTCCAGGATCACGACCTGAGCCAAAGGCAGACGCTCAACTGCTGACTGCTGAGCCACCCAGGTGTCTCTGGATGTATGGTTTCTAAACATTCTCTCCCAGCATGTGGCTTGTCTTTTCATTCTCTTGATCTTTTTTTTTTTTTTTTAAGATTTATTTGAGAGTGCTTGAGCATGAACAGGGATGGGGGTGGGTCGGGTGGGGTGGGAGGGATAGGGATCAGAAGGAGGGAGAGGGATAAGCATACTCTCCACTGAACAAAGAGTCCAATGCGGGGCTCAATCCCAGGACCTTGAGATCATGACCCAAGCCAAAGGCAGATGCTTAACCAACTGAGCCATCGAGGCATTCCTCATTCTTTTAGTGTTTGAAGAGCAGAAGACTTTAATATTAATGAGGTCCAGTATATCAGGTTGTTCATTTATGGATTATGCTTTTAGTGTGTCATATTTAGGAAATCTTTGTCTTACCCAAGTTTACAAAGATTTTCCCTCCTATTTCCTAGAAGTTTTATAATTTTAGATGTTACGTTCTATCTATTTTGTGTTAAGTTTTGTATAGGGTATAAGGTATGGATCTACCGTTTCTTCCTGCTTTTTTAGGTGGGTATCCTATTTTTGAAAATGACTCCTCCACTGAATTGCCTTTGTACCACTGTTGCAGATCAGTTGCCGGTATAGGTTTGGGTCTACTTCTGGATTCTATTTGTTCATTGGTCTGTGTCCATCTTGATGCCGTTGCCTTAATCTGTAGTTTTTCTAAGTGTTGAGGTCACAAAGCATTAGTTTTTCTATTTTGTGTTTTGTCAGAGTTTTACCCTTTGCATTTCGAGGCCCTTTGCATTTCATATGAATTTTGTTTTATTTTTAAAAGATTTTATTTATTTATTCATGAGAAATACAGAGAGAGAGAGAGAGAGGAGAGAGAGAGAGAGAGGCAGAGGGAGAAGCAGGTTCCATGCAGGGAGCCTGACATTGGATTCAATCCCTGGTCTCCAGGATCACACCCTAGGCTGAAGGCAGCGCTAAACCACTGGGCCACTGGGGCTGCCCCTCATATGAATTTTAGAATCAGTTTGCAAACTTCTACAAAACATATCCTGATTGAGATTGTATGGACTCTTTAGATCAATTTTGGGGAGAATTCACATCTTTCTTTACAGTCCTTTGGGGCAGACCCTGCATGGAGTCTGTTACTACCTCTGCCTGTGTCTCTATCTCTCTCACTGTGTCTCTCATGAATAAATAAAATCGTTAAAAAAAACAAAACTATACAGTCTTTTGACTCAAAATCATGGTAAATCCATTTATTTGGATTTTTATTTCAGCATTGTTTTATCATTTTTACTGTATAAATCTTTCATACCTTTTCTCAGATTTGTCTATATCATTTTTTGATTCTGTTATAATAGTAAATTTCTAAGTGTTTATTGATGGTATAGAGAAGTGTAATTGATTTTTGTATTTTGACCTTGTATCCTGCAGTCTTGCACAATTCATTTAGTCTAAATTTTTTAGGGCTTTCTAACATTGAGAAGCATGTTTATAAATAACCATTTTACTTCCAATTCTGGATTTTTTTTTCTTGCCTGTTGCACTGGCTAGTGGCCGGGTGTTTCTAGGGAGAGCACTGGCCAGGTGAGGGATATCCAGCTCTAGACTTTTAATTTTGCTGATACATGCAGACTTCCTGACAGCTGTTTCCCATCCCCTGGTTCACTTGCCTGTAGGTCAGCACTGCCTGTATTCTGTCCCTCTGGTGAGGCTGCTCTGGGAAAGAATGGAACTCTTGTTGCATGCTCCCATTTTTGCCCCCTGACTGCCCATGATTCTAATTCTCATTTTCACAACTTGGGGATTTTTGAGTCTACCAAAACTTCCTCACTTGTTCTCCCTGTACTATAATACAAGATAGAGGAGTTCCATGTCCAGTGTTATCCCCCTTCAAGTTAAACCTGTTTGTGATAACTGGCTAATATTTTTAAAGAAGTTGTGATGTTTATGTGTATATGTATGTGCACACGTGTGTGGTCATCTCTCTAGATTGGTGGTAGATGTTCATTTTGATAGGTTTAGAGAAGGGGCAGTATGAAAATATAAGTCCTTATCATGTTATTGTTCCTGGAAATCTAATTCATTTATTTAAAACAATTGTACATCAGCTTTACAATAAAAATACTGGAAATTTATAAAATACACAGTTTCTGTGATAGGCAAAATCTCAGTGTTAGGCGGTCTCCGTATGGTCCTCAGTGATTCTGATCCTTGCATTCATGCCCTTGTGTATCTTATCTAACACTGTATTATGACTGGCCTGTGTTGGTAGTATATTGAGGTGATTGATGGTGCATAACTTCCAAAGCTAGATTATAACACTGTAGTTGGCCTTGGCCTTTTTTTTAATTTTTATTTTTAAAAAAGATTTTGATTTTTTAAGTTAACTCTACACCCAATATGACCCTGAGATCAACAAGAGTCATATGTTCCACCAACTGAGCCAGCCAGGTGCCCTTGGCCTTGGCCTTTTGGATTTAGTTTGAATCCTGTAGTCATGTTGTGAGGACTCAGCTGTGTGCAGAAACCTGTGTGGGGAGGGACCGCAGCTTCACACCAATAACCAGTACCAACTTGCCCGTCATGGAAGTGAGTTATCTAGGTGCTCTAGGCTTAGTCAAGCTTTCAGATGATTGCAGCCCCAGGTTACACCTGAATGGAATTTCATGAGAGATCCCAAACTGCTGTCTTACAGCCAAACCACTTGTGAATTCCTGGTTTATAGAAACTTTAAGAAATAGTAAGTGTATATTGTTTCAAACCACACAGTTTTGGGGTGATTATGCAGCAGGAGATACCTACTGTACTCTCCGTGGGAGGACTTTAAGCTATAGTTTGTCAGTAACGGTTTTAATTCCCGTGGAAATGTAACAGCACTCTAGCAGGTCTTAAGAGTTAATTCGCTTCAACTTAACACTCCTTATTTGCTGACATAAGGCCTTTGGTCTGTAACAGAACTGATTTACTTTCTTTGAGATTTGTAGGCCCTTGGCCTTGAGAAGTGAAGAAACAGAAACTTCCCAGGCCCCAAAGTCCAGCAAGTGTGTTTGAAGCCACCTCAGATTTTTGATTAGTCCAACATTTTAAACAAAATATTTTTTTCTTAGGTCACATAAATGATTTTACTAACCTCCCTTTGTCTATCTGTAGACCTTGCCCTCCTTTGCAGAAAGAAGAGCACTCAGGCACCTCAGGAAACAGGAACCAAAGCCCCCAAGCACAACCCCTGAGCAATGAAAATGTAGCTGGCATCTAGTCTGCACGTGATTAAAGAAATGCTGCAGGCCACTGCACTCCCTTTGCCCATTAGCTACCCTAGACGTCTTAAAACCCTCCTGGGCCAGGCAGAAATATCCGAGTGGGCTTTTGGACAAAAGTCCAACTTCTCCCTAGGTTGCCAGCCTCCCGAATAAAGCTCAGATTCCTTTACAAACAACTCTCTTGAGTGATGATCTTTCAGGTAACAGGCAGCCAAAGGGGTTTTTGGTAACAAAAGGAGTACAACTCCTGTGATAGAACCCACGTCCAGATATCAAGGATCGCGCTTTCAGCAGTGGGAGGCCAATTCTCCTCCATAGCACCGAAGCGCCTGGTGAGTAGGAGGCGTCTATCTGAAAATGTGTTCAATAGAAATAATCAAAGTAAAGTCTGTTCACGTTGGCAACCACGCTGGCTAACCGTGGTCATTGGAACCAGACTACCCAGGGATTTTCAAAAGCTTGGTCGCTCTGTGAAGGGCACTGGTTGGCTGACTTTCAGGGGTATTTGTCACTGATTGGCTCATGTTCAGAAGCTTGGGCTGCCATCGATCTGCTACCTTTCCCAAGCGAATGGCCACCGAAGCGAGGCTGTCACTGATTGGCTGGCTTGTAGAACGTGTACTGACCCAAAGTTATGCAAATTAGCGGCAATTACTTGACTCTAAAGAACGTAATTTTAATCTGTTCTCAGTTTTCTTAAACTTCATTCAGCCAAATTGCAGGAGAGACTGTTAACGGATTATCCAGATCTTCATGGAAGGTATTTTTTTTTTTTTAATTACCTAAATGCCAGTTACTGGGTGGGAAAATAGCTCTTAACTGCAGATTTGTTGGTAAATTTCTTGGGAAAAGCTAAAGAGAGGACCTATAGGTCGATACAGAACAAAATCATCTAATAAAGGACATGTCCTGTATATACAGGATGCCTGGCAACTTGGTCACCCGTATTTTGGTAGCCGAGTGAGACTGTCCCAAGACACTCCCACACGTGCGGGTCCTCGGAGGGGAGAGGGCTTCGGACGGCCGGACGGAAACCGCAGCTTTCCTAAGGGGGGCCCAGCTTGCGACCCCCGGAGGGTGCTGGGCTTGGGGCTCTGAGCGGCGGCAGCCGGGAGCCGTCCTCCGCACAGCAGCGCAGCGGGGCGACCGCGCAGCACAGGCGGCCCAGAGGGTCCCCGGAGGTAGCGACGGCCGCGGCGCGGGGAGCCACCAGCCAACGAGCGCGCGGCGGGCCGGTCACGTGGGCCGGGCCGGACCACAGAGCGGCGCTGCCTCCGCGGCCTAGAGCGGCGCCGGGCGCTCGCCCTCCCTTCCGCGTCGCGGCGCACCTGGCGGCTTTTCGGCGCTGGGTCTGGGGCGGCGGGAGTCCCAGCCCGTTCGACGCCGAGGCCCGCCCGGCGTCCCTCCTCGCCGGGCCCAGTGTCGGCTCGCCCGCCGCGCTGACGCGGAGGTCGGCGTGTGGCCTGGCCGAGGCCGCCCGGGGTGGTTGCGCGGCCCCCCTCGCGGCCCCCGGCCCGGCCCCCGCCCGCCGAGGCGCGGGGCTCCGTGCTCCAGGCGGCGGTCCCGGGCGGGGCTCCGGTCAGCATCGCCCGCCGAACACCGAGTGTTTCCCCGTTAACGCGCGGCCTGGCACCTCTGCGTCCTTCTCCATTGGCTCCGTGTGGGGTCAACGTCATGGTTCCTGTAAGCGCGCTTTTAGGTTTGTTGGGACTCAGCGCTGTAGGGCTAGGATCGGTCGGCGCGCTCCGTGCGGATGGGCCCGGGCGCGCGCGGGGCCTGAGCAGGCCGGAGGAGCGTCCTGAGGGCCGGGCGGAGCCGTTCCGGAGGTCGTCGGGGCCCGTCGGCCTGGGGGGGGGGCGGGGGGCGGCGAGGGCTCTGAGGGCGCCCCCTCCGCGTGCTGGAAATGGGAGACTGGGGACGCTGCGGGCGGTTACGGTGTTGCCGGACAGGGCCGGTTGCGCTCATGGCTCTTCTCTCAGCTCCTAAGGTTCTTGCTCCTCCAAATCAAGAAGACAGTGCACGAAGCCAGGGGACATCAGCCATGCTCCAGACAACTTGGCCTCAGGTGAGCTGAGCTTCCTTGCAGTCGTTTAAAATCACGTTAGCTCTCAGGTAGGTAATCAGGAAAGGACCAAGAAGGCCTTACTTGGCCACGCTCCGATTTCCCCCTTAAGTTTATCTCACAGCTACAGCTGTCAATAGTGGTGGAGGAGAGAGGAGTTGTGTGTGTGAAAGTGATGACTGCCCGTGTGTAGGGTTACGTGGGAAAAGAGGCACCCAAGCTAAGAAATCCTCCCTGAATGTGGAAATACAGATCATGTTTTGCAAATAAAAGTTGCCTGCTGAGATCGGAGAAATTCTCTATTGAGGAAGTTGTTCTACAGATTCTAGAGGTATCACAGGGAGACCAGCATTGTTCTTTCCATAGGCAGCTTGTAAGTGCGAGGTACATAGTATTGGATGATGCAGAACAAGTTTCCTTTTCTCGTGGAAGGTACTTGCAGCAAAATGGTTTGTTAACAAATCAGTAAGTTAATTACATGTTGCTAACCTAAGTGTTTCTCAAAAGTGTGGTCCGCCTGTGGGCAGCATCAGCATCACCTGGGAGGTCTTCAGAATTGCACATTTTTGGGCCCCATCCTAGACCCAGAATCAGACTGGGGAGGAGGGAGAGTGGGACCAGGAATCTATTGTAACAGGCTCTTCAGGCGATTCTTATGCATGTACATTTTCAAATCTGAGAAGCCTTGAAGAAGCTCCCCCTCAAGGAACATGACATGAGGTTGAGACCCCAAGATGAGCTAGAAACAGTTCTGGGAAGCCCTGAAGAGAGAGCTAAAGAGCACTTTCCAGAGAGAAGGACAGCAAATGCAAAGGTCCTGAAGTCAGGGAGAAAGCTGGGTATACTCTAGAAACAGGGAGAGATCAGAGAAAGTAGTTCACTGTGCAGTAGGAGAAATAGTAACTATAAAGACTTTGATTTCTATTCTGAGTTCAGAGGGAAAGCACTAAAGGATAATTATTAAGCAGTGTAGGTGACGTGGTTGGATTTATGTGTTAAAAAAGATTTTCCAGGGCAGCCCGGGTGGCTCAGCAGTTCTGTGCCGCCTTTAGCCCTGGGCATGATCCTGGAGACCCAGGATCAAGTCCCACGTCGGGCTCCCTGCATGGAGCCTGCTTCTCCCTCTGCCTGTGTCTCTGCCCCCCTCTCTCTCTCTCTCTCTCTCTCATGAATGAGTAAATAAAATCTTAAAAAAAAAAAAAAAAAAGGTTTTCCAGGGTTTGGCTGGCTAAGTTGGTAGAGCATGCAACTCTTGATCTCAGTGTCGAGAGCTCAAGCCCCATGTTAGGTGTAGAGATTACTTAAAAAAAGGGGGGGGGGGCGGGCACCTGGGTGGCTGTTTCAGCATTTGCCTTTGGCTCAGTTGGTGATCCCAGGGTCCTGGAATCAAGTCCTGCATCAGGCTCCTCAGGCGGAGTCTGCTTCTCGCGCTGCCTGTGTCTCTGCGTCTCTCTGTGTGTCTCTCATGAATAAATAAATAAAATTTTGGGCAGCCCTGGTGGCTCAGCGGTTTAGCGCCACCTTCAGCCCAGGGCGTGATCCTGGGGTCCCGGGATCGAGTCCCAAGTCAGGCTCCCTGCATGGAGCCTGCTTCTCCTGCTGCCTGTGTCTCTCTCTCTCTATGTCTCTTATGAATAAATAAAATCTTTAAAAATAAATAAATAAATAAATAAATAAATAAATAAATAAATAAATAAATAAATAAAATCTTTTTAAAAAAAAAAAAGGTTTTTCCAGCCCCAGTGGTTTTAGTTGCAAGTCAGGCTCCCTGCATGGAGCCTGCTTCTCCTGCTGCCTGTGTCTCTCTCTCTCTATGTCTCTTATGAATAAATAAAATCTTTAAAAATAAATAAATAAATAAAATCTTAAAAAAAAAAAAAAAGATTTTTCCAGCCCCAGTGGTTTTAGTTGTAGAAGGGTGTGGTGAGTCAGTTACAAGCATATTTTAGTCCCATAAGAGATTAAGTATTGTCCTTTCTTTTTTTTTTTTTAAATTGGCTTTATTTTCAGACAAGTTTTGGGTTCATAGTAAAATGGAATAGAAAGCACAGTTTCCATACACACCCTACCTCCATATATGCATAACCTTCCCCCATTGCCTTTTTTTTTGTAAAGTTTTGTTTATTAAGTAAACTCCACTCAGGTTCAAACTCAGGATCCGGAGATCAGTAGTCCCATGCTCTACAGACTGAGCCAGCCAGGCACCCTAATTTTTTTTTTTTCTTTTTGAGTGTAGTCGACACACAATGTTACATTAGTTGGAGTGTAACATTTGATAAGTTTAGCGATTTGATGAGTTTATACATTATGCTTCTCACCACAAGCATGATTATCATCTTTCATCCTCTAACACTGTTACAGTGATATTCATTATATTCTTTATGCTGTGCCTTTTATTCCTGATTTACTCATTCTACAACTGGAAACCTGTGTCTGCCACTCCCCTTCTCCCATTTTGCCCACCCCACCGCCACTCTGTGCAACCCTCAGTTCTCTGTATTTACAGAACTGATTCTTTTTGCTTATTAATTTTTTTTAGATTCCACATATGAATGAAATTATATAGTGTTTGTCTTTCTCAGTCTGAATTTTTTTTTTTTTTTCAGTCTTGAGTTATTTTGTTAGCATAGTTCTCGGTAGGTTCATCCATGTTGTTACAAATGACACAATCTGATCCTTTTTTTATGGCTGCAAAATATTTCACTGTGTGTGTGTGTGTATGTGTATATATATATATATCTGTCTCGTCTCACGTGTATCTTCCTTATCCATTTGTTTATTGATGGAAACTTAGGTTGATTCCATTATCATGGCTATTTAAATAATGCTGCATTAAACATAGAGTTGCATGTATCTTTTTGAATTCGTGTTTCTTTTTTCTTTGGCTAAATATCCAGTAGTGCAATTATTGGATCATATGGTATTCTGTTTTTAATTGAGAAACTTCCATCCTGTTTTCCACAGTGGTCATACCAATTTACATTCCCACCCACAGTGCACTAGGGTTCCTTTTTCTCCGCATCTTCACCCACACTTACTATTTCTTGTCTTTTTTATTTCAGCCATTCTGACAGGTGTGAGGTGATACTTCATTTTGGTTTTGGTTTGCATCTTCCTGATGGTGATTGATGCTGAGCATTTTTTCATGTGTCTATTGGCCACCTGTATGTAGGTCTTTGGGGGAAATGTCTATTCAAGTCCTCTGCCCATTTTTAAATCAGATTGTTTTTTGGTGTGCTTTTTTTGGTGTTGAGTTGTATAAGTTCTTTGTATTTTTTAGATATTAAGTCCTTATTGGATATATTATTTGTAAATATCTTCTCCCATTTAATAGGTTGCCTTTTTGTTTTATTGCTGGCTTCCTTTGCTGTGCAAAAGCTTTTTAGTTTGGTGTAGTCCTAATAGTTTATTTTTGCTTTTGTTTCCCATGCCTTAGAAGACACATCTAGAAAAATGTTGCTGTGCCTGATGTCAGAAAAACTACTGCGTGTGTTCTCTCCAGGAATTTTTATAGTTTCAGGTCTCATATTTAGGTCTTTAATCCATTTTGAGGTTTTTGTTTGTTTTTTTTTTTTTTGATACGTAAGAAAGTAGTCCAATTTCATTCTTCTGCATATAGTTGTCCAGTTTTCCCAGCACCATTTATTGAATGTCTCTTCCCCCATTGTATATTCTTGCCTCCTTTGTCACAGATTAATTGATCAGATAAGTGTGGATTTATTTCTGGACTCCATTTTGTTTCATTGATTTGTGTGTCTAGTTTATGCCACTACCATACTGTTTGGATTACTACAACTTTGTAGTATATCTTGAAATCTGGAATTGTGACACCTCCAGCTTTGTTTTTCTTTTTCAAGATTGCTTTGGCTATTCAGTCTTCCCCATAATCAACATCTGCCGTCAGACTGGTAATTTTGTTAAAATTGGTAAACCCATACTGACACATCACAATCACCCAAAGTCTACATTAGGGTTCACTCTTGGTGTTCAACATTCTGTGGGTTACAAATGTATAATGACATGTATCCATCATTATAGAATCATACAGCGTATTATTATAGAATCATACAGGATATTTTCATGGTCCTGAAAATCCTCCACGCTGTTCATCCCTATCTCCTTGGCAATCTTTTTACTATCTTCTTCATAGTTCTGTTATGTAATTGGAATCAGGAAGTATGTAGCTTTTTCAGATTGATTTATTTGATTTGGTTACATGCATTTAAGTTTCCTCTATCATTTTGCATGGTTTGGTAGTATAATTCTTTTCAGTGCTGAATAACATTCCATAGTCTCTGGATGTACCACAGTTTATCCGTTCACCTCTACTGAAGGACATCTCCAAGTTTTGGCAATTATGAATAAAGCTATTACAAACCTCTGTGTGCAAGTTTTTATATAGATAAAAATTTTCAGCTCATTTGGGAAGATCCCAAGGAGAATGATTGCTGGATCATATGGTAAGGGTATGTGTAGTTTTATAAGAAACTGCCAAGGGATCCCTGGGTGGCTTAGTGGTTTAGTGCCTGCCTTCAGCCCAGGGCATGCATGATCCTGGAGTCCTGGGATCGAGTCCCACATCAGGCTCCCTGCATGGAACTTGCTTCTCCCTCTGCCTGTGTCTCTGCCTCTGTCTCTCTGTGTGTGTGTCTTATGAATAAATAAATAAATTCTTTAAAAAAGAAAGAAAGAAAGAGCCAAACTTTCTTTGAAAGAAAGAAAGAAAGAAAGAAAGAAAGAAAGAAAGAAAGAAAGAAAAGAAAGAAAGAGCGAGCCAAACTGCCTTTCAAAGTGGCTGTGCAATTTTGCATTCCTATCTGTAATAAATGAGATTTCCTGTTGCTCCACTCCTCACCAGCATTTGGTGTTGTCAGTGTTCTAGATTTTGGTCATTCTAGTGGTATCAGTGTTTTAATGTACATTTACTTGTCGACATATGATATAGAACATCTTTTCATATACCTGTGTGCCATCTGTACATCTTTGTGAGATGTGTCTTCTGGTCTTTTGCACATTTTTTAATGGGGTTGTTTGTTACCTTTGAGATTTAAGAGTTCTTTGTATACTTTGGTTAAGCCCTTTATCAAATAGGTCCTTTCAGCTATTTCTCCCTGTTGATGGCTTGTTTTCTTATTTATTGTATTATTCTATTTTTTTCTTTCACTTTTTAAAAGGAAGATGTTTCATTTAGTGCAATACACCTAAAAGGAAATCACAATACAGTGAACGATTCAAATCAAGGCTTTGGAATTTCATACAAACACCAAGATCAAAATCCTGAAGTATTGATATTGCATCTCACAACTTCCCCATTAATTTTTAAAAAGCTTACATTTAAATGCCTGAGACTAGAATTAACAAACATATCAAATGTTTCAACTGTAGACACAGATCCCATATTGCGTTTCACACAAAAACCATGTCTTTAAGTGTGCATCCAGTATTCAGTGTAATGTGGCATAAGAGCAACATTTAATATAATTTCACTGCATTAAACTAAATACACTTAGCTGTTTATTTACATCCTACAGTACCTATGAGAGAAGCTGTTTAACCGTTACAGTGTATCCAATTGTTCTCTTAGATGAATGTCCCTGTTCAAAAGAGTGAGCACAAATCTGAAGTATTGGCCTTTTATTTTTTTTATTATTATTTTAAAAATTTCTTTATTCATGAGAGACACAGAGAAAGAGAGAGAGAGAGAGGCAGAGACACAGGCAGAGGGAGAAGCAGGCTCCATGCAGGGAACCCAACATGGGACTCGATTCCTCTTGATCCCGGCTCTCTAGGATCGCCCTGGGCTGAAGGCAGCACTAAACCGCTGAGCCACCCGGACTGCCCAAGTATTGGCCTTTTAATGTAGAGTTTAATTCCTGTTCATCTTTTTTTTTTTTTTTTTTTTCAAAATTTCTTCAAAACATTTGGGTAGTCTTCCACACTTACTTTTCCAGGTAATACTATTATTATTATTATTATTTATTATTATTACTATTATTAAAAGTAGGGTCCACATCCAATGTGGGGCTTGAATTCATAATCCTGAGATCAAGAGTCCTGTGCAGCATGGATTGAGCCGCCCAGATGTCATTGACTTTTTTGGTGGGAGCATGGATATTATTGAATTCCTAGACATAATTGGACATAACTGTTTACAAATTTGATTCTTCCGACTCAGAAACACTATTTCTCCCATATTCACTTTCTATTGTGTTCATCTGGGCCTTGCACATTTTTGTAAGGTCTAGTCTTAGCTGTATGAATGGCATCTTATTTTCTCCCATTTTATCTTTTTTAATATTTTATTTTATTTTATTTTTATTTTTTTATTTTTCAAAGATTTTATTTATTTATTCATGAGGGACACAGAGAGAGAGGCAGAGACACAGGCAGAGGGAGAAGCAGGCTCCATTCTGGGAGCCCGACATGGGATTCGATCCCGGGACCCCAGGACCACGCCCTGGGCCAAAGGCAGGCACCTAACCGCTGAGCCACCCAGGGATCCCCTAAGATTTTATTTTTATGTCCTCTCTACACCCTCTGTGGGGCTGGAACTCACAACCCCAAGATCAAGAGTCACGTGCTTTATCAGCTGAGCCAGCCAGGCATCCCCCATTTTATCTTTAATTGTTATGGTATTTAGGAAAGCTAGTGATTCCAGTTTACTTACCCTATATCTAGCTAACTTATTGAGTTATTTTGTCAGTTCTAAATATTTTCCATTTATTTCGTTGGCTCTTGGATATTTTTAGGCAGATAGTTACTTCATATGCAAGTAAAGATATTTCTGCTCATTTCTTGGATTTGTACTCCTTGTTTACACTCTTTTGCAAAAAGATATTTGGGGTTTTTTCTGACTATAAGTTTAAAAAAATTTATTTATGCTCAAACCTTTTTTGGAATTCATTTAGCAGATTTATATTAAGCATTTAGTATCTGCCAGGCACTGGATCACTGTGTTATAGTGAACCGGTTATTGAACAAAGCAGAGTCCTTGCCTCATGGACCTTTGTTCTGCTGGAGGGAGATGGATAATGAACTAATTTGTTGAATGATCAGAAAGACTAAGGAGAAAAATAAGGTGAACATGGGAACCCACCCACAGGAGGAAAAAAAAAAAGTATTTTTGCAACCTGACTACCTTAAAGCAATAAGTGTTCCTTCAATTATAGGCATTTTTTTTTTTTCTTTTTTCAGACTCTGGAACCCTGGGAATATTTGCTGGTGGGGAAGAAGGATAGTAGGGGAGGAAGAGATTGGTGGTGGCAGGCTGGGAGGAGGAGGAGGTTGTAAGAGTAGCCCAGGAGACATTAGGAAGTAAGGTCTGACTTGCTGTAAGTGGAGGTGAACTTTGGCTCACCTATGATCCTGTGGCTGGTGTCCTCAGAGACTTTACCACCTTGTTGAATCAGTAAGTACTTCCAGGACATCATGGTTCTGTCTAGTGTTGGGATTTTTGTGTCAGACTATTTTGGGGGCCCTTTGTACCTTGTCATTGCCTAGTTTAAAGGTCAGCTCTTGTTCTGAGGAGTGTCCACATTTGTACTTTTTCTTTTAGTGTCTCCTTTTGAACTGAGTTCCCTAACTGTTGTTTTAAAAGGACACCCTCATGGGGTGCCTGGGTGGCTCAGTTGGTTAAGTGTCTGACTCTTGGTTTCGGCTCAGGTCATGATCTCAGGGTCATGAGATTGAGCCCAGCATTGGGCTCCACACTCATTGTGGAGCCTGCTTAGGATTCTCTCTTTCTTCCCTCTCCCCTTCCCCCCTAGCTGCTCTCTCACTCTCTCTCTAAAAAAATAAAATAAAATGGGACACTCATAAGGATCTGAGTGTAGAGCAGCCATGAACACTGTGAGTGCCATCGTTTATCCTTGCGATACATTTCTTCCTGGCTTCCTCCAAGAGCAGTTACAGTAGCCTTCCCTTCTGCCCGGCCCCAGTGCTGACCCCACTGCAAGGCTGTTGCCCTGAGAGACAGTGGCACACAGAGTTAGGGGCTTAGCTGAGCCCCTCTTGGTAGGTGTTTTCATTTCTGGCTGCTAGAAGAACAAAGCTGACTGCATAAGGTACTGAATATCTCCTAGGATGTGGATTCTGGGGGAGCATCAGGGTGAGAAGGCACAGAAGTCATGAAACTTCTTCCAATGTGAGAATCTAGTTTTTGTGGTCTATACTATCCTGACTGTAGAAGCAGAGGAAGTAGCCAGTGGACACTCCCATGGAAGATTCAGGGGCTCTGGTTTCCAGGGTGGTATGTGACGTTTTAAAATAGCTGACCCTTTAGTCCACATTGGGGGAAGGAGCCCTGTGGCTTGGAGGGAGCATGGTAAAGATGGATTGACAGGTGCTGTTGGGAGTTACGAATTTGAGACACTGTTCTTCAAAGATGGGACAACACCAGGTCATGATGAGGATCAGGGGTGAGCCCAGTAATGGGAGGCAGCTTGGTGTGTGGAAAGAGCCCAGGTTTACTGTTTGATGGATCTGGCTGAAATCCCAGATCAATCAGTTCTTTCTGTGTGGTCCTGGGCAAAGTAATCCTTCTGAACCTTAGTTTCATCATGTGAAAATGGCACTAATAATTCCTACTTCATATATGTAAGATGAAAGGAAATACATGGGTGCCTGGGTGGCTCAGTCAGTTACGTGTCCCAACTCTTGACTTCAGCTCAGGTAATGATCTCAGGGTCCTTGGATTGAGCCCTGCATTGGGCTCTGCGCTCAGCGGAGTCTGTTTGAGATTTTCTCCCTCCCTCTGTCTCTCTCTGTACCTCCTGCTTGTGCTCTTTTCTTCTGTCTCTGTCTCTCTCTCTCTCTCTCTCTCACACACACACACACACACACACACACACATATCAATCAATCAATCCATCAGTCTTTAATAAAAAAGATGAAATACCTGTCCTAAAAGTACTTACCTAAGAGCCTGGTGCCTAGTGCTTAACTAATAAGTATTAACTCCCTTCACCCTTGGGGACACAGAAGGCTGCAGGGGGAGGCAGAGAGGGGCCCATCTTGGCAGGTGGGGTGGAGCTCAAGACTGGGGGATGGATCTGTATCCAGAGACAGGGCACTTCTAGCTTTCTTTGAAGATAAGTGGTTCAGAGAAGAAGCCAGAAAAGGCAAGCTGCAGGTTTCCTTCAAGAGAGCTTTCTGATAAAGTAAGAAGGTAGAAAAAATTTGGAGTAGCTCCTACCTTTAAGGAGTAGCTCTTCTGCACTAGTGGAAATGTTGGGGAAGACCAAGGAGGTGCTAGGTGCAGGGGTGCGTGTGTACTTTGGACAGGTGGAGACAGGGTGAATGGCAGTGGTCGGCAGCAGTCTCCATTGGCTGATGTATAGAAAATAGAGTGACGGGATTGTGGAGTACAAGAGGGTAGGAGATGCCATAGGGACAGAGTCAGGAACATGGGGGTTGATGCAGTGACCAGGGAGAGAGCCCCAGCTGCCAGGCTATGAGATTGGGATGACAGCTTTGGGGCCTCAGAACCATGCAGATGGAAGAGTGTTGGGGTTCTCCCTTTGGAAGTGGGAACATTGGCTGAGGGCTTGCCGCTTTGGGCTGCTGGGTGCTCTTTTCACTAGAGCCGACCTTCCAGGAGGCTCAGAGTTGGAGACCCTGGCAGGTCTACCTTGACCCTGTAACTCAGGCCTCTCTCCTGCCCTCACATGGGGCTTGAGCAGGAGCCTGTTGTTTCAGGAGCCAGTGACCTTTGAGGATGTGGCCGTGTACTTCACCCAGAGTCAGTGGGCCAGCCTGGACCATGCGCAGAGGGACTTGTACCGGGAGGTGATGCTGGAGAATTATGCTAATGTGGCTTCCTTGGGTAAGGACTCTATCTCTGGTCCTTTGTGATAGTTTGACCTCTTCCTCAGATGCTCTGGGGCTTCCAGAAGTCCTTAGGTTTGATGACTTCAGAAGTTATTTCTGTAGTCACCAGCCTCTGGAGATGCTGGGTGAGGAAATCCCTGGTTCCCTCTGGTTTTGAAATCAGATTTCTCCCCACATTCCGGAGAAGGACATGGTTCTGGGCCCTGAGGGAGAGGACTCTTCCTGGTGCACTAGGAGAGCCCTCGGTTCTTCCATGTTGCCAGTGTTGTGGGGATACTGGTCCTCCCCCAGTGCGGGAGTCTCCCCGGATATCAGGACCTGTGTTCTTCCTGAGGGCATCTCTTTAGGTCAGGGCGAGATTGCAGTTTCTTCCTGAGGAGAATGGCTATCTCCTTGGCCTTGCCTTGGACCATAGTTTGGAGCTCTTCCTCAGAACCCCTTGGTCTCCTGGGCATTTCATCCCATCCCCCTTCTCCTCCCCCTCGTCCCCTTCCCTCCCTCCTTCCCCCTGCCAGCCTATTGTGAGGTGGGCCGAGATGGATCTCAGGAAAGCTCTGGAAGTCTTCCTTCAACTTGTTTTTCCTTTTTCTTGCTGGAGGAGCATTTCCATTCCCCAAACCTGTTCTGGTCTCCCAGCTGGAGAGAGGGGAAGCACCATGGGGCCCAGATCCCTGGGAAGCAGAGGTTGTGAGATGCATCAGTCCAGGTGAGTAAGAGAACCTAGCGGTTTTTGGTTTTGCCTTCCCAGGTTATTAAAAATGTTCCTTCTGCAGCAGAGAACATGGCTCCCTGTCGTTTATAAGGCATTCAATGCACTCTTTGACCTCTGCCCAGTTCCAGCCCTGAGCCTGGGGAAGACCAGTCCCTAGGGGTGCATGGCCACTCACCTCCCACAGAAAAGCTGTGACCTAGTAGCTCCTAAACCACCTCTTTTCTTACTTAGGGGAAATACTTAGTTTTACGCCAATTTCATTTGAAAAAGTAGGTTTCAGCCATACTTTGAGAAAAGTATGATTCTATGGGTCAAACTGATTTATTTGTGCCACAGCTATGCGTTTTGTTTTTAGGCCTTCAGCAATGAAGCAAATGCCTTTAATTTGCCTTTTTAGTGTTTGAGTCACCTAAAAGTTCTATATGCCATAATCTTTAGGTCTTACATTATATCTGTCTTAGTCTTACATACAGATGGAAAGGCAGGAACTGTTGCCCATCACTGCACCCAACATACACAGACACACACATATGCAAGCACACACATACCAACACACACAAGCACACATGAATACACATATGCACACACCCAACACCAGTAGCCTAAAGTTTTCCTGAGACTGCTCACCAGTCCTGGGGGCTCTTGATTACGTCAGTTTTCTTTCTTTAGGAAGAAAGTTTCCATATAGGAAAATTGATTTTGTAAAGAGTGGTTCTTTTAGCAGAAATATGCTCCAGTTGAATCATCTATGTACCAGCTGACTTTCTGAAAGAATCTTTTATCTTAGGAGATTATGTGCAATATTTATTTGTTTTAGAGAGAGAATGAGAAGTGGGGGAGGGAGAGAAAGAGTGGGGGAGAGAGAGAGAGAAAGAAAGAAAGAATCCTCAAGCCGACTCCATGCGGAGTGCGGAGCCCAATGTGGGGCTTGATCCTACAACCTGGAGATTATACCTGAGCGGAAATCAAGAGTCAGACACTTAACTGACTATACCACCCAGGTGCCCCATGTGGAATATTTAAAAATAAAATCATTGGGCCATTATTTAGAATTTAGGATGGCTTCCTGGTTTATGGCAGGGGTGGGGCATTGAGATGCAGTATTTTTGAGTTTGGTTTGCAGCCTGCTAGACCCCTGCTAGTGTGAGAGCTATTCATCTCTTCTTCCCAGGAGTACGGATTTCCTTTCCTTTTTGGGGTCTCTCTCTCTCCCTTTCTTTCTCTTTCGAAAATTTTGCCTTTTTTGCTGATTCCTCTTATCTCTTCCATTCTGTTTTTCTCTTTTTCTCCCTGCTGCCTTCTTTCCTTTCCATTCTGGAAGGTGTCATCGTGCTCCTTTCACCTGCCTTAGTCCACTTCCCAGCCTTCCTCATTAGAGGTGCTTCTGGTCTGTTCCTAGTGTCTTCCTCCTCTACCTGTAGATGATCGTTTTTCTTTTTCTCTCTTATCCTCCTGTGTGGATGGTTGTAGCCACTTCGTGAGTATGTTTTTCAAAATCACATTCTACAAGAGAAGACGGGAGCCCGGGATCCTGTTTTCCTTCCAGGTCAGTAACTTGGAAAACTTGTGGTTTCTTTGGGCAGGTGGTGAGTCCTGGATCAAGAAAGAGGAGCCTGCTGTAAAGCAGGAAGCAGCTGAAGAGGCAGAGTTGCACAGAACGCTCGGAGGAGGACTTCTCAGAAATGTTTCCCAGCACTTTGACTTTAAAAGCAAGGCCACATGGCAGACTTTCAGTCTGAATCCGAATCTGATACTTCGGGGTGGAATGAAGTTCTATGAATGTAAAGAATGTGGGAAAATCTTCAGATATAACTCGAAGCTTATTCGGCACCAGATGAGTCATACTGGGGAAAAGCCCTTCAAGTGTAAGGAATGTGGCAAAGCTTTTAAGTCCAGCTATGACTGTATTGTACATGAGAAGAATCACATCGGGGAAGGGCCCTATGAATGTAAGGAGTGCGGCAAAGGTTTGAGTTCCAACACAGCCTTGACTCAGCATCAGAGGATCCACACTGGAGAGAAGCCGTATGAATGTAAGGAGTGTGGAAAGGCCTTCCGTAGAAGCGCAGCTTATCTTCAGCATCAGAGATTGCACACTGGAGAGAAACTCTATAAATGCAAGGAGTGTTGGAAAGCTTTTGGGTGTAGGTCACTTTTTATCGTCCATCAGAGGATTCACACAGGGGAGAAGCCATACCAGTGTAAGGAGTGTGGCAAGGCATTCACTCAGAAGATAGCTTCCATCCAGCATCAGAGAGTCCACACTGGAGAGAAGCCCTATGAGTGCAAGGTGTGTGGGAAAGCATTCAAATGGTACGGCAGTTTTGTTCAGCACCAGAAACTGCACCCCATGGAGAAGAAGCCTGTCAAGGTTCTTGGGCCATCGCTGATGGGTCCCCCATGCCCCTCTTCAGCCTTCTCTGCTGCTCCTATCCAGGGCCCGTGCTCTGCTCCCACTGTGGCCGTGCCTTCACTGACCTTTCCACATGCTGTACTTATTCCTACCTCTGGACCTTTGTTCATGCTACTGCCCGCATCTGGAATGCCGTCTTCACCTGTCCAAATAGTGCACGTCTTCCAGGGCCTTCCTCCCACTGTGAAGCCTTCCCCAGTTATTCTAGCCCCTTCCCCTCATCCCTCATGAGCTTTATCTCAGCACTCCTCCAGCTCTTAGGCCCAGCCGACTGTCAGCTTCACTTGAGTTTCATTTGTATATTTTGTCTTCACCTTACACTCCTCACAATTGTTTCAGCGTAAGCTCCATTATAATCTATATATATTGAAAGACCGTGTTGTTGTATTTCCGTCTGGGTAGAAAGTGCAACTATCTGACCTTTGCACCAGTCTCTTTCAGGCTTGAACAGTAATGGCTGAATCTGCCCTGTGAGGATGTGGGTGTTGGAAGTGCTGGCAGGACACTTGGTTGCATTAGAGTGTCTGCGGGAGAGCCCATCCTTGCACGGGGCCTTTGTGGTTAGAGCCAAGCGGCTTGGGGGAAGCAGGAGAGCTGTGCAGGAACTGGAGGGGATGGCAGGGTGGGGTGCGGAAGGAGAGCACCAGCAACCGCTTTCAGCAGCAGACTCAGAAATTACTGTGGATTGTTCAGTGGGCTAAGGTGACGTCAATGCAGTTGAAGTCATGTTGCCCTTGGTATGGATCATTGAGGATCTTCAGCTGTGTATGCAAAAGAGCATGAGAAATAACCAGTGAACAACTATATGCAGTGATAACAATTATTTATGCAATTGATAGCAGTTATGTCTTTGAACACTGTGTTTTTTTCTTTAGTTTTGCTCTTGATATCTAGATTTTTTTTTTTATCTTTGATTTCCTAAGTAAATATACACCAAAGTATTCATCTTTGTTCCCTGTGCTGTGTACATTTTTCTCAGTGGGCAGTCTGGTTTTCTGTTTGCAGGCATTGGCTTCAACATTTTATGTTCTCCGGATAGTATGGATTGTGAATAAGAATATGGCGAATTACGAAAGAAAGAGCATCAGTGTAAAGCCAACTTGGGGAAAATTTGAATAAGTTTCTGAATTATTTTTTAGGAATAGAGGGAGCTGTGTCACCACACAGCTAAATGGCGGCTAACCTGTGATAGGTCTGGGAAGCAGAATTTTGGATTGCTTTTATTTTTGACCTTGATGGGAATCTTTTACAACTATGCAAAGGACTATGTGAGCAATTTCTTTTCTTTTTTTAATTAAAAAAAATCTATTTATTAGAGCGAGAGAGAGAGAGAGAGAATGAATGGGGGAAGGGGGGTACAAGGAGAGAAAGAAGCAGACTTGCTGCTGAACAGGGAGCCTGACACGGAGCTTGATCTCAGGACCCTGGAATGATGAACTGAGCCAAAGGCAGATGCTTAACAGAGGAGCCACCCAGGTGCTCTGAAGCGATTTCTGAAAAAAGAATCTGAGTCCTTCATTATCAGCATTGATATAAAGTGACTCTTTAAACATTGGGCCATACATTTTATTCTTTTAAGTTGCTTTTGCTACCTAGATATTTCTCCACAGCAATTAACAGAAAAACCTTTAAATTAGTGGTTCTTACACTTTACCATGCATCTGAATAACCTGGTCTGAAAAGAGTAATTTTCTGGCCGAACTCCCAGAACTTCTGATTTTGGTATCTATGGTCATACCTAGACATACATTGAAAGAAACTCTGAGCACAAAGTGGCTATGGGCTGTTGGAGGCATGTATTTATACAGGGTTTGGGAGGGAACACCTTACTGTACAGTGGATCTTCATGAGAGAGATCTCTAAAAGCAGTGTGGTTTAGAAGCAGAGAGAAAAGCAATTGAAACATGGCCAATAGGAAAGAAAGAAAGGGGCAAAGAGGTCTGAGGTGGCTATGAGGCGTTCTAGAGTTCTCCACTGCCAGAGGCTTATGGGGGTTGAAAACAGACTACCTTTTGCTATTTGCCTGTTGACTGAAATAATGAAGAAATATTTTCTTACTAGAAAGTTAATTCCCCTCCAAGGAGCTCTTGGGTTAAAGAGAGCACAAATTGGCTGTAATGGATGCTCAGGAACTGAACAGTAAGAACAGGATGCAGCAGCTGTCTAGGATGTAGCAAAAGGTGGTACTCAGAGCAGTATTTACAAGCTTGGATGCATCCCTTAGAAGATGAGTTTGAAACCTTGGTAGTTCAGGAGGCTGGAGATGGTGTTTGGTGGTGGGAAACAAATTCACTACAAACTAAAGACAAGAAAACAGACCAAGAAATCCAAAGCATAGTTGGCAAAAATAAGATCTACAACAGACTTTTTGGTGAAAATGGTGGTTGGACATGTTAGCATTCATGCCCTCCTGAAACTCCACTAAAACAGTAAAAGATTAAAGACCAGCTTACAAGGATGATGAAAATATGACGTGAGGGATAGCAGTTTAGCACCTGCCTTTGGAAGCCCAGTGTGTGATCCTGGAGTCCCAGGATCAAGTCCCGCATCAGGCTCCCTGCATGGAGCCTGCTTTTCCCTCTACCTGTGTCTCTGCCTCTCTGTGTCTCTCATGAATAAAGAAATAAAATCTTTAATAAAAAAAATATGATGTGAATAGCTTGGAAACTGGAAGGTGATGAAGAGTTGTAACTTTGAACAGTCACCCCAAGGAAGCTGAGCAGCCATCTTATGTGGCAGATTTCCCACTTAGGAGACTTAGGAGTTGAAAATTCAGGTTTCTGTGGGAATAGAGGATGCCGGTGGGGGTAGGAACAGGAGAATTTACTGAGTCTTTACCAAGTACTTAGATTCGGTCACCTCCCCTATCTCTCTGTTCACTGGAGCAATAAAACGGGTTTTAGAGGTCAGGGGTACCATGCTGAATGTCAGGTCCTTGTCCCTCTCCCTCTGCTTCTATCCAGAATGCTCCCAACTAGACTTGGGTACCTTCGCAGCTAGAAATCAGAAGAACTTTGAGAGATGAATCAAGAGAAAAATGATACATCTTGGATTCCTCAATGAAATGGCTCTCCAGAGATGTTCCAACTGTGCACATAATGCTTCTTAGCCTGGCTCCCCCACTCCTTTAGCCTCTTATTTATTTTTAAAGATCTTATTTATTTGGGGCACCTGAATGGCTCAGTGGTTGAGTGCCTACCTTTGGCTCAGGTGGTGATCCTGGGGTCCTGGGATTGAGTCCCACATTGGGTTCCCCATAGGGAGCCTCCCTCTGCTTGTGTCTCTCATGAATAAATAAAATCTTAAAAAAAAAATTTTATTCTAAGAGCATGAACTTCTGGAGTAGGGGGAGGGCAGAAGCAAAGGGAGAGAGAATCCCAAGCAGACTCCAGTAGAGTGCTGGAGCCTAACAATGCTTGACCCCACGACCCGAACTGGTGAGCTGGCTTCACAATGCTCGACTGAGTCACCCAGGTGCCCCTCCCCTAGCCAGCCTTTTAGCGTTCCATTCTTAGATATAATCTAATAGCCAAGGATAGGAAAGAGGCTGGAGCGAGGATAAGGAAAGTCCGCTTGAAGTAGACTATGGTGGGAAGAAGAAAATTTATGCTAAGGTTAGAGAAGAGGTTCGCATCTATGAAGCAAAAGGCTGCTCTTAAAGAGGAAAATTCAGAGACCTCTTGAAAACTGAAAGTTGAAATCAGAAATGAGACTTAGAATAAGCACTTGAAATCACCCAGATTCCCTAGCAAAAAGAGGGGGAGTGCAGGTGACCTAACAGGCATTAGGGGAATCCAGAAGCAAATCCTAAAAGCTTCTGGGAGATTTTTCTAGAATCCAAGCTTAGGGTTCTGTGCCTTCAGCAGCACGTGCTAAGGAGCTTCAAGTGCTTGGAGTTAAGTTACCTCACTTGAGGCCTCCATGCCTCTCCTGGCAGCAGTGAAGAGGGACTCCAGCCCCACACCCCCATCTACCATGCTCCCACCTCGATCTTCCTGGCCTTCTAGTCCTGAGCCTTGGGGTAGTCTTTGCATACACCTCACGTTTATCTGGGTCCCACAAGGAGCCCTGACCTCCCAGGATAACCCCCGTCTCCTGCACATTTAATCCTCAGCATCTCTGCATTCCCTCTTTTGTCTTCAACTGTTACCTCCTCAGCTCCTGGAAACTTTATCTTGTTCTGCTCTCTGAAATGGCCAGTGCCGTGGTAGTCCCCTCTATGCTAAAGCCACCTGCACACTGACTTTTCCTTTGTCCTCTCATCGGAACCTGCCTGTCCCTTGAAGATGCTGCTGCCCAGCACCCCCTGACAGGGCAGTCCCCTTTTTTACACAGTGCTGGTACCAGGTATCTTGGATCCTCTGTTTCTCTTTGCCAGTTCCAGACCATTCTGCGCCCCTTCCCTTTGCTAAAAACCTCCTTTGAATCTCACGTCTTTGGGCTCTACTGCTGGACTTCTGGGTTGCATGCCTTTATTTCTGGAAGCTTTTAGCTCCTGGCCAGCTGTCACTGTCTTCAGCATTATTTTTTTAATTAAAAAATTGTTTTTGAAGGATTTAATTGTTTATTTATCAGAAACACAGAGAGAGGCAGAGAGACAGGCAGAGGGAGAAGTAGGCTCCCTATGGGGAGCTTGATGCAGGACTTTATCCCAGAACCCCGGGATCATGACCTGAGCCGAAAGCAGACATTCAACCACTGAGCCACCCAGGTGCCCCTCTTCAACATTATTCTTGTCCTAATTCTAGGTGATTTCAACAGCTGATCCCTCCAATGTCTCACCCTCTCATTTCCTTTGTGGTCCTCCATTTTACCTCAGCCACTCCTCTGGTTGGATCCTAGACCTTATTGCTACCAAACACAACATCTCACCTCTGTGGCCTCAGCACTTTATTTATTTAAGGCTTATTTGAGAGAGAGAGAAAGAGAGAGAGAGAGAGAGAATAAGAGCTGGGGAGGGGCAGAGGGAGAGGGAGAAAGTGGAGACCAACTTGGAGCTCGATCTCACACCTTGAGATCATGACCCGTCGAGACCTGAGATGAAATCAAGAGTCAGATGCTTAACTGACTGAACCACCCAGGGTGCCCCAGCCTCAGCACTTTAAATATCCTGCCCTCTTACTTATTTTCATTCTCTTTAGAATCTTGATGCTAACTAACTTCAGCTCCCACCATTCTGTCTTTTCCACTGCCCTTCATTTCCTTTGTGCCTGTCCTTTCTCCTTCATCCAGCCTGGATTCCCATGCTCAACTATTCTGTCTCCCTTAGCTCCCTTGTTGTCTTGCATGGTCATGTTTATTTGGGAGAACCCCACCTCTACCTAAACTCGATCCTTGACTTCTCTGCCTGCACCTGCGCTACCGAAAGTGACCAGGAAAAAAACACTACTGTGCTCAGTTGTTTCACCTTAAAGTCATGACCAGTAACTGCAAGTAGGCCTTCCTTTAATGCTTCCTGACAGTTACACTACATTTCAGGGGTCCACGCCACTCCCCCTTCCCCTAGACCACTATTCTGTAGCTTCTCTTTAATTTGGTCGTCTTTCTCAGTCCTTGGGCTCAGCTGATCATTTCTGTGCTCTGCCCAGAGAGCAGTGGGCTCCTGAGAGCCTGGGTGACACGTGGAGAAGACATGTGGAGCCAAGTCGGACCCAGATTTGCTGTGGCCACCCTGTCTTGCCCATCTACCTTCCAGCTTGCAATATCTGGTTCTCCATCACCCTGCTCTCACTTACTTCCACTAACGCACTTCCACCTCTACCGTCCATCCACACAGCAACCCACTTCTGGCTCCCAGTTCTGTATCAGCCAGTGTTCAGTTGCTGGCTGCAGATCCACCTTAACTAGCTGAAGTGGAAACAGATTTGTTACATATTCCTAGAGGGAACCAGGGTAGAATGTCACATAGGCAGAAGCCAAGAAAAAGAACCAGCAGTGACAGTACCAAATGGTCCTAGTGGAAACCCAGCAGCTGCGGGTGTCTGCTACTGGACTGTCGCCTACCACCAGGGGGTTTCTACATATCCTGGAGAAAAAGCAAGTATCTGCAGAAGATCGTAGGGCACCATGATCTTCTACCTTCTGCAAGGGTGTACCTGCCACTTAAGTTGGTTATATGTGTACATATATGTAGCAAGGGCTTCTGGGAAATACTTTTTGGATTCTACCTGGGAAAGTGAGATTTATATGATGGAGAAGTCCTAAAACGGGGAAAGGATTTTCAGAATATTTTGGGCAGCCTAAAATAGTGGATATCTACTAGAGGTACAGAAGATGATCAAATGACTGTAGGATATTCTCTACTCATGGGTGGGAGTATCAGTACCATCAAGATTTCAACTTTTGCTAAATGAATTTATAAATTAAAAGCAATTCCAATGAAAATGGCAAAGGAGATTGTGTATGGGACCTGAGAAATATGCTACAGTTTATATAGAGGAGCAAAGAACAAAGGATAACTAAGACAGTTTTGAAGAGTAAGGGGGAAGATTTTGTTTTACCAGATATTAAATATAATGATCATTGACAACAGAACAAAACAAAGCAAAACCTTCCAAAATACAAGTTATGAAAATATGTACACTGTGGTATGATTTGCATAAATTAAAAATTATAATCAAAAGTATACTATTTAGTAATATATATTTTATACAAAATTATACACATACAATATATAAAATTATAGAGAAATGAGATCTATAAGCATCAGTGGCATAGGCTGAGAAAATATAAAGTTCCTTCTTCATTTCCCTCTTTACTATTTTTCTCATTTTGTCCCAAGTGCCAGGAACCCAATCCCACACTCTGTTCACCAATTGTCCAAAACTCTTCACTGTTGCCACCTCTTCCTTGTCTGAAAATGAGTCAGATATTCTGATCCTAAAATATCTTGAATTAATGATTCCCAAAGTATGAAATGTGGTCTCTTAATCTCCCTGCAAGTAGATCAGTACTCGTATCTTACTTCATGGCTGTCCAGAAGTTATGTAACTTGCTTTAATCTAAAAATCATATAACTTTAGGGACACCTGTGTGGCTCAATTGATTGTCTGACTTGATTTTGGCTCAGGTCATGATCTCAAAGGTTGTGAAAATGAGCTCCATGATGGGCTCCACAGTCAGTAGGGAGTCTGCTTAAAGATTCTTTCCCTTTGTTCCTCCCCCTACTTGTGCTTGCCCATGCTCTCTCTCTCAAAAAAATAAATCTTTAAAAATAATCTAATTTTAGGGTGCCGGGGTGGCTCACTTGGTTGGGCATCTGGCTTCAACAAAGGTCATGATCATGGGGTCCTGGGATCGAGCTTCACATGGGGCTCCCTGTTTGGCAGAGAGCCTGCTTCTGCCTCTCCTTCTGCTTGCTGCTCACCCTGCTTGTGCTGTCAAATAAATAATATATTTTTTAAAATCATACAGTTTTAAAAGCCAGATGATTGAATGTGTTGCTTACAGAAAACATTTTATTACATGAAGCCCAATTATAAGACTGGCTCATATTTTTCTCTTTAATGAATCCGTAATCAATGTTATAACTTTGTTTCTGCTGATCTACTTGCTAATTACAGTTGAGTTTGATGTTACAGGAAATTTTAATTGGTTCAAAAGTTTCCATCTACTCATTTTTACTACCTCTACAAGGACACCTTGGATTTTTTTTTTTTGACACCTTGGATTTTAATAATGATAAAAATTCTTTCCGGGTTTACCACTTAATATTTAAGCACAATACATTGCATGTGAGGCTTCCTATCCTAGGTTTGTATAAAAAGAAGCTCCAGAGATGGTGAAGGACCTCTCTCCTGGTCACAGTGGTTGGGGACAGGAGTGAAATATTTTGATGCCGACTTTCAAAGGAAAACAGTCACAAGTGTAGTGATTTTCAGTGTGTCAAGTGATTGCTTACAGGGCCGAGGTTTTCCTCTTCCCCTTGTTTTGTAGGCCATCTTAGCAGTTCAGTTCTAATTTGTTGTCAACGACTACTAGCAGATTGGTTAATTAATTGCAGGGGCAATGTTCGTTCAGACTGTCAAAGTGGAAATAATGAATCTTAGCTGTACAGGCAGCAGGAATCTAAAGCCACATTGTGCCTGTTCCTGAAAAGAGAGGTTCTCCTTATAGGTGCTATGTTCTGGAATTGGGCAATATTCCCATATTTCTCAGGTCTCTCATTTTCCATCAACGGATACCTAGTTGGTTGTTGTTTTGTTTTTTTAAATATTTTATATTTACTTATTTGACAGAGCGAGAGAGCACAAGCAGGGGGAACAGCAGAGGAAGAGGGAGAAGCAGGCTCCCCACCAAGTGGGGAGCCCATTGTGGGAATCGATCCCAGGACCCTGGGATCTCATGACCTGAGCCAAAGGCAGATGCTTAAGTGACAGATCCACCTAGGCACCCCACCAGATGCCTACTTGTCTTATAAGGATTGAGGTGTCTCCATCATTTGTATGAATTGTCCACTTTTAACTTCCTGACATATAAAGCACCTTTTTTTTTTTACACTTTTTAAAAAAGTAAGCTCTGCACCCAACAGGGGGCTTGAACTCATAACCCCGAGAACAAGAATCACATGCTCTAACACTGACTGAGCCAGCCAGATGCCTTATATATATAAAGCAGCTCTTAAAACTAAAAATATTGATTTTCTAATTATAGAAGAAATACATACTAGAGCAAAAATCTTACTAGAAAAGCACTTTGTTCTGAATTTCACCTCTTTTAATACTTCAGTATTAAACATGCACCCAATCACACAAGCATGCACACACATGCATGCATACACAAATATAATTTGCATAGTCTATCACAGATTCCTTTTTTCAGTTAGCAGAATATTATATGCATGCCCTAGTCAACAATTAATATTATGTGTATTAGCTACATAATATTACATTACATGGATTTACATTTTTTACATAACCAGTTGTTATTGAACATATAGGATAGTCCCATTTTGAATCTCTTTTTTTTTTTTTGAATCTCTTAAATACTTTGATGAACGCCTAGTACATACATAATTGTTACAGTCAGGATCTTTTTAGATCCTGATAAATAAAGATCCTTTTTAGATCTTTATTTCTGTGTACTTTTTGAAGTGGAATGGAATATTTTCAACAAAGTAGGGGTCCCTTTTGTTCTTCTCTTTCCTATTTGCCTCTTCCATTATTTCTCCAGAGTTAACCCATGAATAATAAATGGCAATCCTCTGCACATTTAAAAAAGCTGAGGTAGGTGTCAGTGTCCCAGGGACACTAGAGACAGTTTTGTGTGTCCAGCCATGCACGTGCTTATCTGTTAGTCTCTGTGGCTTATTAGCCTCTCTCTTATTCAATAACTTGCCTTTTTTTCTCTTAACATTATACTTGAGTGATATTACTAGTGGACTATGGTTTGGCAAAATGAGGGAGTGAGCCAAAAAAAATATTTAGGGGCATCTGGGAGGCTGAGTTGATTAAGTGTCTGACTCTTGGTTTCAGCTCAGGTCATGATCTCATGGGGGTGGGATTGAGCCCTGTGTCAGGCTCTGTGCTCAGCACCAGAGTCTACTTCAGATTCTCTCTCTCCCTCTCCCTCTGCCTCTCCCTGGCTCACATGCGCACACATTCTCTCTCAAATAAATAAATAGAATCTAAAAAAAAAAAAAATTTAGAATCCAAGGAATGGAGGGTCCAACATTCACAGAATAGTGAAGGGCTGAGAAAACAATTATACACTTGTCTTAGACACCAACCAGTTCAAATATGCACACACATACAATTTCTAAAACCCCCAATGGAATCATACTATATAGATCAGCACTTCTCAAACTCGAATGTGCTTAAGAATTATCTGGAGGACTTTTTTTTTTTTAAGTTTTTATTTTAATCACATGGTCCTCATCACAAGTGCCCTTCTTTTTTTTTTTTTTTAAGATTTTATTTATTTATTCATGAGAGGGAGGGAGAGAGAGAGAGGGAGAGAGAGAGGCAGAGACCTAGGCAGAGGGAGAAACAGGCTCCATGCAGGAAGCCTGACGTGGGACTCGATCCCGGGTCTCCAGAATCAGGCCCTGGGCTGAAGGCAGCGCTAAACCGCTGAGCCACCTGGGCTGCCCACAAGTGCCCTTCTTAATCCCCATCACCAATTTCACCCATTTCCCCACCTCCACTCTGGTAACCACCAGTGTGTTCTCTATAGTTAAGAGTCTGTTTCTTGGTTTGCCTCTCTCTCTCTCTCTTTTTTCCCCTATGCTCCTTAGTTTTGTTTCTTAAACTCCACATATGAGTGAAATCATATGCTATTTGTCTTTCTCTGGCTGACTTATTTCACTCAGCATTATACTCTAGCTCCATCTATGTCTTTGCAAACGGCAAGATTTCATTTTTAATCTTTTTTTTTTTTTTTTTTTTTTAATTTTTTTTTTTTATTTATTTATGATAGTCACAGAGAGAGAGAGAGGCAGAGACACAGGCAGAGGGAGAAGCAGGCTCCATGCACCGGGAGCCCGACGTGGGACCCGATCCCGGGTCTCCAGGACCGCGCCCCGGGCCAAAGGCAGGCGCTAAACCGCTGCGCCACCCAGGGATCCCCAAGATTTCATTTTTAAAATGACTGAATAATACAGTGTGTGTGTGTGTGTGTGTGTACACATCTTTATCTATTTCACCAATCAATGAGCAACATTTGGGCTCTTTCCATAGTTTGGCTATTGTTGATGCTTCTGCTATAAACATTGGGGTGCATGTACCTCTTTGAATTAGTATTTTTGTATTCTTTGTATAAATACCTAGTAGTGCTATTACTGGATTGTAGGGTAGTTCTATTTTTAACTTTTGAGGATCTCCATACTGCTTTCCACAGTGGCCACACCAGTGTGCATTCCCACCAATAGTGCACACGGGTTCCTTTTTCTCCACATCTTTGCTAATGCTTGCTGTTTCTTGTGGTTTGATTTTAGCCATTCTGATGGAAGTGAGGTGATCTCTTATTGTAGCTTTGTTTTGCATTCCCCAGCTAATGAGTGATGTTGAGCATCTTTTCATGTGTCTGTTGGCCATCTGGAGGTCTACTTTGGAGAAATGTCTGTTCAGGTCTTCTGCCCATTTTTTAGATTGAATTATTTGATTTTTGAGTCTGCAGGACTTCTTAAACACAGAGTACTAGGTGCTGTCCTCAGAGATTGCCACACTGCAAGGATTACAGCTCAGTCCTCCCAGGTACTAGTGGATAAGTAATCTGGGGTTCCTCTACCTCAGACCCACTGAATATGCATGCCTCATGTCCCTACCCCTCCCACTTCTCTTCCTGTTCCTAGGAAACAGCAGTCTTCATTCTAGATCCCCCTTGTTAGGCCAGAAAACCACAAAGCCTGCATTGCATCCTCTCTCCAGCCTAGTTAATTCTCTCAATAAACTTTTAATAGCAAATGCCTGCTTCTAAACAAAGGTATTGTTTTATGTGACAGTAGACTCAAATTTGCTGTCTTTTTTTCCCTCCCCTTTTATTTTTTTAAGAAACAAGTGCTTATTAACTGCCCCCACAGGGAGAGAAAAATTCGGATTTTAGTATCCAAGATATCTAGCTACCCTCCTGGGAGAGGAAAAAAAAATGTTCACTCTTTTATGATTGACAGCAGCAAAACCAAGAAAACAAATCACAAGCCACTTTCTTAATCAGCCTGCCACATCCACGATACACCAGATGCTGCAGTAAGCTCTGCTATGTCATCGGAGGAGCTTTTGTGTAATGTTTTCTGCCTTGTCCTTGACTGATTTACCATGTTCTTTACAACATATTCTCCCCCAAATGACTGCATGCTTGATCTGTTTGATTTTCTACCGACTCCCAAATGGAGGTCCATTATGGAGATAGTGAGAAGCAGGTTGGCAGAGACCTCCAGGGAATATCAACAGCACTGGATGTAAAATGATAACTGCTCCTTAGAGACGGACTTGTTTTAAGATGCAGCGGTGCTTCTCTAACACTAGTGAGATTCAGGACAGTGGATGACACATTGGTAGATTTAAATTCATTCATTCTCTTAAAAATATTTATTGGGTACCTACCACGTACCAAGCCCTGCACTAGGACAGAAGACATGATGGTGGACAAATCCTCACCCTCCTGACTGTTAGAATCCTTTGTGGGAGACAGATCGTGGGATAAATAATTGAACAAATTATTATAAATTTGGTAAGCATTTGAAGGAAAGAAGCCAAAGAAGGGGAGGGCCTGAGATAGGAAGGTACATGAAATTAAAATTCATTTGATGGGTACCTGGCTGGCAAGAGCAGGTGACTTGATCTCAGGGTCATGAGCTCGAGCCCCACGTTGGATGTAAAAATTACTTAATAAATAAAACTTAAAAAATTCAAATTCATTTGAAATACTGAAGGAAATTTAGTGTGGCTGGGGTAATAAGCAAGTGATGGAGGAAACACAAAGTATAGAGTCATTTTACTAGTGCAACTTGCTTACTAAGTAGAGATTTTTAAAAAAGTCTATATACTTGAATGGCTGCCATATAGTCAACAACTCTTAACATTTTTTTTCACATTTGTATTGTCCGTCTTCATACATATGTATATATTTTCCTAAATAATCTGAAAGTAAATTGTCGACATCATGTTTCACTCTGGACTTCTTCAGCTGTATCTACTTTTAATTTTTATTTTACTTAAAAATCCCAATATATTTAACATATAACATAGTTATATTACTTTCAGGTATACAATATAGTGATTCAACAAAGACTGATTTTTAAAAAACTGCTTTATTGAGGTCTATTTCACATATATATAATCTACCCACTTCAACCCTACAATTCAATGATTTTCGAAACTCTACTGAGGCGTGAAAACATGACCTTAAATCAGTTTAACAATATTTCTCTCCTCCCTATAAGATCTCTTATGCCCAAGCAACTACTAATCCACTTTGTTTCTATAAAGTTGCCTTTCATGAACATTTCCTGTAAGCAAAATATAGTATGTGGCCTCTTATATCTCACTTCTTTCATTAAGCATAACATTTATCCATGATGCAGCATGGTGTCAGTAGTTCATTTTTATTGTTGAATTAATGTTGCATTGTATGGATATATAGAATTTTGTCCATTCACTAGTTGATGGACATTTGGATTCTTTCCAGTTTTTAGCTATTATGAATAAAACTGCTGTGAACATTCAGGTATAAGTCTTTGTATGGATATATGTATGTTTTCATTTCTCTTGGATAAATCCTTAGGAGTAGAATTGCTAGCTCTGATGGTAGTTTTAGGCTTAAAGTTTTGAGAATCTGCCAAGCTCTTTTCCAGAGCGGCTGTACCCACTTGGATTTCTACCATTAATGTCTGAAGGCTCCTGTTTTGCCACACCCTTGACAATATTTGTTACTCGTCTTTTTCATTCTAACCATTCTAGCAGGTGTGAAATGGTATTTCATGTAAGTTTAATTTGTATTTCTTTAGTGACTGATGTTAAACATCTTTTCATGTGCTCATTAGTCGTTTGTATATCTACTTTGGTTCATATCTTTTGCCCATTTATTGATTAGGTCGTTTGTCTTAGTGAATTGTAGTAGTTCTTTGTGTATTTTGGATACAAGTCTGTTATTGAATACATGTTTTACAAATCTTTTCTCCCTGTTTGTTGCTTGTTCTTTCACTTTCTTAATGCTATCTCTTGAAGTGCAAAAGTTTTAAATTTTGGTGAGGTTTAATTTATCATTTTTTCTTATATGATTATGATTTCAGTGTCATATCCACGAAATCTTTTCCTAACCTATTTTTTTCCCTAACTTGGAAAATTTACTCCTATGTTTTCTTCTATAAGTTTTACTCTTTAGCTCTTAGATTTAAGTCAATGGTCTATTTTTAGTTAATTTGAGTAAAATCACTGTAGGTTTTCTGTAGATGCTCTTTATCATGTTGGGGAAGTTCCCCTCCCTTCCTAGTTGGTTAAGAGTTTTTGTGAAGAATAGGTGTTTGAATAAAATCCTTTAAAAGGTGGCGGTGGGGGGGGGGGGCACCTGGGTGGTTCATTTGGTTAAGCATCTGCCTTCAGCTCAGGTCATGATCTCGGGGTCTTAGGTTGGGCTCCCTGCTCAGTGGGTAGCCTTTTTCCTCTGCTGCTCCCCCCGTTTGTGCTCTCACTCATTCTCTCTCTCACATAAATAAATAAAAAAATTTATTCTTATTTATTTATTTTAAAATTTTTATTTAAATTCAATTTACCAGCATATAGTATAACACCCAGTGCTCATCTCATTATGTGCCTTCCTTAATTTAAAAAAAAATGTTTTTTTTAAAAAGAATAGGTGTTTGATTTTGTCAGATTTTTTTCTGTGTCTAATGAGATGCTGTATTTTTTTGTCCTTTGCTTTATTAATATGATGTTAATTATAACATGTAATATAAAAACATATGACATGGTGTTATTAATATTGATTTTTGGGTGCTAAACAGACCCTGCATTTATGGGATAAATCCCACTTGGTCATGGTATATAATCTTATATATGTTGTTAGATTCCGCCTACTAATACTTTGTTGAGAATTTTTACATCTATATTCATGAAGGATACTGGTTTATAGTTTTCTTTTCTTGTGATCTCTTTGTCTGATTTTGGTATAGAATGATTCTAACCTCAATAGAATGAATTAGGAAGTGTTCCTTTATTCTTTATTTTCTGAATTTGTAGAATATTGGTGTGAATTTTACCAGTGAAAGCCATCTGGGATTTTTTGTGTGTGCAGAAAGATTTTGAGTGGCTAATTGAGTTATTTATTCATATTACAGATCTACTCAGATGTTCTTTCTTGAATCAGTTTTTGTATTTTGTGATTTCTTAGGAATTTGGACAAATTTCTCTCAAGTTATCTAATTTGTAAGCATCAAGTTGTTTGTAGTATTCCCTTTAATTTCTGAGGGATCAGTGGTAATGTCTCCTCTTTCATTACTAATTTTTGTGATCTGTATCATTTCACTCTTAGTGCAGGTAAGGATTTGCTGATTTCATTGATCTTTTCAAAGAATCAATGCTGATTCTTTAATTTTCTTTATTTTTATTTTCTATTTAATTAATTTCTACTCTAATATTTATTACTTTCTTCCTTATGCTTACCTTCAGTGCATTTTTCTAGATTTTTATTTTATTTATTTATTCTAGATTTATTTATTTATTTATTTATTTACTTACTTATTTATTTATTTATTTATTTATTTGATTTATTTACTTATTTGAGAGAGAGAGAATGAGTGCAGGTGCTTGAGCAGAGGGGAGGGGCAGAGTGACAGGTGGGAGGAGAGGGAGAAGGAGGGAAGCCGACTCCCCGCTAAGCACAGAGCCCTATGCAGAGCTCCATCTCAGGACAACTGAGATCATGGCCCTGAGATCACAATTCGAGCCAAAATCAATAGTCCGATGTCCCACTGACTGAGCCACCCAGGTGTCCCTTTTTCTAGATTTTTATTTATTTACTTTTTTAAAGAAGATTTTATTGATTTATTCATGAAAGACACAGAGAGAGAGACAGACACACAGCCAGAGGGAGAAGCAGGCTTTCTGTGGGGATCCCGGTGTGGCGCTTGATCCCAGGATCCCAGGATCAAGACCTGAGCCAAAGGCAGATGCTCAACTGCTGAGCCACCCAGGTGCCCCGTTTTTCTAGATTTTTAAAATGAAAGGTTAGATCACTGATTTGAGATCTCTAATACGAGCATTTTCTTTCTTTTTTCTTTTCTAATAAAAGCATTTAAAACTCTTTCTAAGCACCACTTTAGCTGCATCCCATACATTTTAATATGTTGTATTTTTACTTTCATTCAGATGAAAATACTTCCTAATTTCACCTGTGATTTCTTCTTTCACCAATGGCTTAGAGAACGTGTTCATTACTTCCAAAATATTTTTGCCATTTCCAAAATTCCCTTTTGTTGTTCATTTATCTTCTTCTTCTTTTTTTTTTAGATTTTATTTATTTACTCATAAGAGACACAGAGAGAGAGGCAGAGACCTAGTCAGAGGAAGAAGCAGGCTTCTCACAGGGAGCCCAAAGTGGGATTCGATCCCAGGACCCTGGGATCACAACCTGAGCCAAAGGCAGATACACTCCACCACTAAGCCATCCAGGAACCCCTGTTGTTGATTTCTAATTGAACTCCATTATGGTTGGAGAATAAACTCTGCATGATTTAAATTATCTAAATTCATTTAAATTTGTTTTATGGCCTAGTATATGGTCTATCATGAAGAATGTTCCACGTGTGGTTTAAAAGAATGTGTATTACGTTCTTGTTAAGTGGACTATTGGATAGGTGCCTTTAGGTCAAATTGAATCATGGTGTTGTTAAGTTCTTCTATGAACTTGCTCATTTTCTGTCTGGTTTTCTATCAATTATTGAGACTGGAGTATTGAAGTTTCCAGTGATTATGGTTGAATTGTCTCTCAGTTTTGTCAGTTTTAATTTTGGTACTCTGTTGTTAGGTGCATATATATGTATAACTGTTATTTATCTGCTTAATTGAGCTTTTTATTATTATAAAATATCTTTTTGTCACAAGTAACATTTTTTTATCTTGAAGCCTATTCTGAGATTCAACTCTGTATGGTGGCTGTTTGCACGGCCTATCTTCTTGCAATCATTTTATTTGCTGTCCATTTGTGTTGTTGAATCTAAATTGCACCTCTTAAAACAGCATGTGGTTTGGTCATTTAAAAAATCCATTCTGCTAACTCTGCCTTATGATTAGAATGCTTATTACATTTGGTGTCGTAATTTTATGGGTAGGATTTACATCTGCAAATTTGCTATTGGTTTCCCATATGTCTTATGTCTTTTTTGGTCCTGTGTTCCTCCCTTATGATTTCTTTTACGTCATATAAATTTTTAAGTATACTGTTTACACTTCTTTGTCTTTTTAAACTATATTTTTTAGAATTATTTTCTTCGATGTTGTTTTAGATTTTGCAGTTAACATCTTAAAACAGTGTGACCTATCTGTGTCTGCAGGGGGCGCTCCTAGAACCTATGCCACACTCCATTTCCCTCATCCCCAGGGAAAAGCCCCTTCAGGACCCTTAATTCTCCAGCTGTCTTGCAGTATGCTTGGGAAATTTGGAGCTCATGGGCCCTGGACTCACTACGTGGGCTTGGGGAAATCACCCCTTACCTGCACTGTGTCTTAATTTATTCTTGGGTCCTGGGGTTGCTGGGTTAGTGTTTTTTTTTTTTAAGATTTTATTTATTTATTCATGAGAGACCGAGAGAGAGGCAGAGACACAGGCAGAGGGAGAAGCAGGCTCCACGCAGGGAGCCCGACGTGGGACTGGATTCTGAGTCTCCAGGATTAGGCCCTGGGCCAAAGGTGGCATTAAACTGTTGAGCCACCCGGGCTGCCTGGTTTGTTTTTGTTTTTTAAATTTTTTTAACTTAAATATTTTTCCAATTTTGAGAAATAATTAACCTATATCACTGTATACGTTTAAGGCATACAGTGTGATGATTTTATTTAAATATATTTTGAAATGATACTGCTTTGTTCTAATAAAAGGGTAGTTAATCACCCCCCTCCAAAAGAAAAGTCCTGCAATGTTGATTTGTATGGTCACTTCCTCAGGATATTAACTTTTCCCTTCCTTCTCTGTATTTACTATATCCTGGAAGTTTGTCTAGAGGTTTAATTAGGTTCTGCTAACATCTGCGGCAAAAACACTTCATGGTGGGTGCCTGGCTGGCTTAGTCGGTAGAGCATGTGACTCTTGAGCCCCATCTGTGGTGTAGAGTTTACTTTAAAAACATAAAACCAAAAAAACAAAGCACTTTATGGTGATGTTGTATCTTCATACTGCATTTTAGGAGGCACTTAACACCAAGATGATGCTGAATTTGACCACTTGGTTAAGGTGATGGTGCTAGGTCTTTTTTATTGTAAAGGCACATTTTTCTCTTTGAAGTTACTATGTCATTTATGACATGATACTTTAGCATCATGCTAATATCTTGTTCCCCAACAACCTTTTGTTTCATGGTTTTAGCATCCACTAATGATTTTTGCCTGAACTGATCACTGGGGATTGCAAGAGAGTGCTTTTTCCAATTCTATCATTTCTTTTGCATTTATAAGTTGGCATTCTTCTGTAAATATTTTTTTGTCTGCTTCCACTTTGATCATCACTGTGGACTCATATCTTTAAAAAAATCTTATTCAGTGTGTTACAATAAATTCCAGTCATTTTTCTTATTATTCTTAAATTGTCCCACATTTGGCCACTGGGAGTCCTTTTGATCTGGCTCCTATGTCCTCTGACCATGTCCCTATTAGACTTTGAGCATTTTTGTGCTTTCTGGCCTCCATGCTTATTGGGTACTTCCCAGCCCCAGCCCAGAAATCAGCTATTTTTTCCAAGTAGCCCTGATGTGGGGAATGGTATTTAAAAACCAAGAGTTGGGAATTAAATGTCTTGTGTTATCTTGAACATGGATTATGCAAAGTAAGGATTTGATATATTTAGTCTAGTTCATGGGTGTGGGGCTGTTGGACTTTTATCTGTCTTTCCAACTTTCTCTTCATGTGGAAACCCAAACTGAATGGTAAGTAGATTTCTGTGATCTTGGTGCTGAAAGACGATGATCAAGAGGTCGTCGACTGTTAGTTCTTGTTTGAACTTGTAGCCATTATGATGTTCGTTGCAGTTGTTACTGTTGTTATTATTATAAGAATAGAGTAAACAATCTATGATTATCTGACATATCTAATTCATACAGCTCTCTCATTCCAAATAATGGACAGAATGCCTGATGTGTTGAAAGCTTTCAATAAGTGCTTTTTGAATAAATAAATTATGAAAGCATCATTGTATAAATAGTTATCACCTTCATCATAATTCAAGCTGTAGCTTAATGTCACCAGAAGGCTAAGCAGTAAATATATAGAGATTCATGAGCTATAAATTATAAAACAGGCGTCACTACATATTAGAATACAGATAAATGATATCTACAGAGCCTAGTTTGTTTAAAATTGGACGAACTATTCCCATAATTACAGGATTACTTTCAGAACATGGAGCAAATTATCTTAAAACCTTAAGGAAATGGTAGATAGATGTCATTAGCAAAGGGAAAATGAACAGTGTAAGAACCAGTGAGTTTATTCTTTTTTTTTTTTAAGATTTATTATTTATTTGAGAGAGAGAGAGAGAGAGAGACGAAGCTCGTGAGTGTGAGTTGGGGGAGGAGCAGAGGAAGAGAGAGAATCATGTTAAGCAGGCTTCATGCCCAGGGTGGAGCCTGCCTTGGGGGTCGATCTCATGACCCTGGGATCACGACCTGAGCTGAAACCAAGAGTCTGGTGCTTAACTGATTGAGCCACCCAGGCGCCTTGAGTTTATTTTCCTTTTTTATTGATGGGAATGGGGGCAATCTTAGGCATTGTTTACAACGTTACGTTACCTGCACCCAGATTTTAAGAAAATGACATTTCTAAGAAAAAGTGGTATCAGTCATGTTAGTAAGCACAACATTAGCTATAGAAATAAAGGGAAAAGAGCAAAGATGATTTGAGTCATTTCAGTTCATCCAGCTGGACACACACAGACCAAAAAAATAATTTGTTGCTGTCAGGAGCAACTGAGAGGTCTTCTGACTTTTCTGCTATGCCACTATCCAGAGAGGGGATTGATTCTCACTCAGATCTTTATCCTCATATTTACCCCATTTGAAAAGAGATCCATACAGATTCACCAAATTTTAACAGTTCCATATTTGATTTATATTCTCTCTCTCTCTCTCTGTGGATAGATAGATAGACATATATACATCCACAATATTTTTTTTTCCTTGAACCATTTGGGAGTAAGTTGCAGACATCACATCCCTTCACCCCTCAATAATTCCATGGGTATATCCAAGAGCAAGAACACGTTCTTATGTATCCTCAATAGCTGTCAAATTCAAGAAATTGAATATTGAGCCTATACTATTCTTAAATTTATTGTCTGGATTCAAATTTTTCCAGTTATTTAATGAGTTATTTACAGATATTTTTTTATTTCTGATTATGCATTTTGGCTGGAATATCCCCAGACGTGGTAAGTGTCCTTCTCAGTGCACCTTATCATGAGGCATACATCATGGTTTGATTTCATCATTGATGACACAAACATCAGTCATTTGTTAAGGTAATGTCCATTGGATCTTTCCACTGTTAAAGTACTATTTTTCCCTTTGTAATTAATAAGTATTTTTCTGGGAGGTCTTTTGGTTTTATGCAAATATCCTGCTCCTTATCAAACTTTTACCTATTCTTGCCTGAATCATCACCCTGATTTTAAAAGATAGATGATATATACCTGTCTGTATAGTCTGTGGAGCAGACTTTAATCAAGGTTTGTAATTCTATTAAATTATCCTTGGCAGGTGAAATGGCTGTAGAATGCCATTTCTGAAGCAAACTTCAAACTATTTATCCAGTAGACTGACAAACAAACCAATTGGTGAAAGGTGCCAGATATTTTTAAACAGACTATAAACAACACCAGGGGAAGAAAGAATCAATTCCAGCTGAGACTGGAACCTCTAAGTCCTCAGGTGGTGATTTTCCTGCTGCTCAGAACCAGGTACAACTTAACGAGGATGACCCTCTAAATGATCCACCATTATTATTAGGACTGGAAAGACCCTTTATCTTTCCATTGATTTCTGAATGGTTTTTTAAAAATGTACTTCGTTTCCAAGGCTGAGGTTCTTTCCTATGGAGAAGCTTCATTTCTTCTTAAGAATCTTTAGACTTGTAAGGGAGGTATGCTGGCCACACACACACTGGTATCCCTTCAATGCCGGGCAGAGAGGTACCTGGCTTCACCCAGGCCTGGGCTTTCTCTGGTTCACTGCATACTCCTCTCAGATGAGAACATTTATTTTATATTCATTGGTCCTGTGTGGTATGGCTCCTTGACATACATCATATGAAAAAAATGGTGATTCAGAAAGAAGATCCCAAATTGGGTGATTTTTCAGTGACAAAGTCCTGCTGGGCTTTTGTAAGTGTCTATGGCTCCAGGTTGGAATTATTCTTGTAGCTAAATAACAAGACAGTTATTTTCATTCATTTCTTCACTGGCAAGGAGAATTAATGCCTATGGGCTTGCACGAAGATTTATGTACAAGGAGAGTCTCCATAGCATTAGGCATAAAGAAAACTGATGACCAGAATAAATGTTCCTCAAGCTAAAACAATAACCACCATGATGGTAAGAGGTGAAACCTAATTTCTGTTGAAATACAATTATTATGCAATGAAATGCACATATCTGAAGCATTTGCTGAGTTTTGACAGTTGTACACACTCATGTACCATCACTAAACCAAGACATAGAACATTTCAGTCATCCCAGAATGTTTCCTCCTGTCCCCTTCTAGTGAATACACAGAGGCATCCACTATTCTGATGTTTATCATAAGTTTTCTCTGCAAGGTATCCGTTATTCCAACCTGTATCTCGAAGGGCTGGTCTTATCTTTGATCTTTATACAAATAGCATCATAGAGCATGTATTCTTTTGAGGTCTGATTTCTTCACTCAACGTTGTCTGAGAGATTCATCCATGTAGTCGTAATTGGTTTTTTAAATTGCTGTGTGCTATTCCCCAATATTCTTTTGAATCAAATTCCAGATATCCCATCATTCCATTCATAGCTATTTCAGTTGGTAACTCTAAAGGCACGTTGTTTCTAAAGACCCTACATGATCACATCTAAAAGAAATTGGCATAATTGCTCTGACATACTTCTGATTCTCTGTCTGATGGGGATGTTGGGGGTTCTTGACCAGGCTGGATCTGGAATACAGGGGGTTGGCAGCTCACCGATGGCAGAGGGGTGTGGAGTGGGAGGAAAGCATTTATGAACCCTTAGTGGGTCACAGAGAAAGAAGGAGGAGAAGGATGACACAATCCTGTGGTCAGGAACACTGGGGGTTGGGAGCTTACTAAATGTATATGGAATAAATGAGTGACAACATCAGTGACTTTGGACGGCAAGATACCCTGTTCTTCTTTTGCCTTTTATTTTTAGATTTCCAGCTGCCAAACCATATACCTTAAGAAGCATTTATTCCCCTTAAATGTGTTTGTTATGGTTAAAGATTCAACTAGCTTGCCTTAGGACATACAATATCTCTCAACCCCAAACACCTTTTCTCCCCGCTGTGTTTAAAACAGTCTTATTTACATACCTACCCCCTCTTTTTGTTGGAGTTTAATTTGACTGGAAGAAATTGGTCTCTTCCCTTAGGTTATCATGACTCTGCCTGCATACGGTCTTTTCCTGCTCATTAAAACCAGTTTTTCTCCCATTTTAATTTCCTATTCCAAAAATGGTTCGTATCAGCCCAATCCAACATGCAAATCAGTAACAGCACATTTCATGGTCTTGCTGTATTTTCCTGTGCTTGCCTCTGTTTCTGCTGCCCTCCTGCTGTTTTCCTGCCTGTGTGTTCTTTTATTCTGTTGATAGCTTTCATTTTGGCCTACCCTTCGCATCTGGCCCTGCACGCTGGGCTGTGGTTCTGCGCTGCGGTTGGGCTGTTCAGTGATTGGACTCTGTCCAGCCCCCACCAAATGCTGTCGCTTTCTGTGGCAGGAAGATGAGCTTAGGATGTCTTTTACCGTGCCTCGAATGATATATTTTGCTTTGAGTGCAAAAGCCCATACCAACTTGAAATGCTGTCTGTGCTCCGCATTTAATAATAATGATGATGACAGAAAAAGCCACATGCTTTTAGGGCCATCTTGAAGCAGAACCCTCTCCCTTTGCCATTATTTTGCAGTAATATTGAAAAAGGTCTATCGATTATATTGCAAAATGTCTTTGTGAATATTCTATTCTGTTCTTCTAACAATTTTTTTCATTTACTATCATGTATTGTATCATTCTTCTCCTCCATAGAAGTGAAATTTAAAAATTAGAATTGTTGTAGCTGATGACCAGGGTAAGTGTTCTTCAAGCTTAAAAAAAGAACCCAAATCCAAAACCAAAAAACTATTATGATGATAAGAGACTAAAGCTTTTATTGAAATATAATTAGCACACATTAAAATGCATACATTCTAAGCATTTGATGAGTTTTGACAATTGTACACACCCATGTACTACCTCCAAAACAAGATGTTGAACATTTCTATCTGTTGGATTGCTCCTGACTGTCCCCTTCCAGGCAATTCCTGGAACCTAGACGCAGCCGCTATCCTGATTTCTATCACCATAGATTAGTTTTGCCTGTTCTTGATCATTGTGTAAATGCCGTATGTGTGCTTTTGTGTCTGGCTTTCTTTTTCTTTTTTATTGATTTAACATGTCTCTGAAATCCATTCATGTTGTATCTACAGCTCATTCTCTTTAGTAGCTGAATAGTAACTGTTGCATATTTACACAATTTGTTTTTCCATTCTGCTGTTGATGGGTTGTTGCAGTGTGGGGACCATTTCGAATAAAGTCGCTGTGAACACTTGTGAACAAGTCTTTGCATGAGGGTAACAGAAGACTCCAAGACGTCTCCCAACAATCCCCTCCTGGTGTTCACACTCTTGTACAGGCTCCTCCCCTTGGGTGTGTGTGTGGGGAAACTGCCTCTAACCCATAGACTATGGCAAGGGAATGGGATGTTGCTTCTCTGATTACATTAGGTATGGTTGTATCTTCCATTTTGCTAGCAGACTCTGGACTTTCTTGCTGGCTTTGATGAAGTAAGCACTCTGCGAGGAGGCCCACGTGTCAAGGAACTGAGAGCAGCCTCTGACCAATAATCAGCAGGAAACTGATTAGAGCATGTTGGCTCATGTTACCTCCCCCAACAATGAGTACACTGAATTCCTCATTTTTCTATCTATACCACATACCTTACATCCTCTATTCCCCATTACACTTTTCATATGTAATTCTATGTTGATGTTTTCAACCCTCAGTTGGGGGCATGCAAGGTACTGAATCCTGCAAATCAGTAACAACCACGTGAGCTCAGAAGTGGGTCTTTCCCCAGTCAAGCCTCAGATGAGACCCCAGCCCCTGGTGGGCACCTTGATGGCAATCTTGTGAGAGATGCTGAAGCAGAGGACCCAGCTAAGCTGTGGCCAGACTCCTGACCTACAGAAATATGTGCTGTTCAAGCTTCTAAGTTGCTAGTAATATTACACAGCAATAGATAACTACCAGAGTGGGCATGAGCTCTTGGATAAACATCTGTAAGGGTAATGCCTAGGTCACATGGTGGATGTACGTTGAACTTTTGAGGAAACTGCACACTATTTCCAAGTGTTTGTATATTTGACATGCTCATGAGCTGGTGCGATTTCTACCTGCCTTGGTTGGCAACATTTTGTGTCTTTTTGATTTTCCATTCTAATGGGCATGCAATTATATCTCATTGTGGTTTTTAATTTGTATTTACTCAGAGACTAGTGAAAAATAAACCTGTTTTAACCAGTTGAACACCCTGTTCAAATTCTGTCTCTCTTCCAAGAAAGCATTTTGTTTGTTGGCTTAATTTGTTGTTGTTGTTATGTAAGATACGCAGATGTAAAGACAGGGTTCCCACCTTTAGGAGACTTATAATGAAAACATCAACATAGAATTACATATGAAAAGTGTAATGGGGGGATCCCTGGGTGGCGCAGCGGTTTGGCGCCTGCCTTTGGCCCAGGGTGCGATCCTGGAGACCCCGGATCGAATCCCACATCGGGCTCCCTGCATGGAGCCTGCTTCTCCCTCTGCCTATGTCTCTGCCTCTCTCTCTCTCTGTGACTATCATGAATAAATAAATAAAATCTTAAAAAAAAAAAGAAAAGTGTAATGGGGAATAGAGGATGTAAGGTATGTGGTATAGATAGAAAAATGAGTAATTCAGTGTACTCATTACTGGGGGAGGTAACATGAGCCAACATGCTCTAAAGTGGATGCTTGTACATTTTATTTTAAGATAAGGAATCAGGCTTACAGACTGGTATCAGTTGCGATGGGTTAGGCTATGCGTAGTAACAAGCAGCCCACCATATTTTGATGGCTTAAAATAATAAAGGTTTATTTCTTGCTTATATGTACATCCACGGTGCATTATTCTGGGACTCTGTTCTATATCTTTGTTTTCATTATAGAACTCTGGTTGAGAAAATATTCACCACCTGGTATGTTGCTAGTCACTAAGTTAGAGGGAAAAGGAAGTTTGGCAAAGCTTGAACAAGTCTACTTATGCATAATGTATTCACTTCTCTCTTTTTTGACCAAAGGAATGACTCAGAGGGCAGGGATATATATAATCCTATCATCCAGAGGTTAGGCTACCTGACAGAGCCAAATCTGATTTCAGCCAGGTCTTATGATTCCAAACCTGCCACTTCTCCCCACCCCCACCACAGTGTCCCAAATAATCCTTGAAATAATATTGTTTCATTTACTTACTCGCTCCATGGTTTTTTATTTTCTTTCTAAGCCTTAAATATCCCCTTATTCGTATTTCATCAGTATAGGCCAGATACCTTAGGTAAAAAGAATTTATTTAGCATGCCTGTTTACTTTATTTATATACAGATGAGTGTTTTCAATTTCTTCCTTCCTAGTTCAGAAAGCTCTGTTGGTAATGAATTTTCATTAAAGTAGTACAAGATTGGAAAATAAAATAAGCTTCAACACATTTTCCAAAATAATCAACACAAACCCAATGTGAGAACCAAACAATTATTACCTTCAGAATTAGCTCCAGATTATTAAAATGCAATTAGACTTGGAAAAGTAACCCAGCAGGGGGCCGTGTTTCTTTTTTCTCATTTTCACAATAAATTTTCTCAGTGTATAGGGGATGCCTCCTCCATACTCTCTTCCTAATACCTGAACAATACACAGGATTCAAGGGTAAAACAATTTGTTTCTTCTATTGATTCCTAAGATACTAATTAGATAACAATCAGATACTAAATCAGACATGGTCAGATATGGCCTGTAGATGTGTTATATGTGGTTCACAGTGTTCATAATTTAAAAACTTTGCTACCAGTACTTGGACATCTCGCATACAGATTTCGATTTGCAGCTTCTCTCAGAAAACTAGAAGAGCTGGCAACTCTGGGTCCCATTCCCCTGTGGCAGCATTTGGCTGAGTGGTGGCTCTGCCTTTGGGAAGGCCACCTGTTAGATCCCCACTGACCCCGTAGGGGGCCTCTTCACACTTTTGAGTTGCCTAACTGAGGGCAAGGAGGAGCTAGGACATTTCTCAACATCTCCCTCCCCTGGATTCCCTGTGTCTTCCAGCCTCAGCTGTCAGAAGTCTCTTGATCCCTGAGCTGCTTGGTAGGGAAGCTTCCCTAAGGGCTGCCTGCAGGGCTAGGAGCCAGATGCAATAGCAGCAGGTACCAGTGAATTCAGCTCAGGGTAGTGCTTATGTTCCCTTGGCTCCTGTCATGGACTCCAGGCAATACCTGGCTTCCTCCTGACTTGATGTCCTTGCCTTTCTGCATCTGTGTTTGTTACAGGGACAATCCACCCCTTGCTTGATCCCATGAGATGCACAAACTGTTAGAGCTGGTGTAACTTTCCCTTCCTTGAGCCTTGAGAGGGCTCTTCCGGCTTCCTGTTCACCTGCAGCTCCCTGATGGCAGCCCCAGCCTTCAGCCTGGCCACTTCCTCTGGCTCTATTCACTGCTCAGGCTCTCAAGTGGGTGTGGCACTGCTTGAAGTTGTTATTGGCTTAAATTTTGTTATATACTTGCCTAAAGTAAGTCTATAACCGGGTCTTTGGCTCAGGAAGCTGGAAGATGAATTGACCAATGAAACAGAATAGAGGGTCTGGAAACTGACCCACGCATATACAGTTACCTGAGTGATGACAAAGGTAACCCTACTATGTAGTGGGGACAGAATGGTCTTTTTATTTTATTTTATTTTATTTTATTTTATTTTTTTATTTTTTTAAATTTTTATTTATTTATGATAGTCACACACAGAGAGAGAGAGAGAGAGAGGCAGAGACACAGGCAGAGGGAGAAGCAGGCTCCATGCATCGGGAGCCCGATGTGGGATTCGATCCCGGGTCTCCAGGAACGCGCCCTGGGCCAAAGGCAGGCGCCAAACCGCTGTGCCACCCAGGGATCCCAGAATGGTCTTTTTAAATAAAAACACTCGGTCAAATACATATGAATATGTATGAACATATATGAATATTAGAAAAAAGTCTATCTTTACCTCTACCTCACATATACACAACAATCCAGGTGGGTTTCAGAGGAAGGCCTCTGAAAGAATACAGAGTACATCCTTATGACATAGAGTAGCATTCGTTTATTTAGTTCATTTGTTTTTAGTCATGCAACACAAAGTGGGATTGAGAGCCTACTATATACTGGACTCTAAGCTGGACAGAGCCAGAAAGATTCAGTCCCTGCCCACAAAGAGCACACAGTTTAGTTGGGAAAAGAGACAAGAAACAACAACAAAGTGTGACATGAACCATAGCGATGTGTGTGGGGGCCCAGGGGTGGGGGGCCCATCTCAGCCTGGGATGGGAGAGGAGAGGGCTTTCTGGAGGAGGTGATGGGTGCATGAGGGAGGAGTTGGACAGGAGGAGTGGGGGAAGAGCATGCTATGCCAGAGAAACCAGCATCGACACAGGCAAGGATCTTTACAGTGTATAGAAATTCCCGAGGCTTATTTGTTGGATTCTTGCAGAGAAATATCACTTGTATGTTAAGCACATCCACTGCAGCATGATGCAGCATCCAGGATGGGTCTGATCCTAGTTGCACAGATGGGCACAGGTGGATTTGGAGCCCTTGGGTGACTTATCCAAGTCCACCTGGTGCTCCAGTGGGGATAGTGGAATTAGAACTCAGGTTATTTGGATTCATACCTTTGTATTCTTTCCACTCTGCGAAGTGGTTGCCAGTTCAGCCCTGGCCAAGCCTTTGGGACATCAGAGAGCCTTGTAGGCTTTCAGAACAAGGCAAAGATGCTCCCAGCAGTCATGGGCCAGGTTCACAATTAGCCAGTCAGCCCCTCCCGGCTGCCTAACATGGTTAAACCTGAGGGACTGGCACACATGGCAGGTTATAGGACAGAGTTACGGAGGACCAGGGCCACAGGTATGCTGAGTGCATGGCGCGCACTTTACACAAAATGGCTAAATATAGGAAGAAGGGGGCTTCGGGAGGAAATGTGCCCCACATTGGACGTCGTGGGACGTCGTGCCCCACACCCGCCACTAGGTGGAGCTCAGATGCAGGCGGAAACAGGCCACTGGAGGCTTTTGCCTTGGCCACCTCTGCTCGGAGGTTTCTGTAACAGAAATCCTGACGTCGCAGAAGACTTGGATACACACAGGAAGACAACCTCCCCTTGCAGGTTTGCCAAAATCTGCCTTGGCCCATGCACAAGCTCGGGGCGCAATGTCCCTGTTGCGTCATGGAGTCCCTATGCCCTGAAACTCGCAGGGAGACAGGGGGTGGGTGCAGTGGGCTCCTGCCCTTGCCCCGCCTGCATTTACCCAGGCGGACCACAAGCAGCTGGAATCCCCCACATGTGACACAATCCTGTGCCCACAGGACTTCAGATGTGCTGGGGTGCAAATCAGTAAGGATGATCTTTCTGAGTTTTCTGATGGTGAGCTTCCAAACGGCCACTTCAGACCTAGTCTCCTTTTCTGGCCTTCTTCTTTGCTTTCCGTGGGGAAATCTGTGAGGATGACAAGCACGTTGAAATGTCAGTTTTCTCATCTGTGATGTGGGGATCATTACAGCTTGCTCCTCCGAGGGCCGTTGTGAGCATCACGTGAAAGGGCAGAACCAAGAGAGCTTTGCAAACCGTGAAGTACTCTCCATGTGCTCGTGGTGGCTTGACTGCCGGTGCCCATCCTTTGGTTTGCTGTTCTCCTTTTCCTACTCTTGGGTAGCATTTATCACAGGCCAGGCGGGGCTCAAAGTGCTTCATCATTCAAACATCTCCCCGTGCCCTGCAAGGAAGTGCTTCCATATCCCCACCAGGCTACTTAGTGGCAGAGGAGGGACTTCAAACCCGAGCCGTAGCTTCAAAACTTATCCCCTCACCACTGCCCCAGATGGCCTCTCCTCATCAAAGACAAATTACTGCCGTGGAAAACCATGGGCCTTGTTTTTCATATTTCATTTATTACCGGATGGAGGCTTACAAGTACTTTCCCTGTGGTTCTCGCCTCTGTTCATACACACCTGCAGCCTCGAGGCTGCCCTTTGGGTCCAGCTGTCCTTCACTCCCCATCTACTTGTCCCTTCTGGGGTAGACTGGAAGAGGGGAGGCAGGTTGAGGGAGAACTGGAAAAGCAGGAGGGGGGTGTTCTGCTCGAAAAGCAGGAGGGGGGTGTTCTGCTCTGTAGGTCCTGCTGTGGGGAAGGTGGAAGAGGTGAGGGGTCTCCCCACTCTCAGGAATCATTTGGTTTCTCTTAGGGATGGTGACACTTCCGGGGTACATTTGTCATTGTTCTCTTCGGGCCCTGTTGACTGGCATCACACCGGGCATGCAGAATTGGAGAATACAGGACATTTTTCTTGGGGCTGGCAGCCTTCTCACCACCACAGAGCTGTTACCTGTCACCTTAGGCCAGTGAGGCTGCCGGTGATGGACCTTCCCTCCCTTCTCTTCTCTCAAAGGCCTAAGGGGATCTGAGGGCCTGCCAGTTCACAGGCAGCATCTAGGACCTGAGGGAGGGTCTGTACCAGATGGGCATTGGACCTGGTGCCTTTTTGGTTTTTGCAATTTCATGCGGGGGAGGTCTGTTTTGACAAGGTTCATGGTTAGCGTCTGAATTTAAATTCATGAAGAGTGAGGGTGTGAGGAGAGGAGGGTAGGGGATGTGTTTTATAAATGTATCGAGCTAGAGCAGCAGCTCTGCCTGGAAGGAGGGATGCCAGCTCCACTCAGGGATGCTGGTGGTTAAATCCCCCTGTCTTCCCAAGATTCTGAGATTCAACAGACCAGATTGTACTCCTTTGTTCTTATTAAAGTGTAAATGACTGATACATTATGTAATTATCCTTAGATTTTATGCAGGAACTCTAAACAAGGTTTCTTTCAGCCAGATTCTCCAGAGAGCAGTTCCAGGAGCAAACAAAAGGAGTTGAACCACTGGGGGAAGGTCCTTCTTCAGATCCCACGCTGTGTACTCAAATAGCCTCAGCCAACCCTGTCGGGGAGGTGCCGCCAGTGGGTGACAGGCCAGGGAAGGACCTGGAACCATGGTTCAGTGACACCTCTCTGGGTTGGCTGCTTCCCTGGACGGGACGGCACTGTCGGCCAACTCATACTGGAATGAAAAAATTGGCTCCTCTCCCTGCTGCCTGAGTGCCCTGTGGGAGGAGTGGGCACCCAAGGAAACCTCTTCTTTTCCAAGCACAACCCCAGAGGCAAATATGTCATCCTATGGTCAGATCCCATGTCCAGCCTCCAATTCAGCAAGTGTTGTCACCCAGGGGAGTCACATCCAGATGCAAAGAGATTAGGGAATCGACCAAATATTTGCTAAGTGCTTTCCAGCCAGACCCTATTCAGGGAGATGAACCAGTGGTCAAGTGACTGCATGGTGACCTTGCCATCAGAGGAATGGCGTTGGTGGGTGGCATGGGAAGGAGGGAGAAAGTGGGAAGAACTGTTTGCAGGAGGGAGACATTCACATAGTGATGTTAGCATCAGGCAAATGATGGAGGGGCAGAGGGACTTCCAGGCAGAGGTACAGCTTGTACAAAAGCCTTAGAGAGAGAGAAGAAAACGGGGCGTGCACTGGGTGTGGCAAACAACTTGGCCTTGTAGGAGAAGGAGTCTCGGGGGAGAGATGAGGTCAGAGAGGTGAGTGGGTCCCGTTAGGAGGGTTCAGAAAAGGAAGGAATGCCTAAGGGTGCACTACAGAGTCTAAGGCAACAGCACGGGCCGAGAACAAAATACTCTCGGGTGTGCTGGTCTGATCTGTGTGACAGCGGGGAGTGGGCAGGCCAGAAGGTGCAGAGCAGGGCTGGGCTGCCTGGAGCAGTGGGGTCAGAGGTCCTTTCACACTAGATTAAACATGAATCACTTGGGGGCTCCTTGCCATGCCTGGCCCCTTCTAAAGGTCGTTGATCCCAAGCGTCTGGCCTTATGATTTGTACCTGCTGCCAAGTGGGAAGTCTCTGGTCATCTCAGAGTGATTTTTACAGACACAGTCTCTGTTGAAGGGGGTCACAGCCCAAGACAGCTACAACAGAGAAGAAAGAGCGCTGTCAGGGAGACACACAGGGCTGTCAGGAGATTCCCGAGGCCAGAGTGGCCAGGATACTCCTTGCTCTACAAATACTCGCCGAGCCCTGGGTGGGGTATGGGAATTAGGGAGCCTCTGTCCAGCCTCACGGCAGGTGAACCATCCTAGTCATTTGCAGCTTGAGGCCACAGGGACAGGAACACCCCGAGCCTGGCCCTGTGGACTCACAGGCAGGGCTTCTTCTTTTCTGGTCTGGTCCGGAAATACCATTCCATCTTCCCTGAGATGGGAATCGTGGCGTTGGTGGCCATAGCATATAGGGCCATGGAGGGGACACTAGTATCAAATGGTGATACTGAATCAACCAGTTGCATTCACTGCGCAAAGCGCTTAGCTTCTTGGGGTCTGTGATTTTTTTTATCTGGAAAAAGGGTCCATGTCTCCACCCGGTGGGGTTAAAGCCGGGATGTGACAATACATGTAATGCTCACCCAGGCCAGCTCAGCCCTCCCAGCTGCCATCTGGCATGGACCAGAGGACCATTCTCCTGCCACCCTGGGCCAGAGGGACAGAGAGCCTCCGCCCACTGGCCGGCAGAGGCCTGGCTGAGCCCGTGGACCTGGCCTTGGCGGGCGTCCTGGGCGCCCTGCAGCTCAGAGCCTGCAGGAGGCAGCAACGGGACACGAAGCCGAAGCCAGGCCTCTCCCAGGCGGGCCAGCTGGCTTTCCCTGCAGCCTGGGATAGAAAGTTCTCCTTTGCATCAGTGAATGCAGCTTGGGTCGATTTGTTTTTAAATGGGTGATGTCTGAGATTCCTTTATGAAAGCGCTTCACATCTGGCATTCAAAGAAAATCATCAGTCTAGACTCTCCGGCCTGATAGCAGCTTGTGTGAAATTTGGGTCCATCTTTCCAGTAAAAGTGCCTCCCTGCTCCAAGGCTCTGTGCCGCCCGCTCTCCCTCCTTCTCTTCTTGTGACCTTTTATCTCAGCGGGAGCCCTGACTAGAAAGAGGGTTCTGGAAATGTGGTGTGTTTCTCATTAAGTTTCTGCTGCATAAAAGTCACGTGATACAAAGCTCTTTTCTTCCCCCCCTTCTTTCTTTACCCCGTGTATCTACAATAACTCCTGCTGCTTAGGTTTCATTTAATTTGAGATGATTGAAGACTGAAATTTGTTGATAGGAAGATTCTAAAAAATTCGCTTCTAGGATGCTGGTTGTAGGTTGGGTTCACTTTTCCTTGGTGTTGAGATGGTCATACAGAATCCCAAATAGGATCAGTCCTCTGCCAGGCCCCCAAATGCCCCCTTTCCTTCTCTTTCCAAATCGGTAAATTTCTTTCTTTGAAACTTGAGGCTTTGACTTGGAGATTTTAAGGTTGGAGGCTGCTGAGCGGGGGCCCTAAGAAACCGCCAGGGTTCTGCAGGGACTCTCATGGCTCTGGAAGGTCATTGCTGTGAACCAGCTGCTCCCTTCCTTGCATCTGTTGAGATGCTCTCATCTGAGCCCGGTAATCCGTGGCAATGGAGTGGAAACGGAGGAGGAGACAGAGAGAGAGAGAGAGAGATCTTGATAACTGCCACGTCTCTTTTACCTTCCCCTGGGGTCCCTGGCCCTACGTCTTGAAGCTACAAGTCCGGTGCTGTCTCTGTGCAATGTAGAGTGATGGGTCAGAGTTTGTGCAGCTGGTGTTTCAAAGGAGGTCCACAGCATCCTGCCTAGAGCAAAGGCCCAGGAGCAGATGAATTGAGTCGCGCCTGAGCAGGTGAGCCTTGCAGTCGCTGTGGTGTGAACCAGGGTGTCTCCTCGCCCATTGCTCTGCGGTGCTCAGCCAGTGGGAATCTCCCCTCTCGGCCCTTCACCCTGGTCTTGGCAGTGAGAGGGGCCGGCCTCTCATCTCCCTTTGAAGAGCAACAGGGTACTGACTGGAACTCCTAGGTCAGCATCACCCTCGCGGCCGGCCTCGGGGTGGTCCAGGGGCGCCTGCACCTCACTGGGCCGGCTCAGAGGCAGAGCGATCCACAGGCAGCAGGAGCGCTGCTGGCTGCTTCTGCTCCTGGCTTTCAGCTGACTTTTGCCTTTCCCTTCTCCTCCTGGGATATCACATCACCCGCTATTACCGGCATTCGTAGGGGCCGGTGGGATTTGGCCCACCCATGTAAGCTTCAGTTCTGAACAACAGGAAGGACACAGCGAGGGGGGCACCTCCTTCCAGGCGGCCGGCCACTCGCCCCCTGTGGGGTCTTGGGTAAGTCCTTTCCACTGTCTGCGTTTGTCCTCCTCTGCGATCTGGGGTTGGCTCTGAGGTTCGCTAGACTCCCACCTCCAGGAGCCTATGGTGGCGGTCAGCCCACTATTGCCCCTCGGAGCTCTGTTTTTCTAAATAAAGTTTTATTGGCACACAGCCACACCCATTACTTAGAGACAGACCGTCTGTGGTGGCTTCCGCGCCGCCACAGCAGAAGTGAATAGTTGTGAGACCCAAGGTATTTACTATCCGGCTCTTTTACAGGAAACGTGTGCCAGCCTCTGGTCTATGGCTCCAATTTTATTTCATTTTCCTTGGAGTGAGGCAGAGCTGTTCCCAGCGCCATCGTAATTTTGTGTTGTGGTGATGGGCCACTTGAATGAGGTGGAGGGGCTGTTCTAGCATCCCAGCCAGACAGCAGATGAAGGAATCTTCTAGTCAGCTTGGGCTGCCATAACAAAATACCACAGATTGGGTGGTTTCAACAGCAGATAAACAGCCGAGATTTATTTTCTCACAGCTCTGGAGGCTGGAAGTCCATAATCAAGATGCTGGTAGAGTCAGATTTGTTCTGAGGCCTCCTCACCTGGCTTGTGGGCGGCTGCCACCTTGCTGTGTCCTCACACAGCCTTTCTTCAGTGCCTGGAGGGCAGAGAGAGAGTGTGTGAGTTCTCTGGTGTCTCTTTTTATAAGAACACTAATCCCATTGGATCAGGGCTCCACTCACATGACCTCATTTAGCCCTGACTACGTCCTTAAAGGCTGTGTCTCAAATGCAGTCACATTGGAGGCTGGGGATTCAACAGAGGAATTTGGAAGGAGGGGGCACAATTCAGTCCATGACAAATCCTAATTTTCTCAGGAGACTACCTAATTAGGCCAACCTGACCGATGAAGACATTAAGGCTCGCTTAATTGGGGGTCAGATGCTCGCTCCTTGACTTAGGTCGGAGTCCCCAGAACAAACCCTGAGACGAGGACTGTGTGCAAGGGGTGCGCTGAAGACATGCTCTGCAGAGGCTTGGTCAGGGCGGCAGGGAGGCAGGGAGCCCAAGGGGCAGGGCAGAGTTCAGGTGCAGCCCCCGAGGGCTGGCTTCCTCCTGGCCGCACAGGGCAGCGCAGGGAGCCTGAGACACCGCACCTGTCAGGCACTGGCTAAGGGCTGCCTTGGAGCAATGTTAACTCCCAGGCATTTCCAATCTCTGCTGGCGTGGGCAAGCAGCTCTGGTCGCCTGAGGGCAGTCCTCCAGGAGCGAGATCACACAAAAGCCACTGGAGGGCCACACAGCAAGCATAAAAGGGCGGCAGGCCACCTTGGCAAGGCTCTGGCTGTGTTGCTACATCCCAGACAGGCAAATCGGAGTCGATAACAAAATGTCTATCCAAGAGAACCCACAGTCAATCTGGCAAAACAAAATTGTCGCACGTGCCAGAATGTTCTCTAATTGGAAAAACTGAGGAAGTGACTAAACCTCATGTACGCTGACATTCCCAGACCCAGCACACAGTAGTTGCTCAGTTAGGTCTGACAGTTGCTTGCAGGATGGCTGAGTGGAAACCAGGCAAGGGGCCCGAGTGAGGGACAACAGCCTGGGGTCAGCCTGAGAGAACCAGCCCTGTCCTGGGCCTCTCCCCGCAGCCGGGACACCTGTCCCTGGCTGACAGCCCAGGCAGGCTTAGGGTTTGACCATTTACCCCAACAAAGGACTTCTCTGATTCTGGGTTTCAAAGACTGTCTCCACCACACAGGGGGGTGGCCTTTCCCCAGGGGTGGTGAGGTAGAGGGACACTAAAATGGTGGGGGAAGAAAGGTTGGGGACACATGACTCTTGCGTAGCACAAGTGGGATTTTGCTTCTGTCTTGATCTGTTTACATGTCTTAGAACAAATAGAATGGTGGCCAATTTCACACATTCTTGTCAGTTGTGTCACATCGTCTACATTTTTTTCCCTCCTTTGGGAGAATTGAACTGAAAAACTATTAGAAATAATGAGAGTTCAGTAAGGCAGCCAGTCACAAAACAAATGTACAAAAATCAATAGCTTTCTTATTTCCAACAGTAACTACTTAGAAAAAATAATGGAAAAGAAAGATCTCGTTCACAATAGAAACCAAAGGTACTTATCACCTTGAAGCAAACTGATAGGAGAAGACACGTGTGCTGCCTTTCCTCCCTCCATCCCAGGCATCCCACTGTATTGGGGGAGAGACTTGTTATGACTACAGCTTGGATTCCTGGCCCCCACCCTTCAGACTTAGCCACAGGAGGGCTGGGGGCCAAGGTTTCCCCGGCTCTCTTGGTGGGAAGCATGTTGAAGATATAAGCTCATGACAGCTGCTCTGGGCAGCTGCCAAGGGGCTGCTGGGCCTGCTGGTTGCCCGTTGCGGTTGCTGTGGGTGATCACCCTAGCCCAGGGGCTGGGCCTAGGTGTCCTGGGGTAGGACACCGATGGAGCAGAGAGCCATGAGACATGGTGCAGGCTCCTGGAGGGCCTGCTGACTCTTGGGGTTGACCACTTTTACCACTCTGCAGTGTCTCAGTGGACAAGCTGGCCATGCCAGTGTGGGTGCAGGTGGTAAATGTCAGCATTGGTAAGAGTTTCTTCTGTAACTAGGATGGTGTCACATCTGGGATGGGGTCGGGTCAAGGAAGGGACCCAGGGCCATTTCATCCCAGGAACTTTCTAGGATTCCTCTGACCTGAGTGGAAGGATCATATATATTAGTCAGGATGTTTTTCCTTTGCAAATGGCAGGAAGCCTAGCTTAACTTCCCCCTGACTCCAGGGACCCCTGAAAAAAAAAATACTAAAAAAGATACAAGAATACTGTATCCTGCCTCTTGGGATAGTGCACACCAGTTTGCAGACTGCCAGCCCCCACGGTTGCCTGAGGGGCCTGCTTTCTCCATTCTCATGGCAGGATGGAAGTGAAGGGTTATCAGTGCTCTGGGAGAGTAGCCTGACACAGCAACAGGCAGGAGAGGTGGGTCAATACCCTAGCTCCCTTGCCCTTTGGGCAGAATGGGTCTGAAATGTGTGCTCCACAAAGTGTCCCGAAGTTTCTGAGTGGGACTGAGCCCAAGTTGGCCTTTAGCTATTATCTGCTCAATAACGTACCTTCCCTTCCCTGTCTTAATGCCCCTGTTGGTGTTTTCTGGGATTGCTTCTCATATGAACTATTGCATATGAATCCTCATTTCAGGGTCTTCTCTAGCGATATCCTCAAATGAAAGAGGAAGGACACAGGGGGGCTATGGATATTGATTTAGCTTCATATAATTAGAGTCCAGGTATAGATTTGGTTACAGGTAAGGTTGGACCCAGCACACTCACATAATATCGTTAGGACTTGGTCTCTCTCTTCCCATCACTTGGCTAGGCTTTCTCCCCAGGGAGAATTTGTCAACATAGTGGCTCCCAACAGACCCAGGTTTACATTCTCCCAACTAGACTAACTGAGCAGACTGTTGGTAGAAATGCAAACTGGTGAAGCCACTCCAGAGAACAGTTTGGAGTTCCTAAAAAAGTTAAAAATAGAAATACCCTGGGACACCTGGGTAGGGTCGGAGTGTTGGTTTCAGTTCAGGTCATGATCTTGGGATTGTGAGTTAGAGTCCCGGGTTATTGGGGAGTCTGCCTCTCTCTCCCTTGGCCTTTACCACCCCCTTTCTCTTTCAAATAAATAAATAAATCTTCAAAAATAAATAGAACTACCCTATGATCCAACAATTGCACTACTAATTCAAAGGATTAAAAAAATACAGATTTGAGGGGGTAGATGCATCCCGATATTTATTGCAGCATTGTCAACAATAGCCAAACTGTGGAGACACCCCAAATATCTATTGCCTGATGAATGGATAAAGAAGATGTGGTAGATATATATTATGGAATATTATTCAGCCATCAAGAGAAATGGAATCTTACCATTTGCAATGATGTGGATGCAGGTATATTATGCTAAGTGAAATAAATCAGTGAGAGAAAGACAAATACCATATGATTTCACTCATATGTGGAATTTAAGAAAGAAAACAGATGAGCATATGGGAAGGAGGGAGGAGGAGAGAGGGAAATAAACCATAAGAGACTCTTAATGATAGAGAACAAACTGAGGGTCGTGGAGGGAGGTGGGTGGGTGAGGGATGGGCTAGATGGGTGATGGGTATTAGGGAGGCCACTTGTTGTGATGAGCACTAGGTGTTGTGTGTATGTGATGAATCACTGAATTCTACTCCTGAAATCAGCATTGCACTGTATGATAACTACCTAGAATTTAAGAAAACAAAAACAAACTACTTGTGAAGAAAGAAGAGAACTTACTTTTGTGAATAGTTTCAAGAAAATCATGGAATTGCAAACCACTGGCCTGACTCGCACACCTCTGGGCCACCATCTGAGGCCAGGTAGATGGAACGGTCTGATTGACCAGTGCTGAGTCATGTGCCTTTGGTTTCCTTCAGCTTCTCTTCTGTACACCCCATTCTACCTCTCCAACCCACTGCCTATGCTAGAAAGATTGGAATCAGGAACAAATGCTTTGAGTTTTAGAAGTACATAGGGCAGACCCTTGCCCATGTGCAGGTACTGGTGCCTGTCCATTTGTAGAAGGGAGGAACCTGTACCTGTAGAATCTGCTCACCTGCTAACCACCAGGTTGTATTAGTGAACACTTTCAGAGATTCTCTGGGTAAGCCAGACCACTCTGCCTCAAAGTTATGAAATAAAAAGAAAATGAAGAGGGACATTTGGCTGGCTCAATCAGTGGAGTGTGTGACTCTTGATCTCGGGGTTGTGAGTTCAAGCCCCATGTTGGTTATAGAGATTACTTAAATAAAAGAATCTTTAAAAAAAAAAAGAAGAAAATGAACATCTCAGCTGAAGTAGAACCCCTCTGCTTTTCATACTAATGACTTTTGTAAAGAAACCAATCTTTGACAAGAAAATAGAAGATGGTAAAGGAACTAATATCTGGAGGTGGCTACTGTGCACCAGCATCATCCGTGTGGTTGTGATTCACTTCTCATCAAACCTGTGGTGTCCATCTTATGGGTAGGTGCACTGAAGCCAGAAGATGTTAAGTCAGGTGCCGAAAAAGCAAAACAGGGACCCCCGGGTCAGCACCATGACAACCTCGAGCCATGATATTTCTACTGTTCTAAATACCTTCCTTCAGAGAATGATGTTGGGAGAAGGAACTCTGTTCTGCTGGTTCTGTGTGTAAGACAGACTCTTTCCGCTGGTCTACGTATGATGATATTACAAAGCAGACACTTTAGCCAAATGGGGCATAGTCCTACATGGTTTAAGAATTAGAAGCAATCCATCAGTGCCTGCGAAATTACAAGGAGCTTAATAGCAAACAATTAGTTTGCTCAGATCCAGGCTGGAGAAACCTGTCTATGTAGTCCAGAAAACAGGCAGAGAAGCAAAACACAGCTTAGCTTGGAGAGCAAGGAGTCTGCCTGCAGTTGTTAGGACTGTCCGCATAGTGCCTGGCACACAGTAGGTGCACAGCACATATTTGGTGAGTGAATGAACAAATGCACACACACTGGTGGCTTTTTTTTTTTAACAACACTCCTTTCCAAATGTCTTTCCATGATGACAAATAAGTTATTTCTGATGGTTGTGTAAGAGTTCTTAGTAGTTCAATTTATCGAACATTTTATTGAATAGTTCAAAATCATGAAAATAACTATTTCTTTTTGAGCAGTTGGGTAGTTTTCCATTTGTGGGGATATTAAACAATGCTGTGAATGAATATTCTTACACTTACATATTTAGAAATTTTTCAGATTAATTTCCCTAAGATATGTGCAGAAAATAATTGCTTGGTTAAAGAGCATTCACATTTTAAGGGTTTTTACTCATTTAATTTTTGGATGCATACAGCCAAATATATATCCATCTATACGTGGATAAGGAAAAATGTAATTTACTTATAAAATTCAGCAAACAGGATTTGCCCTTGATATAGTAGTATAGGGCTAGACCTGTCCTATTTTAGCACAAATCAGCACTCCAAAGCTAATTAAGCAATTTTTGTGGATTATTGTTTAAGATAAGTGAATCACTGGATGAGACTTGAACATTTTTTGCTTGCTTTTTATTTCCATCATCCTGTTCTATGACTCTCTAGAGAGGATGAGCAGTTTGTCTTTGGAGCTGTGACACCATGTCTTTTGTAGCTTATATTCTGCTTTGCTTCTTCTCCACCCCCATAACGTCGTTAATGCCTCACACAGGATCCAGATTCCAAAAATGCTTGTGGACTTAAGTGTTGGCAAGAGTGTGGGAAACCCAGACTTGCACACACTGTTGGTGGGAGTATTAATTGGTACAGCCACTTTGAAGGCAATTTGGCAGCTTCTATTAAAATGTAAAATGTGCATGCCCTGTGATTCAGCAATTATACTTCTGCACGTCTTCTCAAGAGAAACTTTTGCACCTGTGCAGATGTTCACTGCAGCACTGATCCTAACAGTGAAAGACTGGAAAAAAACTCTGTCAATAGGGGAATGATTGAAACGGAAAAGATTCTGTTCTGTGTACTAGTTAAGGGGAATAAAATAGACCAGAGGCTAAGAACTGGGTCCAGTAAACCCAATGCAGTCCAGCAGACATATCTTATTCTTTTTGCACAGTATTTCTGCCCTATAAAATCTACTATTTTAGTAGGTTGGTTCGTGTTATTTGCTGTAGTTATGTTCTGTAACGTCACCATGAACAATGAATTAGTATTACTCCTAGTGGACATGAAGGGTGAGATTCCTGCAAGCCTCTGGCCACATTTTCATCAAGCAATAAACACATAACCTTGTTTTACATGTGTTTTTGTTTAAAGACACTTTATTTAATATATATTACTGATTCATTGACATTGAACTCACGGCCAATAGCACTATATACCTCAAGCCTCAGTGAGGCTTATCTAACAGGTATGTTTCCTCCGTGAGGCACATCACAAACTTTTTGCCCTTGGGAACATTAGTCTGTACCTCAGTACTTTATTTAGCCATTTTATTTTATTTTTATTTTATTTTTTTTATTTCCTTCATCAATCTAATTTTTATTATTTATTTATTTATTTTTAATTTATTTTTTATTGGTGTTCAATTTACCAACATACAGAATAACACCCAGTGCCCATCACCCATTCACTCCCACCCCCGCCCTCCTCCCCTTCTACCACCCCTAGTTCGTTTCCCAGAGTTAGCAGTCTTTACGTTTTGTCTCCCTTTCTGATATTTCCCACACATTTTTTCTCCCTTCCCTTATGTTCCCTTTCACTATTATTTATATTCCCCAAATGAATGAGACCATATAATGTTTGTCCTTCTCCGACTGACTTACTTCACTCAGCATAATACCCTCCAGTTCCATCCACGTTGAAGCAAATGGTGGGTATTTGTCATTTCTAATAGCTGAGTAATATTCCATTGTATACATAAACCACATCTTTATCCACTCATCTTTCGTTGGACACCGAGGCTCCTTCCACAGTTTTATTTAGCCATTTTAAACAGTGAAATTACCCACCTCCCCCCCAAAATCACAAAGATGTGACATTAAATAGTCCACAGAAAGAATATTTATTTACGGTATGAGAACTAAAACAAGAAAGCAAAGCATCCCTTCGTCCAACGTGAGCTGGGGTGGTGCATGTCAGGTGACTCAGACTTTTTGCCATTCTGCCCATGTCCATGATTGACCACAAAAAAGCTGAGATCATTGATTTTGGGGTTACAAATAGATTTTAGTGAGTAGGGGGATCCACAACTATAGAATCTGTGGGTAATTAGGATGATGATATGTACCACTAAGATATAAGGACTCTTTTAAAAACATAACCTCCATTGCCATGATTACTCCTAGATTCTTCAATATTATTGAACATCGAGTCAATGTTTGCATTTTTCCAATTATTTTATTAAAATTATAAACCCACAAATTTAAACATATTTGATACATTTTAATTTATTGCAATGATTATTATTATTAGTTTCATTATTATTTTTAAAAATCATTATTAGTATTATTAGTGATGCTCAGATTGCCCCATCTTTGGCCAGTGGGAAACTTCACAAGTTGGGATAACCCCATCAATTTTTGACAATTTTCTTGTTTTCGGATACAATTAGATGTTTTAGGCTCCTCATTTATTTCCTGTACCAGGCTTGGAATTAGTTAATTTTCCAAGCGCATTTGGTTCATTTTGGTGAGAAATGATATCTAGAGATCCCAACTTGAGTACTAAGGGAACTCATTGCTATTGGCTTTGCCACTTTTTTCAGTGTCTCAGGGCCTTGACACTTTTTTTCAGTGTCTAGGAAATATGGGTAGTTATCTCTCTCTCTTTTTGTGTCTATCTATCTATCTATCTATCTATCTATCTATCTATCTATCTATCATCTATCTATCTATCGTCTATCCATCATCATCATCATCAAATACATTATGAATTTGAACCAATGCTTCCTTTTCAGTTTCATGTTTATGTGGTTTTTACATAAACTTTTCCAACATCTACATTTCCTTCTTCCCATGCCTCAAATCTCTGTTCTCCAAAACAGCATGGATGATAGAATTGGAATATAATGTAATTATTCAGCAGTTTTATCCCACATCACCCATGTAGCAGTCTTAGAATTCCAAACCCACACATTCCCACCAGCAATATTATTATTGAATCAGTTACTGTTGTTGTTGTTTTTACAATTCTTTTGTATTTAGGATATTTTCCACTAAAAGTAAGTACTCAAATTACTATAGCTTCTGTGCATTGCCACCAGAGTGGATATACAGTTAGATTCACTTAATTCATTTTATTTTTTTATATTTGGGGGTTAATATTTTAAAGTTTAATTGTCTTTAATCATCTAAAAAACTACATAGCTTTAAAGATATATCTAAAAACCAAAGTATGTTCAAATAAATCTGGCTTCTCTTTCTATCTCACCTACTCTGTACCTTCTTTTCCCCTATAAACAAGCCTTTAAAATGTTTGTGTGGTTTATTCTTCCATTGAAAAATTGAATTAACTGTATATATACATATATAACTGTGTGTGTGTGTGTATATATATATATATATATATACATCCTCCTTTCTTACAGAAATAGAATATAAAACACATTTTTCTGCATCTTGATTTTTTAAAAAATCATTTTAGCAATGTAACTCAGAATTTACTCCATAGTTGAAGACAGAGATATTCCTCATTCCTTATTACAGTTATACAGTACTCTATCATATGGCTGTATCATAATTTATTCAGTAAGTCCCTCACCATGGCAATTTGTTTTCTGCCTTAGCTATTATAATTGGTACCCAATTAGCCACCTTGTGCATATATCTTTTTTGTAGTTTTGGCAGTATATGTTTGGGATAAATTCCAAGAAGTATGATTATTAGGTCAAATGGTAAATGAATATGTAATTTTACTAAATATCTCCAAATTTTTATTCATAGCGGTCATATATACCATTTTGCATCCCCTCTAGTGATGTATGAAAGTGCTTGTTTTGCCAAAGGTTCACCAACAGAGTATATTGTTGAACTTCTAGATTTTTGCTAATCTTTTGATGGAAAGAGAAATGATATCTCAGTTGAATTTTAATTTGCATTTTTGTTACTACTGGCCAACTTTCTGAGGAAAATAAAATGTATTGAAAACATTTAAAATAACACATTTCATAGGAACACTTGAGTCTCCATCTTTCTTGAAACATTACTTTGGCAGTACCGAATCAACATTTCCACATGGCATGACTGGCTGAACTGAGTACCAGCTATCCCCTTCAGATGGACATGTATTTTCCAGTTTAATGTAGACTCTGCTTTACTTCTTTGCAGGATTGTATTACCTGGCTTTCCCTGTCAACATTTGAATTTGTCAGCCCATTCTTTGACTTAGAAAGTTGGTGTATCAGTCAGCTATCACCACAAAAATGCTATGGGCATATGACACTGAGTATTTATTGCAATTGCGTGTGTGGTGGTTGGCTAGGAGGCTCTGCTGGTATTAGTTGGGCTCATTCACATGGCTGAGGATTTGGTTAGTTATCAAATGATTTAGATTGTTCTTGGCTATATGGTTATACAGCCATCAGAACAATGTGATCCAATATATATAAAACATAGTATACACTGGATGGCATGTTTCCTGTCTAGTGACAAGCCCTCACTATCAGGTTTATGGTTGGGGCCTGTGTCCTGTTGGGACCTATATGTCCTATTGTTCCTCTGGACCTTTCTAATGCCCCAATTTTCCCTCCTTTAACACATTCCCAGTACTCTAATCTCAGGCATTTGCTCAGTATCGGAAAGGATATTTTCTTCTACCCAGGTCCTTTAGCTGTGGCAAAGATGAGAATGTACTCTGGTTCTGCATGAAGGATGTGGTGGGAGATGAGAAATGTAAGTAGTAATGTTGGCCTTATTAGAAAAAAGACTCAACTTCCCAGAAGAAAAGGGAATTCTGCCGGGAAACTGCATATAGACTCAAATTGCAACTCTTCCTTGGGCCTCCAGCCTGCTGGCCTACCCTGCAGATTTTGAACTTGCCAAGCTTCCACAATCCTGTGAACCAAATTCTTATGTCTAGATGCACGCGCGCGCACACACACACACACACACACACACACACCACATTCTGTTGGTTCTGTTTCTCTGGAGAACCCTAATATAGAATGTTGGCAGGGGAAGAGCTTCCAACCTGGGTTGTTGCTTGTTTTCTTCTAAAGCAACTTAAAAAATACATCTTACCACTGGGAGAATTAATTTCCTTCAATGTTATACAAAAAGATGACCGTTTTCTACATAGACAAGATGCTGACCTTATTTCTTTTCAATTATAACTCTCTTCTTAGGGTTCAATCCCTTCTGAGTTGCACCATGAAGATTTCTGGTATTAACTGACAATGCAGGGTCTCAGCTCCAGATAAGTGTTCTGTAACCCCTAGATTTTTCTCCCACGATGGTGGGTTGAAAGAGGTGGTAAAGGGGTCATAGGACCAGAGTGAAAGGAAGTCTCCTTATCCTGCCACAACCTTTAGAGAGTGGTTGTGGTTATACCCCCAAAAGACTTAGACTTTCCATGAGCACCATTTATTCTCAGAAATTGTTCTGGGCTCTGGGACTGGTTTGGTTCAAGCCAAACCCAATAATGGGGATGGAGTAGACGTCTATATGAATATTTTGGGCCATTTCTGTCTCATTTAATCTACCAGAATTTACTCTCAATTTGGGACTCCATAGTGGAAGGCTCTGTTTGTCCCGGAGATGCTGAGTTTTGTACAAATGACATCAATGATGCATAGGTCTTGACTCGCCCTCGAGGATCCCTGAGAGCATGTGAAAAAGATCTCAGTAATCAGACCTGGAAAAGGAGAGGAATTGAGAGGGGATGTCAGCCTGCCAGTGTGTCTAGACTCTGGTGTTTTCACAGCAGCTGAGGCTGGGATGCTCGGCTTCCTATCACGTTATTTTGCAAATATTCCATGGAGTGTTTGTTCAAAATATCCTTAGATTTGGCAGAGACACCTTTACATCATGAAAAACTAGGAGCTAGAAGAACTGAAGAAACTCTGCAATGGGGGCTGATTTCTTAAATGCTCATAAATTCTGCATGCTGCGGAAATAACAAAACACATAACACACCGTTTGAAAATCTTCTTATGAATCCCTTCAGTCTGTGCTTCTGCAGAGAACAGGGGCATCGTCTGAAAAATAAATGATCACATGGTATCCTAAACCCACAATAGGTGAATGAGACTGATGGGCTTGGGTCTCCAAATTTGGGTCTTACTCCCCAGATTCCATCATTAAAAGCCCAGTGAGCAGTGGGGTGAATGGCAGTAGGTAGGTTAAGAGAGGGAAGGAGAAAAAAGTTGTAGTCTCCCAATGGAGCCACTATTCTTCTTTGGGAAAAGAAACTGATATGAGGAAGGTGAGAGCAGCAGCAAGCCACTGTGGCATAGGGGTGCCTCAACCAGACACACCTGTGTTCAAGTAGAAGTCCTACTGCTTACTAGCCACAGGACTGGAGTCACTGTGGCACTGTGGAAAGCTGAATGGTGGCCATTTCTACCTTCTGTGAGGAGTGGTGAGTGAGTCAGTAGCAGGGTGGAGCAGAGACTTGAATTCTCTCGGCTCCTGGTCCATGGCTCAGTCTAATTAAATGACCAGATTCATTTTTTTAATTTAAATTTTAAAATTTTAAATTCAATTCACTAACATAAATGTATTATTAGTTTTAGAAGTAGAGGTCAGTGCGTATATAATACTCAGTGCTCATTCCATTACATTAAAGGGCCAGATTCTTGATAAATCATTGCTTGAATGATTGGAGAAACCGAACTTGCCCCTGGGACAGGTATGTATTTTGTTCTTTGACCCCTGGCCACCCTGCCCAGGAGAGGCTGCTTATCATGGGGCAGCCTTGTTTATCTGACCTCTGCTTATCTGGGCCATGGGTTTATCTGGACAGAGTCCTCACCTGGCTGTCTTTTGTCTCTCCTGCAATCCCTTCAGGACAGAGCACTGCAGCCCTGGAGATGCTGCATCTCTGTCTAGACAGACTTCTCTGGCCTTCCTAGGACACGTTTCTCTTAGAGTATTCACGGGTGTGCATGTGTGTGCCTGTGCGTGTGTGTGTCCCCTAATTCAGATTAATAGGAGGTCTGTAACTTGAAAAAACCATAAAGGAAAATGAATCAAAGACAGTAATCAGGGGCACCTGAGTGGCTCAGTCAGTTGAGCATCTGACTCTTGCTTTTGGCTCAGGTCATCATCTCATGGGTCGTGCGATGGAGCCCTACATTGGGCTCCAAGCGCAGCACAGAATCTGCTGGAGAGTCTCTCCCTCTGCTCCTCTTCCCTCTTTCTCTGTGTGTCTCTCTAAAATAAATAAATAAATAAATAAATAAATAAATAAATAAATAAATAAATATATTTTTTAAAAAGACAGTTATTACTTCACACAAAGTAATAACTCCTTTTCTCTGTCTCTGTTGTTTCTGTTCTTCTTTCATCTCACCATTGTTTGGAAAAATGGTGTGAATTCCAATTATGGTATCATGGTAAAATTTGGCATGTCCATATTACCCGTGAAGTTTATAGTGGGGTCATCTTTATTCATAAAATGAAGTTATGTTGAAGACGTGGGCTACCCAGTGTGAGACAGCAACATGGCCTACCAGCTAAGTTAACAGATTTGAGTACAGTTGGCTTGAGCTTGTGTCCTGATGCTGTAACCTGGAATAAATTACTGACCTGCTTTGAGCATTAGTTTCCTCATATGTGTTCAGTGATCTTGGTTTTCTTGCTTTTCGTATATGCCTCACTTTTTTATAGTATTTACGTCCTGGTTGAAATTGGAATTGTGATATGTTTTAAAGGTGAATGAGAACTGGCCATCACCATTGAAATGTTAGGTGATTATTTATAGCCGTGCCTTGGAATGTTCTGGGTCATGTCAAGGTGTCAGGGAAAAGGCCAAAATCTCCTAAGGTTTTATATTGGGCATGATTGAGAGGAACTAAGGATTTTTAGATAAGGAAAGATAAATGAATGTTCCTTACCTTTGGGATCAAGAATCAGAACATTGAAAGAATAAAGATCCCACACTATGTGGAGTGTACAGCATGGCAATAGGTCATTCTTGACAGTCCTGGAAATACCCATTCGAGCCAGACCTGCTCTTCTATGTTTGCCCTGCTCAAAAAGAACAACAGTGGGGGGTGCCTTGGCTGGCTCAGTTAGGGCAGCATGCAACTCTTGATCTAGGGGTTGTGAGTTCAAGCCCCACATGGGGTATAGAGATTACTTAAATAAATACAACTTAAAAAAAAAAAAAAGAGCAACAGTGAAGGCCTCTGATGGCCAGGTGCCTAGGATCAGTCTGCTGAGAGCTAGAATTTCATCCAACAAGGCCACTGCCCCTGTACCAGCAGTGTCCTGAGGCTGTAGAAAGCCTGCTGTTTGAGAAGTCCTCTGTTAGGTGGTAGGATTGTAGGGCAACTGAGGGAGTTTCACAGCATACCATGTTGGATTGTGTCTCTCAATAACCCACCTCTGTGGTAAGACTGGGGGATGGGTTGTTAATGGGAATAGGAAGGTGCTGGACATGAACTCTGGCGGACCTAGGTCAAATCTATGGCAAAATGTATGAGACAGCCAAAATCATGAGAACTCTGAGTCTGGTGAACACTAATGACCCTGGAGTCCCAGTCTCCCCCTAGATATCAGCATATATGAGGAAGCTAAATTCAGGGAAGAAAAAAGTGGAGGTTCTTAGATTCTAGGTGGCTTATGCAGAGCCTTCTTCAAAAAGACTGCATTGCATTGTTGGTGTGGGGGTTTTTGGCCGCAGAGGAGGTGCCCTTGTACTCCTACCTATAGCTCCTTAACTGGGGTGTCCTTTTGGGACATATGTCAAAAGGGCACAAAATAAGTATAATAGAAGTACTTTGTAAACAATGCACTTTATGCAACTTTAAGCTGTTGTAACCATTCTCATTACATTGATCTTCAATGGAGTGTTTTTATTCATGTCAGATGGAGTATACAGAAACTGCCCTGACAGGCGGATGCAAGTTCTTATCACTGTTCCAAGAAGAAAATTGTCCCAAGAATGTGCTAAAGGTCCCAAGAACCTTTACTGGTGATGCCATTTTCCTCTAAGTGTTTACTGGTAAAGCCCCCGGAGCAAATTATCCCCAAGACACCTTAACGTGGATAATATCCAACCTTTTTATTCCCTTTAAAAAGGCAAAGAATCTTGGTAGTTTGCCTCCTGCATGGTATGTGTCACACTTTATCATCTTTACTGAGCACTGTGAGTTTAGAAAAAGAGGAGATTTCTGTTCTGGCAAAATGAGAGATTAAAAATTCTAAAACCTTTCTATTACAAACTACTAACAATGCTAGATGAAAACATAAGAAGCATAATTTTGTATGCAAGAAAATGAAGGAGGTCGTTAGAGATTATGGATGGAGAGGGAGAGGGAATGCAGGTGTATGAGTGAGCACTGATGTTGCTGGCCCTCTGGGCACACCTACAACCACAGACACGAATGGAGGTAAGACATTGGGCCTGGTGAGAATTGGAGTCTTCTTTCCACTCCATGTGAAGTTATGATCCAGAAATGTCTACACTCTGAGTAAAAACATAAACCAGGAAAAACCCTCCTTGCAAAGGAATAACACAAGGAAACTTGTCTGTCCCAGCTGAGTCTTGATCCTGAGTGCTGGGGGGAAAGAATCCTCTGTGAATCTATGGACCTGTTGGGCCCCTGGGTGGGACTGGTGCCTGAATGCCATTATTTGAAAGGTTTGAAATAAACAAGCTGAGAATTTTTGACTTAACATGGGCTCAATATAGTCAAACCCCCTAACACCTGAAGAAGCAAATGGAGATCCTCTCCAGGCTCAAATAATTCCTATGATTCTGGATTTTTATCCTGCGATAAAAACAAAAAAATTGTAAAACTTACAAGGAGACAAGGTGCCTTGAGAAAGTTAGTAGGAATATCTACGCAGGAAAAATTCTTCTGTTTCTCAGTGCTTAGTGCCCTCAGTATTTCACTTCTGGTCACCAAAGGTCTGAGGCTTTTCCCCCACACCAAGCAATTCTCCAATGCCAGATAGGTGTCCTACAATTTAACTCAATTTTGATACCATCTACCTAGAGGTAGCATCAGAGCCCACAGGTTGAAATATCAGTGCCATAGGCTGCCCCCACCCCCCACATACTTCAGATGCCACCCACAGGTCCTGGTTGTCACTTGTGCTTCTGACCAACTATAAACTGGAGGTTCCTACGACCCCCTTCTTGGTTTCAATAATTTGTTGGACTGGCTTATGGCACTCAGGAAAATGATTTACTTACTAGATTACTGATTCATCTTGAAAGGATAGCACTCAGCAACAACCTGAGGGAAAAGATGCATAGGGTAAAGTATGGGGAAAGGGTGTGGAGCTTCCTTCCAAATCCACACCATTCTCCTGGCACCGGCACATACTCCCCAACCTGAAAGCCCTCCTACCCTTTCCATGAGGGTTTCCTAATGGAGGCTTTATTACCTAGGCCTGCTTGATTAAGTCGTCAGCCATTGGCCATTGGTGAATGATTCGTCTCTGGCCCCTTACCTGCTCCCCCAAAGCTGGGGAAGGTGAGAGGGTGGGTCTGAAAGTTCCAGGCCTTTAATCACTTGGTTCTTCTGGCAACCAGGCTCCATCCTTAGGGGCTGTCTAAAACTCATTTCCTTAATTTAGTAAACTCAGGTGTGGTTGAAAGAAGCTTGTTAGGAGTAACAAAGACACCTTTATTGCTCTTCTTATCACCTGGGAAATTCCAAGGGTTGTAGGAACTCCAACCTTGCCAGGAAGGGATGAAGATCAAATACATTTCTTATGAATCACCACATGACAATGACATACATGACAAAAGACTTGGTAAATCCTCAGAGATGAGAATTATCGGATACAGAATATAAAATATCCCTACTGTTTTTTTTTTTTTTTTTTTGGTCTTCCAAATCCTTTTATCTCACACATTTAGAAAATCTTGAAAATCGTGATATCATGTGCTCTAGCAGAAAGAACACGGCCCTGAGCCAGTTGATCTGGGCCCTCTGCATCACAGACAGAGGCAGGGAGTGCCACAGGGCCTCACTCCCTACTGTTTTTAAAGAAGTAAGAGAAGGAGTTGAAAAAAGAAAAGGAATCAAAAATATGAGTAAGGAGTAAGAGTGAAAAATGGCCAGAAGGAACCCATTTGTACTTCTGGAAATAAAAGTACCACAATGGAAATTTATTAAACCGATGGCAATTAACATTGGAAATACAAAACTCAGTGGGTGTGTTCAACGGTATATTCGGAACTGCTGAAGCAAGAGTTAGTAAACTGGAAAAAAGATGTGAGGAAATCACAAAGAATGTGGTAGTGAAAGGTGTCGAGTGTGAAGTTATACAGTCTAGTTTGGGTCCTAATTTGTTTGAGAGAGAGGGAGAGACAATGGTCAAAGAAGTAATTGTGGAGCACTTTTCAGGAGAGTTGAAAGACACCTGAGATGCCTTACCTGTAAATGGGAAAGGGGATTTCTGCCTTGCTGAATTATGGGGATTAAATAAAATGAGAGCTATGAAAGCACTGAATATACTATCATTAGACTGTACGCATTTCAGCTCAGTTTGCTCCTCAAACACATGCACATACAATTGAACACATAAAATTCTATCTACCACAGCCAACGTTGGCTGAGTGAGGTAGCCTTCTAAGCTGTCAAGTGTGGTCCTTGGAATAGCACCACTGGCATAATCCAAGAATTCACAAACCAGACAGTTTCTGGGGCCCCACCCCAGACCTGCTCAGTCAGAATCTGCATTTTTAACAAGATCCCTAGTAATTTGTATGCACATTATAGTGTGAGAAACACTGATCTAAGCACACGAATTAATTTATTTTAATCCTTGAAACAACTCTTTGATTCAAATCCTGATTCCAAAGCCCTCACCCAGTCTTGGAGTCCCAAAACCCAGTACAAGGCCAGGCCTGAGGTGTTGGTCCTGAATAAACATACATTTTGCTCTTTTTCCTATCTACAAGGTGAGGAGATTATTACCGAGGGCAAAATTAGGTCTGGGGAGGGTCTGCCTTCCACAGGGTTCAGTGGGAGTTGAACCCTGAGTCCTGGGGCTTTATCTAATTCAAGAATGGAGTGAAGATTTGGAGTTTCTTACCCCAAAGCCCTGAAGCCACTTCCAGTCCCATCTATTTACTCAGTTCTTGCAGATGAAGAATTAAAAGTTAGAATAAAGAAATCAGCAAGGCTTGGCGACCCAGTCTCCTTTTGATAGGCAGGCATGTTTATGACTGCAAAAATCTCCATGGGCACCCTGGGTAGGGTTACAGCCTTGAGAGCCAACAGCCTGGGAAGAGCTGGCATCATTTGCAGATTGGTGGATGGATTGCTCTGCTTGTGTTTCAGAAAGCCCTTGCTCCACTTCTGGGTGCCTTGGCACTCACCCAGGGGGAATCATTAATCAGCCCGATCGCCTTAATTAAAGCTCTCCAATATTTCGTTGGAGATTAATATCTATTTGCAAAGAGCTGAAGTTTCAACCGTTAGATGCAATAAGCTCAAAACTCTGAGTCACAGACACTCTAAATTCCATCAGCCCCTCCAGGGCAGAATGATGCACAGGATGAAGGTCTTAAGGGGCCTTGATGTGCATGGAATAATTATTGCTTCTAAATACCATTACTACAACTGCCATCCTACTACCGTTACTTAATGTCAGCAACCACTGCCTCTGTGTACCAGGCACTGTGCAAAGTTCTTTTCCTGCATTTATTGCATTTAATCCTTACAACCAGCCTATGAGGTAAGACTTGTTCTCCTTGTTTCTCAGATGAAACAGCCAAAATTAAGTAATTTGTCCCAGTAGCAGAGCTTGTGAATGTCATGGCTGGGATCTGAATATACTTTTAGTTCACGTCATTGACTACTGCCTTCCAAGATGCCCGGGTTTTCTTATGCTTCTCTCATCTTTGGGGGTCCCATGATATTCCTGTGGAGTCCTTCTAACCCTTTAATTGGCAAAGGGATTACATCTGTTGGAATGTTTCCTGCAGGAAATATCGGGATATGTCTCTACCTGGCTGAAACTATCAGGAAATATGTCACCTCACACTCCAGGAGGATGGTCCAGAGGAAGGCGGGCATCAGAGAGGAAGATGGGTATCTTCACAGTGGTTCTGGCTCTCAGTGTGAGTGGGACCAAGAAAACTGTCCCCAGACTTGACACTTGAGTGGAATCCGAGGGTGAATGGGAAGGAACCAGGAGGAGGTGGTTAGAGGCAGTGGAAATAGTCGGGGAGAAGATGATGAGTGCCATAGAACTGGACCACATTCAGCCTGGTGGAGTGTGGCATTGGGCATAGGAGGGCAAGGAAAAGTGGCTGATGGAAGCTCGTACAGGGTCTTGAATGTCATGGATTTGGAATTAATCCCAAGGGCAAGCCCTCTGTGGTGGCCTAGAGACCCACAATCACATTAGTTTGTAGCAAATGGACTAGCAAGAGAGAGACGAGAGCACCAAGACAAGAAGGAATCTGTTGTAGTAGTTCAGGAAGCACTGAGGACAGAAGGAAACAGAAATGAACACATCTGGGTGTGATTTAGGAAATCCAATTGACAGGACTTGGTGATCAATGCATAGAAGGATCTGAGGATGTCACCAGGTCTCTGGTTTGAGTGAGTGGTTGGAGCCTTTCAGACAGATGGGGAAGGTAGGAGGAAGAACCAAATAAATGGCACTGAACACAAGACTGGGGTCTAATGACTCCAGATGCGACTCAGGAAAACCCCAAAGGCTGGCTTTCATGAAAATGCAGAATTGAGGCTACGGCAGCACTGCTGATCCAAATCTCTGCGCTCCTCTCAGTATACTGGGTGAGGATGGCTTGGCAAGCAGCACAGAGCAAAGCTACACACGTGTTCCCAGTGGATGAGTCCATAGATGCTGATACTTGGTATTCTATCAACCAAAATGGTCAGCAGGGAGGCTTTTGTCTGTGTTTTTGTAACATTTGCTTGGGGTGACTCAGAGTGACTTGAATGTCTTTGCTGCTTGCAGATGTGGCTGCATGGTAATGCATTCCTTTGTCTTGTCCAAATATTAATAAAAATACTTTTCATTGAGCTGTAGGCACCTTTCTGGAAGGTCTAAGGGCTTTGAACAGGTTCTGGCTAAGGAAGGATTGATCTCTGCAGGGGAGGAAGCTGTATCTTTGTGTCGCACACCAAGTCCCTCAGCTGAGGATTTCAGGGCTGTTGACAGTGAAGGGACTGCTTTTTCAGAGGTGATAGCATCTGAGGTGGTTCAACTGCAGTATCAGGATGGGAGCCTCTGACTCCCATCGAAGCTGAGCCTGGAGAGACCAAATTATATTCGCCTGAAGTGGAGAGCTGGGTTAATCACAGGGAACTTGGTTTCCTCCCATCTTCCAGGCCACTCACTACTTCTGATTTTGGACAAAGGGGCCCTGGGTGAGGAAGAGGAAAGAAATGAATGGGGTATACAGATACCAGGGTAGGTGTTTGCTTCTGCTCAAAACAGACCCTGGAGGCAGGCATTCTCATTCCACTTAGAGAAAAGGAGCTAGAAGTCAAGAAAGTTAAGACCTTGCCCAAGACCACACATTGAAAGCTAGAGTTGTGACCTCGCCCCAGAGCTGTCTGATTTTTCTCTTCTCAATAAGATACAAAGAAGGGAGAAGAGAATATTCACAGGGACCTAGGGTGACACTTATGATTCCTTGTGTAGAATTCACAGAGCACCTCAAAGTTCTACCTAAACCCCAGGGAATCAGCAAGGCTCTGCTTAACTAATGGAAGCCATGAAAATTAAGGGGTCTGAAGTAGCCTCAAAGGGCTACTACTAAAAGGCCAAATCTAACAAGATGATATGGAATGAGTGTTATATATTAGTCAGATAAATAAATAAGTAAAATCTTTAAAAAAAAAAAAAAGCTCATCCTCTTGACCACTGTGCATTTTTGCCTTGTGACAGCAGCTAGCTCTAAACTTTGCTTGTGTGGAATATGCGATGTACTCCCACTAACATCAGGGAAGGAATAAGGATGCTTACCATTGTCGCTGTCATTTGACAACTTGAAAAATAGAGTAAACAGAGCAAAAGAATAAGCAGAATTAAGGCTAGGCTAATCATTACTCATCGATGATATTATTATTAACTAACAACCCCCCCCAGAGATCCAACTGAAAAACTATTTACAGTAATACAAGATTACAGTATGAGGGTCATATTTTAAAATAGCAAAATCAATGGTTTTTCTATGTTAGCAATAATCACCTATAAATCTTTCTTTAAAAATCCTATTTAAAACAAGAATACAGGGCGCCTGGGTGCCTCAGCTGGTTAAGCATCTGCCTTCCGCTCAGGTCATGATCCCAGGGTCCTGGGATGGAGCCCTGCATTGGGTTCCCTGCTCAGTGGGGAATCTGCTTGTCCCTCTCCCTCTGCCTGCCATTCCCCTGCTTGTGATTTCTTTTTCTCTCTGTGTCAAATGAATAAATAAAATCTTTAAGGAAAGAAGAAAAACCAGGAATACAAATGTAAAAGTCTTAGTCAACAAGAAATATACAGAAACAATACATAGACAACAACATTCTTAGTGAGAGACATCAAAGAAGACACGAATAATTTAAGAGATACACCTACCTGAGAGTGGGATGACCCCCTACTTATGGGTGTCAGTCATTCCCACATTAATTGTTGAGTTGCAATTCTGTTAATTCTGTGTCAATGTTTTTTTAATCAAGATTATACATATACACCGGATAACAATCATCCCCAAATTAATGGCTCTGTGCATTTCTTGTAGCTATATTCTAAAGATAGGTCTTTTAATTGAGATGACACATGTTCTTGGTTAAAAAATCAAATTATACAGAAAGGTTTATAAAGAGACACGACTGTTTCTTGCTTCATCTTTCCCAGCCTGGGCCCCGCTCTTTGGAGACAGCCCTTAGAGACACATCTAGCTCTTCTTCTGAAGGTTGCCTCCGTATTTTGAAGTATGTTTTGCTGCAATTTATAGACTGATCAATTTTGGACATTAATTATTGACCTCCTGCCATGACCGATGGAGACTTTGTTCCCCTCCACCGCTTCTCCATCTCTCCCCAGTGGCCCAGTATAATAATATCACTCCATTTTTTCTCTGGGTTACATTTGTCACTTTTGGAGAGATCTGCTTGGATTTTATTTCCACTCCGTCGTCTGAACTTGGATGTCTATGTTGTCAAGGTGGAGGAGGTTTATATTGTGTTCTTTGATCCTGAAGTCTCCTTGTTTGATTTTGGGTAAGTTTTGAAAGTGGAAAGTCATTAACAGTGATTGCACTGTCATGACTATGTAAACCTTGTTCATTGCAGAGCCAACCAGTGTGCTGTGATGACAGTACCCTCCCTGCATGGGTTTGTTTTTACTTTCCCTGGAGTTAAAGAAGGTCTTTCCTTTTATTTTTTCATTGTTTGCTTTCATTGCTTCCTTCACTTCAAATTGTCATGGAAAGTATAAGATCTCCCAAATCTTGCCCCAGTGCCTAGGCTTCCATCCTGCTCCTGTTGGGCTGGGATGCATGTCTCTCCACGCCTTCCTCCCCTGCTCTACTGTCTCCTGGCAGCCGTGTCTACTTCCTTATTTTGTATGTGTGTGTGTGTGTGGAGGCTCATATCCTATAGAATTTCTAAGAAAGGACAGATGGGAGCTAATTTTTCTCACTTCCACAGAACTAAAAATGACTTTATTCTACTCTAATTCCTAATGGCTTTAACTCTCACTGATAATCCTTGTCTGAAGCAGCGTTTACTTCATTCCAGGCTGCAGACTGGTAGATTTTCCCATTTCTACTTTTCTTCCACATCTACTAGCTGGCCTTCCTGTATAAAGAAGATTTTTTATTTATTTATTTTTTACTCATTAACTAGGTGTAAACTACTATGCCCCCAAAAAGCAGAGAATTGCTTAGCTCTTCCCTCTCTCTTAGTTCTTACCTCTTAGTTGAACACGTCTGTGAAACAGAAAGCAAAAAAGTCGGGTTGCCTTTCAATGAGGTTAATGAATAAGCCATCCACTGCGATTTCTGGATTTCCTCCTGTTTGGGAGTCAGAGGGATGGGGGAGTCCTAAACCAAATGGATTCAAATCCCAAGACTTTGTTTCAGGATGGGTAGAGAAAGAGGATAAATCTTCCCTCCTGGGAAAGCTTCCTGGCCTCTCCTGTAGCACTGTGCAAAGAATATCCGAGGCACCAACTCGACCCACTGTAATTCTGGTGTTTTAAAATTTCATGCTCCAGATGTTTTTAGAATAATTGCTGTGCCTAGTGAAGCTGTGCCCGCCTTAGCAAAGGCGGCCTCTTCCCCGCTCTACTCACAAGCCCTGCCCTCACAGGAGGGCTTGTGTAAAGGAAAAAGATCCCCAATGACTCTCCAGTCCTATTTGCTTAATCTGTTGTGTTATAGTGAATACCCCTGGGTTTGGAGTTCATTGGAGCTTTGCTGTAAAAGGAGAAAAGGAGGACATTTAAGATATTTTGTAATCCTCTTGTCTCTTGGAGCAAAGATTGTAATTTCTGGTTCAAAGGAATTCTAGCATAGAAATCTGCCTTGTTTTGTTTGTCCCAGGGGAAAAAATACAACCGCTCCCCCAACCCCACCTCCAAGCGGCCTCCTTTCCTGCTGTGTGTGCATATCTACACATTTACCTACTCCTCCTTGGCTGTGGATTTTCATTCCTTTCTTAACACAGGTGTGGGCACCACCCCCTTCCCCCTGTTTTGTATTCTGTGCTAAGCCTGGGAGCTGTGGAGATGGGACACAGATGGTGTGGCCACATTCCGAGGTGGAGAGCCTTTTCCACACACTCCCTGGACATTTTCTGGAGGCAAGTCTCAATGGCTCACAAAGTTTCCTGATCAGGAAAATGACAAGTGGAGCTGAACAGAAGTCTTGTTTATGATAGTGTCCTGTGCGGTGTGTGCATACAGGTAGTTAACAAATGTCACCTCCCTGCTGGCCCTGCCCCCAACAAAAGCTATCTCTAAGACCTTCCCTAGATCTTCTGGTCTATGCCTCCATGTATAAATGGATTAATAATGGGGATCAAGTGGAATGCTTTGTGTGGAGGTAGGAGGGAAAGCTCTGCACTCACCGGCAGGGATTCTTCTAGCAATTCCATTCATAAAGGGGAGAGACTCTAGGGGAGACTGGACTAGAACCTCCTTTCCTCTGCATGTCAGAGGGGACAGTGCTTTCTTATCTCAGGGAATTAGGCCACCAGAAAGGCAGTGCTCATGACTTCCAATTACTTTGCCATTTTTTTCTTTCAAAATGACTATATATATATATATATATATATATATATATACATTTTTCCTAGTACTTGAATATTGTATAAAAAAGACAAATCAAATACGAAAGAAAGTTCAAATCCTCCCATCCCAGAGTGAGAACTACTGTTAATAGCGGGGCATAGAGGCGTTTGGATTTGTTAAACAAGATTCAACTGAGTAAAATTTAAAGATCTTATTGGCTTTATTCAATGATTCATGAATCGACAGCATTCAATCTAGCAGATAGAAAGGAGCTCTGAGAAGCTATACAAAATGAAAGACTTTTATAGGAAAAGGGAACAGGAACAAGGAAAGTTAAACTAGGTAAGAAGGCAGGTTGGTTGTTGCAAGGTCACTTTCCTTGACTTAGGGACGGGGCAGGGGTCTATCGGGCAGATGGCAGGGCTGGTGCTGCTCAGGTGACTCCTGATTGGCTGGGTTAAGATTCCATTTGCAGGAGACCCAAGTTGTAATTAAGCGAAGTCTTACTTTGGTGACTTGAGGCTTAGCACAAGGGACTTCATTTTGGGCCTGTTGTCTTGTTTTGAGCAAACTTAGAAAATGAGTATAAAGATATGTGAGTAACTTCAATTTTACATAAGTGGAATCTCTTTGATTCTGTCTTCTCTCTCTCGTAACATACATATTCGTTTGGCCCTCTTGTCTGTGTAAACCTGCATCACCAGCATCTGTCCGAGTCTGCCCATCTTCACATGGAATTCTGCTTTCTGGAATTTTGGATTATCTTTCTTACTCTTCCTGGTCCAAGGACCTGATATTACACACCTGGTGGGACTTTCCCCTGACCTCTAACCCTTACACACTTCCCCAGGAAGGAGGACTGGAGACAGGTGTATCTATGTTTTAGCGTGTTTTCCTCTCCAGGAGCACAAACCATGGTGACATTCTGAGATAGCGGGTGCCCCGAAGCAGGCAGGCACCCTACAGCACCAAGATGCTGGTTTATGTTTTCGGATCCCCGCTGTTTGTGAAATGCTTCCACTATTCTTTCTCAGAGAAGGCCAGTCTGTGAAGCTTTGAACCAGGTGTCTGCTCCTCTGCCTTTCTTTTTTCTTTTCTTTTCTTTCTCGTTTGTTTCATTTTTGATTGGAACATAGCTGAGTGTAGGTGGGTGCACCCATCTGACACTTACAAAATCAGGTAAATGATGTCACCAACCCTATATCCACCGCTGGGTTAGGGTGCCAGACAGTCCAGCACCAGGTGCTTTCTCTCCCCACTCATCACCCTCCTCGGAGTCCTTTCTCTCTGCCCAGGCTGTTGAAGCTCTTCTGGCTGCCAGTGGGGCGATGGGTACCAGCAAGCACTTAGCTGGGCCACTGCATTTCCTACCCCAGACATCCCTTCCTCACCTCCCCCACCTCCAGTCCTCCTCTTCCCACTCCCTGCCCCCCCCCTGCCCCCCCCCCCCCCCCCCCCCCCGCAACCTTTTCCAATGAAGTCACCACCCTGGAAGAACCAGCCTGTTTCCTCCAGCTTCTTGGTTTTTCCCAACTCCATTTTCTGGCATCCCCGGCTCCCCGGGACCCAGATCCAGACGGGAGTTGCCAGCAGCAACCCCCCTGCAGCCCTGACACAGTCCAGAAGGGGTTAAACTCAGGCGAGCAGCAGCTCCAGCAGTTAATCCGGGATTCTCGGCACTGATCTCCTTGCCTGTCATTTGCATTTCTCTCCTTTGTGCAGGCTTTTCTTCCTCCCTTTCCCCGGGCCGGGCGCCCACATTAGCATAGCGCGCTGGCGCGCCGGCTGCAGGGCCCCCGCTGTGTGCCAGCCTGTGCAATCTGCAGGCGCCATCAATTTTTCAGCACTTTGCTCATTTCTCATTACAGTCAGGCCCATGCGGCTCCCCACTCAACACCCTCCTCGGCCGTCCTGCCGGCGAGCTGGCGAGCCAGGCGTTGTCACGTCCCTCCCCGACCCTCCGGAGCATGCACTTGCTTGTTGAGGCTCCCACCATAATTAATCACAGTATTAATCCTGGCCAAGCCTGTCTTCCTGAATAATTATGTCAACACGCTTGGGTGCCTGGGCTAACAGAAATTGTACCAACCTTGAGCCCTGGACGATATCCTTGCAACCAGGACTGCCACGGGGGCCTGGGCTCCTTGCCTACCCCTGCCACACACTCACTGGCCCACGTGCACATCCGACGGCTTGCACACACGTGCAGGCACACACTCTTCACAGAGCGATAGGCACAAGGAAGGAGCAGAATGGTGCAGCTCACAGTAAACTGCATTTCTTTTCAAACAAGGAAACATGGCCACACAATGAAGTTATCTTTAGGTACCAAAGTGGGTGGTTGTCATAGCAATGCGTGCATTATTAAGAGAGTGTTGTTCATCCTGGCAGCTAATCTTATAATGAGGCTGGCTTATTATCACGTTGAGGCAAAGTTGGCTTTTGCTCTCCTTTTAGCTGTGGGCCTGGGGTCCAGCAGGGTCCCCAGCTCCAAGCTGGATCACTGACTCCCAGGATGCATCTTTTCTTCGGCTACCCCATCCTCCTTCCCCATTCTTCCAGGGGGGCAGATGCAGGAAGCTGGGGCCAGGCAGGGCTCCTGGTGCCATTGCCTCCTAGATGTCCCACAGTGGGCGTTTGGTATAGTCTGTGAAGCACTTAACCACACCTGAGAACGATGCTGGCCCAGGAATCTGGGGCTTGTGTGAATTAAAATTCCAGAGTGGCCTGCAAACAATCAGGTCTGTCAATTTTCTTCTGCGCCTGCTTCTCACGGATGCTCTGTCCCAGGACACCAACCTGATGGACCACATAATGTATCACAGCCACTTTCATGGGAGCATCTTCATTCCCCAGTTATCTCTGTAATTAATTTTATAAGTCCCCAGGATTCATTAAAAGTCCACTATCACCTCAAGTTTGGGCTTCTGGTGACTCTCACTTTATGACCAGATAGCCAGTTAGTTGTGTTCTTTCTTTCGTTCTGGACTTATTTTATTTATTTTAGAGAGAGAAGGGGAGAGAGAGAGACACAGAGAGCAAGAGTGAGAGTGAGCTCATAAGCCAGGGCAGGAAAGGCCAGAGGGAAAGGGAGAGAATCTCAAGCAGAGATTGAGATTCCACTGAGCGTGGAACTCAACACGAGGTTCCATCTCACAACCCTGAGATCACCACCTGAGCTGAAACCAAGAGTTGGTTTAACCGAATGAGCCACTGAGGCCCCCTATTTTATTTACTTATAATATTTGTTTTTGTTTCAAGTTTTTATTTAAATTCTAGTTAGGTAACATGTCACATCAGTGGTTTCAGGTTATCCAGTTAATTTTATTACTTGTTTGTTTTTAAAATATTTTTATTTATTTATTTGAGAGAGTGAGAAAGAACATGTGGGGTGAGGGAGAGGGAAAAGGAAAAGCAGACTCCGTGCTGAGCAGGCAGCCCGATGGGGCACTCCATCCCAGGACCCAGGGTCATGAGCCAAAGTCAGACGCTTCAATGACTGAGCCACCCAGGCGCCCTGTATCCAGTTAATTCTAAATAGTTTTGGAGATCATTTGCTATTGCCTTCTCTTCAGTCTCTGGGTTTATTGTAGATTGCTACAAGGGTCTACTAGGCTCAAGTTTATTCTCATGCAGCTTGTGATTTTCATTCTCCCCTTTCCCTTTAAATTAAAATGCATTTAATTTTGCTCACTGGTTAGGTTAGGAGAGCTTCCTTTACAAAGGAAAAGGAGGAAGCAAAGTGACCTGCTGCCAGGTATGTCATCTAGATAGAGATGGTTGCCCTGGACCTGAGAGGTGAGCCGGGGAAAGGCAGTGGCGTGTACTTCCCTTTATTATGAAGTGTCGTGTCATGGGAGCAGGGACAGCTCTGGGCGGTGCATAGATGCCCCCCCTGCACTGCCCGTCTCCAACCCAGCAGTTCCTCCAGAGGCTCCACAGCTTGCACTGTAGCCCGGTGATGCGCTACTATTTCGTGGCAGGGTTTCTCAGGGCACAGTCCACCGACACGGGATTGGAAATGCAGATTCTAGAATCCCCTGACCAGTTGGAGCTGCCAGTTTCTATGAGTTCTTCACGTAAATATGGTGCACATAGTTACTTCTCATGAGCCTCTTTGTTTAATTTAATAGCGTGCTTCCTTTATCTTTCCCCCCTTTAAAAGTAATGTGATATGGGATATGATGAGGCTGGTTCAAATAATGAAAAGGAGGCATGGTCCCTAGTCCCCAGGCTTCCTCTGCAGGGACTCCTACATTTTTGTGTTTTTATGTATCTTCCCGGAGATATTCTTGCATACATATGTGTATAAATCCCTTTAAAATCCACAAATGGTGGTAAACACACTGCTCTGTCACTTGTTTTCTTCATGATGCAATATATCTTGGTTATAGTTTCATATCAATGTATTGAGATCTTCCTCATTTTTTAAAATGGCTGTGCAGTATGTGTTGTATGAGATGTAGCATGTTTCATGGGTTTCGGATAAAGCTCATGTCTGCTCCTAATCAGGCACCTTTCTCTTCTCAGACTTTCAGAATTCTGCCTCAGAAATCTGCAACAACCCCTGGGAAAAGGGAGACAGATGATTTTTTGTAAGCCTTACTTTAGACCATAGGGTAGCCTGTCTTGACTATAGGGTAGCCTGTCTTGACTATAGGGTAGCCTGTCTTGACCATAGGGTAGACTGTCTGGCCCAAGGCAGATCCTGATTCCAGGATTTCAGTGTGGGTGGCTTATCTGGGAGGCGATCACAGGTAACACCTGTAGGAGAGTGGGGATGAGCTGGTATATTTATATGCCAGTTTCTGCCAGCCATTGGCAACTGGCTGGTTGTTTATGGAAGCTGGGGGTGTTAAATTCCCCTGCACTTCTGGTCTGCTTCTCTGGGCGGGCAGGTTGAAGTGGCCAGAGAAAGCAGATCTCAGCCAAAGAGATGCTAGAAGTTGGGCAAGTGAGCACTGAAATAGAAAGAGAAAGGGATGTGGCTGGGGTACCAACAGTCGGTTGCCACTCAACTGGAGGCCAAAGTTTCCTGACTAATCTCTATACTCAAAAAGTGCCATTGACATTGATGTGGTGCCAACAAAGCAGAATCTATTCCTAATTCTTCTCCTACTGGTTGGTGACCTTGAGTGAGTTTGAGTCATTCAAACTTTTGGAGATTTATTTTCCACATCTAGAAGATAGGGTTGGTAGTACCTATCTCTCAGTATAGCTTTGAGGGTTAAATGTGACTTCTAGTTTTGGAAAAAGGGCTTCAGAGCTTGACATGTGGGTGACTACTATTCTTGCATAACAGCAGACCCTCTGGGAAAGAAGGCAATTTGTGTCCTTCAGAACCTGCCTGAGATCACCAAATCAGAGCCCCAGTCCCTGAAGTCACTCGTGTTATATTCTACAAATACCGAAGTCAAATTCAGACCAATCCAAATGACACCAAGATGCCAACAAGGATGGAAACAAAATGATTCCCAAGTAAATCCTTTTCATCAGGAGAGAAGCAAACCCTTTGATTCTATAGTAGCAAGACTACCTTGTTTGTTTTTCAAAAACAGACTGGGTTTTAGAGTCAGAATGATTCTTTTTTGGGGGGGAGGGATTTAAATTTAAATTCAATTTAATTTAATTAACATATAGTGAGTGTATTAGTTTCAGAGGTAGCATATAGTGATTCATCAGTTGCATACAACATCCAGTGCTCATTACTACAAGTGCTGTCCCCAGTGCCCATCATCTTGTTACTCCCTCGCCCCACCACCCTCCCCTCCAGCAACTCTGTTTCCTAGAGTTGAGTCTTTTATGGTTTGTCTCCCTCTCTATTTTTGTCTTATTTTATTTTTCCTTCTCTTCCCCTGTGTTCATCTGTTTTGTTTCTTAAATTCCACATATGAGTGAAATCATATGGTTTTTGTCTTTCTCTGACTGACTTATTCCACTTAGCAAAATACCCTCTAGTTCCATCCACATGGTTGCAAATGGCAAGATTTCATTCTTTTTGATGACTGAGTAATATTCCTGGTGTGTGTGTGTGTGTGTACCACATCTTCTTTATCCATTCATCTGTTGATGGACATCTGGGCTCTTTCCATATTTTGGCTATCGTGGCTATTGCTGCTATAAACATTGGGGTACATGTGCCCCTTCAAATCACTATGTTTGTATCCTTTGGATAGATACCTACTAGTGCATTTGAGTCAGAACAATTCTTTTTTTTTTTTTTTTTTTTTTTGAGTCAGAACAATTCTTAAAGGTTGCATAACTCCTTGGTTTCGAGCATTTTAAACCTCAGGACTCTTTCTTAAAGAGAATGATGCCCAACAGCTTTGTCAAATAAAATGGAGTGCTTCTCCTGTGGAATTTGATGGGGGATCCAGGCCCCCCCTTGGGGTCCCATCGCACCCACCTATTCCCTTGCTCACCTCCAACAGGCCCCAGTTCCACCAGGCTTGACAGGTACAGTTTGTAAAAGACTGGTCCGGTAATCCCTTTTCAATGAGCAAAGGAAGAGGTGGGGCCCCTGGTTATCCCATGCTGGGGCCTCTAAGTGGCACATAGAACTTGTACCTACATATCTGGGGAGGGTGAAAACCCAGTTACGGCTGTAAGACCCGAATCTTGGAGAAGGTGAAACTGGCAGAGACCTCCATCCCCTTCTCTGATTCTGTGCTTTAAGGATAAATTATTGAGTCCTTTTTCCTCAAGCCCCCTTTGATCCTACTTGAAGCTTCCAAACTGGTCCCCTGTGCACTGTTAACTCATTTGCTGTCGAGCTTAGCATATTCCTTCCCCTGTTACCTTTTGCTCTCAAGTATATAAACCTGACATTCCTGCTTCCTCTCATCTCCAGGGACTGGCTTGCTGGGCCCACTTCCTTCCTACCAAGCCTTTTGCTTAGGGGAGGTAGATGAGATACCTGGAAAGATGAGCTGACTTGCCTAGTGAGGCAAAGCATCTGGAAGTCCCTGGTGCACAGTGATTTTGACCAGGTGTGATTCCCAGTAGTTGTTAGGATGCTGTTTTCAGGTGTCTTCTTTCTCGCCTCTCCTCCTTATCCAAATTGGCCTCCTCTAGGAAGGCTTTGTCACCATCCCAGGAGTCAGGCAAATGGCAATGGGACACATTGATGGGTGCTTGCTTCGGCAGCACATATACTAAAATTGGGACATATTGATGGCACATTTTTGTCTCCAGAGGAGGGAAAAATGGAAGTGGGACTATGTGTTGCCAATCTTGGATTGGCAAGAACAACCTTGATCTTTCTTCCTTTTTTTTTTTAAAGAAGATTTTATTTATATATTTATGAGAGATACACAGAGAGAGGCAGAGACAAAGACAGAGACATAAACATAGACAGACATATGTCATAGACATGACATAGTCATGTAGGACTTGATCCCAGGACCCTGGGATCATGACCTGAGCCAAAGGCAGACACTCAACCACTGAGCCACCCAGGTGCCCTCAACCTTGATCTTTCTATTGCAGTTGGGCTACTTCCTGGCAGGAAGCCCTACTGGGCCTCCGTTTCCCCATGTGTAAAATTGGGATGATGATACCTTTTTCTTTGGGTTGCTATGAAGACCACATAGAATGACATGTGTGAAAGGGCTTTGGAAATAAGAAGGCCTTCAAAAAGGAAGAGATTCCTTTATTGTTGTATCTTTTGGTGGCGCTGAAGGTGTAATTTCTGTAAGGCTCAACATCAACCTTGTTGGGAGCCAGGCACATAGTGCGAAATACCCCTTCAGGGCACTTCACCCTGCCTGGAGGGAGCTATGCCCTTCAGATGCCCATGACCAATGAAGATGCGGTCAGTGTAAATGCCCCAGCCTTGTGATTCAGAGGCACATCCTTCGTATTCCAGAAGACCCCTAGCATGACTAAGTCCCAGTACTGTTCAAGAATACATCCTTTACTAGATTTTCTCCCTCCCCTGTGTTGTGCTTTCATTGTCCTCTTACCCTTACTCTCTGGGGCTCCCTTCCCTAATAAACTACCTGTATCTGTATGCTGGTCTTTGTTTCAGGGATTGGTTTTGAGGGAACTCCAGTTAAGAAACAGCACATGGGAAGCAGTAGGAAGAGGGCTGAGAGGATGTTGAAGATCAGAGAAGGAGAAGGCCTCCCACAACTGAGAAGCTGATAGAAGGCAGGGAATGTAGGTCCCTGCTGACTTGCCCAGGAGGATGCAGGGCCCATGGAAGCTGCCTGTGCCCTGCTGGTATGACCCCAAATGGAGGAGTCTACCCCTGGGCTAGCTTGTCCTCAGAGCATTCTCTGCCCAAACCCACTCCCAGCTCAGCTGTACCCAGCTGGGGTGATGACAGAGTGCATAGGTGTTCTGTGCCACAGCAAAGTCTCAACATCTCAATCCAGGGCACACTTACTGAGCACCTGTGCAAGTATCTCTGTGCCAGTATCACCTATGCTGAATCTCTTGGGGATATGTCATGTACCCCAAAGCAGTGTGATGAAGCTAAACAACAAAAGCATACAAATAAAGGGCAGGGGTAACAGGAATTTTAGGAATGAACCTACTACATGAACTTGGGCACATTTAACTTCTCTGGGTCTCTATTTCCCATCTGTAAAATTGAAGAAGGGGGCAACTAGAAGATCTCCATGGGTTGTCCCAGGTCTGAAATTCATATCTGATTTTTTTTCACTGACCCTAGTACTAGGCATACCTGGCAGGGATAAGTTGAAGTGGATTGAGGGTTAGTTCACCTTGTCCACACCATCTCTGGAGCATTACATTTTCACAGTCTCCCCACCACTGAGCTCCTTGGAAGGTTGTTTTTCCATGGTGGGTCTGGTCCTGCACTCCCCCCCCCACCGAAGCCTTGAGCTTGGAAGGCTGAAATGCCACCATCATGTAGGCATTGTCGAGTAAGACTTTGTTCCTTAAATTCTTTCTCCTACTCTACTTTGGAGGTTTATAGGATTCTGGCCCTAAGTCAGGTTTAAGTTGGAGAAGAGGGAGAAACTTTAAAGTTTTGCTATTAAATTAGGCTGGACTTTCTTAAAACTTAAACATAAGAAAAGGTGTGGGTAAGGCCACACTCCTCTGAAGGCTCTGGGGGAAAACCCTTTCTGGCATCTTCCAGCTTCCAGTGGCTTCAGGAGTTCCTAGACTTGCAGCCACATCCCTCCAGTGTCTGCCTCCCTTTCCACATGGTCTTCTCCTCTGTTCTTCATAGGTCTTTCTTCTCTGCATCTGTATCTCCTCCTTTTCTGACTCTTCTAAGGAAACTTGCCACTGGACTTAGGGCTCAGGTAATCCTGGATGATCTCATTTTGAGATCTCTAACTTGGTTACATCTGCAAAGACCTTTTATTCAAGTAAGGTCACAGTCCCAGGTTTCAAGTGGATGCATCTTTTGAAGAGATCCATTCAACCCATGACTTTTAGGACTTCTTGATGTCCCTGAATGTTAATTGTGGTTCTCAAGTGCTTGAGGCTGCTGTGGAGAGACAGGTTCTTTAAGGCCCTGGTTCTCTTATTCTCTAGGTCACTTGGGATTGGGCATGACAGCATGAGAGGTTACTAGTGGGAGACTGAATAGGAGCCAGTGGAGCCTAAGACCTTGCTCAATCACAGTAGCAATGGTGTCCATTCTGCAACCCTGGTTCTGACCAAGCATCTGCTCTTCCCTGGGGGGTGGGAAAGAACTAGGAAGGCAGTGAGTGGAGGGGAGACTTCCTGCCATGGGGAAGGGGAGGGGTGGCAATATTCCCAAAAGGATGCTTTAACCCAACATAAGACTTTCATCAATGGCCAGTACTTTTATCTTTCCAGTTCCGGCCATCTGAAACTCATTACTTCAAAGGACTGTCACTCCAGGTGGGCAGAAAGAGCATCATTTAGAGCAAAGGGGCCCTGTTCCAGGGACCCGATCATCAAGAGGATGGATGGGAATGAGCACGACAGCTGTTAGTCTGAGAGATTTTTCAACCTGAGGAGCCAAGAGGAGAGAGAGTGTCAGGTTGGTGAGTACATTTCCTCAGCAGAAGGCACTGGAGTATTCATTGGGGCTGGTGGGTGTGGGGTGGTGGTGCAGGGTGTGTAATACTGGATACAGTAGCCCTTGGGGCCTCTGTTATTATAGCATGGGTCACAGCTTCCCCCAGGTCTCCAGATCAAGGCTGGTAGTTATACAAGAGACCAGGTTGTAATGCTCAGTACAAGTGGTGATCTTTCTCATTCCCAAAGCCAGAATGAGGGAAAGGTTCTAAAAGAAGAGGGTTTGAATTGCACTTAAAAGCAGAAACCACAAACCACTCACCAACCCTAACTGTGGTGCAAGGTCAGGGCACTTGAAGAGGCAGAGGCAATGTTTCCTCTTGACCAGGGATTCTACTTTTTTTTTTTTAATAAATTAATTTTTTATTGGTGTTCAATTTACCAACATACAGAATAACACCCAGTGCTCATCCCGTCAACTGTCCCCCTCAGTGCCCGTCACCCACTCACCGCCCCCCCCGCCCTCCTCCCCTTCCATCACCCCCAGTTCGTTTCCCAGAGTTAGGAGTCTCTATGTTCTGTCTCCCTTTCTGATATTTCCCACACATTTCTTCTCCATTCCCTTATATTCCCTTTCACTATTATTTATATTCCCCAAATGAATGAGAACATACACTGTTTGTCCTTCTCCGATTGACTTACTTCACTCAGCATAATACCCTCCAGTTCCATCCACGTTGAAGCAAATGGTGGGTATTTGTCGTTTCTAATGGCTGAGGAATATTCCATTGTATACATAGACCACAGCTTCTTTATCCACTCATCTTTCGATGGACACTGAGGCTCCTTCCACAGTTTGGCTATTGTGGACATTGCTGCTAGAAACATCGGGGTGCAGGTTTCCCGGCGTTTCATTGCATCTGAATCTTTGGGGTAAATCCCCAGCAGTGCAATTGATGGGTCGTAGGGCAGGTCTATTTTTAACTCTTTGAGGAACCTCCACACAGTTTTCCAGAGTGGCTGCACCAGTTCACATTCCCACCAACAGTGTAAGAGGGTTCCCTTTTCTCCGCATCCTCTCCAACATTTGTTGTTTCCTGCCTTGTTAATTTTCCCCATTCTCACTGGGGTGAAGTGGGATCTCATTGTGGTTTTGATTTGTATTTCCCTGATGGCAAGTGATGCAGAGCATTTTCTCATGTGCGTGTTGGCCATGTCTATGTCTTCCTCTGTGAGATTTCTCTTCATGTCTTTTGCCCATTTCATGATTGGATTGTTTGTTTCTTTGGTGTTGAGTTTAAGAAGTTCTTCATAGATCTTGGAAACTAGCCCTTTGTCTGATACGTCATTTGCAAATATCTTCTCCCATTCTGTAGGTTGTCTTTTAGTTTTGTTGACTGTATCATTTGCTGTGCAAAAGCTTCTTATCTTGATGAAGTCCCAATAGTTCATTTTTGCTTTTGTTTCTTTTTTTTTAATTTATTTTTTATTGGTGTTCAATTTACTAACATACAGAATAACTCCCAGTGCCCGTCACCCATTCACTCCCACCCCCCGCCCTCCTCCCCTTCTACCACCCCTAGTTCGTTTCCCAGAGTTAGCAGTCTTTACGTTCTGTCTCCCTTTCTGATATTTCCCACACATTTCTTCTCCCTTCCCTTATATTCCCTTTCACTATTATTTATATTCCCCAAATGAATGAGAACATATAATGTTTGTCCTTCTCCGACTGACTTACTTCACTCAGCATAATACCCTCCAGTTCCATCCACGTTGAAGCAAATGGTGGGATTTTTGCTTTTGTTTCTTTTGCCTTCGTGGATGTATCTTGTAAGAAGTTACTGTGGCCGAGTTCAAAAAGGGTGTTGCCTGTGTTCTTCTCTAGGATTTTGATGGAATCTTGTCTCACATTTAGATCTTTCATCCATTTTGAGTTTATCTTTGTGTATGGTGAAAGAGAGTGGTCTAGTTTCATTCTTCTGCATGTGGATGTCCAATTTTCCCAGCACCATTTATTGAAGAGACTGTCTTTCTTCCAGTGGATAGTCTTTCCTCCTTTATCGAATATTAGTTGACCATAAAGTTCAGGGTCCACTTCTGGGTTCTCTACTCTGTTCCATTGATCTATGTGTCTGTTTTTGTGCCAGTACCACACTGTCTTGATGACCACAGCTTTGTAGTACAACCTGAAATCTGGCATTGTGATGCCCTCAGATATGGTTTTCTTTTTTAAAATTCCCCTTGGCTATTCGGGGTCTTTTCTGTTTCCACACAAATCTTAAAATAATTTGTTCTAACTCTCTGAAGAAAGTCCATGGTATTTTGATAGGGATTGCATTAAACGTGTAAATTGCCCTGGGTAACATTGACATTTTCACAATATTAATTCTTCCAATCCATGAGCATGGAATATTTTTCCATCTCTTTGTGTCTTCCTCAATTTCTTTCAGAAGTGTTCTATAGTTTTTAGGGTATAGATCCTTTACCTCTTTGGTTAGGTTTATTCCTAGGTATCTTATGCTTTTGGGTGCAATTGTCATTGGGATTGACTCCTTAATTTCTCTTTCTTCAGTCTCATTGTTAGTGTATAGAAATGCCATTGATTTCTGGGCATTGATTTTGTATCCTGCCACGCTGCCAAATTGCTGTATGAGTTCTAGCAATCTTGGGGTGGAGGCTTTTGGGTTTTCTATGTAGAGTATCATGTCATCAGCGAAAAGGGAGAGTTTGGCTTCTTCTTTGCCAATTTGAATGCCTTTAATGTCTTTTTGTTGTCTGATTGCTGAGGCTAGGACTTCCAGTACTATGTTGAATAGCAGTGGTGAGAGTGGACATCCCTGTCTTGTTCCTGATCTTAGGGAAAAGGCTCCCAGTGCTTCCCCATTGAGAATGATATTTGCTGTGGGCTTTTCGTAGATGGCTTTTAAGATGTCGAGGAAAGTTCTCTCTATCCCTACACTCTGAAGAGTTTTGATCAGGAATGGATGCTGTATTTTGTCAAATGCTTTCTCTGCATCTAATGAGAGGATCATATGGTTCTTGGTTTTTCTCTTGCTGATATGATGAATCACATTGATTGTTTTACGAGTGTTGAACCAGCCTTGTGTCCCGGGGATAAATCCTACTTGGTCATGGTGAATAATTCTTAATGTGCTGTTGGATCCTATTGGCTAGTATCTTGTTGAGAATTTTTGCATCCATGTTCATGAGGGATATTGGTCTGTAATTCTCCTTTTTGGTGGGGTCTTTGTCTGGTTTTGGAATTAAGGTGATGCTGGCCTCCTAGAACGAATTTGGAAGTACTCCATCTCTTTCTATCTTTCCAAACAGCTTTAGTAGAATAGGTATGATTTCTTCTTTAAACGTTTGATAGAATTCCCCTAGGAAGCCATCTGGCCCTGGACTCTTGTGTCTTGGGAGGTTTTTGATGACTGCTTCAATTTCCTCCCTGGTTATTGGCCTGTTCAGGTTTCCTATTTCTTCCTGTTCCAGTTTTGGTAGTTTGTGGCTTTCCAGGAATGCGTCCATTTCTTCTAGATTGCCTAATTTATTGGCGTATAGCTGTTCATAATATGTTTTTAAAATTGTTTATATTTCCTTGGTGTTGGTAGTGATCTCTCCTTTCTCATTCATGATTTTATTAATTTGAGTATTCTCTCTCTTCTTTTTAATAAGGCTGGCTAATGGTTTATCTATCTTATTAATTCTTTCAAAGAACCAACTCCTGGTTCTGTTGATCTGTTCCACAGTTCTTCTGGTCTCGATTTTGTTGAGTTCTGCTCGAATCTTTATTAACTCTCTTCTTCTGCTGGATGTAGGATCTATTTGGTGTTTTTTCTCTAGCTCCTTTATGTGTAAGGTTAGCTTTTGTATTTGAGTTCTTTCCAGTTTTTGAATGGATGCTTGTATTGCGATGTATTTCCCCCTTAGGACTGCTTTTGCTGCATCCCAAAGATTTTGAATGGTTGTATCTTCATTCTCATTAGTTTCCATAAATCTTTTTAATTCTTCCTTTATTTCCTGGTTGACCCTTTCATCTTTTAGCAGGATGGTCCTTAACCTCCACATGTTTGAGGTCCTTCCAAACTTCTTGTTGTGATTTAGTTCTGATTTCAAGGCATTATGATCTGAGAATATGCAGGGGACTATCCCAATCTTTTGGTATCGGTTCAGACCCGATTTGTGACCCAGTATGTGGTCTATTCTGGAGAAAGTTCCATGTGCACTTGAGAAGAATGTGTATTCAGTTGAGTTTGGATGTAAAGTTCTGTAGATATCTGTGAAATCCATCTGGTCCAGTGTATCGTTTAAAGCTCTCGTTTCTTTGGAGATATTGTGCTTAGAAGACCTATCGAGTATAGAAAGAGCTAGATTGAAGTCACCAAGTATAAGTGTATTATTATCTAAGTATTTCTTCACTTTGGTTATTAATTGATTTATATATTTGGCAGCTCCCACATTCGGGCATATGTATTGAGGATTGTTAAGTTTTCTTGTTGGATAGATCCTTTAAGTATGGTATAGTGTCCCTCTTCATCTCTCACTACAGTCTTCGGGGTAAATTTTAGTTTATCTGATATAAGGATGGCTACCCCTGCTTTCTTTTGAGGACCATTCGAATGGTAAATGGTTCTCCAACCTTTTATTTTCAGGCTGTAGGTGTCCTTCTAAAATGAGTCTCTTGTAGACAGCAAATAGATGGGTCCTGCTTTTTTATCCAATCTGAAACCCTGCGCCTTTTGATGGGGTCATTAAGTCCGTTCACGTTCAGAGTTACTTTTGAGAGATATGAGTTTAGTGTCACCATGATATCTATTCAGTCCTTGTTTTTGTGGATTGTTCCACTGAACTTCTTCTTAAAGGGGAATTTTAAGAGTCCCCCTTAAAATTTCTTGCAGAGCTGGTTTGGAGGTCACATCTTTCAGTTCCTGCCTGTCTTGGAAGATCTTTATCTCTCCTTCCATTTTGAATGAGAGCCTTGCTGGATAAAGTATTCTTGGTTGCATGTTCTTCTCATTTAGGACCCTGAATATATCCTGCCAGCCCTTTCTGGCCTTCCAGGTCTCTGTGGAGAGGTCTGCTATTACCCTAATACTCCTCCCCATAAAAGTCAGGGATTTCTTGTCTCTTGCTGCTGTAAGGATCTTCTCTTTATCTCTGGAATTTGCAAGCTTCACTATTAAATGTCGAGGTGTTGAATGGTTTTTATTGATTTTAGGGGGGGATCTCTCTATTTCCTGGATCTGAATACCTTTTTCCCTTCCCAGATTAGGGAAGTTTTCAGCTAGGATTTGTTCAAATACATATTCTGGTCCTCTGTCCCTTTTGGCGCCCTCGGGAACCCCAATTAAATGTAGGTTTTTCTTCCTCAGGCTGTCGTTTATTTCCCTTAATCTATCTTCATGGCCTTTTAATTGTTTGTCTCTTTTTTCCTCAGTTTCCCTCTTTGCCATCAACTTGTCTTCCATGTCACTCACTCGTTCTTCCACCTCGTTAACCCTTGTCGTTAGGACTTCTAGTTTGGATTGCATCTCATTCAATTGATTTTTAATTTCTGCCTGATTAGCTCTAAATTGTGCAGTCATGAAGTCTTTTATGCTTTTTTCTAGAGCCACCAGTAGCTGTATAATAGTGCTTCTGAATTGGCTTTCTGACATTGAATTGTAATCCAGATTTTGTAACTCTGTGGGAGAGAGGACTGTGTCTGATTCTTTCTTTTGAGGTGAGATTTTCCTTCTAGTCATTTTGCTCAGTGCAGAGTGGCCAAAAGCAAGTTGTATTGGGAAAAGGAGAAAAAGAGAGGAGAGAAGGAAAGAAAAGAGAAAAAGAAAAAAGAAAAAAGGAAGAAAAAAAGAAAAAAAAGAAGGAAAAAAGAAAGAAGAAAGAAAGAAAGAAAAAGAAAGAAGGAAAGAAAGAAAGAAAGAAAGAAAGAAAGAAAGAAAGAAAGAAAGAAAGAAAGAAAGAAAGAAAGAAAGAAAGAAAGAAAGAAAGAAAGAAAGAAAAAAAGGGTTGGGGAAGGAAACAAATCAAAAAGCAAAACAAAAAACAAAAAACAAAAAACAAAAAACAAAAAACAAACACGGGGATGTATCTTCTGATTCTGTATACTAAGTCCCTTGACTTCCCCTGGAACTTGTCCGTCTAGCTGGTCTTCTGGGGGAGGGGCCTGTTGTGCTGATTTTCAGGTGTTAGCACTTGGGGGAGCTGCTCTGCCCCCTGCCTGGTGCAGGGCTCAGTGGGGGTTGTTTACCCTGTGAGGCCCCAGGAGGAACAACCGCAGTGGTGGGGCCAGCTCTGGAGCCCTGGAGTCAGCTCCCGCAGTAACTCCGGAGCTCTCGGTCTGCAGGGCCTGGAGGCTCGGGGTGGGGCCGCTGATCTGCTCAGCTCGGGGCAGGAGCGTCCTTGCTGTCCTGGGCCCTCCCGGCCTCTGCCTGTCCCGGGGGGAGGCCGGATCCTGGGCTGTGTCCCGGAGCCCTGTGCTCCAGGGCCTGCGCTGTTGGATTCGCGCTCCCGCCCCGCAGCCCCCTCCATGGAGCCTCTTCCTCTGCCCGAGCCCCCCGAGCTGCTCCCGCCCCGCAGCCCCCTCCGCGGAGCCGCCCCCAAGCACCCCCGAGCTGCTCCGCGTCCCGCCGTGCGCGCTGCAGCCCTTAGCGAGCTCGGCGCACTCCCCCGGGGCGCAGGTGTCTGTTAGTGTCCCCGGGAGCCCGAGGGCATCCCCGCCCTCCTGGGTCCTGCTCTAACTCCCTGCGAGCCCCTTTCCGCCCGGGAAGGTTGGTGCAGCTCCTGCTCCTCCGGGACGGGGCTCTCCTGTCCTGGGGACACTCGCCCCGGCCTCAGCCTGGCTCCTCGCGGGCCCCTCCCCCTTGGAGGCCTTTTGTTTCTTTATTTCTTTTTCCCCGTCTTCCTACCTTGATGGAAGCGTGAACTCTTCTCACTGTAGCATTCCAGCTGGTCTCTCTTTAAATCTCAGGCCGATTTCGTAGATTTTCAGGACATTTTGAAGGTTATCTAGGTAATTTGGTGGGGACAGGTGATTTGGGGACCCTACTCTTCTGCCATCTTGCCCCTCCTTTGGATTCTACTTTTCAAGACAGTCAAAGCCCTTAAGTAGTCAGTGATTCTGTGAATTTGAAAATCAGGTCCAATAGGGACTTTGCCTCAGTTTCCCCTGAGAACTGATGGAATTGTTATCTTCTTGGTCTGGACACAAGCCTGAAAAGAGAATGTGGGCAGGGACGAGCTGTGTACTCTTCTGGGCCTGGTAGAGTTTGGGGACAAGAATGACAGGTAAGGCATGGGGACAGCTGCCACAGGAGCCAAATGTACGTTCCTATCACAATGCCCTCTGGAGCAAAAACAGAAGGAACAGAGGGAGAGGAGATGGTTCTGGGGCAAGTAGCTGTTATCACAGTCATTTTACAGAAAGGCTGTTGAGAGGGAAAGCGAATCTCTTCAGAATTGTGGTTAAGGGGAAGCCCTTTTTCATAGTACAGACACCCCAACATCAGGAAATGAGGAAGCCAGCCTAGAATGGTAGGGGACATTGGAAAGATTTGGAGGAAATGAAGGGGTTTCTTCTAATTACTGGGTAAGGAAATACTGGGATTCCATACCAGGATCACACTGTCCTATGGATTATTCTTAATATGTCTTATAAATGTGGAAGAATGAGGTTGAGAAAGATATAAACTGAAGTTTATATTTTCAGTTCTGTCCTTTTTATCACAATGGTCCCCCCACTCCCCACCTTTCAGGGAACTAGGATACCATTCTGAGAGAATTCCTCAGAACCCTCAGGTGATGAAGGGGATTCTGACATAGATAGAATACTCAGGGGACACAGCACAAGGGAGAGCAGAGTGTTGAGAAGAGACAGCTTCTTCTAGGCTTGGGAAAGAAGGCAGCCAGAAGGAAAGAGATGAAAGCTCAGACTCTGATTGATGGTCCTAGAGAGAGGGACCACGTTCTGGTTTCTCAGTGGAGTGTCAAAGAAACAGCCAAAGCCAACACAGGTAAATAAGACCCAAGAGTGGGTTCTATGTTCTGTTCTTGGGTAGAGCCCTGCAAAGGTAGGAATGGCTATGACAGCCTGGTAGAGGAATTCCATCACCTCCTAATGGTATGGTATAGAAATAGGGATGAGAGATACTGGGCCTCAGGCAGCTAGAGGATGGGAACAAGGACAACTCAGCAGCAATTTGTGTAGCCTGGTGACAGGGAATGATAAGATGAGGTTGGCTTAGCTGCTACCAAAGGGGCAGGTGATGTACTGATTATTTGTTTCATCCCACTCTGCCCTTGTTATGCCTTGGCCCTGTGGAAGTCCCAGGGACTTGGATTTATAGAATGTTAGTTTGAGTTCCCTGAAAGCAGAGCCTGAGACAAGGATTCATGTATAAGTAGCTTATTTGGGAGGAGATCCCAGGAAGCAGAAGTGAGTGGGTGGGAGAAGTGAGGAGGAACTAATAAGGAGGGCATTAAAGATCAGGTTACTGCTATAAGCACCTGGGGCTCAGTTTCTCAGGGGACCCAGTGAAGAACAAGCCTCAAAATTGTCTTCCCAGAGGACTGTTGAAAAACAAAATTCAACCACATAAATTTGCATATCTAACTGGCTTTATTAATTGATCCATGAATTGGGCAGCATCCCATCTGGCAGCTAGAGGGCAGCTCCAAGGAGTTGTATAAAATGGAAGGTTTTTATAGAAAGGAGGGTGGGGCAAGAAAGTTCTTGGCAAAAGAAAAGGATTATTTCAGGCAAAGTCATTTGTCCTTAGGGGAAAGGGCAAGGGATCTTATCTTGCAGATTACCTCATCTTCCTGGGGGATGGAGAGGGCCCATGTGACAGAGTTTCTCATTGATGTTGATCAGAAAATTCCTGACTGAGTAGTTAACACATTTCTGGGGGAAGTTGGAACTGCAATTAGATTAGGTATTAAGCTCCAGCTTAGTGATTTGGCCTAAGTGATGCCATTTTGGGTGTGTGGTTTTCTTTTTAACAGGACAAAGAGGCTGGTCACCTCCCCACTGAAGCAGCAGAGAAGAGAGATATGGTGGTGTGTGCTTAACCTGGGTACTGGCAGTGTGTACAGTCCTATGTGGACCTGTCCCAGGGGGATGTGGTGTGATGCATCCCAGGGACCTACTGCACAAACCTGGGAAGGGCAGGGGCAGGCAATTGCTTGAGTTTAAATTACTGCCCCCCTGGTGGAATGAGCTCGAAAGAGAAATTAAATTGAATAATAGAAAACTAAAGAAAGGGAGACACTTGGGTGGCTTAGCGGTTGAGCATCTGCCTTTGGTTCAAGGCATGATCCCAGATTCCCCAGATCAAGTCCCACATCGAGCTCCTTGCATGAAGCCTGCTTCTTCTCCCTCTGCCCATGTCTCTGCCTCTCTTTCTGTGTCTCTCATGAATAAATAAATAAAATCTTAAAGAAAATAAAACTAAAGAAAGTTATATTTGTTAGACAACAGTGTTTGTAGATTGAGATTTTATATCTGCTTTACATAAAATATTAAGGTTAACTATGTCAGTCTGGTATGATGGAAAGAATACAAATTTTGGAGTCTGACCAGCATTAAGTTTGAATTCAGGTCCTATCTCTTAGTTGTTGGGTGACTGTGAGTTAATCATGCCATATCTCTGATCTTCCTTCCTGCATGTGTCAAACCAGGAATGATGACACTTGCCCTAAAGAGTTGTTGAGGGATTAGCAATGATTCATGGGAAAGCACCCATGTGCTTTTCAACATGTGTTTGTTCACTAAACCTTAATTTTCTTTACATGGTGTTGGTTGGCTTATTATTATCATTATCATTATTATTATTATTATTTTTGAGAGAGAGAGAGAAAGAGAGTGCGTGCATGCATAGGTTGGGGGTGGGGGTCAGGAGGGGCAGAGGAAGAGGGCAAGAGAGAATCCCAAGCGGGCTCCACACCCAGCACAGAGCCTGATATGTGGTTCGATCTCAGAACCCTGAGATCATGACCTGAACCGAAATCAAGAGTCGGATCTTAACAAACTGAGCCACCCAGGTGCCCCTTGGTTGGTTGGCTTATTCTTAACAGGATATTTTCTTATTCAAAGAGTTCTCAGCAAAGATATTTCTTCTGGATACTGTTCTAAACGGATGTAGATGGGAGGAACCCAGATATCATTGTCCTCCTGGAGTTTGGCACCATTACACCTGGAGAGGAGGCCACAGAGAGGATGGCCATCTTGTGTCTCTTTCTATCTAAGCATGACACATGTTGCACACGGGCTCATTTCCTCAACTGACCTCTGAGAATTAAGCATTTGACTTTGGTATTTGTTTTGGGGCTGGAAACAGCATAGAAGAGGAATTCCCTTCCTTTCTCCTTACCAAAATCTCTTCCCACAAGTCAATAAACCTGACTGTTCTTCAGTTTATTATGGCGAGTGGTGAGAAATGCATCTGCATTTGCAAAAGCCAAATCAACTGCAGCTGGGTAGAGCTGCGATCAAGGTTTAATAAGAGTGGCGAGGTGGCAGCACTGTCTGGTGTACAGCCCTCATTAAAAACTGGCTGACTCAGTAGAAAGGCTTCTGCAGGCAAAACGTCTGCCCTCCCCAGAGGGTTGAACTTGGAGCGTTTGCAGCTTTCCTTGAGGAAAGCAAGGTGTGGGCACCAGAGCAGACAACTCTGCCCAGAATGCTGGCCTTTGCTCCAGCAGGCAGCACTTGGGTTGGAGCCACCTAAATGGACATCACAGTACCTGGGCACAGTCAGAATTCCTCACAGCCCCTCCTCCTTACTCACAACGGAAACCTCAGGCATGCAATGGAAAGTCCTGGAAGCTCAGCTCCAGAATCTGGCTAGGCATCATTCCCATGCTTTCTTTCAACTAGATGACCTAGGCTTCTTGCTTTGAGAGGAGAGTTTGTCCTGTTCCATGATTTGCACAACATGTGTATTGGTCAGGTTTTATCTCATAACAAACAGCACACATCTATTGTTTTGCTTATTGATTTGTGAGGCAGTGAAAGTGGCTCTGTTTCAGACTGGGTCATCATGGGACTCCTCCCTCTGTTACCAGTTTATGGCAGATGGTGGAGGCTTGAAAGGCCAACCTAGACAAAGCAAGTACTTTTAAAGTCTCTGCTCACTTCACATCCACTCACATTCTACTGGGCAAAGCAGGTCACATGGTCAAGCCCATCATGGGATGGGGATGTATTTCCTGCCTCTTCCAGTGGTGGGGCATTGCAGATTTACATGGCAAAGGATGTGGATGCAGATGCTGTGGTGGGAGTAGTGAAGAGTTGGAGAGTGATCCAAAGTAAAATACTGTGCTAGTGGGTAGCCTCTGGGCAATCTGGGAGAGCCAAACATCTGACTGCCAAAGAGATAAATTCTCCTTTGGTGTTAAGTCATCTTTCTGTGGATTACCAAAATGTGCCCTTTGTGGGCAGATTACTTATCAAAGTTGCCTCTTCCTTTGGGATTATGCAGCCCCTGGTCTGGGTGCTTGACTTGGCAGTGGAAACCGGAGTGGAATTCAGCCCCGCTGAATTGGGTGGGCGCCCGCTCCTTGGGTGGGCACCTTTGTGCAGGGTCAAGCTGCAGATCTGAGTGCTGTGACTCTGTGCCCACCCAGGTAGTGACTCACAAGGCCTGGGAATGCGTTTCGTCACAGCTGACTCCAAGCTCTGCAGGTTGGAGTAGTCTGGGATAGTTTTCTGTTTTTGTCAATCCAAGGCAAAAGAGCTGGGTTTCTTTGGATTCCACTTTCAGAAAAGGAATGGGATTCTTTTTTTTCCTTCCCAGAAGTAGCCTTGCCAGCCAACCATATAGGCCAGAGCCAATGTAGAAAGAATGAGATTATTATGAAACATTCATGATTGTAGAGCATCTCTCTTAGAAGAAAGACCTCCTTCTCTTCCTGGGAATGACCACATAACCTGCAATTACCCTTATATTCCAATGTCAGAGGAAACACCAAACCTCTTTGGATAGTAAGTAATAACCAGTGCTGACAATCTAGGCCCGTGAGTGCAATGGTCTGCACCAACTACTCCCAAAGTGCAAATGAAGTGGGGGACATACTCTATCGCTGTCCTCCAGTTTTTGTGGTGGCCTGGTGCATGAGCTTGTCATTCTCATCTTCGTCCTTCCTAGGTATCATAAATGCAGCCGATGGATTAGAATTCCAGAGTCTCTATCAATGATCATGGCTTCAGTTGGAGTTTGGAGGAAGACAGAGGCTTTGGTAGATGGAATTGTTGTCTCTGTGTCTATCCCTCTGCCTTATGTCCTGACCCTTGCCATGATTTCACTGTGGTGGAGTGTGGCCCTCACCCCTTCTTGACTTTGGGTACTGCCATGTGACATCATTGAGCAAGTGATATATGGATGCCAGTGAGAGGTTTCCAGTTCCAGGCTCAGGTCTTAAGAGGCCTTGGATTTTCTGCTTTTTTCCTGTGTGTCAGAGAAGACCTTCTAGATTTTTGGGCCTTGAAACTAACACTTATGGAGCAGATATGAGCCAAGTCTCAGTGAGGGCCAAGATGAGTTATATCCAAAGCTTGAGGCAGAGTTCCTGGTCAATCCCAGCTTGAATCAGCCAACTTCCAGCTGGCTTGCAGACCCAGAGACTGCAGATATGTGGGTGACGTAAGTGATTATTACTAAGATTTGAGGTGGTTTATTATATAGCATTATTGCAGCAACAGTTAACTGATACACTTGTTTTTTCATGGAATGCCACAATATGTTGATCTTGGATCTTGACCAGTCATGGTTGGGACACAGGAAATACCCAAACAGAGAGGCCACTCTCTGACTTGAGGTCTGGGATCTGCATGAAGGAGAAAGTGTGTGACTCAATTAAGATACAATTAAGATCCTCCTCCATGGTATCCCTTTTATCTACTGTCCTCATTATCCTGCTTCCTTTTCTTCTCATCGTGGGACTGGTGCAGCTACTGCATGCTGATGAGTTTGTCTGTGGCCCAACTTCTGAACTAGAGATATCTGGGTAATTAATTTGGATTTAAGCTCCTCTAGCCAGCCCTTGATAGGCCTATAGCTGAGTGCTTTGGAAGGCCTTGATTTCTCTTGGGCATTTTTTGGGTACATAGAGGTCAAGAGTCATTTGGTACCTATCTATCTAAAGTCAGTCTCAAAGAGAGTTTTGAAAAATGTATGAAAATATACAGTTGCTTCAAGTGACTTAGCTTACTCCTGGGAACCTCCCTCCTCTCCACTAAATGCTATGAAGTTTTTTTGCATTTCATCTCTACAATTTGGTTACAGAGCAATTCTCCTTCATGAAAGTATGGAATATTTGCTAGGCATGAGGCTTGGCTGGAGCTCAGACTGGATATGGGCATCTTGACACAAGGCCTCCATTGAGGTAAAGTGATAAGCGGATAGAAACAAAACTCCGACAGACAAGTGGGGAATAAACTCCAGAAGTAACAGCCCAGTTTTACATGTCACTGTTTCTGGATGTACAATGCACTTTCCAATTTTTCATGTTCCTTTGTCTTCTTTCTATCCCCTTTGAGTCCTCTTAAGATCTAGTCTTTCTAGATTTCATCAGGGTTAAATGAAACCATTGTGCCCTGAAATCCTGTGGTGCTTCCTACAATGGTTTTCAAAAATTTTGCTGTGTCTCATAGTAAGAAATGAATTTTGCATCAGTTCCTAACACACACACACCCACCCACCCACCCACACACACACACAAACCCACTTTTATATAAGTCTAATTTAATAGGTCACCCTTTGTCTTAGTTTGGGTTTTCTCAGAAGTAGACCTTGAAATAAGAATTCATGTGCAAGGGGTTTATTTGGGAGATGTCAGAAAAGACCAGCAGGGGAGTAGAGGAAGTGATCCAGGGGAAGGAAGGAAGGCACTTGAAAATGCATTATCAGCAAATGCATAATCTCACTAGGGAACTCTGGAAACAGTTTTTGTGGGGGTCATCCCTCTAGCCTGCCCCAGTATTCCTCACCTTCAGGTATTCGTGCCTTTGTGTAATGCCTTCTCACATTGAACTATGTGTGTGGCCTGTGTATCCAGGAGAATATGGTAGAAGTGGTGCTATTCCATGATAGGCAGCCTCTGAAATGGCCCCAATTCTTTCTACCTGCTGGTATTCGTGACCTTGTACAATCCTCTCCCTAGAGTGTAGGCCATTTATAACCATATAAGAAGTGACGCAGTTCTAACCATAGCATATAACAAAGGTGATGGATGTCATTTCTGAGATTATGTCACAAATATACTCTGGCTTTTGCCTTACTTGTGTTCTCTTACTCTCTCCTTCACTAGTTCTGAGAAAA